>NC_136751.1:15457794-16117794 GCF_936440315.1 Barbus barbus | reverse complement strand
TCTGTACCCTGTGCCACACTATTCTGCATTATTATTCTTGCTAAATGCGTCTCACGCTCATGATTCAGGTCAGCTTCCTGGAGAAGGTTCTGTTCCTGTGAAAACCACGCGTGCTAGAATGACTGTACAGATGCATGATTCAGTAATGGCACAACAGCCAGAGGCCAAACTCGCATTCAAACAGATGCACGTCAGAACACATGCACCATCACACGATACACACCTAGTGAAGCGCTGTTTTTATTTGTGCATGGTCTTGTGCTGTAAATGACCCACAAAGCATCTGAATGGAAGTTGCATTTGCATCAGCAATAGTTTTGACAGCAGTAGAAACAGACCTGATCTCTCCATGTTCATTTGCAATGTTTTGATATCCTCAAAAGAGCAATTTTTGGTTACATGTCTTTCACAAAAGTCGACCTGGGCTTTGGTAATAGCTCCCATGAGATCACTCTCATTGCTATGCCTGGCTTTTATCTTCTGCATTCAGAGGCTGACCTGCAGTAGCCTCTAATCAGGATGTCGGCACTCGCTGAGAATTTTTTGCAGAGGCCAAAGCTGCCAGCAAATTGAAATATTTGGGCTATTTTAGAGTTTAGAAAGGTCTCAGCTGCTTACACTGTTCAAATAAGTCACAGAACCAACCACCAGATAAAATGCGATTTGCAGTTAGCCAGTTGGTAAAGTACGATTTAGAGCTTGAAATCTTTGCTGCTGTGAATCGTAATGAAATATGACTGCTCAAATTAAAACTGGATTGGATTTAATTTAGTTGAATCTATCATCACTACAGTTTATCACCTCTGACCCGGAAGCAGAAGTTTCTGTTTAGTGATGTGACTCTTGTGATCTTTGTAAATTGCAAATAATTTTAAATTGGCCTCAGGGTTTTTGTGAAATCAAATTCAAAACTATTTATTTTTTTATTTTTAAGGTTAATCAAACAGGCAGTTCCAATCCTGACAGAAACCTTCTATCTCTGTATTTTGACTTTTTTCTCTCTCTTTTGGTTTGACACGTTTAACACATGAAAAGTATTAAATAAGCTTATGACTGAACCTCATAACTCCATTAAATCCTCAAACTGTTAGCAAAACCTCATCTTGAATGAAATTCCACACGCAGAGTTTAGAGTCGGTCTCTGCTTGTTTAAAAATTCACATTTACATTTATATTTATGCATTTAGCAGACACTTTTATCCAAAGCGACTTACATTGCATTCAAGTTACAGTTTTTACATTTTATCAGCTCTTGCTTTCCCTGGGAATCGAACCCATGACCTTGGCGTTGCTAGCGCCATGCTTTACTATTTGAGCTACAGGAAAGCCTGAATTCAAGAGTAACTGGTTGTTTGAATTATTTTATGTTTTATGTATTTGAGGAGTGGAGAAAAGTTCTTAATCGAGCATTTGCTTGTCATAGCCCAGTCTTAAATAGCCTTTGCATATCACTTTATCTTTTATAACAAGATATTTTGGCCTTGTTCTTAAAGACAGGAACATTGTCTAATTTAATGCAGTTTTTCATTTCAGATTTAATTATAGTATACCAATATAAAATTAAAAAAATTTAGAATATCTTTGGTTTTGTCCATTTTGCTTTAACGACAGCAGTACTTGAGTAGCATAAACTCCACAAGCTTGTGCCAAATTTGAGCCGAGTTGTTCAAATTAGTTTAATCTGGATTTGTAAATCCCTGTTTTTTTTCCCAAAGCAACATTGGATTGGATCATCCAGGTCCAGATACACACATTTGCAGATTACAAAATCTGGATTACCAGTGCTCTGAAATGGATTTTATATCATAAGTATAGCTGCTAGCTATGTACATGAGGTCTGATCTAGATAAAAACCAAAGTGATGATAAAAATAATGATCTAATCTAATTTCAGAATCATTTTTCTTTTGAACAACCCATTTCCCTGATAGTCATGCATTCCAGCATGATTTGAAATGCACAAAATGATATAGTGGAAGAATAAAATCTGACCATCAGTGTCACAATGTCTCTACTTTCACAATTTCTAATTAATTTAACTTTAATTTGCTTTTAAATGTTTCAGAATTCTTAAACTATAAAAAATATAAAAATGCATTTTGAGATTCTGCGAAAAAAAAACTGAATTCCATTCCACTCTGTGTAATGTTATCTCATTGTGTTTTATAGCTGCCTGCCTATTTTTTGACTTGTCATGCAGAAATCTGATTTTACACTCTGCTCTTTCAGCACTCTTCACACTCTAAAACCGTCAAATGAGACTGTCTGTCTACTCTTTGAAAGATATTGTGGGATTGTGTTGTCATTTCATTAACTTGAGCAGTCTCTCAGCAGAGGATGAGTTGAAATACGTGCCGTGCAGTATTGGATGTAACGAACTTGTTTACTTTTGGTGATATTGTGGTGATTGTCTGGGCAGCTCTGGGCATCTGCATTCTGGCAGTCACCAAATCTAATTTATTTCCGAGTCATTAGCACATCTTAGTATGAAGCCCAGCAGGAGCATCTGCTGTATCACTGTGGCAGGATCTACAGGGACCTGCGCAAAGCAGTCTTCATAGTGTGCGCTCTCTCTTTATCTCTGCATGCTTATTTTGCCACCTCTCTGCCTCCATTCTGTCTCTTACACTGGTTTTCTCTTTCTTATCTCCCTGTTGTGCTCCCATTCTGTCTCATTTCACAGTCTTTTTAAGGACGCCCATACAGATGCACTGACGCTGTGGTTGTCTGCCACAGTAAGTGGGATTCTGGAGGTGCATTCGCTGAGCACCACTGAGAATAAATGAAACACCATTTCCCGCTCATATCCCTCACAGCATTTATAATGTCATCAATCAACAAACCTGGAAATGTGGCCAGTCTACTAGCCTCTATCTTAACATTCAGGCCACAAACCAAATACAAAAGACATTCTTGACATTTTATATTCATTTTTATCCAGACTGTTTTGCTGAGCATATACACTATCATTCAAAAGTTTGGGGTCAGTAAGTTATTTTTTTTTCTGAAATCAATAAAAAAGAAATCAATTCTTGTAATCAGTGAGGGCACAATTGATCAAAAGTCACAGTAAAGTCATTTATAATTCTACAAAATATTTCTAATTAAAAAACAAACAAACTTACTATTCACCAAAGAATCCTGAAAAATATTAAGCAGAACAACTGTTTTCAAGATAATACTAAATATTTATTGAGCACCGAATCAGCATATTAGATCAAGAAACTGAAGTTCGGTATAATAATGCTAATAATTTAGCTTTGCCATCACAGGAATGAATTACATTTTAAAATACTACAATAGAAAACAGTTATTTTGAATGTTAAATAAGTAAGATTTCACATTATTATTAGTTTTACTGTATTTTTGACCAAATAAATGTTGCTTTGATGAGCATAAATGATTTTTATTAAAAGCATTAAAGGGGTCACCGGATGCCCATTTTCAACAAGTTGATATGATATACTTTGGATAATATTTCTCAATGGTAGTGTAAAACACCCTTTTTACCTTGTCAAAAACAGCTTTGTTCACAGCTAGCCGTTTCAGTGCATTTCCCTTTAAATGCTAATGAGCTCTGCTCACCCCGCCCCTCTCTTCCGTGGGGTGATGAGCAGTTCTCTGAGACTATAAACTTTAGCCACATTTAGCCGCAAAACTTGCTAACGAGCACATTATTAGGAAAGGCAATTCGCAAAGATTCATTTAAAAAAATAACTTATACTCACTTCTTCTGTAGGTGAAGCTGGATCACGAATGATTTGCGTGAACATAAACACATTAAGGTAGATCGGGGGGGGCACATTCCCTTCAAAAACAAAAGTAATCCATTGCGTCTTCAGGGGCTCAGATGTCTGGAGTTAATGACGACTGCTATGTTCATGATTACGTCCAACAACAATACACCTCAATCGCTTAGGAGACATTTTTGTCTACTCCTGCTCCGGTGTCGAAACAATAGCAGCTTTTGATCATTATAGAGTGGTTGTGTACACACACTGCCAAGACACATTTTTTTCAGTTCAAACAGCATGTAAAAGTGAATTTTGCATCTGATGACCCAGCCCGATCTCACGGCAATTCGTACATATTTTAATTCGTACGAAGTCGTACGACCTCACTTGTAGAAATTCATACGATTTTTGCTAAATCGTACGTATTTTCCGAGTTGCCAATTCGTATGAATTTGTACGAATGACCTACACCTAGCCCCACCCCTAAACCTAGCTGTCACTGGGGTTTAGACAAATCATACTGAATCGTACGAGTGAGGTCGTACAAATTCGTACGAATTAGCCACCTCATAAAATATGTACGAATTGCCGTGAGATAGCATTGGATGAACCCTTACAGACCTCACAAACCCAAACTTTTGTGAACGATAGTGTACTTTGTACAAAATTTCACTGGATGAAAGTAATAGCCATTTGGACTGTGCGTTAATTTTTTCAGATTCATTGCTGATTCACAAGCTGTCTCTTCAATTCTGCTTTCGAATCCATTTTGATTATTTCAGTTATAATGTCCGTTTTACTTGGAGAATGTACACTTTTACTTTATAGAAAATCAACCACATTTACTGTTACTTTGCAAAATATTGTGTGAAATCCAGTGATTCAAATAGGAACCATGTTTCACGCTTGACTTTGTGAATTGTGCTTCATACATCTATTGCCAGTGGACCTTTCTTTGCTCGTGAAATTTTACTTGAGTTTCAATAATGTGCACTGTACTTAATGTGCTAAATTATACAAAGACAACGTTTCAAACTAGTTACCCATCTTATTAAACTATTCATTAAAAGAGTTATTTGTTGTAAATCATATTGCACTAGCAATTCTGTATGTTTTAAGATACACACAACACATAAGAGCCATTTGTTCATTAATTGAACTACAATGATGCTCTTGTGTGATTTCTGTAACAAATGATTTTTATGAATTTGTTCTTTTAATGAATACTTACTGGTGCGAATTAGTTACTTGGTTCTAAAGTTAAAGATTTCCTTCGAAACCAAAATGCTCCTTTAGGAACAATAAATGCTATTTTCTTTTAAGCAGCCATATGGGAACCCGTGATATGCTGCTAATGATAGAACAGTCTCACCTCCCAAAACGGTGATTAAACAATTGACTTTGCCGAGACGTTGATTTCCTTGTAGTGATGCCATCTTTGTTTAACAGCTATGAAGAAGTAGGTGGATGCATTGAATGACAGCCATAAACCTGAATATGTGTGAATCTATGGAAATCATCAGAGATACAATGTGGGTAGCTGCATTTGCTAATTTGTTATCAAATTGGATTTCATGCTAAAAAATATAGTGCGTTATTAATCCACCTATCCATTGCTCGCCCCCAGACGTCAGTCTTCACACCAGGTTTCTTCACTTAAATTAATGATGTCTTCATGATTCGCACCACACAACTGTGGACAACTCGCCATGCACTATCAATTCATCATGCTTCAGAATGATAAAGTTGTTTTTGTTCGTCTGAAGGGAATTCAGAATGAAAGTTTCTGTCAGCAGTGTCACTACCAGTTTTTATTATTCTGAGCGTAGTGTTTGTCTCCCTTGTGTCTTTCTTGCTCTCTTCCCAACTTTCTTCCTCACTTCCTCCTTTTCTCTCTCAGATCAGTCAGATGCTGGGGAATGAGATCAAGTTTGCGGTTCGAGAGCCTGTGGGACTGAGGTAAGACAACGTCTCTGAGCTGTTCCACTGTGCTCTACACTGCAGTGTTAAGGGAGTTTGCTCTTATAAACCTCATTTATTACTTTCTGCCTTGGGTCACCAATGCAGAAAATAGCAGGCCTTTAATTAAAGCACAGTTATTTTGACAGGCCACAGATGAACCAGCTGAACCCTGGGCTCAGTAATTGTATAAATTCAGCCGCTGTTTAAGTAACGCGTATGATTTTGTCTTTCTCTGGATACTAAAGCAAATGGTTTATGTAAGAAGAATCCCCTGCAACATTATTAGCTTCTAATTTATGTGCATTATCTGAGTCGCTTGTTGAGTCTCCAATATCTCAATTAGAATTTTGCACCATTCAAGAACATAGCACATTTCTAGAATCTATACAGTGAGGTCCAAAAACCTAAAACCATTAATTGAAGCATTTTTCTTATTAAATGCATTTTTTAATTTTAAATTCAATTCAATTCAAAAGTTTGAGGTAGGAAATATTTCTTTAGTGTTTTTGAAAGAAGTCTCTTATGCTCACTTAGGCTGCTGATCAAAAATTCAGTAAAAACAGTAATATTTTTAGTTTTCTATTTGAATATATTTTAAAATGTCATTTATTTCTGTGATGGGAAATTAGAATTTTCAGCAGCCATTAGTCCAGTCTTCAGTGTCACATGAGCCTTCAGAAATCATTCTAATATGCTAATTTGGTGCTCAAGAAATATTTCTATTTATCATTGTTGGAAACAGTTATGGACTGTCCTGCTTTTAATATAAATAGACAACATTTTTTTATTTAATAAGCTCACTTAAGGACTTGTTTTGTAAGATTTTAGCAGAAAAGTTTTTTTATTTTATTTTTTTTAGACTTTTTGTCATACATAAATGTAAAAATATTATCTTAACTGCTGTGCTTTTTGTTTAGTTTTTATTTTACTGTATTTATTGTAACCATGAAAATAGCCTCAGTTGCTGACATGGCTTTAAAAACTATACTTTTACAACAACTACTACTGGAAACAGTTGTGCTGTTTAATATTTTTATTGAAACCGTGATTCATTTTTTTATAGATTCATTGATACGAATATGAATTTTGAAAGTTCAAAAGAACATAATTTATTTGAAATATACATTTTTGTAACATTACAAATGTCTGTAACTTTTGATCATTTCAACGGATCCTTGCTGAATAAATTGTTTTGTACAAATAAAAAATCTCACCGACCCCTAACTTTTGAGAGATGATGTATATTATCAGCAGTCAGCATAACAATTTGAGTCAAAATGAACATTGATTTCAAAATGTCTTAGTATGTGGTTTTTCTCTCTTTTATTATAATGACAGCAGCACTGTATAAAACCTGATGATTATGTTCTCCAGCATGATTTGAGATGATCCAAAGAGCTTCAATTGTAGAGCAACATCTGACAATCTGAAAAGAGTCATATACATTTCACAAATGACCTTATTTGATTAGTGATCTAAAATTGGTCTCTTATTCATTTTACATTCAAATGTTTCTTTAAAGGGATAGTTCACCCAAAAATGAAAATTTGATTTTCATCTGCTTACCCCCAGGGCATCCAAGATGTAGCTGACTTTGTTTCTTCAGTAGAACACAAACAAAGATTTTTAACTCAAACAGTTGCAGTCTGTCAGTCATATAATGGCAGCCAATGGGACCCCATTATATATACCAAAAAACATACACAGACAAAACCAAATTAAACCCTGCGGCTCGTGACAATACGTTGAGGTCTTAAGACACAAAAATTGGTCTGTGCAAGAAACCGAACAGTATTTGACTCTCAAAGCCATGGGTCCCATTGACTGCCATTATATGACAGACTGCAATGGTTTGAGTTAAAAAATCTTTGTGTTCTACTGAAGAAACAAAGTCACCTACATCTTGGATGCCCTGGGGGTAAGCAGATAAACATCAAATTTTCATTTTTGGGTGAACTATCCATTTAAGTGTAAATGCAATCCCAGATCCAGATGAATCTCAGGCTTTTGAACCCCTCTGTACTATAGCTTCGTTGCTAAACTGCCCTTGGCGCTTTAGAATAGAAGATTCACAATCAAAGTTTGCCATCTTCTCTACTGACTCTGATGTTATTCCTTTCTCAAGGTTATGGATCCTCTTCTCCGCTGTGGTTTTCACAGTCATGGCCCTTATGGTAAGTTTCAATACTTGAAGCTTTATTCAGGACCAGTGCTCACTATCTTTAGTATCATAATAATTTATTTTAAATGTGTGATTTATAGGCCCTAACCTTCCCTAACCAGCTGTATGAAGTTGTATTTGATCAAGAACAAACAGCTACCAGTGTCTCTATACGTCTCTATGGAGGGGCCATTCTTAGTAAGTCATATTCATTTCATTCTGTGTTTTAATAATGCAACGCAACCTAATGATCTCTTGCACTCTTAAGAGGTTGTTATGTGGTCAGCACATCTATTGATGGGCTGTAAACAGACTCTGTCTTTTTAGTCTTCTGCTCAAGAGGCACTTAGGATGTGTTTTTGTGTTTTTATTATGTGAGTAAATGGCCAGTCAGCCAGTGGATTGTGAAGAGAAGCGAGGAGGAAATATTCCCAGAGGGGCGGGCACGCTCTCCACTGCTCATTCATTTAATTGCACATTAAATTGGACTCTTTCTGGCCCACTGCAGACAACGAATTTGCACAAATTAGTAGTGCAATTATTCCTCTCTATAACTGCTCCCTTTTCAAATCTTGCCCTCAGAAATTAAATAGATGATGTATTTTTAATATTACTCATTTAATTCTCCTGGTAATTAAGTCTGTCAGTATGTGTCAGCCACTGTTGTCTGGTGTCTCCGGGTGAACATTTTTTGTCTCAGCCCCCCAGTGATAAGTTACCTTTAATTAAGTGTAGTTCACTGGAAAAGTGAACATTTGTGTCATCTCACTCAACATTTTCTCTTTTTATCTGCCATTTCTAAAATTCACTACATTTAGGCTATTCATTGGTTTAAACTTGGGAAATTAACTAAACTAAACCGAAATATCATCCTAACTCATAGGGAAAAATAAAGTATTTAAAACTTTCTAAAGGGTAATTTGTCTTTAGTATATACAAACTACAATCCCGATATACTGAAGCATATCAATAAATGTTGTTACACATTGTGAGACATAAGATTTGTTTTAATGTTTGGCTGTTACTAAGTTGTTCTTGTATAACATTATGAATGTCTTTACTTTCATTTTTGATACATTTCATACAATAAAATTCAACAAGATCTTACTGAATAATAGTGTACATATACTGTAATACTTCCTCATTTGCTTTCTTTTTGACAGGTCTCTCTCTGATCATGTGGAATGGCTTGTACACTCCTGAGAAGGCTATCATCCAGTGGACTTTACTTAGCGAGGCCTGCTACTTTGCCATCCAGTTTTTAGGTTTGTATCAATAAGAACTAGTCTAATGCATGCTGTGTCTTGTCATCTCTAGATAGGGCCTTTACTGTCATGATCCCACTGCCCTCTAGTGGTTGTTGTCTCTAAACAGATCCATTCAAGGACATACATGTACATTGTAACAAACATTGTCTATGGCTTATATTGCACATATGCAATTGGTTAAAACATTTTAAAGAATTACAATTAATTTCTAATTAAATTATCAAGTTGATATAGAAAAACAGAGCACGGAGTAATATAAAAGACCAAAAACACTTGTATGTTGCAATAAAACGGGTTAAAGGGTTAGTTCACCCCAAAATGAAAATTGTCATTAACTACTCACCCTCATGTCATTCCAAACCCATAAGACCTTCGTTCATCTTCGGAACACAAATTAAGATATTTTTGATGGAATCTGAGAGCTCTCTGACCCTCCATAGACAGCAATGCAACATCGGTAAAACAGTTCATGAGACATCAGTGGCTCAACTTCAATTTTGCTAAGCTACAAGAATACTTTTTGTGTGCAAAGAAAACAAAAATAACAACTTTGTTCAACATTACTTCTCCCCTGAGTTACCGTCTTCCGCCATTTTGGAGGGTATCAAAAGGCATACGCAAGTGTAAACAACACTGATTACACCAGTTACATTCATACACACGCTTTCCCCCTCGAATGTAAACAATGCTGATTACACTGATTACAGTCTTGAGTACTCTCCAAAATGGCAGAAGACATAACTCAGGGGGAACAAATTGTTAAAGGGGACATCAGATGCAAAATTCACTTTACAAGTTGTTTGAACATAAATGTGTGTTGGAAGTGTGTGTACACATCCATCCTATAATTATAAAAATCCACCCAGTGTTTTTTTTTTTTTTTAAATCCCTGTTTTATAATCCTCTTTCTCAAATCAGGCTGTTCTGAGGTTCCTGTCAGAATGACGTAGTTCTGTACAGGCCCCTCCCATGATAGCTGATTGACAAGACCGTCTTACCTTAGACCCGCCCTGGGTGAGCTGAGAGCTGTCCGCCTCCGGTGCAGGAGAAGACCAGATGTCACCGATTTAGCGATTGAAGTGTTTAGTTGTTGGGTGTAATAATGAATAGCAGTCATCGTTTTCTCCTCTAATCCTCTGCCTCTTCAGCAGCTCAGATGTCAATGTTACTTTCGCTTTGAAGTGAATGCGCCGATCCCGATCTACGTAAATGCATCTATTTTCGCACGAATCATTGTGAGTATATGTGAGGTTTTTATGAATCTTTGCAAATCACCTTTCCTAATAAGGTGCTAGTTAGCCTGAAGTTTAGTATGCTCCTTAGATATATATACCTAGATGCCTCATTATGGACTTTTTTTATGGGCTGTGATACATAAGCCATCCGCCATTTTTGGAACGGTTTGCGAGTCTTTGAGGGCATTGACTGTGTGCGTCTACAACAGCAAGTTATATGCTTGTATATCTTTGAATATTCATTGATTTATTATGGTGAATGCAAGATGGCAGATGCGTCAATGTATCTGGAGCTGTCGAATAGGGAATCTACACATATCTATGGTCTGCTCGTCACTCCATGAGAGAGGTGGGGTCAGCAGAGCTCACTAAAATTTAAAGAAACATGAACTAGATCAGCGTGCTGAAGACAGAGCTGATTTTGACAGGGTAAAGAAGGTATTTTTTACACTACCATTGAGAAATTTTAACCACAGTATGTTTACAGACCTCAGACCCTAAAGAATCATATCAACTTGTGTAAAATGGGCATCCAATGACCCCTTTAAATAGATTATTTTTGATTTCTTTGTGCACAAAAAGTATTCTCGTAGCTTCGCAAAACTGAAGTTGAGCCACTGATGTCACATGGACTGTTTTACCGATGTCCTTGCTACGTTTCTGGGTCTGGGAACATCAGTTGAGTTGCTGTCTATGGGAGGGTCAGAGAGCTCTCAGATTCCATCAAAAATATCTTAATTTGTTTTCCGAAGATGAATGAAGGGTTTGGAACGACATGAGGGTGAGTAATTAATTACAGAATTTTCACTGTTGGGTGAACTAACCCTTTAAGGCAGGGGTGTCAAACTCAGTTCCTGGAGGGCCGCAGCCCTGCAGAGTTTAGTTCCAAGCCTGATCCAACACACAAACTATGCAGTTTTCAAATAAGCCTAAATGACTTGATTATCTGGATCAGGTTTGTTTAATTAGGGCTGCATCTAAACTCTGCAGGGCTCCGGCCCTCCAGGAACTGAGTTTGACACCCCTGCTTTAAGGGGTCTTTATACAAATATGTTGCTGCAGTTGACCAATAGGAATGATTTCTCAAGGATAATGTGATAGTGAGCACTGGAGTAATGGCTGCTGAAATTTCAGCTTTGCCATCACAGGAATAAATGACATATTATAATATATTTTTTTTAATATATAGAGAAAACAATTATTTAAAATCAAAATAACATTTCACAAAACTATATTTACTGCATTTTTGATGAAAGCTTTGGTGAGCATAAAAGACATCTTTCAAAACATTACAACCTGAAACTTTTGAACGGCACTATAAAGCCCCATTCATTCCAAAACCGATAACTATAAAGATATTAGCGTTCCCACCCATGGAAAATGTTGTCTGTTTATTCTAAGTGCATGCTCGTCTGCCGCTTTAAATTCTCGAGCTCCCTATAGCAGGTTTGATTCTGATTGGGTGTCAATGTTTGTATCGTTCGTCATCTGGAAAAAATAGTTCTGAAAGTGATTACAACGATATTGTTTCTCTGTGCCTTTATCGTTATTGCTGTGGTGTGGACTCTTTAATACTGAGAATTTTTAAAACTATATCTTTATCGTTATCTTTATAGTTATCGTCCTTGGTGTGAACAGGCCTTAAATCTAATTAGTCATTGTGATATTTATAATACATTTACCATGTGTTTCCTCAAAACTGTCTTGATATTTGGATCATGTATATCTTCGCTTCACTACGTTACAGTGACCTCCGTCACTCTGGTGGAACTGGGCTCTTTACCAAATGCTGCCATCCTCCTCCTCCTCAGTCGCATATTCTTCCTCACTGTCACGCTGTCCTATTACTACCATCTGGGACGCCGGCCCAAGAAGATCTGAGAGCCCCGCAAGCACCGTTACGACACAGCTGGTGCTTGGGGAGTTGAGTAACGGGCCACTGGGCTAGAGTTTCCATCAGAAGCTTTGAACAGTGACACAACCAACAACATCAACCTGTTCACCTGGCATTGAGCCTTACCGCAAGGACAACGCCAACCCCAAGGCCTTTATTTTAATTTCAGCTTGCATACAACACGGGAGTTTGCCTTTAGTGAGAAACTCCATCTCTTTTTTTTTTTTTTTTTTTATGGGAATCACTCACAATATGGTCAAATGAATTGCATTTTTCTTTCTGATAGTGCAGTCACAGTGTAGCCCTCCTCATTCACTGTTTATCGTGTAAAGTATTGCACACCATAGTCAATATAGCCGAGCTTGAACTGCTGGCGTAATTGTCTGTAGCTATGGTATCAACAAAACTAAATAATTTCATGTAAGGTGGGATAATTTTGTGCGTGAGGGTGGCTAGTAAACACTAGATTGTGTGTTTTTACATGCAGGTCATTCATTCAGTATTTGAGCAGTAAAAACATTGTTCCTGGTTGGTGTATTTTGTATCACTGCTCTATTACTAAACTAGGAACAACCTGCTCTATGTCAAATGATGGGAATGGTTATGAAAAGCGTAGTTGTACTGAATGGATGACAGACGCAACAGGTTAATTTGTTCTGTTTCAGGAAGTTCAGTTAATGGGTTTGAACTAATTATTCATATTTCAGATAAAAACTTAGTGTCTAGTTTGTTTTCATTAAAATGTCAGTGTATATGAACAAGAAACACCTTCTTTGTTTAGTAATGCCACAGAACATGGTTGTGTAGCACAAAGGCATGTTTCATTCATTTTAACATGCAATGTAGCAGTATTTTCCCTCACTTTTCCCTGATATTGCCTTAATATGCTAAACTGCACAAGCGTTCCACATGTCAGCACACTGCCAGGTGTTTGTATTCTTCAAATGATCTGTATATATATTTTTTGTTGATTTGCAATTCTGCTTATTTATTGGCCTGCCCAAAAGTTTTTGCATAAGTTAATTTAGATTTTCCTTGGTTTGTGGTATAACTTGCATGTTTATTGTCTGAGTTGTTCAGTCCAGAAATGATCTTGTATGCCCTTGATAACAAGTTGTCTTGTGGGAGTTCTGCTGAGACAAATCGAAATGAGCCATGTGTATGTAGTTACACGTTTGCTGCCTTGTGTGTATTTGCTATTATTTTAGACAGTGTCCATTAGTACAACAGTGATAACTCCCATTAAAAGCATAACAGAATTGGAAACACTTTAAGCATAACTTGGATATTAGATATTGGAAAAAATGTTGATTGGCTATATAGGAGGAAGGAATATGTTTAGCAAGAACTTATACGGTAAATATCTGTTGTTAAATGTTGCATATGGAGGCTACAGTGCTGTTGGTTGTTTTCATATAAGATAGAAAAAAGCATGTGTTTATGTATAGTATGTGGACAAACGTAGCAGTTACCATTTGCAGGGTTTAATTAGGTTCGCATTTAACTCGGCCCAACTCCAAACCTCTACATGGCTCAAAATAGGTAATAAAGAAGTTCAAAGGACCAGCCTGGTAGAGGCTCATGTTTCTTTCACAAGCCAGTTTGATGTCATCTCTTTGTAGTCTTTACATTCAAACAGCTCATAGTTGAAATCTCAGTACAAACCTTTCCTCTCACTGTCCTGTAGATATATTTTCTTGGACAGAACCAAATCAGTCGTAACTAGTAATTTAGTATAGGCACGGCTGTAACTGTATGTTCTGTTCCTCTCATTAAAAAGCAAGCTCTCATCCCTATTAACACTCACCCAGTTAAATATGATGATGGCAAATGCCAAACATAAATCATTTGTTATTCACCTCTCCTGATGAGAATTGTGTTGCCATGCAATTAGAAATAATATCCAGTTAGCTGCTAGTGGTTTCAGCTGTCTGCAGATGGTATACATAATGCCTCTGAAGGGATGTTAATGTACTTTTTAAATGTGTGTAAATATTTTATTGAAAGGTGTTATTGTTATGGATCGTTATCTTTTTGGAATAAAGAAAATGTACATTTATTGCAACGATCATTTAAGGTCTTCTTTTTTTTTTTAGATAATTCATGATTTATGCGATTTTTGTAGGCATATACAACAGTTTGTTGAAATCGAAACTTGTATGGAACTACTGAATTAAAGAGTTTATGACCTTGGCACATTCTAACACATTAAAGGTATTCTAGGATTGTTTTTTTTTTTTTCCTTGAACCGTCTTGAGCACTTGTATTTACCTAGTATTTAAGTGTCCTCTTCATAACTATTTTCCTGCAGCTGATACTATATACAATTAGATTTATTAATTGCTGTTTAAAAATTCCAGAAAATGCAGCTCCAGAAACTTTTTCAAATTTTTGCACTTTTTGAATGAATAATCCTGCTCAAGACGATCAAACAGTATGAAAAAAAAAAATATATATAAATATGTATTTCTCGCTTTTGACCAGAGGATGGCAGAATTGTCAAAACAATACATGACTCCATTACTGATTATTTGCATTGTGACAGTAAAGGGATCAAGTCCAGCTATTGACCACCAGAGAAAATTACATTAATGTTGTATGTGAAATAATTTTTTTTAATGAAAATGTGTTTGGTATTAACCAACATGAAAAAATACTACAGTAACTAATTTATAGTAAATAGGCCAACTATAGTGTTTTTGAACCATACTATAGTAAAGTACTTGAATTAATTTGTTGTGGTAATATAACAACTATAGTAGGCTAATATAAACAATTGATTTTATCCAATATTGTACTAGGTTTTCTACAACTATAGGTTATTATACTACACTACAGTTTACGGTAGTAAAAACTAAAGTATACTACAGTATTTATTACAGTTTATCGGTTCACTATAGTTAATACTACAGTATGCTGTAGCATTAATACACTTTACTATGGTTCAAAAACACTAGTAGCTACTATATGTACTATATTTCATGTGGGAAGAGTTGCATAACTTTAATATTCATCATGCAGATGAAGCCCATATGTGCGTGTGTGTGATGCATAAAATGATGATTTTTATGACCATATTTCCGTTCCATAAAGCTATAAAACACAAAATCCAATATATGGTTTAGGATGTGGTAGAATGAGTTTTGTCGGAAAGTTACAACAATAAAAAAAGGAGGGAACATGTTATTTTCCACTTCTGTCATAAAATATGTAATAAAACTGACAGAACCATCCTGAAAACAATATTTGAAGGACATCCTTTCAATGTTATTACTTTACATTAGGGCCAATAACTAGCGGTTATGACGGAGCTCTGACTTGTCAGGCGGAAACTGTGGTCACCATGGTAACCTGTGTTCTGCTGGGCAGTAAAGGGTTAAAGAGTGGTTTCTGTGCTGCTGCTCAAGTCTTTTTGTCTCAGTCTTTCTAGCGCGACAACAAATTACTGACAGCTGCTCAACGGATCTTCCTTACGGCTTGACACAAAAGAGGTAAATGATTTTCACTTGTTTCTAAAATGTTAGTACAGAAAAGTGATTAAACTGGCTGATGGCCTGAAGTAGTGTTAATCTAAATTTATTAGTAAATGAGGTTTTGAGGAGCTCTGTACCTTATTCGCGTTTTCTAGCATGGTAAACTAGCTATTTGCAATTTTAACTGCGTTTTTATTCGTTGTGTATAGTTTTAAATGTTCGCTGATGTGGCACTGGCAGCTTGTGCGGTTCTCACTGCGGTCCTGTGAACAATCGCAAACAGCTGAATTTGATGCGACTTAACACGCACGTCAAGGCATTGCATCTGTGCTTTCGCTAGTTTTAATGTCGATTAGGCTTGTGTAGAAACTCGGAAGCCCATGTTGATCAAGAAGTTGTCTGAGTTGAAACGAGACAGGCTCGTTGGTTTTAAAAAGAAGAATTCAAGTGGAGTGTAGCACAACTCTTTGTATTAGTTTTGTATGTTCCCAGGGTCCTGCAGCACCTGTAAATACGAGGGAACTTTAAAATTGTGATTTCGAGGCCTGGACATGTCATGGCATGTCAATTCAATAAAAAAAAAAAATGGAAAGTCATACAAAACTGGGTAATAACTGATTACATGTAATCTGGATTACATAATCAGATTACAAAAATTAGGTACTTGGAAACTACTCGTAATCAGACTACAGTTACTTTTTGTTGATTTGATTACATATTTTATCTTTAAAATTCACAAATTCAAGCATTCCCAAACATCTTTCACCTAATATATGTACTTGAAGTACCCTTGAGATTTTAAAATAAATAATTAAATATAAAATGTGCATGTTCTTGGTTCTCTAAAGTTATTAATTTATAACTTTATTTTAATTTAACTTTTTTTTATTATTTAGTTTATTATAAGCTTATCATTGAACTCACAAACAAATGAACCTCTAGTTAATTTAAACAAGTTAGGTCAAAAGTAATCTAAAAGTAGTCTGATTATATTACTTAAATTTGTGTAATGTAATATGAAATAGAGAGAGAAAGCGCCAGTGCATTCTCAGTATCGCCGCAGGGGGCGCAATAGTGCATTAGCGTAAATGTTTTATGGTAAGTTTTCTCTTCAAGTACCATTAACTTGAACAATTTGTTAAACAAAAAGAAAGAAAGAAGATAATCTTGCTAAGCAAGTTCATTAAAACCATTATATTTATTTCAAATTACCTCAATAACGCATCTTGTTTAATGGCTCAGACATTTGAAAGCAAAGCCAGAAACATACTTTACGCAAGTACTTAAGTCGTGAGCACTTGGCCAGCGTAATATATACATGATGTGTATATGGTTCGTTTAATTCATGTTGGAAAGATTGAATCTGTGAGTTGAATGCACATGAACACTAGTTTTCAATTCGGGGGTGTGTCAGTGAGAAAATGCATCCATATTGACTGTAAAGTTGTTATAATTAAGTTGTTTTTTCCCAATTTACTGTAAAACTAAATTACATTACATAATGTAAGTGTTGTACTATTGTCAGTTACAATTTATTTAATTCAATTTACCAGACATAAATTGAACAAAAACAAAATCTTTGTTCATTTTGTAGAAGCAGAGTTTTAAAATCATACCAAATTTTTTGTAGAAAAGGTACATCGCCATCTTGCGCCAAAGTGACTTGAGCGCACCTTGCAACATAATTATGGCTTCCCAACATCCCAGCAGGTCTAGAATGTACCAGTAGTCCTAGTGGCGACAAATCTCAATACGTAAGGAGATGATATAGTTAAATGTGCCATTTAAACAGGATGTGTTATTATTCAGGTAAGTTGCTATAAACATATTGACTTTGGGAAACCTGTTTAGCAACATTCTCTTCAAATTGTTGCTCCGCCACGGTACTACTGGACCTGAACGAAAAACTAACGGAAAAGCATAAATAAAAACATTTAATAAACACATTCTGGTATATTAGGGTCACTGGTCTGCTGTCAGGGCGACGACATCTGTCTGTAATGAAAGCAAAGATGTGGAAATAGGTCAGAACTGAGCTGGGGCTAAGCAGTGGATGCTTCTTCAGGTCCATAAAAGGTTAAGGGCTGGCAGACCTCCCAGGACGTGTCTCTGACTGGAATGAGCCCACAGAGAGAGAGAGAGGGCCAGGATACAGATGTTCCCCTTCTTTTACTTTGACTATTCCTAGCTGGAAAACTTCTGCTCTGGGAGCCAGCTAAAAATGGGATGCCACTATGTGTTTGAGAGCTGCTTTGCCAAGACAGGCCTGCAGCAGAAACTTAATAGGCAGCTCTTTTTCATAAGGGGAATTTAGGTTTGGGGGCTTTCTAAAAAAAGGATTTAATGTGCAACAACATTCCTTGTTGTAACTTAGCTTTCATATATCAGTACACACTGTATTTGATGTCTTATTCAATAAACTAATTTTCAGTTTCATATTTCTTTAGGCTTAGGTGTTTAAAGCTGACATGAAATGAAAATTCATCATCTATTCTCTAAATCCATGTTTTAGATTTTATTGTGGAAAAATGAATCTGTGCAAATGTTTCATTTGTAAGTTTATTTATTATTATTATCATTTATTTTATTCTTTTTGTAACATTTAATAAAAGTCTTTTCTCTCTGGTGACGTATGCAGGACTCATTTAGGGTGTGTTCAAAATTGTAGGCCGGTTCTTGGTTCTTTTGGTACAGATCAAAAAAGAAAATGACAGAGTCCTGGTTCATTTAGCATTCACACCGTCATTTTTAACAACTAACCTAAAGATACAAAACAAAAGGCACAGGGATACATATGGTCACAACCTGTGGCCGACTGCGTAAAGGCTTAGACTAGTCTTACAAGTTAGTCATCAGATATATTTTCTGTAAGACTGGTCATAGCTTTTGTAAGTCAGTTACATAAAAAGTAGTTTGGTCCGAAAAATAAGACTCATTACCCCTTGGCTAACTGCTTGTTGATCAGACAAGTTCTTACGACACAGTCTTAGCCATAGTGGCTAAATTTATAGTGGCATAGTGGCTAAACTGGTCCTTGATTGGGCAGCATTTATGACATTTATTTTGCAACCCTACCAAACATCCAAAACTGCTATGTGCTTGGCTAAATCAGCTTGTTGTATGTGTGTGCATAAGGTGGTACTGTATTTTTACCAGCTTATGACTCACAAAGAGCTTATATAATGTGTAAAGGAGTCAAAATAGTGCCAGGAATTCCTCCGTCACACACTGAGATCTTTCCGCTTGGTGTGCACCAAGGTTCAAATGGCAGTGCTCATACTAATTTAAATGAAATGCACTAACAGAGCGATCATTTTAGGGTGTTTTCACACTTTTTTCGATTGTCTGGCTCTAACCTGAGTTTGATTGATCCCCCGTTCCGTTGAACCCACTGGATTGTGTTTAAACAATGTTTTTTGGTTTCTGAAACACACTCAGACAGAGCTGGGTAGTAACTGATTACATGTAATCTGGATTACGTAATCAAATTCCAAAAATGTAGTACTTGTAATTAGAGTCTATTATATTTTATGAAGCTCATAATCAGATTACAGACTTTGGCTGTGTAATGTCATGTTTAGTTATGTTTGTTCACATAATGCAGGCATTCCCAAACATTTTTGTTAGCCACACCCCTTTGACATGAAATATTTACTTGAAATATCTCTGAGGAAATTCATATTTTAACCATTTAACAACACATTCACACATTTACAGTTCAAACAAAGTACATATTTCTATTTTCAGTTTTAAAGAGTTAAATTTATTTGTTTTTTAATTTAATGAATTATTAGCTTTTTATCAACTCTCAAAACCCACTGCAGTTCTTACATTAAGCCTAGTTTGGGAAACCCTGGTGTTATGGTGTAATGTTTAATGCATTTTATGATGTTGATGATAAACAATCTCTTTTCTTTTTTTCAATATTATACGTTTAAGTTAGATTAAAAAGTAATCAAAAAGTAATCTAAACCGTAGTCAGAAAACATTGCCTAAAATGAGTAACCTAGATTACATTACATGAGAAAACTGTAGTTAGTAATCTATAATCAGTAATGGTCTACAATTTGTAAGTAATCTACCCAACTCTGCACTCAGAAATAAAAGTATGAAAGCTGTCACTGGGGTGGTTCATATTGGTACCTTAAAGGTACATATTAGTGCCTAAAAGGTATAAAAGAGTTTCTTTTGAAAAAGTACTGAGGGCTTGAATTTTGGCATGGGATTGTGTGTATTGTTACGTTTGTGCCTTATTGCGTGTAAATTCCAAAAAATTGTCAAAATGCCCCTCTTGGCAACTATTCATGTAAACACAGTCGATTAATTTTAAACATAGTCGTATATATACAGTAGACTAGTAAGTGAATCAAAGTTTTTTTTTTTTTTTTTTAGTATCTTCCTAACAAAATAAATATGAATCCACACATAATTATAAATTGTAAAGACACTACATGGTGAAATATTTAGGTTAGATGATTGTAGTTTAAAAATGTCTAAAAACCCCCCAAATCCTCCCTCGAAATTAAAAAAATCCCCCTAATAAGAGTCACCTAAAGAGGGAATCCCCCCCCCCACCCCCCATTTTTTGAAACAAAATTCATGGCCTGCTATTGTCCCAGTGACCCAGTCACAGCTTTCGTATTATTTCTGAGAGTGCACGGTACATTTGTGTCATCAGAGTGGCAGCTGTTTACCCCTGTTTGTATATAACCGCTATGTAGGAGAAGATGGCAAAATGTATGGATACTGCTGTTTTCTCTGTTCACTTTTGTGATTTGGATTTTTTTCCGAAGCACCAACACAGAATGACATGTGCATCTATTTGTCATGAATGTAATGCAAAGTTTGAAATGAATGGTCAGAGTCAATTTCTGCTGAAAGTGATCAGAAATGAGATGAGAAAGATTCTCTGTTATGCTCGGATGCACTGTATGTCACAGTATGGAAGAACAGATGTGTTACTATTTCCATTTCATTACAACTTAAAAATATATAAATCCTACACTGCACAAATTGGTTTTCATGCTTGTATTCTCTTGTGGTCAGCAACCTAGTTACCAATGAAAGTGTGATCAAGTGTCAAAGCCCTTCACACACACACAAGGAGAGGATTTGTGTGATGCTTTAGATGGCTTATTTCACTTAATGCAATATGATAAATGTACCTGACTTGTCCAAAGTGACTTGAAAAGGAAGATTATGAAAAAAGTGATTCTTTGTAAACAGGCAGTACAATTAAAAGTGCAGCAATACAGAAGGAAAAAACTTTGAACAGACTCTCCAACCCCCTGAAATGGTGAGAGGCAATTATTATAATTTTTTTAATGGTGGAGGCTAACAAACACGTGTTGATGAATATAGCACAGAACATTTAGTTGATGGTATAGTATATAATTGTTTCCCCCTGTGATTGTAATGCTTGTGATGTGGCCGTTGAAGACCCAGCTCTCATTTAGCTATGGCTTGACCTTCCTCTTGGTGGAGGGGTGATAGGGGGAGACTCATGGGTAACTGGGGCGTGAGACTGTTTCCCCCCCTTAAGTGGAGCATTGACTCTGCCTCAATTATGGTTGCCATAGGAATGCCTTGAGAGTATGAAAGATGTTGGCTGGGGGGAAATCATAGGGTTATGCAAAAAATAGTGTTTTGTGTGACCCAGAAGGGGTGAATTATTTCTTGGCCAATAATTTGGGTCTTTTGGATCAGTCTAAATTACGAACAAACTCAAGAAGCCTTACAAGTTAGTAATGTTTGAACTGTTTTTTTTGGGGGTTTTTTTTATGGTTGACATTTGAACTTGAGAATGTAAGGAAAGAAGACTTGAAATTCCTCTAGTTGTGTTAGGCGTGCTCTTGGCATTCACCCAAAAGAGTATAATAGCATTTAATGTTTTTAACTCAATTATGGTTAATTAAAGGCTCTGCCTCCTCCTTTCCCTAAAGACAGCATTAATAATTCAACACTGAATCATGTGATCTGACGAGCACCGTCCATTTTCTTCCGCAAGCGTGAGTGTTTATGAATCAAAGCTCGTTCATCTAGACCTGTCAATTATGTAATCGTATCTCTTGCCCTTCCGTATATATAAACGAGATAAATATTTTTCTACACATGAAATATGAAAGTAAATAGACCTATAATTGTGAAGATAGGTTTTCTGTATATGTTTTTATGCAGTTCATGGTATTTATTTTAACAATAAAGGATGTTTATGACACATGACAAGCGATCAGTCCATTATAAAAGTGCAAAGAGTGCATGTCCGCCTATTATAGAATCAAAATAATTTTAGATTACAATCGGAAGTTATTACAAGCACTCGATGATGATTTAAAGTGGGTTTTTGAGCAAAAACATTAATAATTGTAGCGTGATGCTAATTGTACCTCTAGTGAATTGTACCTCGGCGATTCGCCTCACTTTTTCGCATTGCGCTCAGTGTGGAAAGGCCTTAGTTTCCCATTTGACACATTTGTTAATAAAAAGAATTACAGTTTTTTTACATCTTCGCAAATGTATTAAAGATAAAAGCCTTATATGATTTCATTGTGTAAGTATTCATACCCTTATCTGGGACAGTGGAAGTCATATTGCTTGTAGATGTTACTACACTTTGAGTGAAGTTAACCTGTGGCAAATTCAATTGAATGGGTATGATTTTCAAAGGCACACACATCTTAATAAAAGGTCTAACAGCTGATAATGCATATTAGAGCAAAAACCAAGCCCTGAGGTCAAAACAACTGCCTGTAGAGCTCAGAGACAGGTTTGTGTCAAGCCACAGATCTAGGGAAGGGTTCAGAAAAAAATTCTGGTTCACAGAAGCATGTAGTCTCTGTTACCCTTAATGGAAGATGCCTGAAACAACCAGGACTCTTTCTAGAGCTGTCCTCCTGGTCAAACTGAGCAGTTGATGGAGAAGGGCTTTGGTTAGTGTGGTGATGAAGAACCTGATGGTCCCTTTAGATGAGCTCCATGATCACATGTGGAGATAGGAGAAATCTACAGAAGGACAAACACCACTGCAACACTCCATCGATCTGGGCTTTATGGCGGTGTGGCAAGACTCAATCCTCTCTTCAGTGTAGACGCATGAAAACACACTTAGAATTTGTAAAAAAGCACCTAAAGGACCCTCAGACTATGAGAAATAATATTATCTGGTCTGATGAACCTCAATAGACCCTTTTAGGGCCGACGTCACAATTACGTCACAGCGCTAGCTGAAGGCAAAACAAAGCGAAAACTGGAGGCGGCCCATTCAAACCAGCACAGATTCGGCTACATAAGGAGCTTAAAATATCATCTTGTTGGGTGTCGGAATAAATGTTCCAGTTTGAAATTTTAAGGCATACCTGCTGCCACTGTCAGACAAAAAATCGACGAAACCTGTGGTGAAATGAGATAAAACGAGCGGACTGGACAGAAACGATCGTCAAAAATGCTTGCGTTTGCAGCGCACACTTCTTGTCAGAAAAGGTTAAATAACGTATTGTCTTTTGTTGTTATGGGCATGTCTAAAAATTTCTTATGCATCTATGTCGTGCATGAAATAATGTCTGTGTGCATGTGTGTAAAACAACAAACTGATTAATTGTGGCTGGAATAATAATGTAGATATAGTTGCCTGCTGAAATTGAAATATATATACATCTTCATGACTAGATAGACACGGTTGGTTTGTCTTTACTATACAGGTCAGATGTGAGTCACTCAACCGGAGGGAATCCTGTCAGATCGACCAAGCTTTGAGTAAAAGCGTGTGCGGTTCGGCCAATCTGGTTTCGTCCGTTAAAGTTAGACTTTTTAAATAACAATCGCGGTCCTGGACAGTGCATCTATACCTTACATATGCGGGTAAAATCGGTATTTCTCCAGTTATTATTAAATAAACAAGCTAAACAAACTTCATAGCCAGCGTTAGGGAAGCGGTCAGGGGAATCTTTCTGCCTCCACCTAAGCTCCGCCCACAGAAAAAGTCACGATGTTTACTAACAGAAAAAGGGTCTATTCCAAGCATCATGTTTGAAGGAAAGCAGGCACTGCTCATCACATGCAGAGTACCATCCCAAAAGTAAAGTGTGCTGGTAGCAGCCTCATGCCGTGGGGCTGTTTTTCAGCGGCAGGGACTGAGAGAATTGTCAGAGTAGAAGAAAAGCTCAATGCACCAAAATATTGAGATAGCCCTAATGAAAACCCAGTCCAGAGCATTCCGAACCTTAGACTGGGCAGAAGGTTCACCTTCCAACAGGACAATGGACCTACACACACACAGCAAGAGTGGCTTATAGACAACTCTCTGAATGTCCTTGAGTGGCCCAGCCAGAGCCCGAGCTTGAACCCAATCAAATATTTCTGGAGAAACCTGAAAATGTGTCTGCCCCCATCCAACCTGACAGAGCATAAGAGGTGAAGAGAAAAATAGCAGATAATTGCCAAATGCTGATGAGCAAAGCTTGTTGCAACAAACAAAAAAAGACTTGAGGCTGTGAAGTAAATATTTAGTTAAAGGTTTGAATACTTATGCAATGTACTTATTTCAGTTTTTTATTTTTAATTAATTTATGAAGTTGTGACAATTCTGTTTTTGCTTTGCCAATATGAGTGTAGATTGATGTGGAAAAAAAGACAAATTTTAAGCAGCCTAACGTAAGGCAGCAACAATAAAACTTGAAAAAAAAAAATGAAGGGGTATGAATACATATACATATACACACATATTAATTCTATTTATTTTATGGGGTTTTTTATTTTTACAATTTTGCCATGACGTGTATTTGCGGTATTATTGGGCAAAAGCCAAAATACCCAGCAGTGTGATGTAGGTGTGTGCAGGAAATCCCTGTTCACTCATGGTCTTTAAATCAACCAAATTAAAGGGCATGTTCAGTCTGCTGTATGACACCACGTATTCTTGAACAAAATCAATTTAACTCAAGTATAATTTGATCTCAACTGCTAAAATAGATGTACTACCATTTTAAACGTTTTGAAGTGTCTATTTATTTTTCTTCATTAGTACATAGAAAAATTATAGAAGGATATTGAGTTCATACTTTCAGATGGATATTTCAGCACTGACTGTTCAAATTTCAACAGTACTGTACTGATGGATTTATTGACAACATAACAAAAAAATTTACTCCTTTTGGGGTATGTTTAACACCCTATACATGTATAAAGAGCATGCTGAAGTATTGTGAAGTTCTTTGTCAAATAAATAATAGTCATAGAACACTTGCTGGGGGAAGTCTATAGTGATTATCCTGGATTAAATTTCTGGTCATGTGATCTATAGTAAGTATCTAACATCAGCAGTGTAAAGCTTGCTTGGGTGTGTTCAGATGCCCCTTTGTGTTGTGCTAAAAAGTCTAGGATAGGACCGCTTTTGTCTATTGTACGGAATGGGGCAGCATGCCATCATTGTATTATGGAGGGGGTGTTGTGATTGACCAGAGAATGGGTGACATCTACGCAGTTGAGTTACTGTCCAGCTGACAGCGATTGAAGAGATTAGTAAAGAAAAGCGATGACGTGGTACTGTAGCTTCCAGATGCCAACACTATACTTCCTGCAACCCCAACTACACCATAAACACATTCACACACGAGCCAAAGTGTATGTTTGCTCATGTATTTTGGCTGTTGGCTGAGGATTTAAAAGGCTGCTGCAGTATGTTTTGTGGCTGTGAATCGTGAAACTGCTGAATAGAAAACCAAATCCTCTTGACACCTGATGAAACTTTACTGCCATTTATACTTCCCCTTCCATATTTATGAATGTTTTCTCAGGGTAAACTGCTGAATGTTGAAGAATAAGAGAAAAGTCCGATCCTGTGTCATACACTATTTTTGTCATATGAACATGCTTACAGTGGAAAGAGGGGAAATACATTGGCTGTGTTGTTATTTCTCTGAACTCCCGTTTGTAAATGAATAAAATGCAGAAAAAGGCTGCATTCAGCACAGAAAAGTTGAGAGTCTGGTTTATAGCTCCCTGGAGTACTTTGAAGAGATGACGCCAAGTAAGCTTGGCTCTGAGACTCTGGCTTCATATCCTGATATATTGCATATTACTCCAGACTCCAGTGTGTCTGTGTTTGTCTGTGTGTGTGTGAGAAGAAAAAACAGTCGAAGTGAGAAATGGAAGTGTCATTCTCTCATGGTTACATTTTTTCCCAGTGTCTTCATGAAATATTCATAGAGGCTTTTAAAGAGAGTGCCAATATTTTAAGAGCAGTTTCATTGAGTCAAGGTTACTTGGATGGACTGGTGTAAATCAGTGGTTCTCAACTAGGTTCCATACCTGTATGAGTTTCTTCTGTTGAACATAGAATGCTCGTAAACAAACAGTTGATGGTCCCCATTTTTAAAGCACCTATATCATAAAGTATTTCACAAAATATCATTTAAAAATATCCTTGTGTAATGAACCACAAATTAATAAAATGAATAGAATACACAGACAATGTTGATAGTAATATTATTTAATGCTTAATGAGCAGATACTAACTGCCCATTTGATGACTCCCTCAAATAAATAAGTCATGAGTCATATAGAACATATTTGCTTAGAGCTGGCAAACCAGTACTAATTATACCTTTGCATGATTCTGTCACGTGTCTGTCTTTTGACACAAACAAATAAACACGGCAATGTTTCGCTCAGTTGGATTACATTGCACATTGCTCAGGACAAGACTATACTGCACTGTTCAAAAAAATTGGGGTCAGTAAGATTGTTTTGTTTTGCTTTAATACTTTAATTTAGGAAGGATGCATTAAATTGATCAGTTAAGATGTTTACATTATTCTAAAATAATTCTATTTCAAATAAATACTGTTCTTTAAACTTTCTAGTCGTCTAAGAATCTTAAAAAAAAGTTTACATTACACTGGAACTTAACTGGAAACCCTAAAAAACAACAACATTTTACAGTGATATTAATATCATTAATTAATGGAACTGAAACTAATCAACCAGGCCAGAATAGAGTTTAAATTAAGTAACAGCTGTGATTTTTATAAAGCAGGTTTTTTCCACATTGTTTCAGCGAGAGCTTGCATATCATCACCTGTGGACTGGTTTTAGCGACGTGCTGAGAGAAACACTTTAGTTATTGTTGTCATGTCTCAGTGTCAGTTGACCTGCTCAGTGTCAGTTCTGAGATTTCACCATCAGCATTGGTGTTCTTCATGTCTCTCAGAGTTTTGATGAGATTTCCTCTCTTATTTACAGAGAAGCAGTCATGGGGAAAGGATGCATTGCCGCCACCAAGTACTTCCTGTTCTTGTTCAACCTCCTCTTCTTTGTAAGTGCACACATTCCTACACCTTTTATTCATTTATTTATTTTCTTTTTTATTTACAATTATTTAATTAGAAATGTTTGTAATAATATAACTGTATTTATGCATAAGTAACAAGTGGCTCAACAGTGAGTATGAGCTAGCTAAGCTTTTAGAACCAAAGGTTAAGTATCCACTTAATAATTCACTTAATGAGTTGAAACTCATATACATATTTTTAATTTAATTTAATTTATCCCCATTTGCCACATTTGCGCATGGCATATGTGGACATGTAAATAAAAATAATTAAATACATTATTGAATATATTTAGTAGTAGAGTATATTGACGACATTTAGTATAGTATATTAACATTTTATTTTCCTGTTTTTAAAACCATTTTGTCATGCCATTGTAAATGTATTTGCATTATTATTAGGCAAAAACCATAATACCCAGCAGTGTGATATAGGTGTATGTAAGAAATCCCTGTTAGGAAATTGTTCACACTTAGTAAGGAAGCAGGCTTGCTCTGTTGCATTTCTTTGGAAACCTTCAACTTGACCTGTTGTGTCTCTAATATAAAGGGTTGAAGGCTAATGAAACGCATGTGTGTGACTCTCTCTGATTTTTCCTTTTGAAGACCCTTTAATTGTACAGTAGGCTGCTGCTTTACTACTTCCCTCTTCATAGTGGTATAGAGGACAAGCATGAGAACTCAGTTCAGTGGAGAGTTCCTGTCTCTCTTTAGCAATTATCTAGAGTATGTTAATGGCAGCAGCACGGTGCTCTTATCCACAGTCCAGTCACAGTTTAAACTAAGATCAGCTCTGAGGAACAAAACGGGTCAAGAAGGTGACAAACACACATGCAACATGTCCTTTATGTTTGTTCATGCCTGTTTCTTTTGCCCTGTAGATTTTTGGAGCTGTAATCATGGGCTTTGGACTATGGGTCATCCTGGATAACCAGAGTTTCATCACGGTTTTACGTAAGTACAAAAACACCAACCCAATTTCCTGTTCTGATGTATGTAATGGTGTTCCTGAGAGAATGTCTTATTAAAACAGGTTACATCTCCAGGCTGCCATTGGTCAGAAATGGAAAGATTTATGATGGCAGCACAAATGTTTTCATGCTGGACAAAGTTCATAAATCACAATTTCATTACTATCATTACTTCAGGTCTGTTTCAGTTTTGTTCACATAGTACAGGTTGACCTGAATTCGCTCTCAAAATAATTTAATTTGATAACTGAACTCAGATTTACCGTCACAGGAATAAATTACAATTTAAAAGATACTAAAATAGAAAATAATTTAAAATGTAATAATGTTTCACAATATTACTGTTCTTACTAAATGTTTGATCATAAATGCAGCCTTGGTGAGCATAAGAGACGTCTTTCAAAAAATTCTTACTAACTCCAAACTTATTCTGGTTTGGCAGACAGTTAACTGTTATCAGTGAGTCAGACAAAAGGACATATAATACAGACCTGAATAAGTTAACCGTTATCAGCGAGTCAGAGGAATATGTCGCTGATTACACATTTTTCCATCCTCTTGAGTTCATGCTGGTGTTTATTTGATGTACATGGGAATGCACAGTGAAAGCAGTTGCTATTCGTGCATTTGGCGTTGGGAGTTTTCTTTTTTTTTGCCATTAACCAAGTTTTCCAGAAACCCCCTCCTATTCTGCACTTTGTGTGTTTATACATGCACATATGCGCTAGCACAGATGTTAAGTAAACCATCTGACGCTCATCGGAGAGGGTTTAAACAGAGAGCGAAAGCAAAATAAGAGAAGAGAGAAATGTTAAATGAAAGCCAAACAGAGATTAACTGTACATGATTTATGGAGAATCATACCCATACTGCCTCTGTCTGGACAGCTAAAGTCACGGAGACTCTGTGCTGAAAGATAGTGGAACAGGAAAACGAGGGTGGAAAACCAGCGTAAATCCTCTTGATTTATTATTTAATGCTTCCAAACCGTTCCAGCACAGAATTAGTACAGATTTATTATCATATAATCCATTACGTTGTATAAAACAATCATTTTAGTAACAAGACAAACATTAAACAATATTACTGTAAGTCTACTATTAATACTGTAGTCCTCAAGTCACGACTGACCAATCAGAATCAAGCATTTCAAAGAGCTGTGTGAAAAAAAAAAACTAATAAAAAATTTGGTGTTTTTTGTCCAAAGTTTGGTTACTGATATACTTCAAAATATATTCTTTTATGTTCCGCATAGATTTGAAATAACGTAAGTGTGAGGAAATTATTTTATTATTTTAGATTGGAAAG
Source organism: Barbus barbus (assembly GCF_936440315.1). Taxonomy (NCBI): domain Eukaryota; kingdom Metazoa; phylum Chordata; class Actinopteri; order Cypriniformes; family Cyprinidae; genus Barbus; species Barbus barbus. The sequence continues at coordinate 16,088,463 of NC_136751.1, read as the reverse complement.
CTCTTACTTGTCGGTTTCACACTATTTCTGAAGATTGAAGTCCAGTGTTTGAAAATAGACATTAAACTTAAATATTTTCATAAGACCAAGCCACCAAACCAATTCCCTGAGTCAAGATGGAAGTTTAGAGAAGTCTATATATAGCACATGCTCGGTTAAATTACTGCAAGGGAATATTTATGTGAAGTTGACCAGCTCTAAAATAGTTTGCCAAGCCAGTCACACCGCCATTCTTTCCTCTCTCATCTCACCACATATTTTACATCTGTCCCCTGTTTATCAATTCCAGCGTCTCCAGATATGGCAGTGCTGGAGTCTCTGTTATCGTGACCATTTTAGAAACATTGTTTTTTGTTCAGCTGTCCTTCTGGAGATAGCAGTGAATGTCTTAGGATATCCTCATACTTGGAGACCCTCAACTTTGCCCTTGCCTTTTTGCAAACACAAGGTCCAGTAGTCCCGTGTTTTACCGTAGAGGTCCTGTCATGGTCGCTCCCACACTGCGCTGCACAAGGAGTTTGTTTGTTGACTTTGTTAGACTGTGGTTTAGGGCCCTATTGAGCTAGAAAATAACGTGCAGATTTGTTCTCTGATCTCGGCTTTATTTTTTTCCCTTCCTCCCAGGGTTTTTTTTTTTTTAATAGACTTCCACACAAATGCATGGCTATAAAAGGGCGTCTTAGGAGTTTTCTCATTATCCAGATTGTTGTGATCTCATGCCTATTCTTTACGTAAAGGTTTAACTTCCTTTTCAAATGACACATTCATTTGTGCAATAGAATTATACAACTAAACACCCAGAACATGTTACAACATGAATCAGCGATTGGTTGTTTGGAGGCTGGTATTCTCAACAATGCAAGAAATAAACAAGTACTTGCTCTTTAATATTAGTGATAAAAAAAATAATTATTTGGCGTATCTACCTTTCATAGCATATAAACAGTGCTTAAAAGGCCAACGCAAATGGTTTCGGCTGATGGTATAAAATCGTATCCCTTCCAAGGTTATTTTTCCAGTAGAAACCACTGTTGGGACTGTATTTTTGTTGAGGAGTGTTTGCAACAGTACCTTGAGAACATCGTGGCAACAAATGCATGAACAAACACACGGTGAGGTTGTGGAAATTTTAAATGTACCCTCAGACAGATGTTATGCTTTAGGCAGGAAGCATATGTTTTGAAATGTGACTCAGAATTCTTGCTTGAGTTGAGAGGTAATCTACCGGCCATTTATTATTCTCAGTTTATAAAACAAAATAGTTATGTCACAACCGTGATGTCACAGTTTTGCTTTTATTTTGCAGGGCAAAATAACCTCATGGTTTTGTGAACTGGTGTTTTTTTTTTTTTAGATGAATTTATGTACTGATGGACTGAATATTGGAAGAAAGGCTGTGAATATTTTACTGTTTAATTAATGAAAAAACTAAAGAATGAAGAAAAGAAAGTCCTTTTTTTGTGATACTTTTTTAAAATAATATTTCACAATATTACAGTTTTCACTTTATTTTGTTCAAATATAGTTTTAATGAGCATAAGAGACTTAAAAACATAAACAATCTTTCTGATCTTCCTTTTTTTAACATTCTCTTCATTGTTTTTCGTAAAGAGAGAACAAAACAAAACAAAAACGTACTTTGAAATTACAACACTGCAGAAACATCATACCTTTCATAACAATGAAATCTGAATTCCCCTCCCAGTTTCTTTTCCAAAAAAAAGTGCTTCACAAGTGCTTCAAAGTGGAATCGACATCTTGTCTGTTTCAAATTAGTCTATAAAGCATCCCCAAGTGTCATAGAACTTTTAAGCTTTATCCTTAGAAAACCTAATTCTTTCTAAATGAAAATACTGCATGACGTCTCTTATCCAAGTGAAATGAGTCTGTGGGGTGGGCTTGTTTCCAATTAAGAAGAATAAGTCTTTGTGCAAGAAGCATCACAAATGTAATCACAGAATATTGACTCTGATATTGTAATGTTATCATCTTTAACCCCAAAAAGAGCTAATACTGGGTCTGGGTCCAGAGGTCTTTTTATAATATCTGACATTATTTGAAAAATTGTGGACCAGTAAGTAATGATTTTGAGACGCTTCCAAAACATTTGTGCTAATCAGGCACCTGATTGTCCACATCTATCACAGGTTGAGTCCACAGATGGAAACATCTTGGAAAGTTTTTCTTTAGAGAGATGAAGTCTGTGCAATATCTTGAACTGTATAGGCCAATTCACACTGCACAGACAAACGCCAACAAACTAGTCTGTTTGTTGGCGTTACAAAATACAAATAGAGGTTCTATTGATTATAATCAGTGACGCTGTCTACACTGGATGTGGTGCGATGCGACAAGTATCGCATCCGGTGTAGACACGGTATTACTTGACTCTCTGTGACTCGAAGTTTTTGTGCATCATCACACTGGTCTTCTGTAATATTTATTCCCCAATCTTCTTGCCATGCTTCACGTAGATATTTCAGTGATGCGTTACATTGGAGTTGTGACAGTTTCTTCAAAATAACAGATATGCCACCTTTAACAAATGGGTTATCCAAAAACACTGAGTCTATTGGTGAGTCTGGAGGCTCCTTGCGGAACGAAGGGAAATTATTTTTGATAAAGTTACGTATTTGCAAATATCTGAAAAATTGGGACTTCGGCATGTTAAAACTCTGTTGTAATTGTTGAAATGAGGAAAAATAACCATCTATGAACAAATCTTTGAGTAAACAAATTCCGTTTTCAAACCAGTTACGAAATGATACATCTGATATGGATGGAGGAAATGAATGATTAGCAGTTAATGGAGCCTGAACAGAGCATGCATGCCATTTATAATGTTTTCTTATTTGAGACCATATCTTAAAAGAATGAGTTACTACAGGGTTTTTTATCCTAAATGAAGAAGACAGAGATGAGAAAATTAGTCCCAGCCAAGAGGAGACATTAACATTTTAAAAGTACATATAATAAATCGCATTAAATCAGTATGTTAAATTGACAGCTTTCTGCACACATGCAAGAGATATGACTGTTTTTGTGGTTTCTTTGAGGATCACATGGTTATAGAGGACTTGATGGTTCTTCAGAGCCACACGCCACACGACTGAGGTGCCCTTGAGCAAGGCACCGAACCCCCAATTGCTCCCCGGGCGCTGCAGCATGGCTGCCCACTGCTCCGGGTGTGTGTTCACGGTGTGTGTGTGTGTGTGTGTGCATTTGTTCACTGTGTGTGTGCACTTGGATGGGTTAAACGCAGAGCACCAATTTCGAGTATGGGTCACCATACTTGACAATACGTCACGACTTTACATTACCCTCTTTATCTATTAAAGAATCTTCCAGAACAACTATAAGCAGCCAAACTCATTTCTGTTGTGACTTGCAGGAGGCTTATGTACTCATTGTTTTGTGCAGACTATACTTTTCAGTCTTTTGACTGCTAGTTTCAGATCTTTAATTACTCAAACACTACTGATTTTTATGTAGCTAAGGATAGCATGAACAACTTGTTACCCACGTAAGCAGCACAGCTCAGCACCAACTGCTGTACGACTTTAATAAGGGACTTCGACCTTAGAATGCATGATGACAAAAATTTCCACATGACTAATCTTAAAACCACATTTATACACTGTGCAACTATAGAAGCCTAGAAGGCTTGTTGTGTTTTGCCATACTGATAGAAGTGATAAAAGTTGGTTTGCCCTTTTACTGTCTTACTCAAATAGTGAAATGAATATTAATCAGTCTGAAAGCTTTGCAAAAACCATTGTTAGACACACAAAAATCAGTTGGCTTACTTCTAGGTTGCACTGTTTAAAAATATTGATAAGGTATTTTGATAAGAGAAGTGCTATGACATTATTTTCACTTACAATGCCAGCACTTTTTTGTTTGACCGTTTTTTTCTTGTCAAAGTGACATCTTCCTGTTCACACATCTGAAATTGAGCTGCAAAGCCTGAAGCAAGACTCTAGCTGTAGAAGAGAAAGAAATGAGTGCTGAAAATCTGCCATGAACCCTCCCCTTTCCTCACAACCTCAGTTTAATTTTCAGCATCTAAAATTAAAATTAGGGCTTTTTTTTCTAGTGAAGTTTTAATTATGTTTGGTATTAGATTAAATAATCACTAAAGAGAAGTGATCTTGATTCATTTTCAGAATCTAGGTTTTATGTACTTTTTCTATTAAGTTGGCATTGTCAGAGAGTGTGACTATTGTTTTCTGTCTTTGTTGTTCATGCAGATGAGTCCTCCACAACGCTGAAAGTTGGTGCCTACATCTTGATTGGGATTGGATCTCTATCAATGCTTATGGGCTTCTTGGGCTGCATCGGTGCCATTTATGAGGTCCGCTGCCTGCTTGGACTGGTAAGTGATTTATGGAGTATTTTATTTTATTTCTTATAATGCATATTTGTTTATTTATATACATAATATTGCAACTGACTACATCAAAGCCAGCATGTTTTGGTCTCTTGGCTATTTTTATTTTATTATATTATTTTATTTTTATAGTGCATATTTATTTATATACATATTGCAACTGACTACATCAAAGCCAGTATGTTTTGGTCTCTTCGCTATTTTGTGTGTGAGTGTTGATTTTCTTTTTCTTTTTTTTTGCATGTTTGTCACACTTTAATGTTTCAGATCATCAAACAAATTTAAATATTAATCAAAGATAACACAAGTAAACACAACATGCAGTTTTTGAATGAAGTGTTTTATTATGAAGGGAAAACAAACTCCAAACCCACATGGCCCTGTGTGAAAAAGTGCTTGCCCCCTAAACCTAATAACTGGTTGGGCCACCCTTAGCAGCAACAACTGCAATCAAGCGTTTGCGATAACTAGCAATGAGTCTGTTACAGCGCTGTGGAGGCATTTTGGCCCACTCATCTTGGCAGAATTGTTGTAATTCAGCCACATTGGAGGGTTTTCGAGCATGAACCGCCTTTTTAAGGGGGAGGGGGGGGGCAAACACTTTTTCACACAGGGCCATGTGGAATACAGCACACAAGACCATAAACCCTTCATTTAAAACTGCATGTTGTGTTTACTTGTGTTATCGTTGATTTAATATTTAAATTTGTTTGATGATCTGAAACATTAAAGTGTGACAAACATGCAAAAAAATAAAAAGTCAGGAAGGGGGCCAACACTTTTTCACACCACTGTACATCAACTGCTGACTATATCAAAGCTAGCTCATTCTGTTCTCTGGGCTATTAATATAAATGATATTTTTCATCTTACCATATTCAGTTGTAGAAAAACTTGCATTATGTGTTGATTTTTTTTTTTTTGTCACTATTTTTACAGGATTTATAAAATAACAGTGTTAATAGCTTGAGGTTTGACACTTTATTTTTTTCAGCACAGGTTCAATGAGCACTGCACCATTCACGCTGTAATAAACAGTCACAACAAGCTCAGAGTTATGCCTGCCCAGAGCGTCTGCTGAGGGAGCTTCAGAAAACCCTTCTCCATTAGCATGATAAAAGAGTTAGTTTGAAATGGCTCTCTGAGGTTAATGCTGCTGGATTTACTGAGCTGGAGTGACAGGGATAAGCCAGTGAGATTTAGGGGATGTCCGTGCAAGAACTGGGGGACATATTAGTACCCGCTAGATCACTGGATAAGCTTAGCGGTCTTTGTTAAACTGTTTGACCCATTTAGAAAATATTAAAATCAAGCAATATTGTTGAATGTTTGTTAATCTGTCCAATAAACGTGAGCATGTTTGTCTGGACTTCTAATGACTATAAAATATAAATTAAAGTATATTTAAATCAAATTATGCCATAGTAGACTTTGAGGTTTTTTGAGTGTCCAGTAATTGTCAGTGAATTGACTGTTCTATTCTCTGTTTGCAGTACTTCACCTGCCTCCTCCTCATCCTCATTGCCCAGGTGACGGCTGCTGTCATCATCTACTTCCAGACAGACCGGGTAGGTGACCATACCTCTAAAAGTGTTATTTAACTGCTATTTATATACCATTTTAGTATTTATTCATATTTCAGAAATTTTTATTAGTATCATAATTTTTTTAAAGATTTAATTTTGGCGTTTTTGCCTTTATAATGATAGGACAGTTAGTTGACAGGAAGCGAAGTGGGGGGGGGGGGGGGGGGGGGCATCAGGAAAGGTCCATGAGTCAGGACTTGAACCCGGGACACCCAAAGTGCAGCAGAGCCGTTTGTTGGTGTGCTGCTGAGGCTAGTAGCGCCGACAGACCAAAAAAAAAATTACTAGAAATTTATAAAATTATTCTTTTTATTTTATTTTACTTTTTATAATTATTTTATGTGCTGTTGTCAAATTAGTGTTTTTTTAATATTTGTTTTGTTTAGTGTAAATGTATCTGTAGAAGACAAATATCTAGTCTGTTCTGTCACCCTAAATGAGATGTAATCCTTATATTTAAAAAGAGAAATTTTATTTTATTTTATTATTTTTAATTTATTTTAAAGATATTATACTTTTTAAAGGAGTAATTCACCCAAAAATGAAAATTGTCATCATTACTCACCCTCAAGTTGTTCCAAACTTGTAAATGTATTTCTTTTTTTGAACATAAACATTATTTTAAAATGTCTGTTTGTCACCGGTTTCTGGTCCCCATCGATTTTCATAGACTTTTTTTCCCCCATTCTATGGAAATCAGTGGAGACTAGCAACTGAAGAAAGAACACAGATTTGGAACAACTTTTAAATTTTTGGGGGTGAACTATCACTTTAAATGGTTTAAGTATAGTTACAGTATAGCTACTGTTTGTTAGCTGGTAGTGTAGCCAATAAATGTAACAAAGCTAAAAAAAAGAGGAAGCTGTTTAAAATGAGCTTCCCCAACACTAGTCTGATTAGAAAACTTCTGTTCTGATTTAGTTTATCTGGAACCACTACTTTTAATATGTAAATATTTAGTATGTTTCTCCTAAATTACCCAGAAGTGTTTTAGTGGTAATGTTATTTTCTGATGTTGGCATATCACAGTTTTTTTTTTTTTTTTTTTTTTTTAAAGGATGTTTCGTGCAACACAAGCTTGCAACACTTTTTCTAGTCAGCTGTTGTGACTGTTCTGTAATGTCTTAACCCTTTGGTTTTAACCCATCGTGATAGGTAGTAACAGGAAATGTGTCGGAGCAAGTTAACAGGTGGCGACGGTTAACAGCAAGTTAACAGGTGGAAATTTGGATTTTAAATTAAGTAGCCGAAGGAAGATTTGCGCATTCATTGCTGTATTCCACTTCCTAATTAATTTAAATTGAGGAAGTGGAACTCATTCACTTTCCGTTGCACAACAGTCACCTTATGGCACAACATTGTGTGTGTGGTATGTGAGATGTTTCCGTGAGTGACAAAAACAGGTGTGGTCTTTGATGTGGGCGATTCTACAGCCCTCGGTTTATCTCTAGTTGACAACAGCGCCCTCTTTAAGAACAAAATGAAAATGAACATACATGATTAAAAACAACAACAGGACTTGTGCTTCATCTCATCAGTCTTTCTGTAGTATTAGGAAGGATGTATATACATCTTCTAATGCAGGAGTTTTAACTCAATTGTGCTTAGTCAGCCTATCTTAAACCAGTTTTAGTTAAGCAATCCCAGCCATAAACTCATGCTTAATGCTCAGCTTAACTTGCTGTGTTTAGTCTGTTTCTGTGTTTGCATTATTGTATTATTATTATATATATATATATATATATATATATATATATATATATATATATATATATATATATATATATATATATATATATATATATATATATATATATATATATTACTTTTAGTATAGCGTGTCTAGTCTTCCTGTAGAGCAGATAATTGGAGTCTGTGCTAGGGCATGCACTGTTTTCTCTGTATGCTTCACCACAGGGCATGCTGACTGCTCTTCCCAGAACAGGGCGAGGTTCACAACAGTCTCTTACACCCCCTGTGCATAAGCTGCGTTTTGCTGTTTTAGTTTATCATTGCTGTAGCCGCCTTGGTGCAGTGTACTTCACACGCATTAACTTCAAACAAGATGTTCTCAAGATAAAGTTCCCTTGAACACTGATTTGCTGCTACAAGGTTTTCGATGCTGATTTTTTTTTAAATTTAAAGAAAGGTTTTTAAATCTTGTTAGTTAAATGACAATCAGAAGGAGTTGAAATACTTTTATGCACCGAGACATGAAAGTGATCAAAAGTGACAGTTACAAACAGTTTATTGTAAAGAGTTAACAAAAAGTCTTGCATAATCCAGTCTTCTGAATGATAGTGTTTTAAACACTTTATTTGTGTGTTTATTTATTGCTCATATGATTTTTAAAACAAATATTTAAAAAAATGTATTATAGCTAATATATATTATAATATATAATAATATTTTTGCTTCAATTAGTTTAACATAAATGCAACAAATTATGCAAAAATATTTAAACATTTGAATGGTAGTGTATGAATATTTATTTAGTTTCAAGCATTAAAGAATGTTGATTGTTGTTGAAATATCAGATAACAGTTAGTGTTTTTCAGTTGACAAGAAAGTGTAAATCACAGATACATCCTAACATGTCTCCATGTGCTTATTTTTAGCTGAAACATGAGATGTCCACTATTGTGAACACAGTTCTGGTGAACTACACCGGTCAAAACAAGACATCTGAGTATGCCTGGGACTACCTCCAGAGAACGGTGAGCTTTTCCTTCAGCTATTGTCTGCCATTTCCTCCCTCACTGATTTTTTCCATCATTCCCGCAGTCTCTTACAGCGAACTTACAGTAATATCTGTTGCACATCTTAGAAATGACAGATGATTACGTTTCTAGGACTTTTCTCATGGCTTTTTTTCTCTTGTTTAACAGGCAGCTTTTTCTGGTTATTTTCATTTAGGTTTTCTGCAACGATGTGTCTAGATTTTTTATTTTGTAATATAAAATTCTTTCCTGCTTTTTTTTTCTCTCTCACAGATGAAGTGCTGTGGTTGGACTGGACCATCTAACTGGACGGAGAATGTGGTGATAAAGAGCCAAAAGAACAATTCTCACATATATCCATGTTCCTGCAGAAATGAATCCAACAATGGCACAGATATAAAAGAAACAGGCCTGTGTGAAGCTTTGTCCCCTAATTGGCCTGTCTTCACTACGGTACACACATACAGCATATTCCTATATATGACCCTGGAGCACAAAACCAGTCATAAGTAGCACAGGTATATTTGTAGCAATAGCCAACAATAAGTAGCATGGGTCAAAATGATTGATTTTTCTTTTATACCAAAAATCATTAGGATGTGAAATAAAGATCATGTTCCATGAAGATATTTTGTAAATTTCTTACTGTAAATATATCAAAACTTAATTTTTGATTAGTAATATGCATTGCTAAGGACTTCATTTGGACAACTTTAAAGGCGATTTTCTCAATATTTAGTTTTTTTTTTTTTTTGCACCCTCAGATTCCAGATTTTCAAATAGTTGTATCTCGACCAAATGTTGTCCTATCCTGACAACCCAAACATTAGTGGAAAGCTTTTTTTATTCAGATGTATAAATATCAGTTTCAAAAAATTGGCCCTTATGACTGGTTTTGTGGTCCATGGTCACATATTAAAGGATAGTTGACCCAAATAAGAAAGTTCTTATCATTTATTCACCCTCGTATCATCCAGAACCTGTATGAATGTTGCCATCCAAAGAATTTTTGTGACCATTGATTTCCATTCCGTGGACAAAAACAAATAAAATAAAAAAGGAAATATTTCTCAAAATATCTTTTATGCTACACAGGATTTTTTTTTTCTTCGGTGAGCTAACCCTTTCCTGATTCCTAGTAGCATTCACCATATACACTAGAGCTTCTCATTGCTAATTCTGTCTCTAACCTGGCATTTGTGTTACATCTCTTCATCTGTGCCGCATTCACTCTCTCATTCCATTTGCTATTAGTACAACATATGGATTTCCTTTGTGGATTGGATATCAGCTTTTCTCAGCCTGCTAACGATTCACTCCATGCCAATATTTCTGAGTCCCCATTCAGGCATTTGGCACTTTCATTAGTAATGAATTGATTCATGAGTATGGCACAGGTGGTGTTTCTGCTCATTAGGTCTCAAATGCCAGGCAAAACTCAAACATGCCATTTTTCATACCTTGATATTTGCATATTTGCCTATAAACTGGACCATAGACCAGGCCACTTACATTTAAAGGGCAATTCTGAATTCATTTAATTCATTTGGAAACTGTATCATATTTGTAGGATATACCCAGTCCCGTTGTTTGAATACGCAAGTAAAGCATTTACTGTAAATCAAAATGTTTCCTGTAAACTAGACCACTGTTGTAGACTTTCACTTTCTTTCCCTTAGTTTGAGTTTGGCTTGTTCTGTTTGTCTCTTCTGATGTTATCTTTGGACGGCTCCATCTGTTCAGGATCATTTCCAAACCCTACATATCTTTTTTAACTTTTTTTTTCTCCCCAGTTGTTCAGTTTTTTTTCATTTCTCTCCATTCCCTGTGTCCAGGGTTGTGTATCTAGTGTGGAGGACTGGGTCCTAAGGAACTGTGGAGTTATTCTGGGAATCTGTGTTGGAATAGCAGTGATTGAGGTAAATCTAGAAAGTGTGTCATGTAAAATGCATTTCAAATTCATGGTTGTTTACTTCTTACAATGTTTTTGTGTGTGGATTATATGAATATTAATTTGTTATTTTGGCACTGTAGACAAATATGGTACGCCTTGTTGTTCCATTGCTTTTGTTTCTGAAAAAAACAAAAACAAACAAACAAAAAAACAATTTTGTTGCATAATCTGTTGTATTTATATTCAGTTGTATTCATTTTTAGTAGAAATCCCCTTTTATTAGCAACTATTTGTTTTTATTAAGTATTTTTATTATTTAATTATTTACTCATTTAAATAATTACATAAGAAATTCACAAGAAACATACAAAATTTTTATTGGAAGTATACACTTGGTAAGATTTATGTATTTGACAGAAATATCTTATGCTCACCAAAGCTGCATTTATTTGATTAAAAATACAGTAAACACAGTAATATTGTGAAATATTATTACAATTTAGAAAAACTGTTTTCTATTTTAATATATTTGAACATTTAACATTTTTTATTTCTGTGATGGCAAAGCTGAATTTTCAGCAGCCATTACTCTTTGAGGAAAAGAAAGTTCAAAAGAGCAGCATTTATTTGGGAAAAAAGTTATTTTGTAACATTATGAACGTCTTTAGTCACTTTTGATTCAGTCCTTACTTGAAAAAGTCCTCACAAAGTCAAAAATCTCAAGCTTTACTATCCTTGTGGGGACATCTGGTCCTCACAAGTATAGCTAAACACGTACACACACACACACACACACACACACACACACACACACACACACACACACACACACACATATATATATATATATATATATATATATATATATATATATATATATATATATATATATATATATATATATATATATATATATATATATATATATATATATATATATATATATATAATTTTAATTATTTTTTTTTTTTGCCATAATCTTTTGTAATTATATTCAATTAAATAAAAAAGGTATTTAAGTTTATTACATAGTTATTTAAATAGGTAGTTTAAATGATCAAATTATCAAACTAATATTTTTATTATATTTATTGGAACTATAGGTTTATCCATAAATAACATTTTACTAAAAATACAGGTTTGTTTGTCGTAATTATCGGCTTCAGATAAAACTATAAAAGTCTATACTGCGTCTGCCCTGATTTAGCCTCTGTGTGTGTGTGTGTGTGTGTGTGTGTGTGTGTGTGTGTGTGTGTGTGTGTGAGAGAGAGGTGGAGAGCCAGATTATGATCACTGTCTTCTCTGCTTACTTCAGCTTTTAGGGATGATCCTGTCCATGTGCCTCTGCAAAAGTGTCCAACAGGAGGATTACACCAAAGTACCCAAGTACTGAGAGCAAACCCCCTTTCAGTGACTCACTCACACATCAGAAATCACCAGTGTTACAGCTTCTCCACACCAGCAACAACAACTGGAACAAAGCAGACCAGACAACATCCAATCTCACACACACACAAACACGTTCTTCAATTTAGTATCCCCTTGTTTAAGATCAAGGTTTTCCGTTGAGAATTCTTTTATCTTTTTCTTTTAAAGAAACTAGTGATCTTATTCTTGTTTGAATAGCTTGATGTTTGGTTTCTCACGTGTGTATAGATACATATACTGTACGCTGACTGTTGCATTTATGGTTTTCATTGTTAGTCGAATCTGAGCGCACTTTAGTGAATAGCGAGTTTGAAATGGGAAAGACTATTAGCTACTTTAAAAATATTTTTGTAATCTAGAATGGAAAATCAACACTTTTGTTTTTACCTATTATACATTTTTTTATTTGTATGAGAATTGTGTATTTCAATTCAGTTATGTGTATATGAATACGATTTACATACTTCAATGAGGTTTATTCTTACTGAATAACTACATCCTAGTTATGGCAGCACTTAATGATGGCTTTTCTGCATGTAAGCGAAGTGTTATTAGCCGGGGCTGGGTCACTCAGGGCGGAGGCAGGTGCGGTGTGGGTAAAGATGGCTGTGGTTGAGAAATGACAAGTAGCGTTAAAATAGCGTTTCTTGTGGTTTACGTGTGAGTTGGCCTGCATTGCTCTGTAGATCAGGGTGTGTATGTGGATTTAGGTTGGGCACATATCCCAGAGATCCTTGCTGTGCTGGTGTGGGTAAAACAGCTGTTGAAGTTTGTCTATAACAGGCATTAGAGACAGATCCTGCTTACTAGCTTCAGCTGTAGCCTGCAGCACCACAGCAGAATCCACAGATTGAACATCTGTCTTCCTGTTTCTGATCCATTTCAGCTCAACCAAAACAGGGCTGCGTCGCGTGATGAAGTTCATCTTTGCATTTCTTCTTTTTAATATTTTTGTGTCTATGGTTTTATTTCAAGTGAAGCTGATGTAAACAATGTCAGCTTTTTGAGTTTAGTAAGTCTGGTGTTGTTTACATCAGTAGTTGTACTCTGGGCCGTGTTAATATTAGTTCAGAAAAGAAGCAATCGAAGCTTCTTCTGAGAAGATTAGAGAAAAGAATGACCAATAACGGTCTGTAAGGCCATTTCCAAACACTTTGTTGCTTTTCGACAAGAAATTTTTCTAGCTCTGTCCTTTAAAGCAAACTTCCATTTGTATTGTATTGTAATGTGATAGACCTAGAAGAGACAGAGAAAGTCATTTCTATTTTTGATTTTTCACATTTCAAGATTATGAATACTTTTTATTAAGTGTTTGTTTTTGTATTTTGTCAAGAAGCTGTCTCCTAGAACTCTAGTTTAGATTTTTTATTTTTTTTTCAGAAATTGACCAATATTTGGATAACTGTGTATCTCTGAGGTAAAGTGAAGATGAAGGGATTTTTTTTCTACATTTCTTATACAAGATTTTCTGTTTATCTGGGAAGCCATTTTTATGTAGTGAGTTTTACCTGCAACTTTAGTACAAAACATGTCTATGCAATAGTTATAAGTTGGATTAAAAGAAAACTTTGACACAGTATGCACGATTTTCATTGTTATTTGTCATCGAGTGGGTCTTTTAATCGTTGATCATTTCAGTCTCAATGTAACTTTTCTTTCGCCTAGAGATTATCTTCCTAGTACATTGTAATGGTCTACCATTTTTCTACCAGTTTTCATATATTTCATATATTCTTTTTAAAGGTATTTTAAAAAGTTTTTTAATAATGGAAAAGCTATATTTTCTACCGTTTCTAGCGATAGTGGGGGGGGGGGGGGGGGTGACTTTACAGTCACTTTTGATCGATTTAATGCATCATTGCTTAATAATAAGTGTTAACTTCTTAAAGTATTTAAAGTCCTGCTGGCTCCAAACGTTTATATGCCGTAGGAATTTATACAACAACTTTATTAGCTTAATTCTTGCTGTTGAGACTGCATTGGAAGTTATAACCAGAGGAGGGCGCTATAGGTCATGAGATCTCGTCAATCTAACGGAAGTTACTAACTGCTGAAACCCCAGTTAGAGAACTATAACATTTAGATAGTACTAGATGTTAATATTCAATTTGTATCATAAAGTTCATGCTATTTCATGTCGAAAAGGGCGGCATGAAGTTTTGCATTTCATCATTCTGCTTATCTTTTATCTCAAAAGATACTTTAATAATTACAGACAATATAAGGAATCTTTAATTCCTCTTATGTATTTATAATTAAAGGGTTATGCATTATGAATGTTATTTGTGGCTAATGATATATTCTCATATCCCCACAAGAAGTCTGTCGTTATTCTCACTGTGGTCCAGTTGTTTTAATGGCAGGAAAATAATGTGGTCTGAAAGGATGATGAAAATCTTGAAAATGCCTCGTATGAACCTCTGCGGGTCTCATAGAGAGAAAAGAACAAACCGCTTTGCTGTCTGTCATGGAGGACAAGTGACCTCAGAAATCTGGCTCTGTAGTTACACTGACAGTATCTGAACACAAGCTGGTGGTTTGCTTTTGCATATGATCTAAATTCATGACCCAAATTCAGTTATTCAGTTCCATACCCAATACATAATTTATTTTTTTCTTCCTCAACTGTGCAAATCTGCATTGCTTTTCGAGTGAGTGTGTTTTGTACATTGTTGTTACATATAGGGCCTACATTCTAGAACAAATGTTGAATATGTTTTAATCTAATAAAGTGTCATTCTCAGCTGTTAGTTATGGAACCCCCATATGTGTGAAAGTAACTGCTTTGACTCATCAGCAGCAGAATTTAGAAGTTGGCTCAAAAAGTGTATGCTGCATCCTCTTCTTGTGCTTTCCTGGAAATGGTTTTACTCATCCACAGCACAGAAGTCACCTCCACCTGAGGGCCTCTTCCTCATCCTGCTGGAACGCCCCTGCTGGACTTCCTGTTTTCGGCTGTTGGCTCCCTGGCATGCAGACTCATATTGTATGTAGAGCTCTAGTCAATGACAGTGATAACAGGCCAAAGCTGAGCCTTGACTGTAAGTGAACTTTAAACGCTTGCACAACAATGACACCTTGGGATCATATGGGCACACAGAGTTGATCATTTCCTTTTTGGCACATGTTTGGGCAAAATTCGCAATTTAATAATTGACCTTTCATTTAGACTTCTATAGTCATGAAACATGAAAGCGAATTTGGCTTACTATCTTTATAAGCTAAACTTGTTACGGTATTGCGATATAAACAATATTCTCAAATTTTACACCAGCAAAGATTTTGATAGAGATTGATATCACCAATAGTTGATGTATCACCCAGCCTTAACCATCCTTGGGGTTGGCAAGATTTTGTATTTATTTATTTTTTTAAATAATACTTCTATTAAAAGAGCACAGCACAACTGTTTTCAACCTTGATAATAGTGGGAAATATTACAATAAATCAGCATATTACTATTATTTCTGAAGGATCATGTTACACTGAAGACTGGAGAAATGGCTAAACATTAATCAATTTCAGTTTCACAATGCCCCATGGGATTATAGTTTCCATCATTAGAGCCAAGTAGTCTACACAGTCCTGTTTTTTTTACTTTAAATGCTTCTGTTCAGTTATATAACCACGTTCAAGATCAGTTAGTTTCTGAAACTAAATAAAATCCATAAATCTGTACCCAAGTTAGTGAGCTATTTTAAATAATGCCAACATTATGCATAATTCTTCCAAATCTTTTCCAAATATATATTCACAGTAAGGACAGTATGACCACGGTTTCAGCTAAAAAAAAATAAAAAATAATCCTCTTTACTGTTCTACTGAAGAAAAAGTCACCTACATCTTCGATGACTTGAGGTTGAGTAAATTAACTGCAAATCTTAACTTTTGGGTGAACTATCCACTTAATATTATTAATTATAAATATTATATAATTATAATTAATAATACCATAGCAACGTTCTCAGTTTAAACAGTATAAAACTCTTTGATGTTGAAAACAAGCAAGCAGTTGAACGTGATTAAATATTTTAATTGACTGATTATAAATGGAAACTAAACTTTACAGATTTCAAAATCCTCAATTTCACAGCAAAATGATATGAAACACTAACTTGTTGGTGACAAGTGCTGGTGAACTAGTACGAACAGTTGACAGCTATTCTATACCGTATGCCTATCGAACTTTACCCGTATACATGACTCTCATATAAATCAATAGGCGATAGATAGGCTATACTAATAGCTAAATTCATACTGGTTGTTCATCTATATTGTCACCAAGTGTAAATAATCCTATCACCTCCTCTAAACTTCCAAATGTCGACTATATTGCATTAAGGTATTAATACCATTAACAATATGAATTTCTGTTCAGCAATGTTCAATCAAAGCTATATCTTGATAGGTACTGCACAAAACTAAAATGACTTCAAATAGACAGCAGTAGTTTTAATGATTCACATTTTGATTATTGAAGCACAAATATGCACATAACGGAGCTTCTGTTTTATTACACTTGGGTATATTATGTTCAGATTATTGTGATATTTTACATCTGTTATAATAGTTTTGTTGTATTAAAATAATTTCTAATGACTAGTATTTATGTGATCTTTTGAATATGTTTAGAACCGATTTCATAAGCGATTATAATATAACCACTCCACATCCTAACAACCATGAATCAATGCATGAAAGAACAATCGGAGAAATCCAAAAACTGCTCAGAAACACGCAAACAATCGTTTAGAAAACCTTGACAAATGAATGTCAATGCACAGGAAAACCACCCAAAATATCCTGACAGCCATAGTAATGCAATAAAATCTGCTTTAAACAGCCTAGAAACCGCATAGTGTATCAACTCACTGACAATCACCAAAAATATCCCATCAACCACACAACACTGGGCTAAATATGTCATCTAAAAAAATTGAAACTTACTCTACAAACTATAAACTTACTTTATAACTATGTACAATATATACAGTATTTACATATGTAGGTCCCGCTGTGCAATGCTCCAGGTAACACTGGTGACTCAGTGCCTGGGCTTCTTTCTTCTGGGTTCCTCAGGCATGGGCTCTTCACTGATGTCCACATGGAATCGTGAAGTAAAGCTTCTGGTGGTTGTAGAGATGCTCTCAGTGATCAGGACCTATCCATCAGGCTGCTATTTTTCCAGGAGTGAAGGGCATTTAGAGTCTCCCAAAGGTTCTGCTTGATCTTCAGTCCCAGCTCAAGGCTGTTGAGATGTTGTCTTTCTCATGGGCTCTGCCACAGAGCGGTAGATGTCCTGGTTGCTCTGCAAGCTGCAGCAGGGGTGGAGACGGGCTCTTCTGGCAGACACAAGAGGCACCAGACTGAGACTGCTGGACAGATGTCAGGAAGGACAGCATCATTCTTCAGGTATCTTCCAAATCTTTGGGTCTTCAATCTTTCACGGAGATGGAGCTGTAAGAGTGATCTAACCTGATTACAGTTGCCAACTGTAAAAGCTCAAAGGGGTCTTGAGTGTAAGAGACGCCCTCCACATAGAATCCTCTCTCAGGTGTGTTGGAAGAGTCCTGGTTCTTCTCAGGCAATGCTGCTCCATGCTAATTAATTAATAATTAAGATGCTTTTCACAAAGTGGACAAATTGCGGAGACTTACCAAACTGTGGAGTTTAAATGTAAACAACAATTAATATCAGTAGTAAGTCAATTAGAACAGTCTCTATTTTGCATGTCCTATATTTTGCTTTTGCAGTACCATTGTATTCCAGTATGGGTCTCTACTGTGGATTAGGCTATAGACAAGCACAGATCATCTGGCAGCATTCTGTGCAAAATGATAAGAAAGACGACTGAATATTACTTTAAACTTTACACCTGTTATCTTTGTTAACACAGGTCTTATTTGTATGATATATAAATTGTCCTTCTTTGTTCTTTGATGAAGATCTCACCTTGTGACAGGCCAGGTCTGGTCCAGAGGCTCACACTGATCATGTTCCGGTTGTAGGATGTTCCTCGCACACCATTTCGTACAGTAGGAACCCTAGTGTCCACACTGTCATCGGCTTTGTGTGGTACATGGCCTTCATGTTGAACTCTGGAGGACAGTACGCTCTTGTTCCTGCAGGAAAGTGATAATGTCTGATGTTTAATACATTACCACTGCATGTTGACTAATATATATATATATATATATATATATATATAATAATTATTACATATTTTACTTTACTATTTAGCTTTCTTTCCTTGAGGAGAAGCTAAATGCATTTTGACTGGAAAAGAAGTAAAAGTAGAGCCAGATTTCAGCACTTTAAAAATCTTTTAATCGATTTTGAAAAAATGTATGCAGTTGAATGTGATTTAATACTTTAATTGACTGATTATAAATTGAAACTAAAACTTTACAGATTTCATAGTCCTCAAGACTGACAACTATTATATAATGTATGCCTGTATGTCAAACTTTATCTGCATACATTTACTTACATTAAGCAATATATACTAATAGAAAATCTCATACTGCTTAATCATTTATATCGTCAACAAACGCAAACAGGGTGGTTTGTCTTCATCTGGCATCTCAGCTGAGATTGTCCACTATGGGTGACCCTACCAGTGGTGTAGCTCAGCTCTCAGCATCACTGATGCTACAAGCCCTCACAGCACGTCAAGCTGCAAACCGTGTGAGGGACCCTAACCTACCCTAACCCAGCTGTTTAAAACCAACCGCATATCAACCAACCACTCAAAACATCCTAACAACCATGAAGCGGTGCATGAAAGACCACTCAGAAAAGTCCATCATCCGCTCAGTTACACAATAACAACCATTTAGAAAACGACTTACTCTACACACTACAAAAACTAAAGCTTACTCTAAAAATGAAACTTACTCTACAAACTATAAACTAAACCTACAAAAAAACTGCACGTTTGATCAAGCTTCAAGGCTTCAGGGACAGTTGTATTGATTTCAAATGTAAACTTAAGCTGCTGTTCTGACATAGAATGTTAATATCAGCACTAAGCAAAGTATTTCACTCAGCGGGTGATCTTTGAAACGTCTCTCGGGCGTGCAAGTGCAGCTCCTGGGGAAACATCAAATTCTTAAACTGTTTGCCAAGCTTGCGATTAAATTTCATATTTGAAATCGCCAATGAAATCTGACAATTGTCTCATAAATGTTTTTTTTCTTTTGCTCAAATAGCGTTAAAAAGCTTATTTTTCAGGCTAGACCAGCCAGTGCGCATGCACAGTTATAAGTGTGAGTCTCAGGCCCTGTTTACACTAGTGCGTTTTCATTTTAAAACGGCATTCTAAAATGAAAATGATCCTAGTCTACACTGGCGTTTTCACTGCATTTCAGAAACGATTCCCGTCTACACTACACAACCTAAAATGCACATGACCACTCATGCAAGTACAACCATAGACATGTATAGGTAGATTGGTTGCACTTTATTTTACAGTACGTGTAATTATGTGTTCTTACAGTTTGCTTACAATGTACTTACCCAAGAAAGTACTGGTAATATAAGGTAACTATATGGGGTAGGGTTAGGTTTAGGGGTAGGTTCAGGGTTAGTACCTAGTTATTACCTAGTTATTGTAATTACTACAATAAGTACATAGTATGTACATGAGGAACAGGACTGTAAAATTAAGTGCTACCGGTAGATTCCCTATTATTTAGATGGCGGATGCGTCTGCGTGCCGGTCGAATGGGGAATCTCATATTTATGGGTACAATAATGTGCATGCTGTTGTTTACACGGTCGTCAAGGATACGCAGAGCGAATGTGGGCAGCCACACATCATTTTCAAAAGTCTCTGTTTTGCTCCGCTTTGTGCTACAAACAAATGTATTTATAATTAAAATACAATGAAATAATGTGATGAGAAATACCGGTAGGCCTATGCAACATTATGCAGTATAACTAACATCATGCAGCATAATTCTCGGTTACGTACATAACCCTCGTTCCCTGATGGAGGGAACGGAGACGTTAAGTTGTGACGACATTAGGGGATTTACCTGGGAGCCCCGATCACCTCTGATAAGAGAAAACGCCAATGAAATTGGCTAGTGGATTTTGCATACCTGAGCCACTCCCCATGCATACGGGTATAAAAGGGCGACAGGTGCATCCACTCATCAGGTTTTCCGCTGAGGAGCTGAGAACATGTCCCTGGCAACCAGCGATGATTCAAGATTGTGGCATGGGGACATAGCGTGTCCGTTCCCTCCATCAGGGAACGAGAGTTACGTACGTAACCGAGACGTTCCCTATTTGTCGGTCACTACGAGTTATGTCATGACGACATTAGGGGTCTATGGAAAGCGCCACAACCTGAACCCCGTCACAACCTTATGGCATTGCAAATGTTGACAAGCAAGCGCATGAAAGACAAATGCCATGCAAAGGTCGTAACCTTCCCATCGCAAATTCGCTGACAGGTGAGTACATCGCTGCTGGAGATAGCCAAGCCGCTGTTCCTTTCACCACAGAATTTAGAAGGGATTTCGACCTTCAACGAAAGATTGCTTCAAGTCCTTCCTATTTGTTGTTACAGCTTGGCAGTAACGACAGGGAAGCCTTCCGGAGAAGGGTGCTACGGAGGCCACATCCTGCCCGAAGGGAGGTAACATGTGGAGATGCTGATATGGACTGACCCAGGCCTGGGGCAGTTCTACATACGAAATGGGACTCTGAGGCAGATCCTACCTAAGCGTAGGGAGGAGGGCTGCCAGCAGAGCCTTACAGAGTACTCTGTCAAAGGGAAGACACGGGTTTACTGAGATGGAAAACTTACCATGGAAGAATACACATATGGGATTACCCGAAGGGAATCAAGCCATATGGACACCTAGCCCAGTCCAGGTCTGACTGGAGACCCGGGCAAGCTAACACCAGTACTGGGCCTGGCGTCAGACTGCTCCACCCAGTCTGACTGCCAGGGGTGCTGGAGGAACTCCACCAGGGTTCGCCGTCCGGGGAACTGAACTGGAGGAGGAAAAAGGCGCTCGTATCCCCGGGTGAGGGGGAATGGCGCTGCAAGCGTGACACCGGACAACTCTTCCCGCCACTTGTTACCCAACACACGGGAAGAAACTGGCTCAACGCGGAGACTGTAAAATCTCACAAAGGTGTTCGGTGTCGCCCAGCCTGCAGCTCTACAGATGTCTGCCAAAGCATTGGAGGAGGAAACACTCCGTGTGGAGTGAGCCCTCACCCCGAGGGGGGGCAGTTCGCCTTGGGATTGGTACGCCAAGGTGATGGCATCCACGATCCAGTGGGCCAACCTCTGCTTGGAGACAGCCTTCCCTTTCTGCTGACCTCCATGGCAGACAAAGAGCTGCTCAGAGCTTCTGAAGCTCCGGGTGCGGTCCACGTATATGCGCAGTGCTCTTACGGGACACAGCAATGCCAAGGCTGGGTCTGCCTCCTTCGAGGGCAGTGCTTGCAGGTTCACCACCTGATCGCGGAAGGGCGTGGTGGGAACCTTAGGCACGTATCCAGGCCGGGGTCTCGGGACAATGTGAGAGTAGGCCGGCCTGAACACAAGGCACTCTTCGCTTACCGAAAATGCTTGGAGGTCCCTGACCCTCTTGATGGAAGTGAGCGCGGTCAGGAGCATTGTCTTAGCAGACAGGAACTTCGGCTCGACTGAGTCCAGCGGCTCAAAGGGAGCCCTCTGAAGTCCAGCGAGGACGATAGAGAGATCCCAGGAGGGCACCAAGGGTGACCTAGGAGGATTTAACCTCCTGGCTCCCCTCAGGAACCTCACAATGAGATTGTGCTTTCCCAGGGACCGGCCGTCCACTGCATCGTGATGGACCGCAACAGCAGCCACATACACTTCAAGGTGGAGGGTGACAGCCTATGCTCCAACCTCTCTTGCAGGAAAGAAAGCACTACTCCAATCGTGCACCTTCGGGGTTCTTCTCGGCGAGAAGAACACCAAGTCGTGAACAGACTCCACTTCAGTGCGTAGGCTCGCCTCGTTGAGGGAGCTCTAGCCTGAGTGATGGTGTCTACCACAGCCTGTGGCAGGCCACTCCCGTCTGCCGCGTCCCGTCCAGGAGCCACACATGGAGGTTCTACAGACCTGGACGCGGGTGCCATATTGTGCCAAGCCCCTGAGAAAGGAGGTCCTTCCTCAGAGGAATACGCCAAGGAGGGGCTGTCGCGAGGAGCATGAGTTCCGGAAACCAGGTCCGGGTGGGCCAATATGGCGCAACCAACAAGACCTGCTCCTCGTCCTCCCTGACCTTGCACAGAGTCTGTGCGAACAGGCTCACTGGGGGAAATGCATACTTGCGTAGAGCCGAGCTGGCAGTGGGAGGACTCATGGGAAGCAAACAGGTCTACCTGAGCTTCCCCGAATCGACTTCAAATCAGCCGGATCGTCTCGGGATGTAGTCACCATTCCACGGGGAACGTGAGCTGTCGTGAGAGCGCGTCGGCTGCATTGAGCTCCCCCGGAATATGGACGTCGCGCAGCAATTTGAGCTGTGTCTTACTACAGAGGAGGAGATGGCAGGCGATCTGTGACATGCGGCATGATCGTAGACCACCCTGACGGTTGATGTACGAAACAGCCGCAGTGTTGTCCATACGGACCAACACATGCTTGCCTAACAGCAGTGGCCGGAACTGCCTCAAGGCCAGATGCACTGCCAGCAGCTCTAGGCAGTTGATGTGCCAAAGCAGTTAAAGCTCTGTCCAGAGCCCCGAGGCTGCCTGCCCGTTGCATGTAGCGCCCCAGCCCGTACTGGAGGCATCTGTTGTGACAACAACATGCCGGGACACTTGTTCTAAGGGCACCCCGGCCCGTAGAAAAGCAAGGTCCGTCTATGGGCTGAAAGAGCGGCGACACGATTGCGTGATGGTCACACGATGTGTACCGCGGCGCCATGCCCATCTCGGTACTCGTGAGTGTAACCAGTGCTGACGTGGTCTCATATGAAGCGACCCGAGCGAGTTTCAGCAGAACCACTGGCCTCTGAAGCACTGATTGGGCGCGGTCGTCCGTGAGATGTGCCGTCATACTCACAGAGTCTAACTTCACACTGAGAAAAGAGATTCTCTGCACAGGGGAGAGCTTGCTCTTTTCCCAGTTGACCCGAAGCCCCAACTGGCTGAGGTGCTGGAGCACCCAGTCCCTGTGACCGCACAACTGTTCTCATGACCGGGCCATGATGAGCCAGTCGTCGAGATAGTTGAGGATCCTTACGCCCACTTCCCGTAACGGGGCAAGGGCACCCTCCGTGACTTACATAAAGACAGGGGAGGACAGGGAGAGCCCAAAGGGGAGGACTATACTGCCATGCCCGCCTCTCGAATGCGTCGAGGAAGGATCGAAACATGAAAGTAAGCGTCCTTCAGGTCGATCGCTGCAAACCAACCCCGGGGCTGGATGCACTTGATAATGCGCTTCTGCGTCAACATCTTGAATGGGAGCTTGTGCAGGGCCCGGTTCAAGACTCGCAGATACAGGATTGGTCGAAGGCCACCGCCTTTCTTGGGCACGATGAAGTAAGGGCTGTAAAACCCCTGCCTCATCTCGACTGGAGGGACCGGCTCGATTGCATCCTTGCCAGGAGGACAGCAATCTCCTCGCACAAGACAAGTGCGTCTCAGACTGCCACCAAAGTCTCGAGAGTGCCGCTGAGCTTGGGCGGTCGCCTGGCGAACTGAATCGCATTGCCGAGATGGATTGTGCAAATGAGCCAGCAGGACGGGTTGGGCAGCACAAGCCATGCCCCCAAACTCCATGCGAGTGGCACCAAAGGGACAATTGACATACCCACGGTGGTGCAGCGGAGGCGAGCAGAGCTGGATGGTACAGAAGGCATCGCGTTCTGACACATCCCCGCCGAACTCCCCAGGTCCACGGCGGGGCTGGCTAGAGATGCATGGAGAGGCATCGTGTCTCCCAACCGCAATCTCTGGATGCTGGCAAGAGGGGGCGTCGCAGGCGAGAGTGAGGAGGCAGTGCCTCGCACACTGTCAGCCCGCGAGCCTGAGAACCCGGAGGAAAGGGAAATTGCTCTTTCTTTGACAGTGTGTTTACCGCTGGCCCTTGAGCCAGCAATGGAACAGAATGAAATAATTCTCCCCCTGAACTCCTTCAGGGGAAGGAGCGGCGCTGTCCTCGCCATCTCCTGAGATAGAGCAGCTTTCCAAATCTCCGGGTTGCCCGTGTCAGGGCCGCTTTATCGCCTCCTTGGACGATATCTGGGCCAGCTGGAACACAGGGGGCGCCACGCTCCTGCAAGAGGCTCGACGCACCAGCACAAAGCGGAGCAGCTCAGGGGGACACAGGAGGGTGCCCACGGTGACCAGCAGACTGGGGCTTGCCCTGCGGCGGAGCGGTGGCTGCATCCCGCCGGGGCAAGATGTGTTGGACGGCCTCGGTCTGCTTCAGTACTGCCGAGAACTGCTGGGCACAGTCCTTGACGAGAGCGTCGAGAAAGTGTACTTTGTCGACTTCGCCCCTCTCAGCAGGCTGAGCCATAGATGGCACTCTTGGACCACAAGTGTGTGGACATCGCCTTCCTGAGGGACTGTGCTGTGACTTCCGTTGCCAATAGGACAAGGTCAGTTGCTGAGCGCAGCTCCTGCTTCAAACCTCGGGTTGGTACTACCCTTGTGCATTTAATACCTTGGCTTGGTGTACTCGCAGGATAGCCGTGGGATGCAGGGCAGGGGCGGCATGGCCCGCAGTACTGTAAGCTTTGGCTGTGAACGGCCATGAGCCTATAGGCTTTGGACGGGGGACGAGGACTATTCCTCCAAGTGGCAGCGTTTTGCGAGCACAGGTGCACCGCAACCGCACTCTCCGCCTGGGGAATGTCAGCGTCACCCTTAGCCGCCCCGCCATCGAGTGTAGCGAGGACGGGGGAGGCAGACGTGCTGTTTCTGGCCGTAAAAAGGGGCCGACCATGACTTCATCAGCTCCTAGTGCACTTCCGGGAAGAAGGGAACTAGGGCAGGGCGTGGTCGCGAGCCATGGCCCATGCCGAGGAGCCAATCATCTCTCTGCAAGGGCTCGGGACTGGGAGGTGTGCACACCTCCAGTCCGATCTCGCGGCGGCCCGGGAAAGCACAGCCGTCAACTCTGGGCCCGATTCGGCGGCGGCCACGAGACCCAATAGAGGATTAGACAACTCTAATCCTCTATCGGCGCGCCGAATGAAATGCTGGGCATGCCGTAAGACGGCACATCACCGGGGAGCCTCACAGAACAGCTGCTGCGGGAGGAGTGAAAGGTCCGTGGGGACTGGCCCGGCAGAAAGGCTCTCACTGTAACCCTCAGATCGCCCAGAGCACTAGCCGATGGTTCTCTGCTCGTGGCAGAGAAGCCAGCGTGGGCAGTGACAGAGGGAGCCCCTCCCATCCCCGTGAAGAGAGAGAGGCGCGATCGCAGCGCTGCCATGTTTACACACTCAAAATGAACGCATAAACCATCCACGAACGCAGCTTCAGTGTGCTGGATGTCCAGACACTGAAGACAACGATCGTGGCTGTTGACGGAGGACAGGAAACGACCGCAACCAAGAGGACACGGCCGGAACAGCGTCTTTAAAAATACGCGAACCGATCATGATTTGCTCTTTTAGGAAATCTGCTCTTTTAGTTGAAGTGCCCAGGGGAATTGCTGCAGACAGGGACACCGCTGTTCCCACAGTGATGCCAACCAGAACAGCTTCCAGACAGATGATGAATGGCTTTGTGGAGATGTTGTGTTCTTGTATTATTGATTCACCAGAAGAGGGCACTATGGGTTACTAAATTGGTACCTATAAAAGGTGTAGAAGAACAGTTGAATGGTGTGCAACCATGTGGCATGCTGGCTGTGTTTGCTGTTGACCGCTGATGCCAATAAATCTTTGAATTGTAACTTCTGGAATCTGACTCTTCATGCTTACCTGGACTTGAAACACTACACTTGAAACACGTTCATCCACTCGGATGAAGCAAAAATCTGATGAGTGGATGCACCTGTCGCCCTTTTATACCCGTATGCACGGGGAGTGGCTCAGGTATGCAAAGTCCACTAGCCAATTTCATTGGCGTTTTCTCTTATCAGAGGTAATCGGGGCTCCCAGGTAAATCCCCTAATGTCGTCACGACATAATTCGTAGTGACCGACAGATAGGGAACTGTGTTGTAGCTATACCCACTGATCTATAATAGAGAATTCTATAAAGATCAGTGGTTGTACCACTAAAAAATAACCTGGAAGTGGATGACAGCAGAAGTCTCACACAATCAAGTTACAAATGGCCGCAACCGTTCTTACGTTAAACATACATGTAATTTCAGTGTACTTTAAAAAGTGTTAGCCTACTCGAATTGTATTTCACAAGTATTTGACTGTATTTTGATCAAATGACTGTAGCCTTGGTAAGATACTTCTTTCGAAAATATAAAATATCTTAATGATCCCCAAACATTTGAACGGTAGTGTAATTATAAATTATATAATTTAAATATATATTTTTATAGGTGACATTTAAAAAAAAAAGTCTGGCTTATTTTTGTCCAATTTTCATTCTATTTTTTTTATTCAAATTTGAATTACATATCTGAATTCTGTTTATTACAGTATCTTAATTCGAATTCAAAAATCTAATTGGAATTTAAAAGACATTGATTCAGATTAATTCTGAATAGCACGCTGACTTCAAAGAGCAAAAATAATTACTGAGAAAACAGCAAGAGAAGAACACTGCTGTGCACTGCATTGAGTGAACAGCACAGGAAAGACCAAGAGATTTCCATTACTAAAACAAGTACGAAGATCCTTCACAAGGCACATGTGTATCATAGGCCATATTAAGTGATGGTCAAGGCCATCGGGGTGTACTTTCCGGCTTAAGGGTCTCTGGTTTTGTAGTATCTCCACAGTTTTTGAGTCAGGCATTAAATTAGCTGACTCTGCTGATAACTCTGAAACGAATGCCCACGTTTCCTCTGTAAAGTAGGTGAAAGAATTTGTTGAATCAGGAGTTTTTCCTCACATTTGTACCTCTGTGGTTTGAATGTAAATGCAGAGTCTGTACTGCTACTTTATCACAGTTCAGCCACAGCACAATTTTTCTACTCTGTAGCAGATAACATGATTAGCAATACGTTTGCATACCTGCACATCACTTGTGACAAATGTTGACAGTGGTAATTTATTTTGCCTATATTTAATGGTTACTCATTTTATCCTCGAAATTGGTTTTATTTATTTATTTATTTATTTATTTTGTATCTCATGTCCTCTGCCTGTCTGAACTCATTTTGTTGATGGACATGTGGGGGAGGAGAGTGGTAGAGTATGAAAGAGAGTTTACCTGATCGGCGTGTGTGTGTGTGTGTGTGTGTGTTTGTGCGTGTGCACTCTAGAAGACTGTTAAGATGCTTATTAATTCAATAACTGAGCTTGTTATCTAAAGGTGATGCCCTGAGGTTACTGATGCAGAGAAATGTGTTCATTGGTTACTTCACATAAAAATAATTTACTCTTCCTCATGTCTATCAAACCCTCTGTGAAGTTCTATTTTCCATAGAACAGAAAAGGAAAATAATGACAGTATTTTAATTTTGAGGTGAACTATTCTTTCATTCAATGCTATTTTCTGCAGAAAATGTGTATGATATAATGTCTGTAATGTAATACAGTATGACATCTGATCCATATTCTTACATTCTCTTTCTGTCATTTAAAAAAAAATGTCTTATTCACACACAGCTGCAAATGATCAAATTAATCCAGATAAACCTGTCATTCATAACCTTGCTGGTATTGGGCCAAGCCAGTCAAATTTGAAGCTTTATACAAACCCATTTGCTGTGATGAAATATTTTTGTTGGCTAAAAGCAATTGGATTTCATTTTTCTCCCTATGCTAAGCAGATGTCATCTCTCTCTGTTTATTCACAGCAGACTCATTTGCTATCTAATATATGCATATTGTATGCTCCCTCTTGGCAGTTTTGCCATCATTAGTTCACAATACACACTACCCACAGTAACAACATTTTTCAGTCCAAAGTCTTTAGAATAATATGATTACCCATTAGCCCGTTGTTTTAGTCTGAGACATGAGGAGGAACACAAAAGAAAGACATGGAACAAAAGAATAAAGAGATGAGCAGAACATTAACAAAGTATAAAGAAGGATTTCTTTTGCTATATAATAAAATGACTTTCTGTCAGTTTTATCACACCTTGCTCGACCTAAACCAACATCATTATATTTTTACTATTGTGTTAGCGCTTCTCACTTTTAGACTAACATCGTCTTTGCAGAACTCCACAATCTGGTTCTCATTATTGCTTGAGACAGCATTTTCTTTATATTTTGCACTCCATCTCAAACAATGGAGGGTGTGGGTACTGTGGCCTTTCGCTTATCATTTTTGCAGCAATGGCCAACAATGGAAAAATGTCAATGAGGAACTTTAGAACACTGCTTTGTATGAAGATGTAAAGCGATTACATGCTAATGATACAAACAATAGTTTCCAATTCAATTCCAGTGCCTCAACTGAGCTTTGTTTTGCACCCGAGACATCTCATTATCTCATAATTCATGCTATATCACTTATTTTGTTGCTGTATACTGATATTAGAGCAGATGACTAATGATAATGATTGACAATGTTAATTCCAGGACTCGTTAGGGTGATTTTGTATATCCCTTTCAGTGTATTAGCTTCATAAATGGTAAAATGGAGTCTTGCTTATTTGTCTAAATCTGATTTACAATAATGATTTTGGAAGCAATTAGCCAGATGTAATTTTTGAAGAGAACATGCAATAGTGTCTCTAAAGGCTGTAATACACCGCACAGGGCAATTTCACCCCGGTTTACTGTCTAAGAGTTAAGGAAAGTCAGAGGTTACGTCTACGTTAATCTAGATACATTTGAAAACTCTAATTTCAAAACATTCTCTGTCCACACTTTTTAAGGGCTTTTTTATGCCTTTTTATGAGACAGGATAGTGGACAACTGACAGGAAAACATTGGGTGAACAGAGGGGAGCGGGTCCGGCAAAGAACCTCGAGACCGGAATCAAACTTCGGTCGCCTTGAGCACAGTTGCACTGTATCAGCACACTAACCACGAGGCTATCGGTGCCGACCTCTGCCCACACTTGCGTGTTTAACCGTTTTCCAAAAGTTTCTTGTCCATGCCGAAATGTCGGAAAATGCAACAAATCATCTTGAATGCGTAAATTGTAATAAAATCTCAATGAGATGATTCCAAGAGACCAGACAAGATAAAGTTCTCATGGAATTCTTCTAGCACAATAATTTCATTAGCAAAACATCTCACCACTTACAGGTTGTACTCAATCGACATACTGTACTATGTATGATCTTAAACGCAATTGCCATCATGTTTTGCCACAGGACAGCAAATATTCTTTACAAGGATGTAATATGAAGATTGTACAAAGTACCATATTTCTTTAGCAACATATGAATAGCACATACAGTAGCAGGAACATACCAGTATAAACATAAGTACATGGATAAAATATCCATCACATAAGTAAACATGCATCATCGTTTTCATATGCTGTTTACACAGTCCATACTACGTGTTTTTGAATGAATCCACTTGGGATAGCATATTCAAAAGCCTAGTTTTTGCAGGACTAAAAGCCGTCTTAGTGTGGATGGAAGGCCAAAATGTGTAGAAAAAGATGTGTTTTCAAATGTATCTGGATAAAGACATAGCAGATTTTGGACGTCTGGAGTTGACAGATTTCACAGAACATCATGTTGTGTATGATGGACACATTATTATTTAGCTTCAGATTATGAATCAATTCAGTTGGAGAATCAGACATGTTTGATATTTTGAGCCACATATTGTTTTCATTTGTCATGCATCTCCTAGAAACAAGGCACCTTCTCAAGTTTGTTGTGTTCAGAACAACTTGAAAGTCTGATAGTGTATGAGCCTCAGTTGTTTAGTGAATGATGCCCAGTTTTTCTATGTAACCATTTCGTCATTCAAGTCAGCAAGTGTATGAGGGCTAGTGTTTCAAAATGTGTTCTAATTTTAAAAGTATTGTAGTGTATTTCAGCTTTAAATGATGTTCAGTTGTGTCTACATTGCTTAAATCCCAAAGGAAGAACCCAGACAAAGGTTAAGGTTCTGCCATCAGTATCAAGTGCAACAGCCTGCATGCAAAACAGTCACTTTCCCTGGGAGATTTAATCAAGCCTCTTAATAAAAGGAATTTAAAATTTATGCATTAGTGCTGGCACAGTCTAAATGAAAATGAGGGAAGACAAGGGGGTGGGGAGGAAGCTTGCTGCTCGGCTTGTGGCGAATATTCCTGGAGACTGATTAGAGAAGCAGTGATAGCTAATGATATTCATTGGCACAAAAATGAAGCCTTTGGTGCTCCACGTCTCTTCATGTCCCACATCTGACTCTCCAGACTATTTATGAACTGGCAAAAATATTTTGTTCAGAGCCGGCTCTGTTCACGTGGGGCTTAGTTCTTCTGATCATCATGTTGATGTTGCTTGTTCGGTGGTGCCAAGAAATCGTACGTGTCCCTTTAGTGCTTGCCCGCTGTAGGAGGGAACAGACAGGCAAAGCACCCTGGGATTTTAGCTAGCAGCAGCTGTGGTGTGTCAGGTGGGATGGTGATGAACGTGTCACTTCTGTCGGAGTCCCTCTGTTTTAGTACTTACAGATGTATCTCAGAAGATGCTCATTACTGCAACAAACCACAAACTAATATTGATCACCAGAGTGCTCAAATAACAGTCAACTACGTGTGTTGGATTGAAAACTTCTTTGTCTGTGCTCAGAATAAAATAATAGCTTACTGAATAATAGCTTACTGCATTATGTAATCATAAATAGTAATATACTAAATTGTTGCCACATGACACCATAACCTTAACCCGTGGAAATAATGAGTTAAGGAGGAGATGTTAAACATATAGCTATTACTGGCTGATTATCCTTTAATTAGATAATATATTCATCACACTGCAAATCTAAAGTCGAGTCAGGTGCATTGCATTATGGGATACTGTTCTGTTCAGCATGACCTGTATACTGTTGAATATTTTGCCACCTTTAGTAGGTCACCTGGGTAATCTATGCATACAGACAATTATCATATTGTGCACAGCATACACACTCTAAACTGCAGCAACAGTAGGAATATGTTAACATGCAATTCTGAACATATCCATTGTCTTTATGAAGAGTTATATATAGGATGAAATTGGGAAAAATTGGGCCACATTTTTCCATTCACTTCAATGACAAAAAGTGGCCCAATTTACCTAAATTCACCAGGGGGCTCATGGTCTGTGACTAACAGCGAATATTCCAATAGTCTTTATGGGGACAACTGTTAATGAGATGAGATGGAGGAGTTCTAAAAGGGGCTTCTAAAAGTGTAACATAATGAGGAAAAAAAGGACACATTTATTTTCTCAGCAACACTTCTTTTTGTAACACTTTAGAATAGGGAACACGTTCACTATTAATTAAGAGTTTTCACTCAATAAAATCCTAATTTGCTGATTATTAATAGTTAAGGTAGTTAAGTTTAGGTATGGCATCAGATTTGGTCATATAGAATAAGGCATTAATATGTTCTTTATAAGTACTAATACTAATAAGCAGCTAGTACATAGTGAGAATCCTTAAAATAAAGTGTTACCCTTTTTTTGGTTGTGAATTGATAACTACCAGATCATACTACTGAACCATTACTGAATCTGAACACATTAATGACATCATCAATGAACTAGTTTGTTGAGGTCAGTAGTGATTTCGTCCTGGAAGTAATCGGTGACCTCACCAGAATCCATTTTGATTAAATCACCTGTGACCTCATTGATAGTCCCTAACCTTTGAACCCTTCTGAGATCTTATACTGTAGACCTCAACAATCATTTTTTGATGACCTCGTAGTTAGTTACCTCATCAGTGAACTTTCTACTGACCTCAGTGAGTAGATGAGTAGACCAGTGTTCAATGTATCAGTTAATTAGTCAGTGAACACATTTATGAATATGTAATCCTTATAGTATTATTATAGCCTGTGCAGTGTACTTTTTTGAAATATCTCAGTATAAAATGGTTTCATATATATATATATATATAGAGAGAGAGAGAGAGAGAGAGACAGAGAGAGAGATTTATAGACTGGCCTTGACAAACAAAAGCACAGCATAATGACTTAATTTTTTTCCATTAAATCATTAAAGGGATAGTTCACCCACAAATACAAATCACAAATACATCTTTCCAAACCCGTAAGACCTTCGTTCATCTTCGGTTTTGGTTTGAGCCCCTGCCCCTTTTCCAGCATGATATTTTTCTCCATTGAGATCTGATGTGTTTTCAAAGTGTTCCTTTAATTATTATTATTTTTATTTTTTTTGAGCAGTGTATATGTGTAGATGGAGGTACATAATTTGAGGTAAGGCTGGATTATGTCAATGAATTTGATTTGAAGTAGAAGTGAGGCTGATTGTGGACAGATCAGGTTTCTGTGTGGAGAGGAAGGAGTGTGTTAATGATTTCCTTGAACACACTCATTGGTTTATTCAAGGGCTGCAGTCAAAGAAGCATGCAGCAGGAAGTAAAGACTTGGGGATGAGAGGAGGAGACCAGGAAAAGACCCAAGGGCATAGTTTACACACAATGAGATTGGAGGAGTGGATACAATTATAATCAATATGTCAATATAATGCTTAGTAAGCAGCTCTGGACATATGCCTCTAAGGACATAGATAGTCAGTTAAAACTGTTAAGATTAAATTACATTCAAATGCTAAAACATTCAATTTCTTTTTTAATTAAATTATTTCACTCTTTAAGTGCGTACTGATCCTCTCTTAAAGCTGCAGTGTGTCATTTCTGTGCAACTAGATTCAAAAATGAATTGCAGAAATAAAGTCAGTTTTCCCCGAACCCATCTGTTATTGTTTGGACAAACATATAGTCCCCAAATAGCCTCAAACTCACCATTAGTTTTTTTTTTTTTGCTCTGTGGGGCTGGCTGCATGGGATGCTTAAAATTCAATTTATAGTGCCACAGTATTTCCAGCCTACAATTGGGCTTACGTGGTTGTCTCTGACATTAAACTGGGATTTACCATCCAACTGCATTTAAATTCTTGAATCACTTCTCTCTTTAGTGAATCATATAACAGCTCTTTCCTATATTTGGAAGTGCTTCACAGGGCCTACAAGTCACAGGAATTCAGAGCTCTGATTTACTTTCCGTTGACTTAATGTTAACAACAGCGGACTCGCGTGGCTCTTTAAATCTTGTCCCCACACACAGATGTCTTCTCAATCTCAGCGTCACCTCTCATGTGTCTTTTTGGCCTGAGTTGCAGTGCTAAACTGAAGATTTGAAGGACAAGACACCCTGAATAGTCCCAAGACTCAAGTTTAAATTTTTCTCTCAATGGAACTTTTGGTACTGGATCAAAAATGAAGATTTACTGTAAGTAGGTTTGTAGATTATTACAAAGATTTGGGGTAAACTCTGAGGTTATGGATAGTGAAAAATAATCAAATTCATACACCTTATAATGATTAAATTGTTTTAGTTTAAAGGACTTACAGTTAGTTACCCACAGTTCTATGCAATTACATTAATAAGGCATAAAGGCCATGGAAATAACCACAAGAGCCACCATATAACCTTCCTAATTGCTCTTGAAATTCGTTGTTTGTTGCATGACTGAACACATTATTGAACCTGTAAACTGAAGCCACCCAGGCATCAACCAGATGACTGTGGCATCCCAGTGATAGGCCAATGAGATCTCAGTGTTTTTACAAGCCGAGCTCAGCAAGCCTACAACAGAGACAACAGAGCAGAGGGCTTATTGCTTTATGGACTTTATGGGACTGAGCTCTTCCATTACAACCATATTAAAACTGCAGTTCTCCAAAAGCAGTTTATATTTAAAAGATTCTCATGTCTTTTAACACCTGGTATCCATCTATGAGAGGATGTGAATAAAGTCTTTGGCCAACACTGAAAGAAAACCCTGCATGTGCTAATACCATCAAACATACCATAATTTTTTTTAAAAACACTTATTTTCAATTATTTTTATTAAATGTATTAAATTATTTTAGTAAATTTGGTATGTTGAAATAATTCTAATATGCTGATTTAGTGCTCAATTATTATTGGTGTTGAATTCTAAAATAAGAAAAGAATAAAAGTTAGTATTCACAAATGCAACACGCTTAATTTTTGATACGTATATTTTCAAGATTTTATTAATACAAAGTTCAAAAGAACAGCATTTATTAAAAAAAGACTCACTTTTGATCAGTCTGATACATGCCTGTTGAATTATTATTAATTTTTTTAATGATGGAATCACCATAAAATACTAAGCATCATAATGATAATAAAAATATTTCTTGCAGCAAATCAGCATGCTTTCTGAAGGATCATGTGACACTGAAAATTCAGCTTTGCCATCACTCGAAAAAAAAAAAAAAAATTTTTTTAACTAATTAAAATAGAACAGTTCTTTTAAATTGTAATAATATTTTACAATATTACCCGTTTGTATTTTTGATCAAGTAAATGCACCTTTGGTGAGCATAAGATCATTTTTCTTTTCTTCAAAAACTTTAAAGCATCTTCATTATTCCAACTTTTGACCAGTAATACATATTTCCTTTATTGTAGGTGTATTTAATACAAATATAAGCATATGTACTTTATTGAATATTACTTCTATACTAAATAAATAAATATATATATATATATATAGATTAAAAAAACAAAATAGAATATATATTTATATATATATATATATATATATATATATATATTCTATTTTGTTTTTTTAATCTATATTTTATGGTTTTCTATTGAAATGTAACTAGCAACTGGGTGCTTGACTGCATCTGACAGAATGATGCATGTATGAGCCAGCAGTCGAAGTGTCTCTCCCTATGGATGTGATTAAGGAAACATTGTGTGCTCTGCTATAAAAGCCTTGTGACACAGGTGGGCTTGGAAGAAGACAGATTGTGACCATTCCCTTTTAATTCTCAGCAGAAGCAGTCGGCCATTAATTGAAATGTCAGCTTTTTATTGCTGTTGTGTTTTCTTTTATGGCTGCAGCAGCCACTTGCAGGATAATGTTTTCATTGAGGATAAGCCTACTAAAACTCCCTCATCAGCTGTCTTACTCTTTCCATCTCCGTTCGGAATGCTATGTAGAGACAATCCTGTGGAAATGAGAGGAAAAGTGACAGGGAGCAGACAACATGAACTCCCACCTGTCAATCTGTCCCTTTGCCTCATCATTGTGAGTAATGGTGTCCAAAATAAACCAAACTGATTGTGGCACTCTGACATGAACAGACACTAGTGAGCCTGTGCTACCATCAAGGAAAATGAGGTGGCCCAACTGTCTGACAGCACCTGTCAAGCTAGGCCTTTTTTTTATGGACTTTGTGAGAAATAGAAATGCAATAGGGACACATTAGTCCAAATGCTGCTGGGCCTTTGTCTGTCACTCATTTATAGAGCAAACCCATTTACATCATATCGCCTCTATAAACCTCTTGCAATTACAGTAGAGTCCAATAAATCTGCTGTGGCAATTAAACTAGCTTAGTCTTTGTAACAGGAATGGGTCATCTTTTATTCTTTCACATTCTGTCAGTAATTTGTAGTGTATGAAGAATGGGTCATTTTTTATTTAACGCCCCATTTACTGGGACGTCCGCACTCACTATCTCACTTTCTCGCTATCTTTTCTCGATCTCTCACTTCCGCTCATATCAGTGTGAAAATGTACATTTCAAGCAGACAGTTTTTCAAGTTCAAGTTTATTTGTATAGCACTTTTTACGATACAAATTGTTGCAAAGCAGCTCTACAGGAAATTAAGTTTCCACAATATATTTATATATTGCAGAACCTTAATATATTTAACTTATGGCAAAATTTGGTAATTCTGTATGTTGTCTGAGCATTGGCATCCTCTGAGGTCCTCTGAGGGGTTGGCATCATCTTTTCTCAGGTGTTCGGTCATCTCAGATCATTTAAGGGTTGGATCCAGACTGAAGCTTCTGTAATTCCTAGTTACCATGGGATGTTAATCCCGTGACAGAAACAGAGAAACAAATAGAGACATAATTAGCATAGCTGCTGTTCCATCGAAGCAAAAATTATTTGTTCAACCCAAGCTAAAGAATAATAATAATGTACATTTGATCAGATATAACTGCAATACAAGATTATAAAATGCATTATGTGAATGCTTGGCTAAAGAGATGTGTCTTTAATCTAGATTTAAACAGAGAGAGTGTGTCTGAACCCCGAACATTATCGGGAAGGCTATTCCAGAGTTTGGGAGCCAAATGTGAAAAGCTCTACCTCCTTTAGTGGACTTTGCTATACTAGGTACTACCAAAAGTCCAGAGTTTTGCGACCTTAGGGAGTGGGTTGAATTGTACCGTGGCAGAAGACAAGTTAGGTACGCAACAGCTAAACCATTTAGGGCCTTATATGCAAGTAATAATATTTTGTAAATGATATGGAACTTAATAGGTAGCCAGTGCAGAGACTGTAAAATTGGGGTAAAATTGCATTTTGGACTATCTGTAGCTTGTTTATTGAAGATGCAGGACAACCACCTAGCAGTGCATTACAATAGTCCAGTCTAGAGGTCATGAATGCATGAACTAGCTTTTCTGCATCAGAAACAGGTAGCATGTTTCGAAGCTTGGCAATGTTTCTAAGATGGAAGAATGCTGTTTTTGTAACATGGGAAATATTTCAAAGGACAGTTGCTGTCTAATATAACACCCAGATTTTTTACTTTAGAGGACGTAACAGTACATCCGTCTAGTTGCAAATTGTAATCCAAGAGATTCTGTGTACTGTTTTTTGGTCCAATAAGTAATATCTCTGTCTTATCTGAATTTAATAGGAGGAAATTATTGGTCATCCAATCTTTTACATTTTTACACAATCTATGTCTGGTCTTGTTGAGATATATAGTTGAGTATCATCAGCATAACAATGAAAACTAATCCCATATTTTCTAATAATATTACCAAGGGGCAACATGTATATTGAATACATACAATAGCAGAGGACCTAGGACAGATCCTTGTGGTACTCCATACTTTACTGGTGATAATTGAGATGACTCCCCATTTAAATGAACAAAGTGGTAGCGATCGGACAGGTAGGATCTAAACCATCTTAAAGCCTGCCCTTGAATACCAGTATAGTTTTGTAATCGATCTATGAGTGTGTTATAGTCTATAGTGTCGAACGCAGTACTAAGATCAAGTAATACTAGCAATGAGATGCAGCCTTGGTCTGAAGCAAGAAGCAAGTCATTTGTAATTTTAACAAGTGCAGTTTCTGTGCTATGGTGAGGCCTGAAACCTGACTGAAATTCTTCATAGAGATAATTTTTTTGCAAGTAGGAACACAATTGAGCAGACACAACTTTTTCTAAAATGTTAGACATAAACGGAAGATTTGAAATGGGTCTGTAATTTGCCAGTTCATTAGAATCTAGTTGTGGTTTCTTAATAAGAGGCTTAATAACCGCCAGCTTGAATGGTTTTGGGACGTGACCTAAAGATAACGATGAGTTAATAATATTGAGAAGCGGTTCTTCTGCTACAGGTAACAACTCTTTCAGTAGTTTAGCTGGTACAGGATCTAATAAACACGTTGCTGGTTTAGATGCACTGATAAGTTTATTTAGCTCTTCTTGTCCTATAGTTGTAAAGCACTGCAGTTTTTCTTTGGGTGCGATGAATGAAGCTGAAATACTAGACGCAGTAGAATCTACATTTGATATTGTATTTCTGATGTAATCTATTTTAACAGTAAAGAAATTCATAAAGTCATTACTATTAAACTGTGAGGGAATATTTAGATCAGGCGGCGTGTGTTTATTTGTTAATCTAGCCACTGTGCTAAATAAGAACCTTGGATTGTTTTGGTTATTATCTATGAGTTTGCGGATATGCTCTGCCCTGGCAGCTTTTAGAGCCTTTTTATAGCTGGACATACTGTTTTTCCACGCAATTAAAAAAACTTCTAAGTTAGTTTTTCTCCATTTGCGCTCAAGATTACGAGTTTCTTTCTTGAGAGAATGGGTATAACTGTTGTACCATGGCACAGTACGTTTTTCACTAACCTTTTTCAATTTGTGGGGGGCAACAGCTTCTAATGTATTAGAGAAGATAGTGCCCATGTTGCTAGTCATTTCTAGTTCATGTGTATTTATGGGTACGCAGAGCAGTTGAGATAAATCAGGCAGGTTATTTGTGAATCTGTCTTTGGTGGCTGGAACAATAGTTCTGCCCGGACGATAACGCGGAGCCGTATAACCAATGTCAGTAATACGCAGCATGCACGATACAAGGAAATTATCAGTAACATCATCACTTTGAGGTACGATATCTATATCGGTAAGATCAATTCCATGCGATATAATTAAATCTAGCTTATGATTAAAATGATGAGTGAGCCCGGTGACGTTTTGCTTGACTCCAAAAGAGTTTATTAGGTCAGTAAACGCAAGTCCTAACGCATCATTTGTATTATCAACGTGAATGTTAAAATCTCCAACAATTAGCACTTTATCAACATTGACCAATAGATCTGAGAGGAAATCTGCAAATTCTTTTAAGGAAATCTGTATATGGCCCTGGCGGTCTATACACAGTAGACAGAGCAAGAGATAAGAGAGATTTCTTTTGCATATCTAACAGTGTAACATTAAGCAGAAGTATTTCGAATGTGTTAAACCTCCTGTATCCTGTTTTCTGAGTAACATTGAGAATATCATTATACATTGTTGTAACACCGCCGCCACGATGAGTCTGACGGGGCTCATGTTTATAACAGTAGCTTGGTGGAGTAGACTCATTTAGACCAAAATATTCATCAAAGTACATCAAAATTATTATCTGTGATCATTTCATTTAAAATAACTGCTTTGGGTGCGAGTGATCTAATGTTTAGGAGCCCAAGCTTTAAAAATAGTTCCCTTCCAGGAACGTCGAGCTGCGTCCGAAGACGCTCTGAATATTATTTACAACCAGTCTAATGGATGGGCGAGGCGTCACGGGCGGGGTGACGTCACGACCAGGAAGTATATAAGCACGTGCGGCGGAGCCGGCGTCAGCTTACTGTCATTCAGCAAGCGCTCTGTGTGTTGTCAGTCTGATTTTTTGTCTTGTGAGTCTTATTTAGTGTTGTCTGTCCTAAAAATATGCCTAAAGCAAAGGCCAAGACAATGGGCGATCCCAGATCACGTTTCAGGTTGTGCGTTAGTCCCTGCTCTCGCTACATCACGAGTGGGGACACACACAACCTGTGCGTGGTCTGCCTGGGTGCGGAGCATGCGGCGTCAGCTCTCGAGGGAGCCGATTGCCCGCACTGTGAGCGGCTCTCGCTGTGCACACTCCGCACCCGGAGGGCTCTCTTTGAGGAGGGAGCCTTCGTGAGCGTCCCACGTGGTGCTGGTCCCGCTGCTGCCGAGGCAGAGCGGCGGCTGCACTCGTGGGGCTCACAGGCTGATCTGGCTGGCGAGAGTGAGACGGGCATGTCCCTATCTCCTGCCGTATCCGCCAGATCTGGTGTCCCGTCTCTCGGGGAATCGGTTCCTTCCCCCCGAGATGAGGACTCAGCGCTTCGTCTCTCTTCCTCCGAGGAGGTTGACGTGACGAGCGTTGATGAGGTTTCGCCGCCTCTCTCGCCCCAATATGAGGAGTTACTAGAGGTGGTGAC
Organism: Barbus barbus; assembly: GCF_936440315.1. Classification (NCBI taxonomy): domain Eukaryota; kingdom Metazoa; phylum Chordata; class Actinopteri; order Cypriniformes; family Cyprinidae; genus Barbus; species Barbus barbus. Next base: position 16,048,631 of record NC_136751.1, on the reverse strand, counting down.
TCGGGCAGTGGCCAAGCTCGACATCAGTTGGCCGGTCAGTTGGCGGTCTGGCCGCTTCTCTGACACCAGAGGTCAGTCTCGAGAGACTGATTCCCTTAGTAGATCGTTTGGCAGCTTGGCAGCGGCTGCCGAATGTGTCTCCTTGGGTCCTGCGGACGGTAGAGGCTGGCTATTCCATCCAGTTCGATGGGCCACCTCCGCTGTTCAACGGGGTTTGCGTGACTACGGTCCGCCCCGAGCAGGCTCTGGTCTTGGAACAGGAAGTCGGTACTTTGCTGAGAAAGGAAGCCATCGAGTTGGTTCCACCTCACCAAGTCCACACCGGCTTCTACAGCCGGTACTTCATTGTTCCAAAGAAGGATGGGGGGCTGAGGCCCATACTGGATTTGCGTCTCTTGAACCGCTCAGTCAGTTCGCTGAAGTTCAAGATGTTGACGGTCAATCAGATCGTGTCTCAAATCGGGTCCGAGGACTGGTTTGTCACGATAGACCGAATAGCAGTTTCTGTTCTTTACACCATGACAATAACCATTCGTTTAAAGCAAACAGTCTACTGAACGTTTCGTGTCCTTTTCGATACATAGGAAGCAGTCCTGACATGATGATCGTCGTCACGGGCGATGTGCTGCATACCGTCTCGATCAGGCTCCTGAAGTCCCTCTTCAGTGTCTCTGACCCCTTTGGTGTCGTTAACCCCCGCGTGCAGCACGACAGCACCGATGCTCTCGTCGCCCTTCAGGGTCACGGGTATCTGCGCAGAAACATCGAGAACACGAGCACCGGGGAAACAGTGAGTGTGCACTTTACCTTCAGCTAACGTAGCACGGACGTGCCGGACGATGGAGTCTCTGATGATCACAGCGTTGAGTTCTGTCTCACGGAGGGGAGCGAAGTGGTTCCGGGTGGAGATCTCGAAGACCGGAGGCGGAGAGGTCGTTGCCCGGGGCCTGGCTCGCGTCTTCCGCTGCTGGTGCACCCAGGTTCCGTGGCGTCCCAGCGCCGGAGTGAAGGACATCTGGGAAGATTGCGTCCTGGGTGCACAGGGTCTGTGCAGAGAAAAACACGGAGTAGAGGTGGTGGGAGTGTTATCAGCGTGCTGTATACTTACCCCGGACTTGTGAGCGTCAGCCCGGGATGTTTCCAGCGTGGCTCTCCGCTCTCTCAGCTGGGCCTGCTTCTCCACCAGGTCGCGGATCTGCTTCTCCACGGCCTCCAGCTACAGCTGCACCGAATGCAGCTCGAATGTGTAAATTTTTAAATAAGCAATAGTCTCATTGTGAGATATAAAGTCACAATTCTGATATGTAAAGTCACATTTATGATCTATGAATATTGTGATTGTGAAATTTTGAGAAACAAAATTACAAGAAACAAAATTGTAATGGCAAGATAAAGTTGTTATGACTTGCAGTTTCAAGATAAAAGTCATGTTGCAATTGTGAGATATAGCTGAATTATGAGAAATAAAATGGCTTTAAAATAATAAAATACATTGCTTAATTTGTTTTACTCTAATGGAGAAACTGGCTTCTTTAAACAGGGCTTGATGCTTTTTCCCAACGTGCACATGCGCTACTAGGTTGGACATTTAGGGGCGCAATAAAAACTTTTGAAAATTGGTCAAATAATAGACTTAATTTTAAACAAGCCCCGAAATACACAAGCCCAAAATACATAATATATAAATGGTTGTCTCAAGATGCACACCGGTAATGTTTTTCTATGGCACTTTTATAAAAAATTCAATGTCCTAATTGAACTATGGCCTAATGTTGGCTTAGTCTCAGCCCTGTCTGTGAAACCAGGCCCAGGACTCTTATTTTGAAATGTCTATGCTTTTACTACGATCATCTTCTACAATATATTACAATATAAACACCAAAAATTAAATCTTGCCATAATTCATCAATAGTCAATCATAAGCCATAATTTGACATATATTTGCAGTATTCATTGATTGCGAACTGCTCTGAAACTGCAAAACTATAGAGCACAAAGGTGCTGCAATTTTATTATCAAATATGCAGCCTTCATATTTATTTAGATGAGGACCTTTTGAAGTTTAACAATCACATTAGGCACAATATTTCCAATATTTCTTATGTTTCACCATAGAAAGTAAGTCATACAGATTTGGAATGACATGAGGGTGGATGAACGATCTCTTGTACCCTACTAATAAAGTGGGATCTTCCTTATGCATTCTGGAATGATTCAGATCAGCTAAATGTCAGTCTGCGGGGCTGGCCCGACTCCAGAGGGACTTGACAGAAAACCAAACAGATTTCATTTGCAACAGAGTGACTGTAAATCAATCATAACAAAATTTTACCGACTGTCTGATTTAAGAAGCATATGTAGATACACAAACACACTGTGCAGTGTAAAGCTCATACCGGCGGGACTGTAGAAGCACGTGAGGAATGATGACAGGGCCCACACTTTAATGGGCCCCTCTCCTCAGCCTGTTTTTCTAATTCATCTGGATTCTATTAAAGAGATGCTGTCTGACCGCTGCTGTCAGAGAAAAAGAGGGGGGGAAATGAATGGAAGAAAGGGAAAAGAGCAGTGATAGGCTGAAAGAGAAAGGAGAGAGGGTGATAACAGAAAACAGAAATAAACGGACAAGAAAAGATCACCAGAGAGCACGATTACACAGAGTATTTAGTGAAAGAGGTCTTCCAGAAAACACTGCTAGAGACAAAGTGACAGAAAATCTGCTTAAAATGACTTTACACTGAATGACCAAAATTAAAGCTGTTCAGATCTTTTCCTAATTCTTCTGATCAGAAGGAGCACGCTGTGATGAAAGTTGGCAGTGGAAGCTGGTGCTCTCCTCCACAGGAACCGTCTGCCAGGCATTGGCTCTTCTTGGCTCAGTAACACAGCACATGTGCCATGGCACCAGGGTGAGTGGAAATTTCTCCCAGCTCATCCAAATCTGCACACTCGCCACAAATCATTTCAAGATGGATGTTTCAGAGATTATAGATAAATGAGGAGAAAAGGACAGTGGAAGAGAGATAGCAACAGAGTAGCTCAGAAAGTTTCAATAGGGTTTCTGCTCTAATTGTCAGTTCTAATTCAGGTTAACAAGAACCTCGTTGCCAATTAAATATTTCTGACTCACCCTCAAATTGATCTGTTTTTGTTTTGCTACTTTGATTGTGTGAATGCCAGTGGAAGAGCACTGGTTAAAAATGATGAGATACTAAATCATAATTATGAGATACAGTTACAATAAAATACAGTTACAATTATGAAATAAGTTTACATTTTAGTTATAATTATGACTTCTCTCATAATTTAAACTTTTTCATAATTATGAGATAAAAAGTGAAATGATGACAAAAGTCTGAATTATGAGAAAAAAATTAATCATGACAAAAAGTAGGAAATGTTATACTTATAAAGTCATATCTCATCAATTAAACTTTGTCATGATTTTTTACAACCCGAATTCCGGAAATATTGGGACATTTTTTTTTGTATTTGAATGAAATAAAAACTAAAAGAATTTCAAATCACATGAGCCAATATTTTATTCACAATAGAACAGTCATGGCCAAAATATCGGCACCCTTGCAATTCTGTCAGAAAATGCAACGCTTTTCTCAGAAAATTGTTCCAGTTGCAAATGTTTTGGTATTCACATGCTTATTGTTTTTGTTTGCACTGCAACAACACACACACATACATAAAAAAATAATAAACTTGATTGAAAAAAAAATGGCAAACTTGATAAAATTTCACACAGAACTCAAAATGGACTGGACAAAATTATTGGCACCTTGTCAAAATTGTAATAAATAATTGCTTTTCAAGCATGTGATGCTCCTGTAATTTGTATTGGTAAGTAACAGGGTAAGTAACAGGTGTGGGCAATACAGTAATCACATTTGCAACCAGATAAAATGGAGAAAAGTTGACTCAACCTTTGTGTTGTGTGTCACACTGAGCATGCCATGGAGAAAAGAAAGAAGTGTAAAGAGTTGTCTGTGGATTTGAGAGAAAAAATAGTGGAAAAACATGGTCAATCTCAAGGCTACAAGTCCATCTCCAGAGATCTTAGTGTTCCGGTGTCCACTGTGCGCAATATCATCAAGATTTTACAGCCCATGGCACAGCTAACCTCCCTGGATGTGGACGGAAGAGCAAAATTAATGAAAAATTACAACGAAGGATTGTTCGAATGGTGAATAAAGAACCCTGATTATCTTCCAAACAAATTCAAGTTAATCTGCAGACACAGGGTACAACAGTGTCAGCTCGCACTATCCATCCCCATCTGAATGAAAAGGGACGTTATGGTAGGACACTCAGGAGGACGCCACTGCTGACACAAAGGCATAAAAAAGCAAGACTGGAGTTTGCCAAAACTTATGTGACAAAACCACAATCCTTCTGGGAGAACATACTGTGGACAGATAAGACAAAAGTAGAGCTTTTTGGTAAAGGACATCATTGCACTGTTTAGAGAAAAAGAAATGAGGCCTTCAAAGAAAAGAACACGGTCCCTACAGTCAAACATGGTGGAGGTTCAAAGATGTTTTGGGGTTGCTTTGCTGCTTCTGGCACTGGATGCCTTGACTGTGTGAACGGTATCGTGAAATTTGATGATTACCAAAGAATTTTGGGACACAACGTAGTGGCCAGTGTCAGAAAGCTGTGTCTCCACCAGAGGTCATGGGTCTTCCAACAGGACAATGACCCAAAACACACTTCAAAAAGCACTCAGAAATGGTTACAAACAAAGCGCTGGAGAGTTCTGAAAAGGCCAGCAATGAGTCTAGATCTGAATCCCATAGAACACCTGTGGAGAGATCTCAAAACAGCAGTTGAGAGAACGCATCCTTCAAATCTGAATAACCTGGAGCAGTTTGCAAAAGAAGAGTAGTCCAAAATTCAAGTAGAGAGGTGTAAGAATCTCATTCATGGGTATAGGAAGCGATTTATTTCAGTTATTTTTTCCAAAGGGGGTGTTACCAAATATTAAGTTAAGGGTGCCAAAAATTTTGTCCAGTGCATTCTTTGGATTCTGTGTGGAATTGTATAAGATTTGACTTTTCTTCTGTTTTTTTTTTTTGTGTGTGTGTTGTTCCAATGCAAAAGAACAAAACAAAAGTGAGTACCAAAACATTTGCAACTGCAACAATGTTTTGAGAGAAGGGTTGCATTTTCTGACAGAATTGCAAGGGTGTCGATATTTTTGTAATAACTGTTGTAATAGCTATAATATGTGGTTTTGCATTGTCCTGCTGAAATACACGTCATCTGGTGGGAAGCATATGTTGCTCTAAAACCTTTATATACCTTCCAAAACATGCAAGCTGCACATACCGTATGCACTTATGCACCCCCATACCATCAGAGATGCTGGCTTTTGAACTGAATGCTGATGACATGCTGGAAGGTCTCCCTCCTCTTTAGTCCGGAGGACACGGCGTCCATGATTTCCAACAAGAATGTCAAATTTGGACTCGTCGATTTGGACTAGTTTGTTGATCAAGCGTGCAGAGCAACCACCCAGTAAAGCATTACAATAGTCTAACCTTGAGGTCATAAATGCATGAATTAGCTTTTCTGCATTTGACGTTGAGAGCATAGGTCGCAATTTAGATATGTTTTTGAGATGGAAAAACTCAGTTTTACAGATGCTAGAAACGTGGCTCTCCTATAGTAGAGAATGAGAGGAATTCCTCAGGGGATCTATAATGCATCTGATGCCATACTGTAGCTGACGGCTGCATGGTTACAATTTTATCTCTGATAGTATCGATCTTGGAAGTAAAGTAGTTCATAAAATCATTACTGCTGTGCTCTTGGGAAATGCCAACACCTGTTGATACTTTATTTTTCGTTAATTTAGTGACTGTATTGAATAAATACCGGGGGTTATGTTTGTTTTCTTCTAGAAGAGACGAAAAGTAATCAGATCTAGCAGTTTTTAATGCTTTTCTGTAGGATAGGGCACTTTCCCGCCAAGCTATACGAAACACCTCTAGCTTTGCTTTCCTCCATTAGTGCTCCATTTTCCGGGCTGCTCTCTTTAGGGTGCGAGTGTGCTCATTATACCACGGAGTCAGACTGTTTTCTTTGATCTTCCTTAAGCGTAAAGGAGCAGCTGTATCTAAAGTGCTAGAAAAGAGAGAGTCCATAGTTTCTGTTACATCATCAAGTTTTTCTGTGCTGTTGGATATGCTGAGGAACTGAGATAAATCAGGAAGATTACTTACAAAGCAGTCTTTTGTGGTAGAGGTGATGGTTCTACCATACTTGTAACAAGGAGTAGAATTTACAGTTTTAGCTATATGGAGTTTACATAAGACTAGATAATGATCTGAGATATCATCGCTTTGCTTCAGAATTTCAACACCACTGACATCAATTCCATGTGACAGTATTAAATCTACAGTATGAGTAGGTCCTGAGTAGACAATGAGTAGGTCCTGAAACGTGTTGTCTAACCCCAATAGAGTTGAGAATGTCTTTCAAAAACAGCAAATTCTTTAATAAAGTCTGTATGGTGCCCTGGTGGCCTGTATACAGTAGCCAGTACAAACATCACAGGGGATTTATCACTAACACGTGTTTCTCTAGATAATGTTATACGCAGCACCATAACTTCAAACGAGTTATACTTAAAGCCTGCCCTCTGAGAAATACTGAGAATATTGCTATAAATTGTAGCAACACCTTCCCCTTTACCTTTTGGATGTGGCTCACTTTTATAGCAGTAATCTTGGGGGGGGTGGACTCATTTAAAGTAATCTATTCATCTGGTTTTAGACATGTTTCTGTCAAACAGAGCAAATCTAGGTTATGATCATTGATCAAATCATTTACAAAAAGTGCTTTTGTAGAAAGGGACCTGATATTCAGTAAGCCAAGTTTTATAAATGATTTCTCTGTATTGTAAACATTTCTTATTTGTTGAACATCAATTAAATTGTTACTCTTAATTTGGTTTGGACGTTTTCTGTATTTTCTAGTTCGGGGAACAGACACAGTCTCTATAGTGTGATATCTAGGTGAAGGAGTCTCTATGTGCTGAGAATTAACTGACTTCTGTGACGTGAGGCGGCTAGCAGACAGTCGGTTTAGCCAGTCTGTCTGCTTCCTGACCTGGGCCCCAGTTAGTCAAGTACGAACTCTAAGACTATGTGCCATATTTCTAGAGAGAAGAGTGGCACCACCCCAGGAGGGATGAACACCATCTCTTTTCAACAGGTCAGGTCTGTCCCAAAAACTTGTCCAATTGTCCATAAAGTCTATGTTATTCTGCGGGCACCACTTAAGACATCCAGCCATTGAGTTACAGCAGTCTGCTGTGAATCTCGTCACCACGGTAAGCAGGGAGGGGGCCAGAGCATATTACAGTGTCTGACATCGTACTTGCAAGTTCCTCTTTAACATTATTTTTAGTGATCTCCGACTGGCGAAGTCAAACATCATTAGCGCCGACGTGGATAACAATCTTACTGAATATACGTTTAGCATTAGCCAGCACTTTTAAATTTGCCAAGATGTCAGGCGCTCTGGCTCCCGATAAACATTGGACTATGGTGGCTGGTGTCTCTATTTTCACATTCCGTACAATAGAATCGCCAATTACTAGAGATCTTTCATCAGGTTTCTCAGTGGGTGCGTCACTGAGTGGGGAGAACCTGTTTGATTGGAACGGAAGAGCGGTGTTTTGAACCACGACTAGGCCACCTTACAGTCACCCAGCTGCCCTGCTGCATGGGCTCTAATGCCGGAACCGAACAATGTACAGGACTCCCTGAGCTAGTCGCATCCCAGGCCATATCTACAGCCCTCACATTTTTACTATCCTCAACTAAAGTTTGGATGTGTGTCTCTAGTTCTAAAATCTTCTCTGTCAGCCTAACTATTTCCCAGCATTTATCACATGTGAATCCCTCGTTGCCGACAGAGATAGATAAACTGTACATGTGGCAAGCAGTGCAAACAACAATAGCAGGAGAAGAAGCCATTACTCACCGCGATTGATGAATGATACCAACTTGTTGTTTGATGAACTCTTTTCTGTAAAATGTCAGAAAAACGTCCCAACATTTCCGGAATTTGGGTTGTATTTAAAAATTATACTAATAAATAATACTAAAAATTATACAAAGTCACAATTATGAGATCAAAAAGTTGAAATTCTGATATAAGTTCATATTCTGTCAAAAAAAGTAATTATGAATTACAAATTATGAGATGAAAAAAATCAGGATTATGACTGATCTCATCATTTCGACTTGTCAAACTTTATCATTTTGGATCTTTATCTCATAATTATGTTTTCAAAATTATGATTTTCTAATTCATAATTTGAGAATTTTTTTTAAATATTGAACTTACGGCAAATAGTGGCAATACTTTCAAGTCTCTCATATTTTGTACTCTTGTACTCTTGTTTTGTATAATTGTGTCTCAGTTATCAATTGTAGTAAAAATTACCTCAGAGGATTTTAGTATTAATATCACTGTTTTATTTATGCAGTTTTTGTCTTCTTGTGAAACTGGTTGTTTTGTACATTGTAATGGACTGTTTTTTCTTAGTGGAAGCTTTGAGATATGCAGGTTAGATTAAAAACAAAAGCAAAACTCAAATTGATGTGTACTTGTATTCATTTATTTGGTGAGTAGCCATGTAATATTTAAAAACATGGTGTTGGTAAAAAAAAAAAAAATTGTTATTAAATTAATAAAGACTAGTACCATGAAATAATTGTTCGATTTCAGCCCTTGATTCCGATCATTAGTAATGTAAATCTGCCAAGGCCCCTGACTGTTTTTAGGTCTCAGAGTGTACATGTGTCACAGATGAGTGATAGCTAAACGCCAGCCAAATTTGGTTAGGCGGACTTCTTATGCAGCACTGTTGCCAAGCCAACAGCTTTTGTGGGTCAGGCTTAATTGGTGACCTAGACGAGCAAGACTGGATGAGTTGAGTGATGTCTCTCTGTGTGTGAGAGAGTTTTTAATCCTTGCCCTGATTCTTACTGAACTCCAAGCACTATATGCATCTCTCAGCACGTGTGTGTCTTAACAGTTTTCACAGCAGCATGAACAGCCTGCCCGAATGCTCCATTCCTGCTGCTGTCTGGAAGTGGGTTCTGCATGAGAAATGCATTTTAACAGCTTTTCCACTTCTCTCTGTGCTGGAGGTGTCATGTTTAATAATGAATCAATTTCAAGCCTTTGTTAAAATCCCGTATCGCCGTCTGAGCCCTCATCTTGGATACTGGATGGATACTGTATGGATACTTTTGCCCCTGTGTTTTTGGTCCATACAGCCCGTACTTTTTACACATGGACTAGTTTATTTAAAGGTGATATATCATGAATATCTGACTTTTTCCATGTTTAAGTGCTATAATCGGGTCCCCAGTGCATCTACTGTACCAACCCAGAAAACGTGAAAAAGATCAACCCAGTCATTTTTTTTGGTAAGCCTTTCTCTGCAAGCTTTTGAAAAAAACAAGGTGTTCAGATTTTGCTCCCCCCGTGACGTAGAAAAGGAATCTTATATTACCGCCCCTCAATCTTCATGTTTCCACCCATGGTGCCACCACTGTGTTTTTGCAAGCAATAACAGTGTAGCAGTTCTAACACCATGGTGAAATTTTGAGCAAAGCAGCCTCAGAGGAAATAAGAGAGCAGTGGGTTTATTGATTTATTTACTGTATATTACGCTGCTGCCACACAGATGCCACACGCCTACATTTCACTGCTGGTTATACTCTGTATAATTGTGTATGTGACAAATAAAACTCTTGAATCTAATATAAACATGCAATTTCTTTCCCAGCTGTTTACCTTTCCAGACATAACCAACTTTTTTTGTTACTCATGTGTGTTTTAACATAAACCTGTGTGTTTAACAGTTTAAGCACAATAAGACATGAAAGAGAACTTACATGCCATGTGACAGCCACTTTCTGTGCGCGGGCTTCAGATGTGTGCCCTCAGAAAATCGTATATATCAGAAGTTTGAACTAATATGGTTTAAAATGTGTGATTTCAGTGCGATAGACATAATCAAAACCAAACAGATGTTTTTAGCAGGGTATCTGAGGCACAGTCCTATACTGGAAAAGGGGGACAGGGAGCAGCAACTCATTTGCATTTAAAGAGACATGCACGAAAACAGTGTGTTTCTGCTTCCACTCAAAATAGGCATTTTCAAAATGATATAAAAATTATCTTTGGGGTATTTTGAGCTAAAAATTCACAGACACATTCTGGGGACACCTGAAACTTATATTACATATTGTAAAAAGAGGCATAATAGGTCTCCTTTAATGTATTATTTTAGACATGAACATTTTCACCACATCTGAAGTGATGTATTATGTTTATTAGCATTCTGCGATAGAAATTACAGCAGACATTTTACTAGGGGTGGAATGGTACACAGATGTCATGGTTCGGTACGTACCTCGGTTCGGCGGTCACGGTTCGATACGATGCTTGGTTTCTTTTCATTTATTTTGAGTCCAGGGTGGATCGGACGGAGGGAGGAGCCAGGGAGAGGACAGGAGGGACTTGGAGCAGGAGGAGCCAGGCGGGAGCCAGGCCACAGCCATGAAGGTGACCCACGGTGGAGCCTACGGAGAGAGGAGCCATGGTGGAGGAAGGGCTGCTGACTCCAGGGGGCCGAATGACGGCGGCGGAGCAGGTGGTGGTAGAACCCAAGGCGGAGACGGAGAGCCAATGAGCCAGGGCGAGAGGGAGGATCTGGAAGGCCGCGGTGGACCTTGACAGAGCCAGAGGGACGATGTGTAGTCAGAGGAGTGGAGACCCGAGGCTGCGGATGGTCGACGACAGACCAAGGTGGAGCTGGAGGGACGAGGGAGCCTGGAGGAGCTGGTGGACTGATGGGCCATGGCGGAGAGGAGGGAGCTAGGAGCCATGGTGGAGCCGCTGGGTCAACGGGCCGAGGCGGAGTCCAGCACTCAGAGGCTGGAGGTGGAGACCAGGTGTAAAAACCCCCCACAAATAATCAGCGAGGATCTCATAGCTCAACAATACACAATGAGAAAACATGCTTATGTAAATTATTTATTCTTATTAGTCTTTTTTTGACAGTTCTGCAGCTGTTACCTGGATGAGATTTATTTTAAATTTAATTTTTATTAATTTGCTTCAATTAGGACTACATTAAATCTAAATAATTTAGCATTTTTTAAACTTTTTAAAATGTCAAATTGTATATAACATATGCTTATGTATATATTTATGATTAATATAAATGATAAATTAATAAATAGGGTCTAACATTAATTATAATCTATTAATTATTCTGTCTAATGTCTAAAAATATAATTATGTCTATCAAGCTCTAACAGACTATCCAAATTTTTATAAAACAATAGAGTTATGCCTTTAGAAGCACAGATGTGTTTGTCACTTTAAAGGTATGGTTCACCCAAAAATGAAAATTCTGAGATAAACTGGGTCACACAGAGCACATGAGGGATGAAAACACAACAAAAGTCCAATAGGGTGTGACACAAGTAGCATTTTTACATTTTAGATTGAATTTCTTTCTATATTTTTCTATTTTTTATACATGATATTTATCTAAAATATTTGGATAAAATTATAGCTTGATTTTGAAATGACGACTGTATCGAATTTACTGACAATGGAAAAATAATTACTGTACCTTGCTGTCACAAATGAGGGACAGTCAATCTTTGAAGATTTATTTTTTAATTTTAAGAGTAAGAAGGGTAGAAGACATTTCATAAGTAGCAAAAAATTCAAAAAATTAAAATAAAGAAACGTACGCATGTTAAAACATTTCCAATAACATTTATTGTGACCTTCCTATTAAAATAAATAAATAAATCTGGGTCATAAAAATACCCTGAAGCTGTTTCTCAGCATGTTTAACTAATATTTATCACTAATTGTCTTATTTCTTCCTACTTCTCTTATAGGCTGACATCCCTTCCTATTTAATTAAATATGAATTAAGCTATTTAAGCCTCACTGAGTGTGTGCAAAAACAGCAAGATTTCAGCTTTTAAATGCTCTCATTATTATGCTCTCAGTGCCTGGTGCTGATTTCCTCTTCGCTGTCACTCAGTAAGGAAGAGCGTGAAAGAAGCAAAAAAACCTTTTAATTAGCAGAAAGTCATGTGCAGGAAACGGAGAGCTGGTCTGGAAGTCTTCATTTAGTAGAAAATAAGCAAACACATTGCTTTGATAAAGACTGTGAAGGAAAAAATGAAATAATCTTCTCTTTTTAATTGGTCTCCTCGGTTTTTTCTTGCATGAAAGAGGTTATCCTCTTTCTGCAGTCTGCTGTGGTGTTTGAGAAATTGATTTCTATCAGAGCGGCTTTCGTAATTGTCACTGTCTAGAGTAACTCAGCTGACTTCTCCTGAGCAGAGCTATGCTGTGCTACCAGTCATTAATAATACTCAACGCTTGTCCTCGGGCATCTTGTCTTCCCCCACTCTCTCTATTCCCTTTGCTCTTTTTCTTTTTCCTTCTTGCTGTTACCATCTCCCCTTGGGAAATGTCAAAAGCAAAGAGAAATCATGTTTCTGCTCAAAAATGTCAGTACTGGCAGCCTTATCTCAGTATGCAATCACTCTGTGTGTATGTGTGTGTGTGTGTGTGTGTGTATGTGTGTTTACATGCCTCCCTGTCAAAATCTTTTCATCTCTACATGTTTGACTAAAGTAAATATGCCACATATAGCTTTTAAGAATCCATCACCAGCAACAACCCAATGTGTTTTATATTTTGATGTAGTAAAATATATGCTAATATATGCTTGTAATTTATTTGCGATTGCATTCATCTGACCTGCGGCCGTATGTCTTGGACACTCGGGTAAAGAGAGGGGCGGAGCTGTCAACTGATCACCACCTGGTGGTGAGTTGGATCCGATGGCGGGGGAGGAAGCTGGACAGACTCGGCAGACCCAAGCGTACTGTGAGGGTCTGCTGGGAACGTTTGGCCGAGTCTCCTGTCAGAGAGATCTTCAACTCCCACCTCCGGCGGAGCTTCGACCGGATCCCGAGGGAGGCTGGAGATATTGAGTCCGAGTGGACCATGTTCTCCACCTCCATTGTCGAAGCGGCCGCTCGGAGCTGTGGCCGTAAGGTCTCCGGTGCCTGTCGAGGCGGCAATCCCCGAACCAGGTGGTGGACACCGGAAGTAAGGGATGCCGTCAAGCTGAAGAAGGAGTCCTATCGGGCCTGGCTGGCTTGTGGGACTCCTGAGGCAGCTGACGGGTACCGACAGGCCAAGCGAACTGCAGCTCGGGTGGTTGTGGAGGCAAAAACTCGGGCCTGGGAGGAGTTCGGTGAGGCCATGGAGAAGGACTATCGGCTGGCCTCGAAGAGATTCTGGCAAACCGTCCGGCGCCTCAGGAGAGGGAAGCAGTGCCCTACCAACGCTGTTTACAGTAGAGGTGGGGAGCTGCTGACCTCGACTGGGGATATCGTTGGGCGGTGGAAGGAATACTTTGAGGATCTCCTCAATCCCGCCGTCACGTCTTCCATTGAGGAAGCAGAGGCTGGGGGCTCAGAGGTGGACTCGTCCATCACCCAAGCTGAAGTCACCGAGGTAGTCAAGAAACTCCTCGGTGGCAGGGCACCGGGGGTGGATGAGATCCGCCCTGAGTACCTCAAGTCTCTGGATGTTGTGGGGCTGTCTTGGCTGACACGCCTCTGCAGCATCGCGTGGCAGTCGGGGACAGTGCCTCTGGGGTGGCAGACCGGGTGGTGGTCCCTCTTTTTAAGAAGGGGGACCGGAGGGTGTGTTCCAACTACAGGGGGATCACACTTCTCAGCCTCCCTGGGAAAGTCTATGCCAGGGTACTGGAGAGGAGAATACGGCCGATAGTAGAACCTCGGATTCAGGAGGAACAGTGTGGTTTTCGTCCGGGCCGTGGAACACTGGACCAGCTCTATACCCTCTACAGGGTGCTGGAGGGTTCATGGGAGTTTGCCCAACCAGTCCACATGTGTTTTGTGGATTTGGAGAAGGCATTCGACTGTGTCCCTCGCGGCGGCCTGTGGAGGGTGCTCCGGGAGTATGGGGTCCGGGGTCCTTTACTAAGGGCTGTCCGGTCCCTGTATGACCGAAGCAGGAGCTTGGTTCGCATTGCCGGCAGTAAGTCAGACTTGTTCCCGGTGCATGTTGGACTCCGGCAGGGCTGCCCTTTGTCGCCGGTTCTGTTCATGAGTTTTATGGACAGAATTTCTAGGCGCAGCCAGGGGCCGGAGGGTGTCAGGTTTGGTGACCACACGATTTCGTCTCTGCTTTTTGCAGATGACGTTGTCGTGTTGGCTTCATCAAGCCAGGACCTTCAGCAGGCATTGGGACGGTTTGCAGCCGAGTGTGAAGTGGCTGGGATGAGAATCAGCACCTCCAAATCCGAGGCCATGGTCCTCAGTCGGAAAAGGGTGGTTTGCCCACTTCAGGTTGGTGGAGAGTTCCTGCCTCAAGTGGAGGAGTTTAAGTATCTTGGGGTTTTGTTCACGAGTGAGGGAAGGATGGAACGGGAGATTGACAGACGGATCTGTGCATCTTCTGCAGTAATGCAGTCGATGTACCAGTCTGTCGTGGTGAAGAAAGAGCTGAGCCGCAAGGCAAAGCTCTCGATTTACCGGTCAATCTACGTTCCTACTCTCACCTATGGTCATGAGCTTTGGGTCATGACCGAAAGGACAAGATCCCGGATACAGGCGGCTGAAATGAGCTTTCTCCGCAGGGTGGCTGGGCGATCCCTTAGAGATAGGGTGAGAAGCTCGGTCACTCGGGAGGAGCTCAGAGTAGAGCCGCTGCTCCTTCACATTGAGAGGGGTCAGCTGAGGTGGCTCGGGCATCTGTTCCGGATGCCTCCTGGACGCCTTCCTGGGAAGGTGTTCCGGGCGCGTCCCACTGGGAGGAGACCCCGGGGAAGACCTAGGACACGCTGGAGAGACTATGTCTCCCGGCTGGCCTGGGAACGCCTCGGTGTCCCCCCGGAAGAGCTGGAGGAAGTGTCTAGGGAGAGGGACGTCTGGGCATCTCTGCTTAGACTGCTGCCCCCTCGACCCGGCCCCGGATAAGCGGAAGAAGATGGATGGATGGATGGATGGATGGATGCTTGTAATTTATATATATATATATATATATATATATATATATATATATATATATATATATATATATATAAATATATAAATTACAAGCAAGCATATATTAGCATATATTTTACTACATCAAAAGATAAAACACATTGGGTTATTGCTGGTTGCATTATATTTTAATTTACCATAAATGTTTCAGTTTGACAGTACTAATCCTATTTCCAAGACAGTAGAAGTAATGATGAAATTACATGTAATTGTAGAAAAAATGACTTTTAAGTTTAACTAACTGCATTTAATTAAATTCAAACTATAATACATTTCCATTTAATTGTAAATATCAGAAACATGCACTTAAGTGTCCAAAAACTTAGATTTTATTTAGTTATTATGGTAATAAGTACTTTTTTTTTTTTAAGTATGCTAAAGTGCACTTATTTTTCACATGTTTATATACCTCACACTATGCATTAATGAGTTTATATAAATTGATATATAAATTGAATATTACATTTAAGTAGTGTAAAAGCATGTATGTACACAATAAGTGCATTGTATCCAATGATTAGTTTAATAATTTTAGTATATAGTAAGACATTTCATGGTACATATCTGTATATATTTCAGGATTATTTTTAAAACCTTGTTGACCTCATAATAGAGCTCATATTGTATTCTGCGTCAATTTTTGTATATTTAATCATTAATATGCATGCCTTGTGCATGTTTGGTCAAATTCTCATTGATGGTATGGAATTTTTGCTTCCTTTGTTAGCAGAAAGCTCCGTGTTAGGAGCCATATAGCCCTCTCTGGCTCCCAACTCTCTGTTGTCATGGTGACAAAGACAAAGCAGCATGTATAGCTCTTAAACACAAGCTCACAGTATTGATGTATCTTTACGAGTATAGAAAGCGTGACTATACAAATTAATATGGCTTTCGAAGCTGATATAATTTTGTTTTGATCTGCACTTAAAGTATTCCAACATGTATGGTTACATAAATGAAGCATGTGTGCATATTTGGGAGAGATTGCTAAACTCTTTTATATTTCTCCGGTCTTCCAGAAACACCCACTCTAGTGGATCAGCCATTGTCACTTTGAATGCGCTGATGATGTTCTGCGCATTGAGTCGCAAGTCTGCAATCCAGAACACATGATTAGACTGAAACCTCTTTAGCCTTTTCTGTTTCTGGGTTCAGTCTTTATCTGCTCACCGCAGAGCAGTAAACAAAAGTCTTTATATTTCAATTCAACAATCCTGACCTAATATCAAATGTTTCCAGACACATTTATATCTGGCATGTAAAAACACTCTTTTTCCTCTAGGCCTGTCTCAGAAATCTGTATTTCCTTTTCATTTTTGCTTGTTCTCACCCTTCTTAATTTTTTCCTCCCTCAATGCTTAAAAGTGTCACATTATTTAATAGGAGAAAATGATTTTTTTAGAAGAGCGAGTTAAGCAGTGTGTCTTTCCATTTTAAGTAATTGGTATTTTAAGTGGACTTGATCATCTGTAACTGTCATGAATTACATTAGTTACATTGTCATGAGTTCACAAGATGTTCACAGCAGATAGCAGAATATGTAATTACTTATATGTAATTCCTAAAATGGAAATCTGTGTAAAACCGTTTGATACTGTAAGTTAGAGAACTCTGAGAGCACAAGTGGAAAAGCATTTATTAATTTCATATGAAATATTTGTAATGGGATAACAATGAGTGAAATATTGGTACATAAAAAAAAATAGGTGGTTTCCACAAAAAAATTGATCCATCAAAAGAGACAGTATAAACATTTATAATGTTGCAAAATATTTCTGTTTCAAATAAATGCTGTTCTTTTGAACTTCTTTAAAGAATCCCTGAAAAAAATCAATCATGGTTTCCAAAATAAATAAATAAATTTGGCAACACAACTGTTTTCAACTACTGCTTGAGCAACAAATAATCATGTGACACTGAAGACTGGCGTAACGGCTGATGGAAATTCAGCTTTGCCGTCACAGAAAAGAGTTACATGTCAAAATGTACTAAAATAGAAAAGTTATTTTAAATTGTAATAATATTTCACACGTTTATTACATTAGGTTTTTTCCCCCTTTATTTTAATGGTATCAGCACTCAAGCTAT
Organism: Barbus barbus; assembly: GCF_936440315.1. NCBI lineage: Eukaryota > Metazoa > Chordata > Actinopteri > Cypriniformes > Cyprinidae > Barbus > Barbus barbus. Next base: position 16,031,382 of record NC_136751.1, on the reverse strand, counting down.
GAACAAGTATGTATATACACTCCAGCATGATTTGAGATGATCCATAGAGCTTCTCAAGCTTCACTGGAAGAAGATCTTATCTAAACGTCTGCACAAATGAACCAAACACGTCACATGGCTCTCATTATTTTCTGTTATTGTTCCCTGATGCTCACTACCTGGTGTCATTTGTACGTCAGAGCTAAGAAGAAATATACCATGATTAGTTCGTGTTTTAAGCCTTGTGTGTTGTCACATAATCACCAAGAGAGTGGGAAATGTGCCTCAATTATTAAGCGGGGCCCTGTGGCAGTATAGCGACCGTTAGTGCTAGCAGTAATTAACAATGTGTTTTCTTCGGTGTAAACAGCTTAATAAGAGGAAGGAAGTCTCAACGGGAGCATCACATTAGAGGTGTGAGGTACAAGCTCATTTATAGATGCCCTCTTCACAAATCAGTTGAAATGAGTTCAGTCTGCGGCCTGCAGTTCTCTTCTTCTCCACTGACTACACAGAGTTCTTCCTTCTAAAACAGCACCAGTACAGTTGTCATTTCATAAGTGACTGTTTTGTATTGCTTTACACAGATAGCAAATCAAACAAAGCTCAGCATGGCAGAGTCAACGTACAGCTGATTTCAATAGAGTTTAATGTTGAGCTAAAAACATTTGGTCACACATTATTTTGAGGTCAGATTCTCGTAATTAACAAACCATTTACTATGACTTTTGCCTCTAACTACTTATTTGCTGCTTATTAATAGTTACTTATTAAGTTTAGGTATTGAGTACGATAAGGGATGTAGAACATGGTCATGCAGAATATGTGCTTTATAAGTACTAATAAACAACCAATATGTTAATAATAGGCATGCTAATAAGCAACTAGTTAATCGTGAGAGTTAGTCCCTATACTAAAATGTTACCAAAATTTTACTATAATAAAAAAATTATGCATAAAATATATACAACCCAAAAATGTTGGGGTAAACTAGTACAATTCAATTACATAACACATTTTTTAAGTGTTTTCAGTATTGATTTTGTTCTTGTTTTTAATAAGAAATATTTCTTGAGCACCAAATCAGCATATTAGAATGATTTCTGAATGAAGGATTGTGTGACACTGAAGACTGGAGTAATGATGCTGAAAATTCAACTTTCCCATCACAAGAATAAATTACATTTTAAAAACATATTAAAATAGACAGCAATTCTCTTAAATTGTAATAATATTTAATAATAATACCGTTTTATTACATTTTTGATTAAATAAATGCTGCTTTGGTGAGTATGAAACTTTAAAAAAAGAACATAAACTTATATATTGACCCCGAACATTTGAATGGTAATGTAATGTAGATTTTATATGTATTACATATTCCTTTGCCAACAAAGAAAGAAATTACATTATTAAAACTTTAGTAAATTGTAATAATATTTTACAATATTACTGTTTTTATTGTATTTTTTTTTCAAAAACATAAAAAATCCTATGACCCCAAACGTTTGAATGGTATACTGTATTTTTTTTTTCTTTTGTTGAATGGTAAAAAAACAAAGGCAGCTTTCAAGCATAAGAGTTAAATGACCCACCCCCTCATTTCAAAAGTCAATATATCTATTGTCTTAAAAAAAAATGATTTGTTAGACACGGGCTCCAAACTATTGATCGTCGTCTTTGCAATTTACCGTAAGCCTGAGTCATCTATGTAGATATGCAGGAGTCTAGAGACCTGAAATGTCTGTCTCTGTCTCTCACTAACACACTCACACATTCACCCCCCCCCCCCCCCCCCCCCCCACACACACACACAGGAGCTGCCATAATGAATCATATTACAGAAATTTCGCAATTTTATTTTGGCTCGGTGCGTGACAAATGTTGTTGGGCATTCCCCTTAGAGGCTGTTATTATTATAATGACTCCTATCAGTTTCAGCCTGCCAAAGAGGGGTTGAGCTAAAACTCAGTCCAACAATGCTGGAACTGTGTCTGAACAGGAAAGAACAAACATGTCCAAGTACTTGTCTGGCTCAGTAAGGCAAGCATTATCTCAAAGAGAAGAACATGTGTTCATGTACTTTTGTGGATCATTTTCATTCTGACACCATTGTCTTTTGCTGATGTTAACTGCTGTTGTGTTGTGTTTTTCAGGTTGCTTATACTAATATCCCTAAAGCTGTTCCCAAAAACCTTCCCAGAGACAAAACAGCAACATACTGTTAAAAATAAAGGTTCTTTATTGGCCTCCATGGTTCCATAAAGAACTTTTAACACCCATGGAACCTTACCATTGTACAGAAAGTTTTTTTTTTAGTGGAACAAGATTATTAAAATGCTCTTCACACCAAGAAAAAATGGTTCTTTTAAGAACTGTTTACTGACAGATTTTTTTGGGAACCCAAAATAGCATTGCTGTGAAAACCACCTTTTGGGACCTTTATTTTTTTTACAAATGTACAAGGTCAAAGGCACACTGTAAAATTTTTGAATTTTTTTTTAAGTTGTAAAATGCAATACAAAAAAAAAAAATACTGGAATTTGTTTTATAAGAAAATACTATTTTGGTCTTTCTACTTCAAGGGTTAGTTCACCCAAAAGTGAAAATTCTTTCATTAATTACTCACCCTCATTTTGTTTCAAACACGTTAGATCTTTGTTCATCTTTGGAACACAAATTAAGATATTTGTGATGAAATTCAAGAGCTTTCTGACCCCACATAGATGGCAAAATACCACATTCAAGGCCCTAAAAATAGTCCATGTGACATCAGTGGTTCAACCATAATTTTATGAAGCTACAAGAATAGTTTTTGAGCGCAAAGAAAACAAAAATAACAACTTTATTCAATAAATCTTCTCTTCCACGTCAGACTTCGACACACGTTCATGACACTACCACAACGTATGCGATTGCATTCTTTTGCTTGCAAACAAGCCTCAGTGCATCCAGGTTCAATGTCAGAACGCAGCTTCTGTGTCAGCAGCATCACACACATGCGTCGTGGTAGCGTCGTGATGAGCATCAAAGCCTGGCAAGGAAGTGAAGAAATTGTTGAAAAAAGTCGTTATTTTTGTCTTTGTGCACAAAAATTATTCTCATAGTTTTATACAATTAAGGTTGAACCACTGGTGTCACATGGACTATTTTAATGATGTCCTTGCTACCTTTCTGGGCCTTGAACATGTCGGTTGCATTGCTGTCTATGCAGGGTCAGAAAGCTCTCGATTTCATAAAAAAATTCTTAATTTGTGTTCCAAAGATGAACGAAGGTCTCAGGTTTGAAACGACATGAGGGTGAGTAATTAATGACAGAATTTTCATTTTTGGGTGAACTACCCTTTTCAAAATGTCATGCTTTAATTTTATGCATTACTTGACATTCTTTGTTATTATTGGTGAAATTTACCAACAATTTCTATGGGAAACTTGTTTCAAAGTAAATCCTACATTTAATGTTAATAAACCATGAGCATTAATACAGATTTTGTTCTCTGCCATAACAGCTTTTACTCTGGGAAGGTTTTCCAGTAGATATTTGAAAATGGCTGCATAGGGATTTGTTCCCATTGAACTACAAAAGCATTAGTGAGGTTAAAGCACAAATGTTGGCTTTTCAAATCTTAATGCCCAAGGTATTGAGTGGGATTCAGGACTTGGTTCACACCAGACCCTATAAACCATTATAGTGGCATCCTATGACTCTTTGGTACACCTTGTTCTACTGAAAATGTTAGACTAATGTGACTATATTTGTTACGGAAGGGATAGTAATAAGAGGGAAGGTTTATTTACAGCTGAGCAAATCAACGGAGGCTGAATCGGTGTGTATTGAATGCAGATAGGCTTTGAATGCAGAGATGAGTGAATCACTTGACTGTATTGTCTTGACAGGAACTCGTGGACGATGAGAGGACCACACACCTCACTCTGAGCTGACAGCCTTCAAGGATGGAGAACCAGGATCCAGGAGACGGACGAACACAACACTCGGAGAGAACACAAGAGGTAAGTACACAGGCAGGTAGGTAACAGGTAAGTCGCTGAGATAGCATACAGGAGTCCACTTCGTATGAACGAGACTGGACGTCTGAGTGTAGTGAAGTGTGTGGTTTTATAGTGTGGAGTGATGAGGTGCAGATTACGTGCAGATTACGTGCAGGTGTGCTCATTAGAACTCAGGTGAAGGTGTTCGTTGTGATTGCCTGGTCTGGGAGCCTGGTCGATCTGTGACATTAACCCCCTCTCCACGGCCCGCTCCAGAGGGCCGAAAACCCAGACGTCGTGGTGGTCTCCCCCTTCCTCTGGGAGCTGGTCTATCTGGGTGAGTAGAATGGAATTCCTCAAGTAGAGTTGGGTCTAAGATGTCATCTTCTGGGACCCATGACCTCTCCTCTGGACCTTAATCCTCCAGACCATGGACGGTTGGGAACGGGCAGCGGGAGGAGCTTGCCTGCTGGTAAATGGCGAGGGCTCTTGGAAACGGTGCATTCCACGCAGCCCTGGACGAACCTTCTCACATCCCTGGCCATGCTGGGCCACCAGTATCGATCTTTCAGCAGGGAGAAGGTGCTGTTGGTCCCTGGGTGGCCAGTGCCCAGAGAAATGTGAATGGAGCGGATGGTCGAAGTGCGTTGTGTTCTGGGAACATACTGCATACCAGGTGGGCAGCCCAGCGGAGTGGCTGTGGAGGCATTGGCAGGAGTATTTGGCTCAGGACTCCACTGAATGGGACAGGCAATGATCTTTTCTGGAATGATAGACTCTGGTTCTTCATCATTTTCCTCAGGAGCATGGATACGGGACAAGGCGTCAGCCTTTACATTTCTGGGTCCTGGACGATACGTGATAGAGAAATTAAATCGGGTAAAGAAGAGTGCCCAACGGGCCTGGCGGGGATTGAGTTGCTTAGCATATCGCAGGTATTGTAAGTTTTTATGGTCGGTGAGGACTGTAAAGGGGTGTTGCGCACCTTCCAGCCAATGCCTCCATTCCTCGAGGGCGAGCTTGATAGCCAGAAGTTCCTGATTGCCGATGTCATAATTTCTCTCCGCCGGGCTGAGTTTCTTGGAAGAGAAGGCACATGGATGGAGTTTGGCTGGGTTCCCCTGCTGCTGAGATAGCACGGCTCCTACCCCTGAAGTGGAGCTGTGCTATCTCAGCAGCAGGGGAACCCTTCTCAACTGGACCTCTACAATGAAGGGTCTCTGGGGATCAGGATGCACAAGGATAGGAGTGTGGGTGAAAGCTTCCTTCAACTTCTCAAAGGGCTCCGTGGCAGCTGGTGTCCAGGACAGAGACTTAGGCCTATTACGCAGAAGGTTGGTAAGGGGACTGGTTATGGCACTGTAACCTTGGATGAACCTTCTATAGAAGTTGGCAAAGCCTAGAAATCGCTGGAGTTCCTTGATGCTGGTTGGCACAGGCCAGGTCCGGATAGCATCCACCTTCCCCTCGTCCATTTGGATGCCACCACTGTCAATGATGTATCCCAGGAATTGTACAGAGGGTTGATGGAATGAACATGTCTCGGCTTTGAGGAACAGATGGAACCCCTTCAGTCGCTTTAAGACCTCTGCAACGTGGTGGCGATGTTCGGCCAAGCTCCGAGAGTAAATGAGGATGTCATCGATGTACACCAGGACGAACCTGTGTAGATACTCCCAGAGCACCTCATGCATGAAATCCTGGAACACGGAGGGGGAGTTGACAAGGCCATACGGCATAACCAAATATTCATAATGTCCGGTTGGTGTTACAAAGTCTGTCTTCCACTCGTCCCCCTCGCGTATCCGGATAAGGTTGTACGCACTGCGGAGGTCTAGCTTCGCGAAAATGGTGGCACCACGAAGATGTTCCAGGGCTGCTGGGACGAGAGGAAGTCGGTAGCGGAATTTTACTGTAATGTTGTTTAATGCCCGGTAATTGATGTAAGGCCGCAAGCCTCCATCCTTCTTGGCCACAAAGAAAAAACTCGAAGCAGCAGGGGAGGTGGAAGGGCGGATGTAACCTTGCTTAAGAGCCTCACTGACATACTCCTCCATGGCCTTCTGTTCAGGAAGTGACAGAGGGTAGATTTTACCCTTGGGCACTGGCTCACCTGGCAGGAGATCAATCGCACAGTCCCATGGCCGATGAGGAGGTAATTGGGAGGCCTTCTTCAGGCAGAAAACGTCTCTGAAGGGGGCATAACAGGTGGGGTATGTCAACGGATTGCTTCTCAACTGGACTTTCAGTGGACGTAGAATTCACAGGGATCATCTGAACAGCTCGATTGAGTGGTTGCGGGATTCTAGGGAAACAGTCTGGAAAACAGTGAATGCCCCACTTCAGGACTTCCCCGGTGCGCCAATAGATTTGGGGTTCATGTTGTACAAACCACGGGCGCCCGAGAATGATGTCAGTGTGTGCTCCCTCCAGAACCAGTAGGATGATGCTCTCTTCGTGTAACTGACCTATTCTTATTTGGATGGGACCAGCGCTGAATCTGACGGTATTTTGTTCGATGGGCTTTCTGATCGGGAGTTTGAGTTGGCGGCAGAGGCTCCCTGAGTTGAAGTTCTCGGCGGACCCAGAATCAAGGAGGGCTTGGACTGGAATGGAGATGTTGGAGACAGTAAGCATGACTACAGTTGTGAGCGGCTTCATATTTTGAGTGATGGGCTGAATGACACTCAACAAAAGTTGAGGTGGGCGAACTGGGATGTGGGAACATGTGGATCTTATATGCCCATTATTTCCGCAGTAAAGGCACAATCCATTCTTCAGTCGCCTCTGCCGCTCAAAATCAGACAGATGAGTATTATCAGTTTGCATGGGTTCATGGATAGGTTCTGGAGAAGGAGAACAACGGGTTAACGGTGGCTGTTCAGCAAAACAGGATTGCATGTGCGTAGATCATCGGATAGACTGTTGAATAAAGCTTTCCAGACCACAGGTGTCATCGAAGCTGGCAAGCTGCAACCGTGGTGACTGGTGGTGGTGCTGGTGGTGGTGACGGAACAAGAACTCGTCGGAGGTGGTCCACGAGTTCCTGAAAAGGGTCGGGATTGCTCATGCTGTACCTTCGGTGTCGGTCCGGTCTTCTGTTACGGAAGCAGACTTCACACAAAGGGATAGTAATAAGAGGGAAGGTTTATTTACAGTTGAGAAAATCAACGGAGGCTGAATCGGTGTGTATTGGATGCAGATAGGCTTTGAATGCAGAGATGAGTGAATCAATTGACTGTATTGTCTTGACAGGAACTCGTGGACATTGAGAGGACCACACACCTCACTCTGAGCTGACAGCCTTCAAGGATGGAGAACCAGGATCCAGGAGACGGACGAACACAACACTCGGAGAGAAAATAAGAGGTAAGTACACAGGCAGGTAGGTAACAGGTAAGTCGCTGAGATAGCATACAGGAGTCCACTTCGTATGAACGAGACCGGACGTCTGAGTGTAGTGAAGTGTGTGGTTTTATAGTGTGGAGTGATGAGGTGCAGATTACGTGCAGGTGTGCTCATTAGAACTCAGGTGAAGGTGTTCGTTGTGATTGGCTGGTCTGGGAGCCTGGTCGATCTGTGACAATATGGCTGTAGGCTTGATTCTTTTTTTTTTTTTTTTCTCTTAGTAAAAGGTGTAGCTTAAACAGAAAACCCCCTCAATTAAAATGGTGTCCACATGTTTTTGGCCATATGGCAGTATGTTTTCTCTTTATGCTTGATTGAATGAAGGCACAGACAGGTAGTTCATTCCAGATGACCTCAGGAGTGCAGAGTTGAATTGACTGCTAGCGGAAATGAAAAGTGAGATAGTGCTCCTCTACTGACAGCTGTAGCCAACTGTGCACACCTCTACCAGATGTAGCCATCGACTATGTTGTTGCTAAGGTAGTGCTAGTATCCAAGCATTAAATAGCAAGGTAACATCCTCATATTTTGCTTCTAAAATAAAGACATATCTAGGTGTTCTGCTTAAGTATTTACAGTAAAAGTGATGAGATGGCGCACTCTTCTATATGGAGCTTTATTAAAATGTAAAACAAAACCTTCAACTTTTTTTTTACTTGAATAAAACCAGTTAATTTAGATGTTACCATATGGAACATATTTTATTTAGCTGACAAAACATTTACTCTCTATATTTTAAATCTTCTAAAGCAATAGTTTTCATGATATACAGACACAGAAGACAAAAATGAAAAGAAAAGTCTCTTCTTGCTACCTAAAAAGTGATATTCTAAATTTTTTTAATTCCAGGTAAAAAAAAAAAGTACAGAACATAACTGGTACTTTTTATTTTTCTCGAGTAGCCCTAAATGCAAACTACAGGGTGTAAATCAGAGTTAAAGAGAACGAATTGCTCCTATTCTCATTACATCTGGTAACACTGAGCAGTAAGCCACACATAAAAGTCTGGAAAGTTCATTTAATTGAACTTGAAATCTATGACGAATGTATTAAAAATAGAAATGCGATGCAAGCATAGAGACGAAGCAAGCAAAATGAATTCGCTCTGACAGAAATAATTGATAGTTGCCTTGCAGTGAATCAGCAGACTTGCCCTTAAAAAGGGGATGTGCCATACTAGTCGTGCCCTACTTTTCTCCTATCACCATGCAGGCAGCCCTTGTGAACTGAACACTGGAGGTATATAGAGGCTTTCTGGCACGCTTGGCTTGTCACAGAGGGTGAAGCACAATGCAGACATCCGAAAAGGAGGAGGAGAGGTAACATTGTTAAATGAGATGCTTTTCTTATTCAGTTCCCCTTCACACTGTCCCTCACTATCTTGTGCCCATCATGGCTCTGTAACTGTTATCATTGTCTGTCCCCGGCCAGGATGATGTGCATGTCTATCACTTGTCTATCTAAACGTGCCTTTGTCAGCAACTGACTGCAAAGTGTGAGAATTTGGATGATGAGCTAAGGCAAGTTCCTAAAAGTGCTGAGATGAGGTATTTGCTCACAGAGGAGTACTGTAGCCAATGTAGAAGCACAAATTGTAGTATGGAGGATTTAAGTGTTTTTCAAGAAGAAGCTTTGAATCATGATTTGCTCTGCCTAAGAAACTTTTCCTGTCTTGTGAGCTGCTAATGTATCCTAAAGTTAACACATAGATATTTTCAAAAGATATTTTTCATAAATGTCTCAATGTCTTTTTGTCAGTACAATAGTCAGTGGGGTCCAGTGTTGTTTTGGACCCCATTTACTTTCATTATGGACAACAACACTGTATTATGTTTGACCCATTTGGGTTTTTGAGTTGTGGAATATACTGGTTACTCTATGATGTTCTTTCTTGAAATTTTGCAAAATCTTCTCATTTAAGGTCATGAACATGCCTGCAAAGTGTTGATTATGTTGTTGATTATAGATACATTTTTTCTGCATATTTCTTTGGGAAAGGTAGCTGCACAGCTCTAAAAAAAAAAGAAGAAGAAAAAAGAAAAGAAAGACAAAACACACACAAAAAGAACCCCAACACATTTTCTATGTATTTTTTTTCTCAGCAACCCTCTGAGTGTCAGGGTTCTGTCACTTTGGTCTAGTTTATTCATGGTTTTGTGACGGAGCCTTGACACTCACTTCTTGTCTTGTTTTCTGATGAGCATGCGGCTTCGAGTGTGCTCGAGCTGCGCGCTCTCTTGTCTGCGTGCTCTATTTCATGTTGGGGCGTGGTGTTCGGATCCCGGCACTCCTGTCTTGTTCAGGCTCGGTTCTGGTTTCGTGTCGGGGTTCGGACACTCACGCTCCAGGTTTGTTCTCACTGTGGGAGCGTGCGATTTCGAGTTTGCTCGGGCCGTGCGCTCCTCTGTCCTCTGTGTGTGTGTTTTGTTCGGCACGCGGTTCGGTTTCGACCGCATGCTTTTTTTCTCTTGTTTTGTCTTGTACTGTGTGGCATGCAGCTTGTGTTTTTTCACTGGATGCGTGCTTTCATGTTTGTCATGTTTTGTGAACATGCAGCTTATGAGTCTCCTCATTAGCTGCGTGTTTGTGTCCTGTTTTGCGCATGGCTAGTGATTTTGTTTTGCTGGCCATGTGCTTGTGTTTTTGTTTTGTGTGAGCACATGGCTTGTATTGTTTGGTTCGATGTGTCATGTGCTCTCATGTCAATTGTCTTGACCCCACCCACCTTGTTTCCTGATTATTGGTTAATTTGCCCCACCTGTGTTTACTCGTTACCCTCCTCATTTGCTCCCTTTATAATCTCCTTGTGTTTGCAGTCCTGTGCCGGTTCGTCATCGATGTTACCCTGTGTGAAGTCCTGTCCTGTCCTGTCCTGTCCTGTCCTGTCCTGTCCTGTCCTGTCCTGTCCTGTCCTGTCCTGTCCTGTCCTTGCCAGTCTGTTTTCCCCTACGGGGTAGTTTTTGTTTGTTGATTTTATCTTATAATTAATAAATCCCCATTTCCTCCTGCAAGTGAGTCCTCGCTCTCATCCCTTCACCCACACCTGACACTGAGGTTATTTACATTTATGTATTTGGCAAATGCTGATCCAAAGGAACACTGGTATAAAAGTGTATTTATATTAGTTCAGTTCACTGAGACTCCTTCTGTTTTAAAGCAAACAGAAGTGTTTTTGCATGCTTCTTCAGTTTAAATGTTAAAATGAAATAAAGTTTACAAAATTGTTAAAATACTGTTTACAATATTCAGCATTTAAGAAAAAAATTATATTTAAACAAATAGTTGTCAAATAAAATAAAGTAATATGTTGTCATGTTTGTTTGTTTTGAAATGTGAAAGTATTAATGTTAAAGGTTTGCTGTTTTTTTTTTTTTCAAAGTATGATTTTTGGTAATTTTATTTAATATTGAATCCAATTAGGGTCAGTTTAATCCCATCCATAACTATCATACTTTTAAAATATAATACAAGGATTAAATAATCTCCACAATATATTTTTTTGTTCCACATAAATCATGACGGTTTATAAAACATGAATTAATTAATCTACAACAATTCCTATCCCTATTTACTACAAAAAAGTTAATTTCAAAAATGCAATTCAACACTTATCTCTTCATTCTTCTTGATGCCTAAAAGATGCTGTACTCGCTGTGTTGAAAATCTGTTCATCGTGGTGCAAACTGTTAGCAGGCAGTAGTTATAAGTCATAAGTTCTAGTATACAGAAGTGTATTGTCCTGTGGGTATTCTGCTGTCTGATGCCTATGGGATCCCAGCGCAGTCAATTATGATGTGTCCGCAGGCTCCGGTCTGCATCCAACTGATATGCAGGCTGGCTCATTCAATCCCACTTTGTCTCAAACTGCCATTACTCACCCGAATAGTGGGCTGGTAGGCAGTGAGAACAGATGAAATTAATAGCATGAGACGTGTTAGAAGCTTTATTGTCAAATCAATCTTATCCATCAGTGCTAATAAGCTGATGAATCACAGGTTAAAAATGGAGGATAAAGCAACAGCAGGGTAAAGTTAGCCTAGAGATTTTAGTTAGAGATTTGTTTCTATTAAAAATGCATTTAGAATAGATTTCCTGCCATATGGAGTCAAACATTTCATACAAAAGGTCAAGTTGCAGGTTACACTAAATTTAGATTTTCCTTTCTTTTTTGTTGGACTGAAAAGAATGGGAAAGATTGTTTAAAATAAATGTATACTAATTTCACAAATGTAGATATTTTCTCAAGCCGCTGGTCTGGAGTCAGATTTTCCCTTCTCACTATCAATTAAAGTTTGGATCTGGCAGAAACTTCTCATAGACACCAGTGTTATTGTCTATCTATATTCATATATCCTGTACACACATAATGCCTGTGACCAAATAATAGCCAATATATCATATATAAGGAAAATACATAGTTTATTATTATTATTACTATTACTAATAACAAAAATATGATTCTTTCCAAAACCAGTTTTTATCCCTCCTACTGTTCTGAACACAGTTGCTAAGTAACGGGTAAACATAAGTACTCAGCTCTAAAAGAAGAGTAGTTATTTGTAGGGCTCTTGAAGCAGCAATCATCAACAGTGGGCACATCCATCTCCATCAGATGGGCAAAACTAGCTCTTCTATTAAACAGAGTGTAGGATACAGACATTTTAGAGCATTAGTGATATTCTGTAAGAGGCACAATTTAGATGGTCTCATAATAATAATGTTCAAGCTACAGAAAATCTGTATGTTTAACGTCTGTTAACTGTTCCATGTATATTGATAAATTCTCCCTCTCTTGCTGCCTTGACAGCTTACAGTTTTAGCATACTTTGGTCACCATACACCCTAAAAACCAATTCTAGTAACATGCTCTCTTACAGATATGGAATGCTGTTTGCAACCCATTTTACTTCCATAATGTGAAGTATTTTCATGATGCATACATGGTGCTTGTCCTTGTACTCTCTGTGATGGCCCCTGACAGAATGAGGCTGCCTGGAGTGAGTATGGAGTATGGAGTATGGGGGTGTGCTAGGGAGGGGGTCTAGATTCCTGTCATGTCATGAGCATGGACATTGTTTTTTGTTAGTGTGCAATGTAATGGGGTGGCGACAGATGGGATCTTTTAGCTGTGAATAGCAATTTTGCATAAAATGCAATAAACAGCTTCAAGTAGTTAAGTGCATACAGGTGCTGCTCTTAGTTTGTTCACTTTGACCTTTATTCAAAACAAAAGGAGAAATTTTTAATTTTGTACTGGTTGGAGCTTTCAGACACTTACAATTACAAGTATCAGTGTAGTCCATATGATTGTGAACAAATCTTTCAGACTGTTTCATGAACTGGATCAACTGATTCACTGAAAATATCGAACTCAAAGATTCTATTCATTCTTTTCTCATGAACTCTCAAGAATGATTCAAGAACCACTGCAGATATCAAGATTTGTTTTTATAATGATTTAATTTTCCGGTTTGTTCCTCTCAAAGTCACTATTGAATGTCTTCAGAAGGCATATGAGTCATACGGACCACTTCAATTTATGGTGTTTTTCCCCCCTTATTTTGGAGCTTGACAGTCCTGATTTACTTCACTCTTGAAAATAAAGGTTCTTTATTGGATTCAGTGGTTCCATGAAGAACATGTAACCTTTCCATTGCACAAAAGGTTCTTCATAGTGAAAATTCACACTAAGAAAAAAAAATCATTTCAAGAACTGTTGAGTGAATGGAACCCAAACATCACCTTTTGTGTTCCACAGAAGAAAACAAGCGATACATGTTTTGAATGCCATGAAGATTCTGTCATAATTTACGCATCTTCATGTTGAGATGAATTATCCTTTTTTATGGACTGCTGTGTGGTGGAGTGTCTTTTCTTAAGTAACCACAAACGACCCTGAACTACTTCCCACCCCCACCATCCATGCTAGACCCCCTCCCTACTCGTGCTGCTCAAATCACGACACCAAGCCAAAGAGCTGACATTTCAATAACATATAGACGACACATGCACACACACACACACACACACAGAGGCGTCTCTTCACACTCACAGACATCTCAGAGATGGACTGTCACATGTCACAGGTCTAATAGTTAAACAACATAGACTTTAAGAGGTGCAATCTCTTTGAAGAAATAGTGTGTGTACCAACTCACTGTCACAATGATTGATAGAAGACTTATAGTGGAGGCTGGGGCTAGTTGTCACTGTTTTTTAAGCAAGTTAATATTTCTCAAGGTAGTTTTTTATAAATTCAGTTTATAAAAAAAAAAAAAAAAGGTTTTCAGAAAGTGGGTTTTGCAGCAATGCCATTGAAGACCCATTTTGGGTTCCCCAAAGAACCTTTCAAAGCCTGTTCACACCAAGAATTAACTATAAAGTTAAATATAATGATAATTATATTCACATAAACAGCAATGCACTGTATAATTCTGCTTATTATAAGCATGCTGCCGTTTTGTCGTCTGCCTTTTTAAATGCTTCAGCTCTTTAAATTTTGGAGGATACTTACTGGATGTCAATGTTTTTATTGCTCATCAGCTGGGGGAGAAAAAAAATTCCAACAATAGTTCATCTGTGTTATTAACATTATGTGATGTGGATATTCCTGTTCTCATACAATTAGAATGGTAATTACAACCTTATTATCATTATCATTAATTATTGTCCTCCGTGTGAACAGGCCTTTAAAGTCAGCATGAAATGGAAATTCACCCCATATAGAACCAAGTCCTGCCCTACATTTTTTTTTTACATTTACATTTACATTTATGCATTTAGCAGACGCTTTTATCCAAAGCGACTTACATTGCATTCACGTTACAGTTTTTACATTTTATCAGCTCTTTTTCTTCCCGATAATCCATTACCCCTCAGATGTTCATCACAATGCAGATGAAAAAAATATGTTGCTACTTCTGTTACATTGCAATTTCCATTAGAAATAACCTTTTGTGGAATAGAAACCTTTATTTTTAGGTGCACAGAGGAAAAAAAAAAAAATCAGGTTATTTAACACCCATTCACCTTTAGTGACAATGTGATGCTATATAGTGGATCAAGTTGTCACAGTGGAACATGCCAGGAAACAAGCAAATTTCAAACCATACAATAATTACCAAAAGCAATTCATTAAATAGAAAAAAAAAATGGTAACATTTAAAACAACTTCCCCCCCAATAACAATGTAGCCTACATCCAGGCATCAAAATAGACTTTATACTCACTACCCCCTTGTGAGCCTTCCCTTAATGCATTTGTGGTGTAGAGGGTTAAGTTATGACTGAGGTTGTGGTCTAGATGAGAATTGCGGTGGGATATCATGTATGCCACAGGGAATGTCAGTGGCACGACCTTTGTGGTCATGTAGACAAAGGGATCGTGATACTTTTCTTATCTGACTCGCCATCTGTGGTGGTGTTGAGGGGGGCCAGGGAAGTGAAAACAATTTGACCATTAAATCTCCGCCCACGAGTTGAAAGAGAAGCGCTAAATTGGTGTTCAGGGAGGAGTCAGAGAGAATCCCTCAATGTACCACCACCACTAATATATCATTTCTAATAGCATATCCATTGATTAACAGCAGCAGAACGCGAATAGAGTGAAAGAAGTAAACTGGGCGTTGAAGTTGTAGCAGAGAGTGTCCCTCCCTCCAGGCTGAACTGTAGAAAGCGACTGGTCTGCGCTACCAGCGAGAGGGACGCGAGATTAGGGCAGCAGTTTGGGGGTCTCTGGAATTTATTAGCTGACGCTTGAAGCTCGTTGCTTTTTTTCTGGATTCGGAGCAGATCTACAGGTCCGCCAGTTTTTCAGTCGGCATTCATTCACGCAGACCTACGACCATCACATTTTACCTCGTTTCATCATCTCTGGAGCTCAGGACAGCGAAGACGGGCGCGTGTTGTTTGGATTTTGAGGTGAGATTCTCGCTAAACTGAACTCCGCTGGTGTTTACAATGCAAACTTGTGATAGCTGGTCAGCTCTCTTTATCTATTCATTAAATTCAAATCAGCTAGAAAAACAGCTTGTTTCATTTCGAAACTCTGCCATGTATGGTTATCTCTTAAGCAGGGGAGAACTAAACAGATCAACACTCAAATATGTGTATTGCTTTGACAGTAGCGACACATTGATGGTGAGAGGGTTCACTCGCTTTTTACGCGTAAATTTAAGTTTACTGTAGCCTAACAACTGTTTTGAGGATTTTGAAGGCAGAAAACACTCGGGATTAAAAACGTCGTTGATGTTGTATTGAGCTAACATTGCGCTTCTCTCTCACTCCCAAACAAACAATTTCCTTACGTTACACTCGCTCGTATTTCACCGATGGCTGCGCGTGTCACCATCCGGCGGTTTCTGTTAAATCTAATTAGTTGAGTGAAGCTCGGGGAAAGTCTGGGTGGGATGAGGAGACATCAAGCTGGCGGTTTTCCCACTGGGTGTGACAGCAGGCAGCGTGTGTTGTCCAGGAGGACTGTCTAAAAAACAGTCCCGTCATAACTGTAGTTTATCCCCCCAGACGCACAGGTCAGTAGATGGAGGAGGCAGCCCTGCCGACGGGCGTGAGTTCAGTGCCAGCTTAAATCAATCACACCGTCTTATCAGACCGCCGGTCATCAGTGTGTGAAAGAGATAAAATCTATCTATCTATCTATCTATCTATCTATCTATCTATCTATCTATCTATCTATCTATCTATCTATCTATCTATCTATCTATCTGTCTATCTGTCTGTCTGTCTGTCTGTCTGTCAGTTTAGCAGCTCCGATATAATCATTTAACCCCTTGACATTCCTTTTAACAAAGAGTGAAATTCTCCAGGCTTTGAAACAATAGTGCACCATTGGACATGAATTATGGGGTTTTTCCTGAAAACTAAAACCATGTATGAGTTATCTTTGGCCATATTCCAGAAGCAACAACAACAGTGCCGGGTTGGGTTAATGTATCCTGTTCAGTATTTCTGAAATCTTCTAATCTTTGCATGCACATAAGAATGGTAATTGTTAGAATACTCTGCCATCAGAAGATTGTTTTTCCAGCCTACATGATCTTCACAGCCTGTCAAACTACATCAAATATGGTGTTATAGTGTAACTAGATCTGCAATGCAATCAAATCTGATCTAATCAGGTGTTACTGAGAATAACTTTCAAACCTTTCAATTGTTTAATTTGTGAATTTGTGATTTGTGAAGTCTCTCTTTGAGACAGAAGGTATTATTTCAAACAAAGCCCTGCCATGAATTTGTCCCCCTATTTCTGGACATTATAGTCTAACATAAAGGTTTGCTGCACTTGTTCCACAAAGCAGACTCGGACCAGTTTTCAATTAGTCAGTCACTTGTGCGTGAAGATATTGGCTCTGAGGGATCCATTAATGCCGGCCTCTGGTGGCTTTGTAGTTTAGCTAAATGCTGATGTCAGAAGCACTCAAAGACTTCACTCACACAGCCCAACACAGGCTCAGAGGCAAGACTAGAGCCTTAACCTTTACATTCCACTGAGCTATTGCAAGGTATTTGAGAAGATTCAGCACACTCTCATGACAGTTTGCAACTATATAGCCTAATGTTTTGGTGAATTGGGCTAGTTCATATAAATCTCATTTGTACATTTTCATACAATTTGCTTATGGAACGGTTATGTTTGAGGGTGGGGTTGTGGTGGACCTTCATGCTTACATTTTATATAAAAATTGTAGGCCTGCCTTTTTGTATGAATTAATATGAAATTGCCAACTCATAAAACAGTTAAGTTTTCCTGTGAGATTGGTTTGGAAAAACCCGTAAAATGTGGACATCAGAGGCCTAGAAATAATAGTGTTTGGTCTAATCTACCAGCTTTGCTCTATGGAAAAAGTCAGATCATTTTGACACCTCATTTGACCACTTTTTAAATACTCTTTGTTATATTTTTGTGGTTTATCAATAAAGAAATGAATAATGACAATTATTATTTTTGGATCAATTTATTTTTAGATTAATGGTCGCTATTGTTTGTATTGGTTGGTAATTATACAATGAAGATTCTGTTTACAGATATGAAAATGAACCATTTGATTATTTAGAGGTGTATCAACCTAACTTAGTTAGTTAACTGGTGCGTTATGGTAGAGGGAGACTGTGTTGTTCTGCTCGAGCAGACACGGAATCATTCAGTCACTAAAGCATTGAGCTGCTGGAAATGAATCTTTGGTTCTTCGTGGCAGGAAGTCCCTGTTGAGAGCAAGAAGCCCGTCTCCAGGCTGTAATATTAATATCAGTTGACATGGCGGCAAATGAACTGGTCGTCAGGGCTGGTTTGATCTTCACTGCAGTTCCCAGATCTCTAATCGGCGCAGGTGATTCATTCCACCCTGAGCTCTTATCCAGCCTCAAGTGAAATGCTTTTATTGACAGCAGAGCAAAGGCCCTGGGAGAAAAGGAGGTCAAGTCATCACTTTCTTCCAAGTTTCAGGCATCAGAGTTACACAAGCTGGCAGTTTGTAGTCTGCAGAGGATCTGGAATGAGATAGAGTATCTATTGCCTTGAGAAGAAAATTGCTTTCCCCCCCATTTGCTGGAGGACTCTCATCTAATGCGTGTGACATGGGGCGCTTCACCCGGTAATGGGTTTTGGGGCCTCGTTGCCTCTGAGACATATGAAATTTGCAAAGGAGCTGTGTAGATTAATTACCATGAAGAATATGTGTTCTTTGGTCATAGATTTTTCAAAAATTAAGAGGCTTGTCAAGTATGATATGCCGCGGTAGAACTTCAATTATGAATGCATAGACCTTTTTTAAGCCAGATGCCT
Source organism: Barbus barbus (assembly GCF_936440315.1). Classification (NCBI taxonomy): domain Eukaryota; kingdom Metazoa; phylum Chordata; class Actinopteri; order Cypriniformes; family Cyprinidae; genus Barbus; species Barbus barbus. Next base: position 16,013,205 of record NC_136751.1, on the reverse strand, counting down.
TTGTCCTAGAAGGCTTTGAGAAACTTTAGAGGATGCAGTTGATAGCTCCAAAGTTCATTCAAGACAGGGATGTCCACTGACCCTGGTAAATAACAGAACCTCTTTATCAAGAGGAAACAGACTGCTTGTTTGTGTTGGGCATAATGCTTATCTATTATTCAGGCAATTTCCTTCATAATTAGTGTGCTAGGGATATAATGAAGTGAAAGTATGCATATAACAAGCTGGATTCTACAGATAGCTGAGGCTCTTATTTAATCTTTACCAACAATGAAATGGAGATTTTGGATTGCAAACTTTTTTTTTTTTTTTCCATACTCCAGTTTGAAGTGTAGGTTTTATATGGAAGGAACCTTATTGGTGTGCCCATTCAAAATGTTATTTCCCTAAATATCTGCATTTTAGTTACAGATAGAAATCTTGCTACAGGTACAGTGATTAACCAGGAGGACAATAATAGAGAAGTTTGAAGTCAAGGTCTTAAACTGTTTATTAAATTCAGTGATTTAGGTGGCTTACTTTCATTTGAAGAGTCTATTTTATGAATAGTCGAAGCAGTAGACATTTGTAGTTGGCTTTTTTATTTGAGAGGAATACAGTGACTTTTTTTCAGCTTGCAAAGAATAACTTGCACGATTGCTTGCTGTTAATGCCTGCTGGAAATTCAGTAAAAATCCGGCTAAAGGTGGGGTAAGTTATTTCTGGTAGCCAGTGCTGCCATTTGAAATCACCAAAACAAACACGCCCCTACCCCAAAAGGGTCTCTATTTTGATAGCTCCGCCCCACACATACGTACAGCAAAGATTGCGGGTCCTACTTCTTGCCTTATCGTAACTAGAGGTGGAACTGTTTGCGAAAAAAAATCAAACCATACGGTTCTCCACAAACGGTTCGGCACGTGCTAGGACCGCGGTTCAACTTAAATCTGACACCGCATCTGCAATATGGTTTGTTATAAATAACACGTAAAAAGAACCGATTTCGGCTAATGTATGCTACTGTTGATGGATGCGCATTCTGACTTCCCAGTACATTACAACAACAGTGATGAAAAAAAAAATGGACAAACCATTCACTCTTGTTCAAAGCAAGTGCCGTATGCTGGAATATTCCGTCATCCCCCGGGTGCTGATAGCACACGCGCACAGGTGAGACCTGAACAGCACACGTTGATATCATTTAAACATCTAAGAGCCAGAGGATGCGAGCTCGCGCGCGCAGTGAGAAGATTTGTGCGTGCGCTCATCAGAAGCTCTCTCCTCTGCATCATGAGTAGACACACCCCTTACTGATGATTGGCTACAAGTTTGTTTTGGTACTCGGCCCCAACTCGTTTTCTAAAGCGTTTTTGAAAAGACGCATACCCCACCTTTAATTTAAAAAATGGGATTATGGGATGCCATTTTGGTGCTTAGGTCTATATATTGTACAGACTGTATGTAGAATATATATCACAATTGGTACAGAGAACCTTCAGATTTTAATAGTATTTGGTACTGACTGCTGGAAACCAGCCTGGTCTCTTGTTTATAAGTATTAATATGTAACATTCACAGGACATTAAATGGATATTTTATATATTTTGATTGACAATATTTCATTGAAAAAATGCCAAAAGTGGTATTAAAAGTAGTCCAAATAATGATGCTTTGAATGATGCAGTCACAGTTCTCTCTGGTGAAATTTTGTGTGAGATACAGAGCACAATTGAAGTTGTTAATTGTTGAAAATATTATCTCGATCCATTCCACGAGAGCTGACTGAAGAGAATGACTGAAGCATGAATGAGACAATGCCTTTTGTGTCCCACGGCAAACTAAATAAATATTACATGATAAGTAATGGTTAAACAATTACAGAAATGTTATTCATTTTAAAGTTTTAAAATGTAGTCTCTTTAAACATTATGTAATCCTTCAAAATGAGCTGACAGCAGAAATCACAGAACATTAAGTAAATGAGTAAACTGCATTATAAATAAATAAATATGATTGAAAACTGAATTCAGTTTAATCAAAATGTTAATGCCACAATTGCAATATTCATAATAATTTATTTTTAAGTCTTTAAAGTTGTTTATACATGTATAATTTTGTTTTAGATGTTAAAACGTCAGTATCATACATTTAGTTGCCGTAAGTTTTAGTGTCTATGCAAACATTAGTAAAGGTAGTTGTACATGTATAAAATAATATGGTAATTCAAACTTATAAAAACCATTTAACAGTGTATTACAATTACATGTATGGTCCTGTTAAATGTAATATCATTTTTCACTGTATCTGGTAAGGGAACGTACAGGTGACAACTTAACACTTTTTGCGGTGATAATAACACTGCATTTTGCTGACAATTAAAATAAGGAACATTTCTCAAACCATGGGCTATTTATGATAGCGGCACACACAGTTGTGTATCCTCAGCTATCGAGTAAAAGAGCTCTATTGATCTGAGTTGCTGTCTTTATGACATTTGTACGGCCTGGATACAGACAGTTGTCTCTCTCTGTATGGACTCACATTATAGTAAAGGCCTGTTTCTCCCTTTAACACAGTTAAACTCCTCACTACTCCTGACTCAGGCATATTTGTGTGCTTCTGATCTTTCTCTTTTTTTTTCTTTCTCATTCCAGTTGAAGTTTATTTCCCAGATTTTTTCCTGTACTCCCCACCTCTGTTTCCCCCCTCCTCTGGGTTTTTGGTTTTGGTAACAGTTCTGTGGTCGCTCCTGTGTATTCAAGTGCACATAGCAAACTCAAAAGCCATTACTCTACAGACAGACATTCCTTTGTGGGAAGCGTTTGGTAGGTTTTAGTCGCTTTCTGTGTTCAGTAGTGTTAAGATGTTCACTACTGTTCTGTGCTCTTTTGAGATGATCAATAAACACGTTGTTCTGTCTTTGAATACCACCCACATATAGAAGGACATTAGCATGCATTCACACAAACACACACTCACAGCAGAGTGAATTGAGCACAGCTGGCTTAGGTCCATTTGCTTTGTGTGTTTAAGGTCTTTGCTCTCTGATACAATATTAATTAAAAAGGCTGTTCTGTTTAGCATCACGTCTTGAATTCTGGACATTGTACTGATGACCTGTAATTTATATAGCTGGAGCTGAATGAAGCTTATGGGTACAGTGTTTCCCTGAAGTGTGGCTGTATTTGGAAATGGTGATTTAATAGCAGAACTTGGATGATACTTTGGGCTAAGCACTAAAATCGAGCAGTTTTTTTCCCAATGTGCTGAGATAAGCTGTCCTTACAATACAAACATGATGAAAATTACAGTATGAACCATTTGGACATAAATGGATTATGTGTTGTTTTCCCCTAGATTTTATCACCATTATGCACTTTTATGCATTATGCATTAGTGCATCATATTAATATGCTTCTGCAGAGCCGAGATGTTTCTGTATTAGAATTGTATTAGAAATCTTTTTATTCATTTTATATGTAATTTCACAACACATTAGGCTGGTGTAAATAAACAGTTAACAATGCAAGCTTAATAAAAAAATTATACAGACCCACAATGTGAAATGCTAAGCACATTTTATACACATACAAATGTTTGGACACACCAAGTCATTCTTTCTTATGACTATTTTCCACACTTTAGACTGATAGTCAAAACTACACTGCAATTCAAAAGACCATTAACAGAAAGATTAAAGACAGTTTCTTTGACAGTAATATTGTGAATATATAACTGTTTTCTATTTTAATATATTTTGAAATGTAATTTATTCCTTTGATGGCAAAGTTGAAATTTCAGCAACCACTACTCCAGTCTTCAGTGTCACATGTTTCTTCAGAAATCATTCTAATATGCTGATATTATTATCACAGTTGGGAACAGTTGTGCTGCTTAATGCTTTTGTGGCATTTAACTGAAAAAGAAAATCTTATGTAACATTATGCATGACTGGGAATTATTTATTGACCAAACAATGTTAAACAAGATTTCAACTCAATACACACTGGACATTCTCTTAACTACCTTAAGTGCATTCTGGGATGATTTGTAAACAGTACTGAAAGGGTTCACATGTAAGCTGGAGTCTTGTTGAATGCTTTTCCTTCACCATCTTTACTTATAATTCTAGTTTTCTATTATATTTGTTATATAGCCTATATTTGTTTTAAAAAAAAACTATATTTAAGCATTTAAGCTTATCTTTTATTAGATAAAAATGTATTCAGACTCTGAGAAATTCAATAAACTCTGTCCAAACTTTTGACTGGTAGTGTGTAAATAACAGTTTCTGTCAGCTAGACTAAGAACCACGGTGCTTTCAATTAAAGTGACAAAACCACAACTGAACTGACAAAAACATTTGTATGTCAGTGTTCATGTCAGGTACAATTCATGTCCGATTTTCCAGAACATTTCCCCAGTCTCCTCATAATGTATTTGACAACTTCCTCCTACAAGTCTGCCACATCAGATGCCACTATATGCCTATGTTTAATAGCAGATTAAGCTGACATGTTCTGTACTTTTTAGTTTTACTCCTCATGATTTTTTTATGAGATGCTATAAATGTTTCAGCCAGGCTTCTTTACCCATATGTGGCTTTCAACAGATTTGTTGGGTCACTAACGTTAAAGTCATCTTGTGGCTTTTAGGGCTGCGTTTTGAAACTTCAGGCATCATTCTGCAAGACAGCGATTGTCAGTCAGCTTTCTCGGTTCAATGCAGGGCCATGAAGAAAACTACCTTCTTTAATCATGAGATAACGTGATCACAGGAAGGTGGTGTATTGTCACATTGTGTGGTCATTAATGAGGAAACTACACGCTTCTCCATTCAAGCTGCTGAGGAAATATTTAGGGCAGTGATATCATTCCCCACTGATTAGGCTGGAGAATGGATGAAATAGACCATGAAGTCTAATCTCTTCCTTTTCTAATCTCTGCTCGTATTTGGAAACTGCCGGAGGAAAAGACTGAGCACCCTTCAAAGGTAGTAAATGCTTTGTGTGAGCATCATTTGCATGTTACTGATTATTTTAATGTAAATGGAATGTGCCAGCTTGCGTTTTTGTTGATGGAAAGAACAGGATCGCTCGGGACTGAAGGTTACAAGGTGCTTATTCTGATTTGGTGCCGCATTTTTGGGCTATGATTGGCAACTTAAATTCTCATGCAGGTCAAAGAAGGAGAGCTTCAGGAAATGATAAACCTGGGCTTGTGTCCCAATAATTAGTCACATGTTCTTTTGCCAGCTATAGTGGCCATATTACGCTGACTTAATTACAGCCACCTGCTTGAGACGGTAAAACTGAAAACATCAGGCCCAGCAGTTGAGGCAAGTCTCCAGCTGTTTGCTCTTTCGGGATAATCTTATGATTGGCAAGTTGTAATGCTTTTCTTGGGTCCTGAGAGACCATGGCATCTGAGATGGTGTAAATCAACCGAAAAAGGATATTTCAGTGCTGCGTTTCTTTGCCTGCCAACATGTCTTAGAGTAGAATATGAGATGCGCCCTCAGCAGTACACAGACCTAAAATAGTCCAATAAAACTCCATTAACATAGAACAATAGAAATGGAACTCACTGGCTTCATTGTTTGACTAACATTTGGAAAAATGAACAGGAAATAAACAGAGTTTTAATTAATAATTGGGAAAGTAAATGATTTCTGTTTGCTTTATGCTAAATGCTTAATTTTGTTTGTGGAAAAATGTGCATCATCCATCATTAGTCTTGACGAAATGTGAAAACGTTTTTCTTTATTAAACTGAAAAGCATCATTTTTCCACTCAAATATTGACCTTCTTTTTCAATGCATGCCAAAACATTTTTATTAAATTCATAGAATGGTAACACTTGTCACTATTAAGTTGTTTTTTTAGCATGCCTGTTATGAACATATTGTTTTTTTAGTGCTTATAAAGCACATATTCTGCATCAGTGTTGGGGAAAGTTACTTTTAAAAGTAATGCATTACAGAATCAGAATCAGAATGAGCTTTATTGGCCAAGTATGTTTACACATACAAGGAATTTGTTGTAGTGACAGAAGCTCCACAGTGCAACAGAGAGACAGCAACAGGACAGTACACAGATAATAAAAGAATAACAACAATTAACCAAAAGGCAATGTACAAAGCAGCAAAAACACAATATATAATATAGACAACTATGGTATGTACAGGTCAAGTATGTGCAAATTAGAAATGAGAAAATAAAGATAAAATTAGTGAGTATGGTGACTGGATAGTGTATTATAGTTGTGTGTTCCACATTTATTGTTGGGTGTTCATGAGATGGATTGCCTGAGGGAAGAAACTGTTCCTATGTCTGGTCGTTCTGGTGCTCAGAGCTCTGTAGCGTCGACCAGACCGTAACAGTTCAAAGAGGGAGTGTGCTGGATGTGAGGGGTCCAGAGTGATTTTACCAGCCCTTTTGCTCACTCTGGATAAGTACAGTTCTTGGAGAGTGGGGAGGGTTGTACCAATGATTCGCTCAGCAGTCCGGACTACCCTCCGTAGTCTTCTGAGATCAGATTTGGTAGCTGAGCTGAACCAGACAGTTATAGAAGTGCAGAGGATGGATTCAATGATGGCGGAGTAGAACTGTTTCAGCAGCTCCTGTGGCAGGTTGAACTTCCTCAGCTGGTGAAGAAAGTATAGCCTCTGCTGGGCCTTCCTGTCAACGGAGTCTATGTGAATATCCCACTTCAGGTCCTGGAAGATGGTGGTGCCCAGCAACGTTTTTATTCTCGTACTTTATTTCTTTCCTTATAGTATTTTTTTTTCATATTAATGCCTTATAATAACCTTTTATGACCCTAATGACCAAACACAGCAATCAAAAATTAATTTCAGTTATTCATTTATTGATTGACTGATTGATTTCAGTGAGTGATAGACACTATAATACTGAGCATGCATGAAATGGTTCACTCATATATCATTATTCACTCATATCTTTGTCACACCACACTGATCACTTAATTTTATAGTTTGAAGTCACTAGAATGATAAAGGCCCTTTTCAGTTCTGTCCCATGAGCTCTTAAATATTGTGCCTGAATAACTTACCTGGCCTTTGAAGTTTGAATAGATTCTGTGTCTTTTAAAATACCTTATGAAATGTGATTTGAAGCGTTTAAAAGCACAGTTAACCCAAAAATGAAAATCCTGTCATATTTTACGCCTGCTCAACCTCATTTTAAAGACTACCCTGCTGCGATGTGTCTGGCAGGCCATGTTTGGGAGCTACATCAGAAGGCAAGATTTTCATTTGAATATTTTTTATTTGAAGTATTCTGTATAGCATGAGTTAAATGCACCACTTTTGATAGTTAATTTTCCTTGAGCCATTGACTTTCGTCCACATCCCATCCCAGGTTTGAGATTTGCATTAATCATAGGTTTTATACAACTTGCATAATTATGTGAAATTTGGTGAACAGGATAGAAAGATTTATTGTTCTTTTGTGCCTTCTTCCCACCAAGCAAATCATTGAGCTCCATGAGAAGTGTCAGTCAGCAAAATGCAGTCCAAAAGAGAGCTAAGTCAAAATGAGTCAGATAATCTGTGTGGCCCTGTTTACGCTTGTTTTGGAGAGCAGAAACTGAATTTCGAGAATTGGATGGAGACTTTCAGAGGCAATTGAAGACATATGGAACAAGCATCAGCCTACAAGATCAGTTGTAAACAGCATGTTTTACCTTTCATCTAATGAACAACTGCAACTGCAACCACCCAGAGTTATGCCACAGTAGAAATCAGCTTAAAAGGAAATCCATGTGTTGTTTTGCATATTAAAATACAGACAAAAATAAGATTGTGAATTAATTGACTATGTAATATGCTGTTGTTTCAAGAAACATCTCTGGAATTCTAGTTTCTTTGACCTGTTTTATCCATATAAAGTTCCATTAATTTGACAATGGTCCAAGACCTTTCCAGGCAAGGATTTACTTCTTCCTTATTTCCCACTTACATATACCATTTCCTTAAAAAAAACACAGATTTGTATGTGTAAGCCTGAGACATTCTCTTAACTTTCTCAGCACATTCATTTGTTGTCCCACTGCTGTTTCATCATCTTCTGTGGTGGAAACCAATTGACTTGTGTTCCTATTGAGACCTCTTCTTGGATGCCCTCCAAATGATCTCATGTTCTATAGTTTCTCTGACTCCTCCTCATGTGCCATAAATCATCGTGATGTAATCTTTCACACTGCCGTTCCCACAACTGGTGAGCTGAAGCGCTTGTTCTCCTAGAGAGCATTGCGTAGTGACCAGTTAACCTCAGGTTTTACATCCCAGAGCAGAAACGACCGGAATGACCTCTCGTATTCCTCTGATACACATACACTGTCTTTATTTCTGAAATTTCCATTTATTCCGCCTGGGGCCTTTAAGGTTATGGGCTGTTTTTGCAGCATTTATCCAGACGAATAAGACTGAACACATTTTGAGAAGCCTCTCAGAATGTTTATGTCTGGAATTTGCATTTAGACCTGAAGATTCATCTGATTTTCTGAGAGTATTTGTGTTTGTGTTGAGCGTGACCAGGGGGAGGAATGTTTCTAAAAGCGCTGAGAGATTTTTTTACGAGACCTTACTGTGGAAAAATGTCTGGTCGTTTTGCCACCTACCCCTCCCGGATAGCCTCCTCCTGAGATCCTGTAAAAAGCAGGATATCTACCCTAGGATGTCTTGTTCTTTGCTTCCTGAGGATAATGGGATTTTGGGAAATTGCAAAGCAGGAACATTTTATGAACTGATTATAGGAAAAATACGAGCTTTATTGATGTCTAAAGGACCCCAGTGAATCCCATTTAGCTCTTAATTCATTATCTTGTAAGAAAGGCTTTGCTTTGAACTGCTAACATTGTCCTTTTCTGTGAAATGGAGTAAAACTAAGTTTAATTAATGTCTTAATAATTTTGAAAACAGATATAAAGATGGAAATGCTAACAATGCTTTCAGACACAGCCAGAGCTTTAGTAAACCACACAGAGGTGTAGGGGTTAAACAAAATGTGGCCGTTTACGAGGAGATCCCACTGTTGAGCTTCTGCCTGATGAGGCAAATGATTCTGTTCAAAGGCTTGATGTGCTTATATCCCAGCATGACTTCTGCTCTCTTAGCTTCTCCGGTCGTGCCCGTGAAATCGGTGCAGTGCAGCATTACCATTCAAGCCTCCAGCTATGTCAAATCTCAGTCTGGATCAATTATAGCATCCAGCTTCTCTTCCGAATCTCTGTCTGACAGATGCTGCAGTTTTATATGCATGTATCAAAATCTCATATTCATACATGTGAAATTCAACGATTAGGTGTCTTGAGAGGAGGATGTGGGTGGAGAGGAGATTGCAGTCTGGAATTTTTGGGATATTTTGAGGTATATTTTACAGATAGATAGATATAGATACTTATTTTAATTTTGAGATTTGTTTTTGAAAGAAATAAATAGCGTTAAATTTTACCAAAAGTGACAAGACTTTTACATTATTAAATAATAAATCAAATAAATGCTGCTCTTGTGAAGATTCAAAGAATCCTAAAAAACATTTCACAGTTTCCACAAAAATATAGCATAACTTTTCAATATCAATAATAAGAAGAAATGTTATCTGAGCACCAAATGAGCATATTAGAATGATTTCTGAAGGATCATGTGACACTAAAGACTGGACTAATGAATTTGATTTTATTTTAAGTTGTGATAATATTTATCAGAGTTATCATTTTTAATGTATTTTGATCAATTAAATGCAGCCTTAGTGAGCATAACAACATCTTTTAAAAACAAAAAAAATATTTTACATTTTTAAATAGTTTAACGTTGAGTAAGGCCTATGCATATTTACTGTAATATACTGCATCTATGATTTTTTTTAATTTACAGTAATTTCCAGTTTTCCAGTATCTATATGTAATCCTTAAGAAAATAGTTTTTAATAAAAATGGGTGCCAACTTATAATTTACATTGAAAAACCTTAAAAGAGGTTAATTACTATTAAATGTAAACTTTACCAGAACTCAGCATGAATGTCTATTTTTTTTCATGCTGTACGTGATCATTTCTGTGCCAAAGTTAATTTGTACCTTTTAATTTGAACTAAAATCAGTCCATTTCAAATGAAGATACAAAGGGAACCTTCAACCCATAATTTCATTTGAGATCCTTTTGCCCCTTTTTGGCTTTGTCCCACTCTCATTCTGTTGTGGTGAAGTGCCATGCTGTTTTCCCATGGTGAATAGGATTACACTGACAGAGAATGTTTGGTGTTGACACAGCATGCAGCTTGGTTAGTCCTCCAAATCCCCTGCTGTTACTGAGACCAAACAACAAAATCTGCTCATTTTTCAAACCAATTGCTTTGGGAATATGAACTGGCTAGAGGAAAGTCCTGTATTTGTGTAAGGGACTAAATAGTTCTATTTCTGGTTTTAATTAAGAAAGACTCAGGGAACCAAGTGCTTCCTGTCTGACAGATTGTCCTTTGAATTTTTACGACAGGTTGTGTCAGCACAACTAAATAAACAATGTGCACACTAAGGATAAAATAAGAGAAGGATGAACACTGCACTACGTCTTACCAAAGACACTTACTGCAGCTTTTGACTATGAACATGTATTGTTTCGACTTATAATGAAAAAAGATTGAATAAAAGTACAGTAGACATGACTTCCATGACAGCTATGATGTTTGGCACATCTTTTAACAAGGACCTGAAATTGACAACAGATGTTGGCACATACTTAAGAAACTTGTCTGACGCAGAGCTGAATAAATTTGGAGGATAGTGATTAAAATGTTCAGTTGCTTAACAATATCCTGATAAATTTACAAGAAAAAGCAGTAGATTTAGTTGGCAGAAATTCACAATAAAAAATGGTGACATGTATCTGGTATTACGAGATGGCATTTATAACTGTATATTTTATCAATATAGTGTTAATATACCTATTCACTTGAATTACAAATATTTGCTTTGTACCATAAAATCTACTGATAACTACCATAATAATCAAAGGTGGCCTGTTCTCAAAATGAACTTATATGAATTTATATAAGTTGTCTTACTGTATATGTCTTATATGAACTTCTGGAAATGTCCTGTTAAAGTTTTTCACTGTAAATTATATGGCAGTTCTTTTTTTACTTTCAAAATTCACATTATTTTACAGTAAAATTGCATATAATGCAATGTTCAACCATTTACAGTTTTTCACCATATATGGTAAGTTGTCCTACCCAATGTGAAATCTTACTGGTCCAAAATCCTTTTACACATAACTACATTAAGCATCATTTTTTTTAATTTTGGCTTTCCACAACAGTTTTTACATCGAGCAGCAACTAAATAGTGCAAATAGGGACATTACTAATCTATTGGTTGCCCCATTTCTGATTTATCTTTAATCCAGCCATGCTATTCATTTTATAACAACTGATGCAGCAAATGAGTAATATAACTCAATTTGTAACAATGCAAAAATTGTTTTTTTATGGTAATTTTACACCATTTTAATCTAAACTACGCTCTATAGAAAGGATGAGAGATTTATATTCCTCAAATATCTTTCATCATAATGAATCAGTGTAGTCAATCATTAGCTCATTATTGACAAGATCAGATCATTAATCATGTCTGTTGTTTGCATATCCCTTTCTGAGAGGAAACAGTGGTTCATGGACCGCTTGGTTTACATGTTAACAACCTTTCTTGTGCCTAATTGGAGAAGCTGACTCCCCCACACCTTTAAGCCCTTTTGGCCCATTCCAATAGGTTTAATCACTCGGCTTCAAAGGCTTGTTTTGACGCCCTGAACCTTGTCTCTCCCCAGAGACTAAGGTCTGTTCGGCCTTGGGGCCTAAAAAGGGAGAGGGAGGTTTTAATGACAGACAAGAACAGACTGCGTTGAGAAAACACTAAGTAAGTGTGTACAGAGCTGGTCGTTATCACAGCACTGAGTGTTATGCCAGGAGCTGTACCATATGACTCTTTCAACACCTTGACAGCCTCCTTTTTCTCTAGGGATTGCACTTAAAGCCCCTGTCAGACACCTGCCACAAGGTCAGAGGACACCTGGACGGCTTCTGCCACATTTCAATCAGGTGTATCGATCAAGTGTCTGAAGCAGAGAAGTGGCTTAAATATGTGTTGAGTCCATGTGTTTTATCAATATAGTTCAGAGACGATATCGAGTGTCAGGGGGTATTTGGGGCTCGGTCCAGACATCTGCAAATGCCTATTCTTTGAAAAAATATTGGAATATGATACACTTGAAGTATCAAGTATTGAAACATTACATCTGTGGTGTGTCATTGTTTATGAAGTAAATTTCTCAAAATTACTGCTGGGGCTAAACCTAAAAAGACCCCTCTAACCTATCGTCTCAGCCCCAGGCATTGGCAAAATAATCAAAAATAGTTTTTGACCCTTTTGGCTTTCCGTAGTCTAATAAGTGCTTTACACTTATAAAAGTTTTGTCGTTCACTCCCCAGGTGTTTTTAAGGTTCTTTATAAGTACAATGGGGTGCTTCTGAGAGGAATTTGTGTTATTTTTGAAAAAGTAGTTATTTTAAATTGAAATAATATTTCATAATATTACTGTTTTACCGTATTAATTATTTAATAAATGAAGCCTTGGTGAACATAAGAGACTTCTTTCAAAAACATTAAAAATCAAACCAACCCCAAACATTTGAATGGTAATACAGTGTGCCTGTATTGTAATATTGATAATATTGTAATTTATGTAAATAATAGTTAGAAGTTTTACTTATATTAATCATTTAACAATTACAATAAAAATGTATTTACTAGCCAACTAATGGATCACACTAACAGACATGAAAATGATTAATATTTTAATATTTAATGTTTTTTTTTTTTTTTTGCATGAGTTGGACACACAATCTATTAAAGGAAGAACGAGAGAAAAAAATGGCATATGAGACTAGACAGTTGGCAAGCCTGGCCATCACATCCTTTCAGAGGGACAGACGTCCTGTAGGATGTGTAACTCATCGTGTATGTGAATAGCATAGCATGATCATTAACAGAGAGGGGAAGAGGTAGGGCAATGAAAATGTATAATGACAAATAACAACAAGCACATCCTTTATTGCCCACACTCTGTGGTCATCTATTAGCATTGAACTTTAAGTCATCCTGCATTGTTCAAATGTACCACAAACTGAAAAATGACCTTTAGACGCAGAAAATGCAGATGCCCTTTGATCTATTTTGTTCAAACCCCTTGTTGATTCTAGATGGAACAAACAATGTTTGCAAGTGTAGAGAACACAATTAAAGAGCGCACGGTCCCCTCAGACTGTAAGGTCAGAAGAAACAAATCAGTGTACCCTGTGGTCGATCTTAAATGCCATTGATTTGGGAGTGAAAGGTTTGTAAAAGAGGTTTGAGGAAGCCTCGAGAAGATGCAATTTGTATGTAGTATGTATTGTTTTTGAAGTATTTTTTCCCATTCATATTTCCTAGATTATATATATATATATATATATATATATATATACAACCTGAATCCCGAATTTGAATAAAATGAAAACTAAAAGACTTTCAAATCACGAGTCAATATCTTATTCACAATAGAACATAGAGAACATAACAAATGTTTAAACTGATAATTTTTGCAATTTTATTCACTAAATGAACTAATTTCAAATTTGATGCCTGCTACAGGTCTCAAAAAAGTTGGCACGGGGGGAAAAAGAGCTGAAAAAGTAAGAAATTTGGAAAAGATTCGGCTGGGAGAACATCTAGCAACTTATTAAGTTAACTGACATCAGGTCTTTAATATAATTAGCTATAAAAGGCATGTCTTATAGAGGCAGAGTCTCTCAGAAGTAAAGATGGGCAGAGGCTCTCCAATCTGTGAAAGAGCACATAAAAAGAAGGCTTTGCAAATCTCATCATCTACAGTGCATAACATCATCAAAAGATTCAGAGAAACTGGAGAAATCTCTGTGCGTAAGGAACAAGGCTGAAGACCTTTGTTGGATGCCCATGGTCTTCGGGCCCTCAGATGACACTGCATCACTCATCGGCATGATTCTGTCATTGACATTACTAAATGGGCCCAGGAATACTTCCAGAAACTACTGTTGGTAAACTTGGGCTGGGCGATATATCGAACGCGATTATCATGCTCATAGGGATGTCGCGATAACTGTAATATCGCAATACCGCACTATTGACAAGCATAACCGCAGAGGAATGCAACAAACGTGATATTTCTGTGTTTTCTTTTTCTTAAGGTTATGTCCTTCTCGTTTTTCATTTTGTGCATGTGTACTGAATATTAGTAATGATAACAATGTGTACCATGCTGATTTGTACAGAGGCTCAGTAAATTTGCACTTAAAAAGCCTAAACAGACAGCGAATGAGAGAGAGATCGACTGATCGCGTGCGATTACCTGCGTCTGTCCTTCAGGCCGAGTCATGTATATTTATGAAAACAGGTTGTCATGTCCAAGGAAAGCGAAATCTGTCTTAGCATCAACGCCTTTAAAAATGGCGCTCAAAGTTAAAATGGTGGGAGACCTTCCAGCGTGTTATCAGCGTTCAGTTCAAAAGCCAGCATCTCTGATGGTATGGGGGTGCATAAGTGCATACGGTATGGGCAGCTTGCATATTTTGGAAGGCACTATAAATGCTGAAAGGTATATAAAGGTTTTAGAGCAACATATGCTCCCCTCCAGACGACGTCTATTTCAGGGAAGGCCTTGTGTATTTCAGCAGGGCAATGCAAAACCACATACTGCAGCTATTACAAAAGCATGGCTTCTTATCAGAAGAGTCCGGGTGCTGAATTGGCCTGCCTCCAGTTCAGATCGTTCACCTATAGAGAACATTTGGCGCATCAGTAATTGAAAAATAGGGTAAACGTACCTATTAAGCTCACCAAAATTTACATTAAGACATTTTTAGTGCACAAGATATTGGTTTCAGTACAAAAAGTTATGTTGAAATAAAATATTAATCTCTCACACAAAAATGTTTCATTTTATTTTAAATGACAAAAGCATTTCAATTCAGATATGCATCATTAAATTAAAAAAAGTCTGACTGTGCTTAATGCACACCCCTGTTCCCATTAAGCTCACATAATGTTTTATTAAAAATTCTTGCTTATTTTAAGGAAAATATTTAAAGAATAATTGTAAAAATATAAAGATATAAAGATTTATATAAAAAATATAAATACCTTTTTTTGAAGGTACAAAGTCAATCACAAAAAACAGAACACTAGAATCAAGCAACAAGGCATTGAAGTCGATCAGTTACAGTGGGGCAAATAAGTATTTGATACACTGCCGATTTTTCAAGTCTTACAAAGAATGGAGAGATCTGTAATTTTCATCGTAGGTACACCTCAACTGTGAGAGACAGAATATAAAAAAAAAATCCAGAAAATCACATTGTATGATTTTTGAATAATTAATTTCCATTTTATTGCATGAAATGAGTATTTGATCACCTACCAACCAGCAAGAATTCTGGCTCTCACAGACCTGTTAGTTTGTCTTTAAGAAGCCCTCCTATCCTCCACTCATTACCTGTATTAATTGCACTTATTTGAACTTGTTACCTGTATAAAAGACATTTGTTCACACACTCAATCAATCAAACTCCAACCTCTCCACTATGGGCAAGACCAAAGAGCTGTCTAAGGACACTAGGGACAAAATTGTAGACCTGTACAAGGCTGGGATGGGCTACAGGACAATAGGCAAACAGCTTGGTGAGAAGGCAACAACTGTTGGCGCAATTATTAGAAAATGGAAGAAATTCAAGATGACTGTCAATCTCCCTTGGACTGAGGCTCCATGCAAGATCTCGCCTCGTGGAGTATCAATGATCCTGAGAATGGTGAGGAATCAGCCTAGAACTACAACGGGAGGACCTGGTCAATGACCTGAAGAGAGCTGGGTCCACAGTCTCAACGGTTAACATTAGTAACACACTACACCGTCATGGATTAAAATCCTGCAGTGCACGCAAGTTCCCCCTGCTCAAGCCAGCACATGTCCAGGCCCGTCTGAAGTTTGCCAAAGACCATCTGGATGATCCAGAGGAGGCATGGGAGAAGTTCATGTGGTCAGATGAGACCAAAATATAACTTTTAGGTATAAACTCCACTCGCCGTGTTTGGCGTAAGAAGAAGGATGAGTACAATCCCAAGAACACCATCCCAACCGTGAAGCATGGGGGTGGAAACATCATGCTTTGAGGGTGCTTTTCTGCAAAGGGGACAGGACGACTGCACCGTATTGAGGGGAGGATGGATGGGGCCATGTATCGCGAGAGTTTGGGCAACAACCTCCTTCCCTCAGTAAGAGCATTGAAGATGGGTCGTGGCTGGGTCTTCTAGCATGACAATGACCCCAAACACACAGCAAGGGCAACTAAGGAGTGGCTCCGTAAGAAGCATTTCAAGGTCCTGGAGTGGCCTAGCCAATAGAAAATCTGAACCCAATAGAAAATCTATGGAGGGAGCTGAAACTCCGTGTTGCCCAGCGACAGCCCCAAATCCTGAAAGATCTGGAGAAGACCTGTATGGAGGAGTGGGCCAAAATCCCTGCTGCAGTGTGTGCAAACGTGAAGAACTACAGGAAACGTCTGACCTCTTCTATTTTTCTATTGTATCAAATACTTATTTCATGCAATAAATTGGAAATTAATTATTCAAAAATCATACAATGTGATTTTCTGGATTTAATTTTTTTATTCTGTCTCTCACAGTTGACGTGTACCTACGATGAAAATTAAAGATCTCTCCATTCTTTGTAAGTGGTAAAACTTGAAAAATTGGCAGTGTATCAAATACTTATTTGCCCCACTGTATATATTCATAGTGAAGTGTCATCTAAGCACATTGTAGCATCTAGACTAGTCCACGTTCAGCACGTGGACTAGTAACACATTCAAAAATCAAATAAAACAAACCAATAAAACATTTAATTCCTGAGGATGAACACAGAAACTAACCTCATTATGAAACCTCTTTTTAAATGGATGTGAACTTATCTAGTCTCTTAAGGCTGGAATACACTACATGATTTTTGCCCCGATTTTAGATTTACAGTCTGGAAAAGTTGATGCTAGTTGCCAAAGGTCAGAGCCAGTCTGCAGATTTGAGTTGACAGAATTAATAGAAAATCGATTAATTTAACTTAAAGTGACAAGCATCAGTATGTAAAGTCTGTTTATGAAGTATTTACATAGACGTTCAATGTGGAAGAGCTTAAAGAAAGCACTCTGAGCTTAACTGGAGCAGCAACAATTTTTATTACGTTTCATGTAATATCCCTTACAAAAATTACCTGTGGTATTACATGTGGTAAAACATTAAAAGTACTACACAAAAATTGTGTGGTAATTACGTGGTATTGTGTTGTTTTTTGGGACGCTTTACCACAGCACTTTTGTTGTACTGTATGTAATATAGAGATAGTTACTGTAATTATCCAAAGATAATTACTGTAAATCTGGTATATTTGCGTGCATCAAAGAAATCCCTGATTACACGCAGGTTCTTTCATTTTGCAATATGACAATGGCACTGAGCAATAACACACTTCGTTTTTAGTTTGTTTGATGTAATATATCTGTGATATTCCTGTGGTACTACTGTCATATTTCTGCAGTAATACCTGGTTTTCCTGTAATAGTCCTGTGGTCCTTTTGTTATATTTTTGTGGTATTCCTGTAATCATTTTGCAGGGTTTTTTATGGTAACACTTAATTTGCTATGATATTCCTGCAAGAAAACCATAGTTTTTCTGTCATAGACCTGTGGTATTACTAGCATACTTCTAGTCATAATCTTAAAAATGTTACAAAATACAAAAATGGGACACCATACTACATCTGCCATATTAAATTTCAACATTTATTCAGCATGTGTAACAACATCATCTGTGTACAGTACAAACTAGGGTATATGACACAAAACAATATAAGGCACAATTAAACAAAGCATGAAAATTCACAGTATTCAAACATTAACATCTCACAATTAAGCTTTCGCTCATTTGCTAATTTGTTGTGAGCAGCCTCTCTCAGGGATCTTGTGTCCACTTTAGGGGAAAGCATTGTCTCGCGTAGCCAGAGCTTCAGACTGACGGCTGAAGGTCTGGAATCCATGGCAGCTTTTATTGGCCAAGGCCCGCCCATGAGGCCTCTTGACCGACATGTCAAACAACCACAGTTCATTTCGTTCAGCGTCAAGTTTCGGGCGTGGAAATGCCACAATAACAGACCGGTGTAAAACTCTCGGCACATATTTTACAGATTCTATGCCAGGAACTTTAAATATTTCACATACTTTTAAAAATCCAGCGGTTAGTTGATCCTTTCGTGAGGAGTTTGGCATCAAAGCATCTTTGTTTCCAGGTGGAACGTTAAAGAACGCGACACACACGTCTCCCAGAAATCCTGTATAATTCAACCAATCCGATGACGACTTCGAAACTCCTGAAGTGTTTCCACTTTTGTGTGCCATATGTATCAGACGTTTAGCCAACGGTTCGTGGTCATGAAGTCTGAGGCTGAGAATAGGGAAAGCACATCTCACTTTTTCTGGAAAAAAAAAAAAAAAAAAAATGGACATGAATAATATACATAAATAAATGACAAGCGGTCCTTTAGGTTGGTTTGAAAACTGTTGGTTTGAAATGTGTGTGTTGGAGCAGGTTTAGAACAAAGCTAGAACAGTTACCCTCCAGGAGCCAAGTGTGATACCCCTGATATAGTGTTATATAAAAATAAAAAATAAAAACTCACAGACTACATTCCTTTGTGGGAGCGCTGAAAAAAAAAAAAAAAAAAAAGATTCCAGGACAGTTAGTCTATAAATTATTAGACCAAAGCCAAAACCATGTTGTACTGTTTTGCTGTTGTTCTGAATATGAGCACAGCTATCATGTGTCCATAGGAACAATGATAAAACAACAACATGACTGCAATTTTGACATTTCTCTTTTACAACAGTACATTAAAAATGTAATTAATAGGGAGTAGAGATGCATGACATATCAGCAGATGATATATTATTGGCCATAAGAAGGAAAATTCAAACATTGTTATTGTACCAATAACTTAATTTCCACCAATAGTTCCAAAGATAATTACTGTAAATCTGGTATATTTGCGTGCATCAAAGAAATCCCTGATTACACGCAGGTTCTTTCATTTTGCAATATGACAATGGCACGGAGCAATAACACACTTCATTTTTAGTTTGTTTGACAGATGTTTTGCCAAAGCAACTGTGAAAAACACTAATAGAGAACTTTTATATTATCATGAGAAGTGTACAAATGTTTTCAGTTCATTATGAAACTGTGTGTGTGACAAAGAGTGTGTTTAGAATGTGAGAAACATATACTCCACTCTAGGTTTTCTTTTTCTGCTCCCTACTCACCAAATAGGAGCATTGAGGGCTTTCAAAAAATATGCTCCTCAATTCAGATCAATCCATTCCCCAACCTGCTTCTACTGTGCACCACATACATAATCTGGAATATTGTGAACACAGAGTAATACAAACAGTGAAATGTCTTGGACCACCAACAGGTCAATCAAATTTGAAGATTGATACTTAAGATTTTTTTCTAAATACAATTTTCTATTTACCTCACTTTCAGATTGAGGTCGTACCACGTCCTTAGCCTTCTCAGCTCATTGAGAATCTAAGAATCTCTGAAACAAGATTTTAACTAATTATTTTTTATATAAACAATTTATTTTATCTTATAAACAATTTAGAGAAATATAAAAGGTGCTTTGAAATTTTCTATAAAACATTATACTAGAGACTTTAGATTATGTTTAAAATGATACAGAGTGTAATCAATGAAGTTGCCATTTACAACACATGCATCATTTCTGCACTTCACTGTAGAACTTTATGTGGTAACATCTAAATGAACTGGTTATTTAACACGATCAACCTGACTGTATTGACAGATCAAAGTCATTTTTAAGATCAGGTAAATATTGGCTCTATACAACTGCATCAACTTCTTAAAGAGCATATTGTTTACTATTTACTGTAACTGCTTTATAATATTCCTAATTTTGTGAGAAGTTTTTGTTTAGATAAAATATAAATACCTGAAAGATGTGACTCCAGATATCAGTCCACTAATTTGTCCCTTACAGTTTTCAAGTTCCTCTCTGAGCCGCTGTTTTCTTCCGGTAGCCCTTCTATTCTTCTTTGCATCTCTTGAACTGATTCATTTACAGGGGCCTTGAAAAGATACATAAGCAGCATAAACATTCATTGTCTTTTGTGGTATTGTGTTTTGAAAAACTGGAATTGACGGTTTTATAGTATTTAGCCTACTATTTTCCGCCTGTTTTCTTGTGGACTTGTGTTTAATTAGTTGCTGCATTAAATGCTGTCCAGTCTTTGTTTCAGTTTTTTTTTTTTTTTATATATATATATATATATATATATATATATATATATATATATATATGTATGTATATGTGTGACTGGCAAAAAGAGCATACTTACTGAGGCTGAGCTGACAGTCTTTTCAGCTTCATCTGAGCTTTTTCGGTTTTACAATTCTTCATTTAGCCTATACCGGGTACATCAGCACCAGACTTTATCTTCCCAGTTAATCTCAACCTGCTTAAAGAGAGAGATTCATCCAGGCCTGACTCTGTAATATAAAAACACGTCAACAATAGGGCTGTCAGCTGATTGAACTTAGTACCTGAGATTTTTGTTTTACTCATTAATATCCTTTTAAATGTAAAACCAATACAGCAATTTAAAGCTAGGATAGACAATCTATATGAATGACAATTCTTACCTAAATACATGTACAGTACAATACCGAACAAAAGTAGACTTCTGCAGCAGCACTCTTTACTTGTTTAACTCACACAGAAAACACATGGTAGTGTATTGCACCGATTAATTTGCTATACTGAAAACTGCTATATTATGTACTGATCCACCACTGTAGTTCAGTTTACGAACACGACGCTATTGAGCTGGGCCTTTTTTGGCAATTTCAGTGTCCAATTTATGAACAAATAACTCTTATGGAGAGCTGTATGTTATTTCCAGTCGGTCTAAATCAAGTTTTGTTATGTTGATACTTGTTACTAATGTTAATACTTGTTACTATCTCATCTAAATAGAGTGATATGTGCTCGCGTGGTAAATTAAACTGACAAATACAACACAGTTAGCATAACATATGCACATAAAAGTACAGCAGAAGCACTTAATCTACTCACCAGCAAAAAAACGGAGACATCTGGTTTCTCACAGCGGGCCACCTGACGATTACTTCCTCGGAGAAATACCATTCTTCCTTAATGTTTCGTCTTGAATGTGCGTATCTTCAGTAAAATAAATTTTCAATTATGATAAAGTGAGATCAGACAATTGTTTATATTGTAAAATACTTTTAGCAGTTGATTACAGCTTGGCATTTTTATCATATATTAATTCAGATCTTATAATAACCTTAAAAATATCACATTACTTTTTCACAAACTATTATATTTCTGCCAGCTAGATTTTTGGAAATTTCACACAAAAACAATACAAAAACCATACAAATACAACACATTGTATTTTCTATAGTAAGTTCATGCTATATAGAAAGTGCTATGGTAATCCGGTCATATTTAGCTGTGTTGGAATTACCACACAAAAACCACATACAACATCCAATGGTAAATTCTTGTGATACTGTACAACAGAAAGTGCTGTGGTAATCCGGTCATATTTAGCTCTGCTCATTGTGTGGTCAATTTTTTGTGAATGTATGTAAAAGTATAAGCCAGTAATGCCTGTGAAGTAATATGTTAGCGTAGCACACAATCTTATACAGCTAGTCAGCTAACTGTGTTCTGTAGCATCTGCGCTGTGTTGCCAAAACTATCTTTTGGATCTAATGTAATTATTACCACATCCATGTTCTAGGTAATAATATGCAAAAGTTTGAACATTAATCTCTTAATTTTACAATAAGTAGTGAAACTTACCCAAAATAAAGGCTTAAACATCTAAAAAAACACACATTTAAGGGTCTCTTTTGGGTAAAGTTTTTAGACAGGTTTCAAAATGGCCGCCAGACAGTGTGAGCACATGGAGACCTATATCTCAGTGTGCAATGATCCGATTGACTTGAAATTATAGGAAGTATATAGTAACAAACACATCAATTGGTTAAGACATCAAGTAGGATAATAAGTTATTTTTTCTTTATATAATCTGATCTCAAAAATTAAAGTTTGCTTAATGGGTACGTGAGCTTAATAGGTGCCTTACATCACAGATGACAACAAACTCTTTAGCAGCTGGAAACCTATATCAGGCAAGAATGGGACCAAATTCCAACACCAAAACTCCAGAAACTCATAACCTTGATACCCAGACGTCTTCAAACTGTTTTGAAAAGAAGAGGAGATGCTACACCTGTCAGTCCTCTGTCGTGTGTGTCATGTGTTCCTGCCTCTTGTTTCCATATTTGGTTTGTTTCCTGTCCTTGTTAAATGTAATCATTAGTTTAATTCTTGTCCAGCCGTGTTCGTCTCATTATCTATGATTTACCTGTGTATATTAGTCCTGTCTGTTCAGTTAGATTTCGTCTGGTCTACTTGTTACCCCCCGTGTTTCCTGTCTGTAAGACTTGCCTTATTTGAAGTAAAGACTATTATTTGTGTTTACGTCCTCGTTTGCGTGTTCCTGTGTCCTCCTCGTGTGTGCACCGTGACAACACCATAGTAAACATGCCCCATCCCAACTATTTTGAGACTTGTAGCAGGCATCAAATTTGAAATCACATCATTTTGTTAATAAAAAATGTATGTATATACACAGTGGGTAAAATAAGTATTGAACACGTTACCATTTTTCTCAGTAAATATATTTCTAAAGATGCTGTTGACTTGAAATTTTCACCAGATGTCGGTAACAACCCACAAAGTAATCCATACATACAAAGAAAACCAATAAATTCAGAAATTAAGTTGTGTGTAATAAAATGGAATGACACAGGGAAAACGTACTGAACACATGAAGAAAGGTGGGTGCAAAAAGGCATGGAAAGCCAAGACACCATCTGAAATCTATCAGTAATTAGAAAGCAATCCTGCCACTAGTTGGTGGAAATTAATATTAGCTGGTTCAGTCCCAACACCTACAGTACCAGGATGATGATAATGAAACAAGAGTGGACAAGAATGGGCCAAAATCACACCTGAGCAATATGCGACTAGTTTCTCCATACATGAGGCGTCTTGAAGCAGTTATTACCAACAAAGGCTTTTGTACAAAGTATTAAATAAATTTCAGTAGTTGAATACTTTTTCCCTGTGTCGTTCCATTTTATCACACAACTTAATTTCTGAAATTATTTGTTTTGTTTTATT
The DNA here is from genome assembly GCF_936440315.1 of Barbus barbus. Classification (NCBI taxonomy): domain Eukaryota; kingdom Metazoa; phylum Chordata; class Actinopteri; order Cypriniformes; family Cyprinidae; genus Barbus; species Barbus barbus. The sequence continues at coordinate 15,989,791 of NC_136751.1, read as the reverse complement.
TGTATGTATGGATTCCGACATCTGGTGAAAATTTCCTGTCAACAGCACCTTTACAAATATATTTACTGGGAAAAATGGTGACGTATTCGATACTTATTTTACCTGCTGTATATATATTTACCTGTATTTCAATATATATAGTATATATATCCATCCATACATACACACATATACATATATATATATATATATATATATATATATATATATATATATATATATATATATATATATATATATATATATATATATATATGTGTATATGTATATATATATATATATGTATATATGTATATATTATGAGGTGCCAATCAGGAAATAATTATATAAGAATCTGAATATATAGATATACGTCTGAATATATAAATGTAAATTGTGAATATATAGAAATAAACCTGAATATATAGTTATAAGTCCGAATATATAGAAGTAAACCTGAATATATAGTTATAAGTCCGAATATATAGAAGTAAACCTGAATATATAGTTATAAGTCCGAATATATAGAAGTAAATCTGAATATATAAATGTAAATTGCGAATATATAGAAGTAAATCTGAATTTATAGCAGTAAATTGCGAATATATAGAAGTAAATCTGAATATATAGAAGTAAATTGCGAATATATAGAAGTAAATCTGAATTTATAGCAGTAAATTGCGAATATATAGAAGTAAATCCGAATATATAGAAGTAAATTGCGAATATATAGAAGTAAATCTGAATATATAAATGTAAATTGTGAATATATATTTATAAGTCTGAATATATAGAAGTAAATCTGAATATATAAATGTAAATTGCGATTATATAGAAGTAAATCTGAATATATAATTTTAAATTGTGAATATATAGATGTAAATCTGAATATAAGTACATATTTTTGGATTTACTTCTATAAGTCGGAACGTACAAAGGTAAATCATAAAATATACTTTTAAGTCTATGTGGGTTAGTGATGTTACGTTCGTGAACGAATCGTTCTTTTTGAACGAATCTTTTAGGTGAACGAATCATTCTCGTTCACGTAATCCATTGACTCATATTTCTCGTTCACTGAAATTCCTCCCTCCACCGCAGCGCGCCGCTATTGCGCGCATGCGTAGCTCTGGACCGTTTCATCTGTCAAAGAATGACTAAACCTCGAGCCAATAGCCTTCGAGTATGATACGAGGACGGAGCATGTGATTTGTTGAATCTAGTGAACGAATACGCCCTTCATTGAGTTGCTTTGAGTTTGAAAGAGTCAAATGAACTGTTACATACATACATCTCGTCTCATTATTACGTTCGTCGTTCGAACAACTGGTTCTTTGTTTTATTTTTTTATATTATTATTATTATTATTTTTTTTTTTTTTTTTATCATTTTGTTTTATTTATTTATATTATTGTTGTTTTATGTTTGAACAGTTACATACTTTTAAATAAAAAAAATATTTCATTATGTTAGTCATGTCATGCACTTTTGTTTGTTTAAAAACTGTGAAACATAAAAAAATATGGCAGTATTGATTATTTGCGTCACGTCATCCCATCTCATTTGCGTCACGTGACTCACGTCAGCAAATAGCATTTCAGCTCGGGTTTAGAAGGGGCATGTAATTGGTTGGATCGAACGAACGAACGAATATAATAGCATCATTGACCGAGATGGCTCTGTTTTGAGTCTGAACGAGAGAGAGATCTCCCGTTCGTGAACGAATTGAACGAACTGGTAGCTATACCCAGTTCGTTGACCGGGTAGGTCGGCCATTCTGTCAATCTAGTTCATCAATCAGCAGAAAGCGGATGCAAAGCACAGGTATCCGTACTGTGCACGCTTGTTTATATTCATATTTTACATACAGAATAACTCCTCGTTTAACATAATCTCAGATTTGAACGTGTAAATCTCTGCCTAAACAATTAAATGTTAACTAGCCTAGTATGCAAACAAATAAAAAAACACTTGTGCATTGGTCATCTGAAAAGAGTGTAATTTAAAAGATAAAAAGAGTAATGACTTTGATCACTTATTTAGACTTATTTTATTCATTTAATGAGAAGGGCACACTTTTTAATGAAGCCAAATCGGTTTTTATTTTGTAACAAGTAAATACGTTAGTTGAACAACACATTTTGCCACACATGCTGACGTATTTGTGTAATATGGAAAAATGGTCACTGAACGAATTAGTGAACGAATCTGAACGAATCATTTTGGTGAACGAACGAAAAATGAACGAGTCTCTGGAAAGAATCAAAATTTCCACCACTAATTGTGAACGATTGCCCTAGCCCTCTCAGCCATGTTGATTTGTGAGGACCTTTTGGCGCTACGGCCAGCCTTTTGTAAAATACAGAAAAAAAAATAAAAAATTCATTTGGTTTGCATAAGTGATACACTTACAGTAATTAATATAGTACAAAATTCACATTGATGCATTCAATTAATAAAAATAATTAATAAGAACATCTGTCTTTTGACATGCCTGATAATAAAGATATATTTATTTAGATGTAGACAATAAACATATATTCAGATTTGCATTTATATATTCTGATTTACTAATATATACACACAATTTACACTTATATATCCATAACTATAACTTTATATTCACAATTTACATTTATATATTCAGATTTACTTCTTTATATTCGCAATTTACTTCTATAAATTCAGATTTACTTCTATATATTCGCAATTTACATTTATATATTCAGATTTACTTCTATATATTCGCAATTTACTTCTATAAATTCAGATTTACTTCTATATATTCGCAATTTACTGCTATAAATTCAGATTTACTTCTATATATTCGCAATTTACTGCTATAAATTCAGATTTACTTCTATATATTCGCAATTTACATTTATATATTCAGATTTACTTCTATATATTCGCAATTTACTGCTATAAATTCAGATTTACTTCTATATATTCGCAATTTACTGCTATAAATTCAGATTTAATTCTATATATTCGCAATTTACATTTATATATTCAGATGTACTTCTATATATTCGCAATTTACATTTATATATTCAGATTTACTTCTATATATTCGCAATTTACATTTATATATTCAGATTTACTTCTATATATTCGGACTTATAACTATATATTCAGGTTTACTTCTATATATTCGGACTTATAACTATATATTCAGGTTTACTTCTATATATTCACAATTTACATTTATATATTCAGACGTATATCTATATATTCAGATTCTTATATAATTATTTCCTGATTGGCACCTCATAATATATATATATATATATATATATATATTATAGTAACTACTCATTTCGTTTAAAAAAAACCTCCCTGACCCCCCCCCATTTTGAAGTGCTGTCTTTGTAAATGCAATCTTGCTTCATGATTGTAGGTATTATATTTCACTGGAAAACCCTTAAATATGCTGCAAATGGACTGTTGCACTCTTTTGCAGCTTTACTTTCTCCTCCTGTGTGTCGCTATGGAAGCAATTGTTGTATGAACTAATGATATTCTGTACATGTATTTTTGTGGGGATTGTAGCGTGCTTGGAGAACAAGGGAATTCTGGTCTGCCAGGTCATAACTGAAACACAGAATTTGTCTAAAAAACACTTCTCAAGAAATGTTTTCATTGTGTTTACTTAAGTTAAAACATGAGCATCCTGGATTTTATTATACCTCTTTTATGTTATCCTTCTCCCTACATTAATCTACCCTTATTTAGAAAAAAATCTGCTGCAGTTTTCACAAACCTTTCAGTGCTATCATGAATAATGCTTTTGTGGCCACACTCGTAAAATAAAGGTTCCAAAATGGATTTTTACAGCAGTGCCATAAGAACTATTTGGGGTTCTCCTAAGAACTTTTCAATGTACAGCTCTTAAAAGAACCATTTTTTCTTAGTGTGAAGAATATTCTAAAGAGCCCTTTTCCACTTTTGTGCAATGAAACACTCCATGGATGTTAAAGGATCTTCATGGAACCACAGAAGAAAAGAAAGATCCTTTATTTTTAAGAGTGTGCCAGAAACATCTCAATATTAATTGGCTAGTAGTAGCACATTGCAACTAGGAGACACTTGTGGCAAAACAATATGAATAGCAGAAAGTTTAAGCATTTAGGCTTGTTAGCTGCACACAGTTGGTGATCCTCTCCAACAGTGAGAATCGGCTACAGGTAATTAGCTAGGAATGCTGTTTCTAATAAATTATTCATGACCTCTGACACTAATCAAGATTAGTAGCACCAAGCATAACAGGCAAAATGCAATCAGTTTGGCGTCAAACAATAAAGAGCAATTAACCAAGCAACGGATCTGACAAGCAATGGCAGCCATTAATATTTCACCTTCTTCAGTTGTGGGTTTCGATTGATTAAAGCTAGTATGATGCTCATTCTGTCCCAGTTCATTTCTTTACTCAAGCTGCAAAGTGAAAAATTCACGCACATGCTGTTTCAGAGTAGTGCACCACAGGGAATGTCATCAATAATGAATCCTCAATCTCGTCGCACTCCAAGATTCATACTTACTACCTGCCCTGTGCCAAGCTTTCCTCTGAGTCTTCAGTGTGGAGGAGTGCTGTTTTTCCTCCATCTTGCATGTTTTATTGTGCTTTTGTGGACTTGAATTTGCTTTGCTGTTTGCTTGATGTGATTAAATGTGCGCCATGACCTGTGGTTGTGTTTCTTTTCACAGCTAATAAGAACAGACGGAAAGAGAGAGCAGAGGCACTGCATCTTTTGACCTGAATCCTGAACTACATCAAAGAACTCATGGTAGGTGTTTTTGCTTATTAACATAAACATAGCTTCTGTGTGTTCTTAAAGCGATAGTTCAACTGAAATTGACCCTCATTCTGTTTTAAGTTCATTCTAAATATGGATACTGTTACTTTTTATATTCTGTAGTGTCTATTTATGTAGCATTCCCGGCTGTACAGATGCAGTTTACTCTCAGGGACTGATGTTTAAAAAGAATTTTATTCCCAGAAACACCGTAAGAGCTAAATGAAAGTAAACAAACAAACATTAGACATCTCACTGCAAATTATACATTTCCATAAACACATGAGAACACACATTTACAATCTAATTGTCTTTGTACTGGCCTTATTGTACTTTAGTTAACCTGAATATAAATTATAAATTGTTTTAATTACAACAATCTCCTTATAAAGTGCTAAATGGACTAAATGACAACTGAATTAACTATGAATTATTTTTGTACAGCTGACGATCTCAATTCAGAGAGAAAAACTTAAAATATATGAAATGACCAAATAAAGGCCTAATTTCCTGTAAACAATCTATCAGACGTTCAAATCAAGAGAAACAAAACAATAATACACTGAGTTCTGCATGTGACAGTAACAATCAAACACACACTCTACATAACATATCACTGATTTACACACTTGCATAGCCTATATGCTAACGGCCCACTAACAGATTCAAAGGAGAACGAAACAAACACTTTAGTCTCTCAAAATTTAGCATACAACATAAAATTAAAACGATACCTTGTGCCCTTCATCAGCCAGGAGCTAAGAGGCAGAAAGAAACCCTTTTTAAAGCTGTATTTTCACAGTTTGGAGAACTCTCATCTCACTTCCCTGGTAGCTTTAATCTGAATGGCACGTCACATAGAAAGTGCGCCAAAATACACACAGCGCGCCGCTGCACTTCCTTTTACCAACTTCAAAATAAGAGCATGTGTGGTAAGTAACGGACGCTCTTGTAAAACAAAAATAAAAATACAATGTCAACATTAAGCATTCAGCAAAAAACATTAATAAACCAAAACAAAGTTTTTAGCTCAGGTTTAACATTTGGCTGAGGTTTAATAAGAGTTCCCTTTTGAGAACACCTTTCTCAGGTAATCCATGACCACACCGCCCCCTATGGCTGGAGATAAAGGAGACGGCCCACTTCAGAGATAGGGAGATTTAATGGTCCTTTACACTCCCACCAAATCATGAGTGATTTGTATAACGTTAAGAAGTATAAATTACGAATGATTTTCACATAAAAAATTAACCTGTAACTCAGAAACGGACGTAAAGTGTCCATACTAAGGTGAATGAATATTAAAATTTAAGTAATATGATGAAAAGGATACACTTGGTTGTTCTCAGAAGCAGCTAGATAGTCTCCAGCAACAGGATCAGCTTCTGAACTGGGCGTTCAATGACAGACAGCTTGTTGAGTCTACGACCATCTTTTCCCAGATTCCGGTCACCAAGGCATACCTTGACTCGTCTCACAAGCCCGTCTTTATCTGTTGTAGTCTCTGTAACTCTGGCCAGCCGCCACTCATTTCTGGGCAGATCTTCAGCCTTTTCCATGACAATATCTCCCACTCGCAGGTTTCTCTTTGCTGTGTGCCAGCGCTGCCTGGTGGCAATGTTGGATAGATACTCCTTACGCCAACGACTCCAAAACTGCTCTGCAAGGTACTGAACATGACGCCACCTTTTCCTTGCATAGAGGTCTTCTCTGACGAATCTGCCTGGTGGTGGTAATGCTGGAATGGATTTCATAGTAAGCAGGTTATTAGGGGTGAGAGGTGCAAGGCTGTTAGGGTCGTTTAAGTTGTCAACTGAGAGTGGTCTACTGTTAACAATCGCCATAGCTTCATAAAAGAATGTCCGCAGTGATGCATCGTCCAGTCTGTCAGAAGACTGTGAGAGAGTTAAGCGAAGAACATTTCTCACTGTTCTGATTTGTCTCTCCCATACCCCGCCTGCGTGACTTGAATGGGGCGCATTTAGAACAAAGTCGCACTGCTTCTCAGCTAAGAACACTGTCAGACGATTGGTGTCAATTTCCTTTAGAGCATTTTTCAGTTCGTTCTTGGCTCCTACAAAGTTGGTGCCTTGGTCGCATTTGATTTGGCGCACTGCTCCCCGTAATGCAACAAAACAGCGCAGGCCATTGATGAAGGCATCTGTAGACATGTCATTTAGCATTTCTATATGAATAGCTCTGGAGCTGAAACATGTGAAGATGAGGCCGTACCTTTTATGTTCCTTCCGACCCTGTTTAGTGACAAAGGGACCAAAGCAGTCCATACCGCAGTATGTGAATGGTGGGGATGGATTTGTACGCTCTAAAGGGAGGTCTGCCATTCTTTGTTCTTCTGTTGGTCTCCTCAGCTTACGACATGTCACACAGTGATGCACATGGGATGCTACTGCTCTGTTCATTCCTGGAATCCAGTAGCCTTGTGATCTGATCTCATTTACTGTGAGGCCCTTTCCTTGGTGCTTGACATTCTCATGACATTGAGAGATTATCATCTTTGTTATGTGGTGATCTTTAGGAATGACAACTGGGTGTTTGACTGAACTGGGTAGGAGCGCATCGCAAAGTCTTCCTCCCACCTTGAGTACTCCTTCTTGATCCAGGAAGGCATCAAGCTGATACAGCTTGCTGCGAGGTGACAGCTGGGCCCCCTTTCTCAATAACTTGATCTCCCCTGGATATGCGTTTCTTTGCAAGTCCTTAATAATGATGCGTTCAGCATCTTCTCGTTCAGCTACCGTACTGTGACTGCTGGACTTATCCCCTTTGGCTCGGCGAACGAGGCGAGCCACAGCTTGGACAGCTCCAGAAAATGAAGACAGCTTTGACAAGCGGTCTGTGAGGCATTGACGCTTGACTTCTGTTGATTCTGCACTCAGTGTCTGAGCCTGTCTCACTTCAGGATCTCCAATCGTTAATGCCGTGTCAATAACTGCAATAGGAGGTATATCCTTCTTCCATAAGAATTTTGGCCCTGTCATCCAATTGGATGTAAGAATCTCACCAGCATTTAAACCTCTTGATGCATGGTCAGCAGGGTTTTCATTGGTGGGAACATATCTCCACTGTTGAGAGGTAGTGCTGAGATGTATCTTCTGCACTCCGTTCGCTACGAACGTGTGAAAGCGGCGTGCTTCGTTGTTAATGTATCCCAAAACCACTTGGGAGTCGGTCCAGAAGTGCTCTTCTATGTCTACATATTCCAGCTCCTGTTTAAGCATATTGCTCATGGCAACTGAGACGACAGCAGCTGTGAGTTCGAGCCTAGGAATAGTCTGAACCTTAATGGGAGCAACTCTAGATTTACCTACAACCAGGGCACAATGGATGTTTCCTTCTTCGTTGGTTAGTCTTAAATAGGAACACTGGCCATATCCGCTGTTGCTCGCATCAGAGAAGTGATGAAGTTCTCTTTTGATGACCTTTCCAAAGTTTGCAGGCACATAGCAGCGGGGTATACTGATCTTTTCTAAGTTCTCAAGATCAGCTTCCTAATGTTCCCACCTTGGCTGCAATTCTTTAAGAAGGGGGTCATCCCAGCCTGTTCCGTTTCTGCACATTTCCTGAAGCACTAATTTTCCACTGAGCAGGAAAGGGGCAATAAAGCCCAGTGGATCATACAGAGATGCAACTGTGGATAGGATGCCACGGCGTGTTGCTGGCTGGTCTTTTAGGTCAACAGAGAATCTGAATATGTCAAAATCCACGTGCCAGTGAATCCCTAAAGCTCTTTCTACAGGTGTGTCATCGAAGTTGAGGTCAAGCGCTTTTACTTCAATGGCTCGTTCAGAAATTGGAATGCTATCCAGGACAACTCTGTCATTTGAAATAAACTTGTGTAGTCTAAGACCACCTGAGGCACACAGTTGTCGAGCTTCTCTTGCTACCTGGACAGCTTCTTCTGTGCTGGCTAAACTGGTGACACCATCATCTACATAAAAGTTTGTTGTGATGAATTTTGAGCCAAGAGGATACATACACTCATTCTCCTTGGCGAGGTGTTTCAGACCATAGTTGGCGCATCCAGGTGATGAGGTTGCACCAAAAAGATGGACCTTCATGCGGTACTCTTGTGGGTGTAAAGCGAAGTCTCCGTTTTTCCACCAGAGAAAACGGAGATAGTTTCGATCTGCTTCTTCCACATGAAATTGGTGAAACATCTTTTCAACATCGCACATAAGGGCAACGGGGTGTTGTCTGAATCTTAAAAGAACACCAGTCAGCTTATTCATTAAATCTGGACCTTGGAGCAAGTGATCATTGAGACTGGTTCCCTGGTACTTGGCGGAGCAGTCAAAGACAACACGGAGCTTGTCTGGCTTCTTAGGATGATACACCCCATGATGAGGGATGTACCACTTCTCTCCATCCTTTCCTTCATCGTGCACTTCTTCCGCATTACCTCTCTGAATGACCTCTTCCATAAACCTCACATAGTGTTCCTTGTACCTTTCATCTTTCAGCAATTTCCTTTTAAGATGATTGAGCCTTACGATGGCAAGCTTCTTATTGTTAAGAAAGTGAGGTCTCTCTTTGAAGGGGAGAGGCATCTCGTAATGCCCCTGGTCGTTCTTCCTAATGCCTTGCTGCAGTTTGTTCAAGAAGAGGATGTCATCCTGTGACACAGTTTTATTATCTTCACCAGCGTCTTTGAAGTCAGACTCCAATACCTTAATAACATCTGCTGGAATCACTGGGGGGAGCTCTTTAATGCTGACTCTATGACAGATGGTGTTGAAGCTTTGTGATTCATGGTGTGAAGACAAGCGACCAACAATGCTCCATCCTAGGTCTGTATGAACTGCATAAGGTTCGTCATCTCCACCTAATATCACCTGTTTTGGTGCCAAAGCCTTTGGACAGCTGTAGCCTATCAGGAGACCAACCTCACAATCCTGCAGAGGTGGAATTTTGTCCACTATTGTAGAGAGATGCTTCCAGTGTCGTGCTGTGTCACAAGTAGGGATGTGAGTGCGGTTCACTGGAATGGAGTCCTTAGTATAGGCAGAGGGCAGGTTGAGGACAACGGGGGAGCTGTAGCCTCTTACTTTGAGACCTGACACCCTTTCACTCGGCATGACAACATCCTTTGCGGTCATGGTTGTCAACTTCAATCTCACAGGACACGAGTCAGCTTGTAGCTTGTTGCTGAGCTCTCGATCGACAAACACAGTATCACTCTGGGTGTCAAGCAGTGCATAAACAAGTTTCTCAGAACTTGGATTCCTCTCGGTTGATACCCACACTGGCACGATCATTGAAGTATTGGTGGATGGCTCACCATTATCTACTTTGTGAGACGTAGTAATAGTCGTCTCTGTGTCATCTTGGTTTGAGACTGGTGCAGAGTTGATTTTCTTTCTGTAGTTTTCATCATGTAGACACGTTGGATGTCTACCACTACAAGTGTCACAGGATAGACGGTGACGGCAGTCTTTCGCACTGTGGCCTAGTTTCATGCAACCATAGCAGAGTTTGTTCTCCTTCACATATTTCCGTTTCTCTTCTAGTGATTTTGCCATAAATTTTGTACAATTGTGAATCATATGCTTGATGTCTTTGCAGAAGAGACACATTTTAAAATTTCCTTTATTTGGGTTTTGTTTGTTGTCGTCATTTTGTTTGTTTTCCATAGCTGTTTGGATGTGAAAGACGTTAGCTCTGTTCCTTTTGCTGTCCTTAAGGTTCCATTTTTCCAAAGTGGGGTCAGAGGCACGAAGAGCGCTGAAGGAGGTGACAGGATTACAAGCAACCTCTGCTTCCATTGACATGAAGGTCACAAAATCTCTAAGCTTTGGAAAGTCATGAGTCTCAATCAGTGTCTGCGTGACCTGACGGTTCCACCGCGCTGCTGCCCAATCTGGTAATTTGAGTACCAGTTTCTGATTTTCATCGCAATCATTTAGTATTTCAAGCCCCTTAACATGAGGCATAGCTTGATGGCATGCATTCAAGAAATCAGAGAATTCTCTGAAGCCTTCTGAATCTTTAGGCTGAATCTTAGGCCATTTGGCTAGTTTTTCTCTAAATGCCTTCTGTATGACAAATGGCTGTCCATACCGTTGGTTCAGTTTGTTCCATGCATCATTATAGGCCTCATCATCATTCCTGTAGAAGATGCCATCAAGAGACTTACGAGCTGGCCCATCAACATACCTTTTTAAATAGTGCAGCTTGTCAGCAGAAGAAATGGCCTTTCCGCCAATGAGCGACACAAATGCAGTCTTCCACTCAATGAACTGGATAGGATCCCCATTGAACACAGGTGGTTCTGTTGCAGGCAGCTTGTTCAGGGCTATGCAATCTTGGACAGCTTGAGCGAGATATGATATATCAGATTTTGGAGGTGAGGATGTTGCTGGGATGCTGGTAGGGAGTGTTGCTGTGATGTTAGTAGGACGTTGGATGGGAAATGGAACCTCACGCTGCTGCGCTGTTATGCTTACATCCTGCTTTTCCCTTGTATTTGTGTCTGAATAATGAGAGTTAACTTCCTGTGCCATTTCTTGATCATAGGCCTGCAGTCTGGCTCTAGCTGCTTTTAGATCCTTCTCTGCCTTTAGTTTTTCCAATTCACACTTTCGAGCTTCAATTTCTTGTATAATTGAGTACTCCGCTTCTTTGGCTGCTAATTCAGCTGCTGCATCTGCCCGCTTGGCTGCAATGGACATAGCTGTAGACCTTGATGATGATGTTGTGCGTGAGACTGTGGATCCGTAAACAGAGCAAGCATAATCGTGATGGAGTAATTCACGAAGGCGGTGTTTTACATTTTCTCGGTCAAAGTCCTCAAGGCATGCTATTCTGTCAAAAATGATCTTCGAAATATCTTTCGTCACAGCTTCACAAGTATCAATTCTGCGTCTTGTGTCACTGGATGGAGCGATGTAATCTCTAATTTCTAGGTAGACATGCATGACATCATCTCTTCCCTTCTCAAGTGTATTAATAAGTGCTACCAGTTGGCTCTCACTAACGCCTGTTTTTAGCTCTTCCCTTGTATTGCGAGCCCGGTCCTTCCATTGTTCGTACAGCTGAATCAGTCTTTTCTCCTTTTTCAGGGCCTCCTCCTTTTTATATGCTTGCATCTTCTCCGTGGGTTTGCGTTGTCGACCAGAACGGTGAAGCTCCTCCTCTTCCGTTCCATTATGAGGCGCCTCCACCTGCTGGTCTGGGTCATTATTTTCAGAAGCGTCCATTTTCTTTACATCAAGTCTTCTGTTATTAGACAGCTTTCAGATTCTTCTGGGTGAAGCTCTTACTGTAGCATTCCCGGCTGAACAGATGCAGTTTACTCTCAGGGACTGATGTTTAAAAAGAATTTTATTCCCAGAAACACCGTAAGAGCTAAATGAAAGTAAACAAACAAACATTAGACATCTCACTGCAAATTATACATTTCCATAAACACATGAGAACACACATTTACAATCTAATTGTCTTTGTACTGGCCTTATTGTACTTTAGTTAACCTGAATATAAATTATAAATTGTTTTAATTACAACAATCTCCTTATAAAGTGCTAAATGGACTAAATGACAACTGAATTAACTATGAATTATTTTTGTACAGCTGACGATCTCAATTCAGAGAGAAAAACTTAAAATATATGAAATGACCAAATAAAGGCCTAATTTCCTGTAAACAATCTATCAGACGTTCAAATCAAGAGAAACAAAACAATAATACACTGAGTTCTGCATGTGACAGTAACAATCAAACACACACTCTACATAACATATCACTGATTTACACACTTGCATAGCCTATATGCTAACGGCCCACTAACAGATTCAAAGGAGAACGAAACAAACACTTTAGTCTCTCAAAATTTAGCATACAACATAAAATTAAAACGATACCTTGTGCCCTTCATCAGCCAGGAGCTAAGAGGCAGAAAGAACCCCTTTTTAAAGCTGTATTTTCACAGTTTGGAGAACTCTCATCTCACTTCCCTGGTAGCTTTAATCTGAATGGCACGTCACATAGAAAGTGCGCCAAAATACACACAGCGCGCCGCTGCACTTCCTTTTACCAACTTCAAAATAAGAGCATGTGTGGTAAGTAACGGACGCTCTTGTAAAACAAAAATAAAAATACAATGTCAACATTAAGCATTCAGCAAAAAACATTAATAAACCAAAACAAAGTTTTTAGCTCAGGTTTAACATTTGGCTCAGGTTTAATAAGAGTTCCCTTTTGAGAAAACCTTTCTCAGGTAATCCATGACCACACCGCCCCCTATGGCTGGAGATAAAGGAGACGGCCCACTTCAGAGATAGGGAGATTTAATGGTCCTTTACAATTTATACTAATTTCAAATAGCCAATTTTGTTTGCAAAGGCCATTTTCACTAACTCCGCCCACTATTGCTCAGATTTTTTTCTTTAGTACCACAGAGAATATTACTTACATTTACACTTTGTTTGAAGAGCATCTAACATATGTTTGCTGCAAACAGTATCTAGCATTATTTACACAACACTAAACACTCACTTTTATTTTTTCAAGTGTAAAGTCACATTCGTACATACATTTCTGTAAAATTTCATTGGCAATTTTGTCTATTGTCAGTAGTGTAACGATGTATGAATTCACTTCCAAACCAAGCAGCTTTCTGTTGGTCAGTGGCACAACTTGGACCTGTTTTCAAAATCTGCATGGTGAAATCTTTCACCCTAATGAAAGATTCTGCCCTTGAAAGTCCATTAAATAACAGTAAACGTGACTGCACCTTAAGACAAAAGCTGAAGTTTAAAGAATCTTTACACTGCTCTTTGCCATTCAGTGTAAAAAACTTTTTTTCAAAAAGAGCATTGTTCATAAACTCGTGCAATAGTTTCAAAGTCTTTTGAAATCACTCCATTTTTCTGTGTGAAGAAAAGACTCAAATTTAAAATATTTCCAGTTCTCTGCAGCACAGATTTCATTCTCCATTCTTTATATTTAAACTTGGTTGTTACAACACAATGGTATTTGGTGTCAAGGACGTCAAACATGGTGCATTTTGTAATCTGAATGAAAATTCAGATAAGATTTCAGAGCTTTGGCGGAAAGGAACATTTTCTGTGAATAACAACTTGTTTCTTACACAAAGGTGACATATGACTTCAGAAGTCTTTTATGAAACCACTTTTATGGTGGCTTTATGTAATCATTTTCAGTTTGACTGACATTGTCAAAAAATTGCGCATTACATACTTCCTCTCTTTGTGACTTGTCTTTCTCTTCACAGCTTTGATAATCACAATCATTTTACCAGTGTAGATGGGCTTTGCTCAATTCAGGGCAGTGATTTTGCTATACATATTAATTGCTTTGTAAATTCACCAATCAATACAACATTAATCCAGTCCATGCAAGCAATTTTTGCCTCTTCCACACAGTGCACTTTTCATGCACCATATCCAGCAAATAGCTTCATTAAAAAGGAAACGCTACGCAAAAATGAACTGAGTGGAAATGCAGTGAAATCATTGTGTTGACAGTGTTGTTTGGCTGGTGGAGGGCTGTTGGTGCACAAAGCCATTGTGACACTGTCAACAGCAGGGAGGTGATTGTCTTATACTGAAGCGACATCTATTATTTCTCTGTCATGGCTGGGATCCGGTCTTTGTGGGGAACTGATTTGCATTAAAACTCAGTGCATTAAAATTCCACACACATGCCAGCAATACACATGCATGGTGCTCAAAGTTAAAGGTCCCGCTGACAGAGATGCATCAACCGCTCCGTTCACCCTCCAAAGCCGACCCTCAAATGCCAAATAAGCAAAATGCTATGTTGATGAAGATTTGTGGTTTGACTTTTATTTTTGCCCTTTGTGCCTTTTAGGCTGCTTTGGTAAAGAAAGCATCTGCAAAGATGGAAATGAAAATCAGCTATCCTGTATTTACTGTGGACGCTGTCATGCCGCAGACAGTTTCTAAAGTTAAACTGATTGAGCTTTATAACAGATGGTAACTCTCCATAATAATCATATGCACGCCATCCATCTATAACAATGCTGGAGATTGGAGCTCTCAAGTGGCCACTTCAAACAGGGAGTCTGATGCTGTGTAATGGCGTCTGTAATTTCTGAATTTTCACATCAATATTTTCACATTAATCATGTGGGACTCGTTCACACTGTACCTCAGAATGAAGGAGCTCAATACATATTTAATTCTGTTCATTTTCACTTCATTTATGATTCTCTCAGATGTATGGTGAAAAGCAAGGGGAAGCTAGGATGTCTCTTTAAGAACAATGGACAGTTAATGATAAATCGTAACATGTTTAGAGATAAATTCCACATGCATGATGCATCATCCACTTTTTATTAAGAGAAATAAATGGAAACATTTGCTAATATAGTTGTTACAAATCATTGAAAAGCATGTGTCTGTTTCCCCCCATTTGGGAAAGATAAACCACTTCCTGTGGCAATAACTCACCTGTTCCAGATGTCATTTGATTTTTATACTCTGTATAAAAAAAAAATTATTGGAATTTTTTTTAATAGTCATCTTATCCGTTTAGTTTCATCAATATGAATAACGATTGACAAATAACAGTCAAATAAATACATCTGAAGCAAATGTATTTGAAAAAATTACATACAATGAAATGTGGATGTCACAATAGCAATAATAACTATAAACTCTAAATATTTTAAAATAATTATAGGTTATGAGAAATAATAAAGATTTTTTATGGAATTATAAATAACTCCATAAATAAAATCCTTAAATTTCATCATTATCATTTGTCAAAACCTGTTGTTGAATTATTAAATCTGAATTTATAATTATTATTGTTATTATGACATGCTTTCTTTGTTGTATATAATAATTTATGAAGAAAAAAATATATACATTGGTTTCAGAGAATCATAAATTAATTAGAAAATTAATTATCAGCCCTTAAAAATTTTTAATCAATTAAAAAAATGTTCAAATTATATGCATTTCACAAATGATGATGTTTAAATTAGATGTCAAACTTGAATATTCTATGAATGTGTGTGTGTGTGTGTGTGTGCGTGTGCGTGTGTGTGTGTGTGTGTGTGTGTGTGATCAAGAGGAAAATTTAATGTGGGGGCAAAGTCTTACCCCATTTTACCCCACATTGCTTAGATGTGGATCAGTGGATTGAAAACCAAATAAGACATTTTTACCCTTTTTGTTGTATAATCGGTGTACCCTGGAGATTCCGGGAGCTTTTTCCTATTTAGGACATCTTTCAACATAAGGCTGAAGAAAAGAAAAAATGCACAGTCTCTTCTGTGAGCTCTTTGTCACTGGAGAAGCACATGATTTGAGTTAATATGTTTATTGTGGAGCAAATTCTTCAGAAATGTAATGTTGCTTGAAGGAATGCATCCTTCCATTATGCATACCAAGATTAAAATTCCCATGTGTTTTCTAATAACTATATCACTGTCATCTTCTGTCTGCATTTATGTTTATGACTGTCATCACCAAACATATGCACTAAGGGACTGATTCAACACGGAGCATCAACAAACTCCATATTTCACAGCAGACCAGAGGTCCTCTTCCAGATGGCATGTTTGACAGGCCTGTGAGTGATCACTCATTAGACAAACACTAGTCCAAGCTGTGCTCCATCTGTAGAAGGCTGCTGCTTTCCGTGTTTGCTCTGACAGGAACCGGTGTTAAGTGGATACACCAGACACCCGTCTAGGAACTATAGGCTGTCCATCTATCCCAACCCCCACCATTTTAGCTTAGACTGTAGAAGCCAAGCCATCATAAAAATAATGCTGAAATCCCTCCCTTTTGCTTTGTGGTTCCATATTTATCTTCTTGGCAAAAATACATTGTCCCTTTTTCCGACATCAGCCAAGATGTAAGACATGAACTTCAGAGCTGAAATGTGGGGGAGTGGACTGTTTGAACTTCACGTTCTTGAGTTTGTGTGATGCTTGGAAAGAGGTGAGAAGAAGAAGAGAAGATATTTGCCCTGTAGGTCTTGTGGACTTTTGATTATTTTGCGTTGACATGCCGAACACAATGTTTGTGGTCCAACTGTCCATGTGTGTTTCTCCCTTCACATAACAATTCAGCACTAATGCAAACTTCCCTCTTTAGGTCAGGTCAGTTTGACCGCAAATGTTTGTAGGAAACAAACTGACCTACGCTAAATAACTAGGACCCATTCACACTGACAATGAATACATAGCTTCAAGTCGACAAGTTCATACTGTTTGTTGCTCGAAGTTATTTTTTAGTTGGTTGCTGTATCCGTTAGCGAATCACTGCATTCCCACACAGCTCATTTGCATACAATTGAAATTGTATTGCACTGCAATCAATTGCTGTCGTTCATGTCTTCAAAAGTGACAGTCACAAACAGTCGGTGAAATGTTTTAGTTCTCTATTCCTGTGCTGTTAATCAATGCTGTATATTTAGCCGGCTGATGAGGACAGAGATCCATTGTCATTGTGGAAAATGTTTTCTTCCATTGTAAATGCAGGTTCAGAGTTCCTGGGAATATTCCCTAAATGGAAATTCATTCACTTTTGGACATTCATTCCCCAGCTTATATTAGATTCTTATGCAGTGTGGGATGTTTTTGATTTACCAAGCAAATGATTGTGCAACTGCTTTTTCAAGACCAAAAATACTACGTTATCCTTAAAAGGTAACATGTGTAAGAACACAAAATTGTTTTATAAGTACGTCACTTGGCGGATTTAATAATTTAGAGAAATGCTAAGAAAGTGTTGCCTAAATAACCAATTACATGGTACAAGTGACTTAAGGTTTAATTTAATAAAAAGGGAAAGTCCAGTGTCATGGGAAATCCCTATTGTACTAATGAACTAGTGTTTATGTGATCACACTCACTGTGGGGCGAGGAATCCACACTGTTGAAAGACAGAAAGAGGTTGTGAAGACAAGAGAGAAAGACTTCAACCGATCAATGTCTTATCGAGCTTGCTGAGCTAGTGATCTTCTCCATCTGGGATTGATAACTTCACCAGAGCAACAGATACAAGTGTATGGATCGCAGAAGCATTTAAACTGTTTTTATATCTAACAACAATGAATGTTTGTGATGTCTATGAAGTTATTAGATTTTGTATTGACCTCATTCAGCATTTCAGTTGTAAATTCATTATATTGAATAGTTTAGCAGTCATAACTCATACAGGAAGTTGCAGGTTGACAATTTTCTATAGATTTCCTCTTTAATTTTCTTCACTTCACCAGCACTAGCCATTTCCCCAAGTCCACTGGGTTTCTCTCCTCAGTAAATGCAACATTCATTGACCTACTGACAAAGATGAAGTGGCTTTATTCATCTGAAACCTGCACCTGCATCTTAACAATGATCTCTGTAATTAACTCTATTTCTCACTACAGAACATTTCAGAAAGCTTATTACACACAATCTCACATCAGATGTTCAATAACCAAGGGCGATTGTAAATGTAGTTCACTTGAATGCTAATTATTATAGCTAAACAACAGTAGTGAATCAGTCCAACAGCACTAGGACTGTTCACCTTTGTATTGCTCTACTTGTTTGTGTTTGCATGTTCTAGAGAGATTGCCAGTTTAGTGGCAGGGATTTTTCAGTGACTCTTTCTGAACATTTCTTCAATATGCCAGTAAGGACAGTAGTTGATGAGTGATTGTGTTTATGAGAAAGTTGCTTGAGTCAAACATTCAACTGATTTGTTCAAAAAAACGATTCATTAAATAATTAAACAAATCTTTATAATGAGTTATTGAATCGTTCATTCAGCCAACTAGCTCAGTCAAAAATGCTGACATACTCAGGATCTAACCAAGGGACGGTCTTTATGAGTGAGTCATTGATTCATTCATTCAACCGATTTGTTCAAAAACGCTGCAGTATTCTGGAACCTGTTGAAAAAAAAACAGCATATGCTGGTTAGCATTCCCACACAGCATGAATTGAAGCATGGCAACTGGTTTAAGCTGGTCCTGAGTTGGTTATAAGCTGCTGATGAGCTGGTCCTGAGCAGGAGCTGGTTGCTTAGGATCAGCACATGACCAGCTTAAACTAGTTTATAACCAGCTCAGGACCAGCTTAAACCAGCTCACGACCAACTACTAAGGACCAGCTTAAACCACCTCAAACCAGCTGCCATGCTTCAAAACGTATACAGTGCGTATATGCTTTATTATCCCATGAGGCCACAGGAGAGGATTTGTGAATGGTAGTGAAGCAAAATAACTACCGCTCAATTACATTCATACTAAAAAGAACATACTTTTTAAATGGTCATGATGTACTTATTCAAAGGAAATACCTACTCATATACACTTTCGGATGCAGCCTTGGTCATTGAATCATTCATTCATAAATGCCTATTTATTCAGAAACTGTGTTGCTTGGAGGTGCTTTGTTTGGCTCTATTTGCATTGGCTGAGCAAAAACAGACTAAGTAACCAACAATATTGTGCTTAAAATGTAAGTTGCACAATACTAACATCTTGTTCATTTAATTTTTGTATAAAAGCAACATTATATTCACGATCACCCCTTTTTTTTGTTTGAATACATCAAGTCTTTTCTGGTTTCACTGGAGGCTTTTTCTAAATATCTAAATCAGGTAATTGTTCTTGAGTCAGCTGGTCTAATGAATGAGCTTTGGCACTGCAGGCCTTTTGTGTCCAATTCAACTTTTAAATGCTCCTTCAAAGGACAAGAAATCCATCGGTTCTTATCACTTGTCTTATCCAAATGATCACTGATGAACCACTAAAAGATTTAGGCTCATTATAGACTGAAGTTTTCATTAATTATACAGCCAAATATGGCAGTTAGTCATTACTATGTTCCCTGATACATGTGAGGTACCTGCCCTCTTTATGAACATGCTGTAACTGCTTTAACTTATGCAGACTTCAAAGGTGAGAATCATGTGACTTATTCTTCCCTAATTGGAGGTTCTTTAAGGGACTATATATGCCTGCTGGGTAGACCATGCTGTTGTACCCCTTCCCCTAACACAGCTAGAATGTTTTCCAGTTTCACATGTATTATAAAAATGTCTACATGGAAAATTCGATTTGCTGAATTTTCTTGAACGGAGCACTATTGATGTTCACACACACACACACTCACATAGACATAGAGTATTTGTCACTAGCTGTTCAAGCTGTGCATTGAAAAGAACAATTAGGAGTCATCTGATTCACTGAGGGTGAAGAAGTTCAGTGCTCTTGTGAATCCTGTATTTCATGCTATATTGCTCTTTATGTATGCAAGCTCATGGCTGACGGGGGAGAGCTGACCAGCACACAGTGTCCTTGTCCTTCAGCTAATGATCTTGTCCCAGTTAGTAGGGTAAGAATGACTAAACCAGACAGTGGATTAATCATGTTAAAAGTGTCAACTTCAAGGAGAGTCTCTTCAACCTATTTGTTTAAAAAAGTGTGGTTTTCTAAAGGAAGAGAATAAGTGACTTTTAGCTTGCGAACTCAATTTATTTATTTATTTTTCATTTTCCGAGGGATATGTGAGTGGTAATTTCCTTTGTAAAACTGAGGTATGGTTGTGGTTGCTAAGGCGTTCTCGTGGTTTCTAGTTTCTAGGGTGATTACTTACTGGCCAATGCATATTTACAAATTCACCATTCTGATATTGAAATAGACCATTCATAAAATACATAAAAAATCCAAGGAGGTTTTTATTTTTGTGTGTGTTTTGGGGGCAAATGAACCCTACTGTCAGAGAGTGAATTTGCATTTTCATTTTGCTCATCTTCTGTTTGAAATATAAAATACATAATAATTTATAATTTTGTCCTTTCCCTTGTCTCTTGTCTTAAAAATGGTTTAAAGGCTGAAATGTGAGGTTTATGATTTTTCAAAAGCAATGCTTTTGTTACAACTGCATTATTAGAACTATATGTATATTTATATTTTTTCTTTAATTTTTTTTATTCTTTTTATTTTTTCTACTTTTCTTTTTTATATATTTATGTATATTCTTTGTGTTTGTATTCTATACAATTGCACTGTCCATGGAGCAGATCTGACTTACATTTCACTGCTGGTTATACTCTGTATAATTGTGTATGAGACAAATAGAAATCTTGAAATCTTAAAGTTTTTTGGTCATTTTATAGTTTATAGGTGTTGTTCTATTGGAATATCCGAATTTTCCAAAATTATTTGATCTGATTTTTCTCAATTTTTTTAGTATTATTTATATAATATTGTTTTGCACCTCTCCTTCTCATAACCTGCTTCAGCACAAAAACAGTCCACCAAAACAGGCAAAAAATTGTAACTGTGTAGGAAAATAATAGCACACCTCTTCCAATGTTTCACTCAATACAGGAAAGTGCATATATTGCATAGATATTCAAGTATTAGACTCAAAATTATTGTAATATGCCATTGTTTTATTTCAGAAAATATTCTTAGCAGAAAGAGAAGATGTGATTTGCATAAGTATTGCATATGTATTTCAGGAGTGCGAAGTTTACACAGAATGAAAACAAAAATATTGTTACCACATGAAACTGATTTGCATAAGCATTCAATCTCTATTGCAGAAATGCAAAGTTTACATGGACGAAAACAATTGCACTAATGAGTGCCTTACAATTGACCTCTGCTTGTGAATCGTTACAGTAACTACCACATTTCCTGGAGAGAAACCCTGCAGTGAAGAGATCATTATTGAAGTTGTGAATCTAAAACACATTTATGAAAATTATTCCCATCCAAATGTAAGGTTCTTATCTACATTTTTGCTGTTAATTTTACTTTACTTTACTTACTTTTGTCATTTAGCAGACGCTTTTGTCCAAAGCGACTTACAAATAAGAAAAAGTAACTAAAACTAAAAAGTTACAACTCTATAAATACTATCTACCCACATATTTAAGAAAATAAAGAAATTAAATAAAATTGACACATGCATATAACAACATTTCAATAATAAACATATCAATGAAAAAATTAAATAAAAAGCGATACTACTATCCCTTGCCGGTGTCCCTGCCCGGTGGAGTCGCACGGTAGAGTCGATGGTCTTTACACTCTTTACTTTTTTACTTTTGTCATTTAGCAGACGCTTTTGTCCAAAGCGACTTACAAATAAGAAAAAGTAACTAAAACTAAAAAGTTACAACTCTATAAATACTATCTACCCACATATTTAAGAAAATAAAGAAATTAAATAAAATTGACACATGCATATAACAACATTTCAATAATAAACATATCAATGAAAAAATTAAATAAAAAGCGATACTAATACTGATGTTAATTTGAGATGGTATGTCTGCGGCTTTTCACAGTCGGAAAAATTCATTATGCTAACAAAGAAATATTACTTATCCTCTAGATTGTAGGTCAGTAAAACAAAAATAGAAGATTTTGTGATGTTATAGCAGTGAATGTATCACATGAAGATTGCTGTAGGGGTTTAGTTTTATTTGACATTGGGGGTAGGGTGTATTTGTTTCTTTCTGTGGATGCTGACTGTGTTCGTGTCAGCTAATGTCTGTGAGAGAACAAACAGCAGTCTCTTTCATATTCACACATGCTGTTGATCTGGCCTCACTTTTGCTTTGCTTCAGATATTTCTGCACTTTTGATGAATGTGTTGCTGTTTTCATTGTGTACAAGGCTACAAAGACAATTCTGAGAAGTAAAAAAACACACTGTGCTTTTGGTCTCATAATCAGAGACCCCAGGCTTTGGAATAATGTGCTGAACACAAATCAGTCTTGATCATGTTGTTGTATTTGCTGAAGCGCTTTGGACTACGTAAATGTGCTGCAACGAGCATGTAGTTTCACTGCAGACCTTCCTGTTATATGTAGCTATGTGTGCTTGATTGATGATGACTGCAGTGCTGTGGGAGTCTTGGGAAAAATACCCTGTTTATTCTGCACTTTCTCAAGAGCCAGCTCCGATCCGCAGGCAGTTTGATTTATACGGGGATCCAAGATGCTTTACACCAGTGCGCTCCAACTGGGAGTGTGTGTTGGTCTCCTGCACTCAGCAAGCTAAGCGTCATGCTGAAGTTTTTACACTAAACCAGAGAGACACCTTCTCAGATGTGGATCCAAATTTTGCAGGCCCACTTTTTTAAAGCTTTTACACCATTCTCGGCACACACTCCCACATCCAGGTGCAAATGGCTTTGCCGACCTGCAAAGAACGTATTGAATTATATAAGAGAGGTCATCAGCTGCTGCTAATGAAAACTTTAATCTATGCAACCCTAATTAAAACCCCCTGGTTTTAAGAACGAGGGTAATTAAAACACTAATTGCCCTGAGGGTGCTATAATCACTTTGCCAACACTTTTGATACTAGGGCCCTCCATTTAATTGAAAGGATCCATTAAACACAGGCTGCCTCTCTGTCTATTTCTTTGGGCAGTGATGGATTGTAAGATCATTGTTATTTCCCAAAATCATTATTCTGTATAAGAGCAACAAGGTTTGCCAGATCAGAACTCTTCAATATATTTGATAAAGACCCCAAAATATGATGATTCCCTTGTGAGGTACCCACAGTGACAGCTATATTGTTTTTTATTGTTTAAAGACTATTTATATTGGCACCTAAAGCCTTGTGGGCAGTGCACCAACATACAGCGCTGTTGATCTATGTGTCTCCCGAGTTCAAATTCCGACTTGAGGACCTATCCCGGCAATAAATGCAAAAATGGCAAAAATAAATCTTAAAAAATACCTATTTATACTTAATTTATACTCTAAATAGCGTTCTGTGCTCGTCGGTGCAGCCAAAGATGATTGGTACAGCAATGTCGCTTGCAAAAAAAAAAAAGGTGGCTCCATGGGTGGAACTTTGCTGATTAAGGGCCGGTAATATTATAATAATATCCATTTTCTACGTCACGGGGGGGAGCAAAATCTGAGTGGCTTGTTTTTCACTTGCAGAGAAGTGCTTACAAAAACAATTACAGGGTTGTTCTTTTTCACGTTTTCTTTTTCTGGTTTTCTGGCACCGGGGATCCGATTATAGCACTTGAACACGGAAAAAGTCAGATTTTCATGATACGTCACCTTTAAAACTGAAAAAAAGTTTTTTAACTAATATTGAAAAATGTGTTAATGTGTTAATAATATTGTGTTTTTGAATATATTTAATTAAGGTAGTGTAACGGGGCGAACAAGACGTGAGGCGTGCGGATCCATGTGCAAACTTTTATTCAAAGGCGAGGTCACAAAACAAGCAAGGTTCATACAGTGGCAAACAGGAACAACACAGGCAAGACAAAGAGTAATCCTAGGGCAAGCGTGGGTTGACGATCAGCGAACCATATCCAACAGGGCAAGGCAGAGAGATAATCCAGGTACACGAGCAATAGTCCAAGAGAGGTGCAAACAGAGTCCGAATGGCAAGGCAAAGGGTTAATCCAGGAAACACGGGCAAGAATCAAAACACTAGAAAACACACAAGGCAAGGCAAGGCAAGACTATGATAACTGAGTGGGCTCCGTAGAATAGCTATCGCTAGGAGAGTGATATACGCTATACAATACTCGGACGAGAGGAAGAGGAAGTCCATGGTTTATGTAGGGTGTGTGATCAGTGCAATCAGCTGTGTGAGTGGTCAGTGCAATGGATGATGGGAATTGTAGTCTGAGGTGGCGTGCAACAGTTAGTGTGATGCAAGAGTCCATGTGGTGAGCGAGTGACCTCTGGTGGTGAGTTAACAGAAGTTCATATACCAGACCCCCCCCCCCCCCCCCCCTCCCCAAGGAGTGGCTTCCAGATGCTCCTATACAATCCAGGAGGGCAGTGGAGCGGAGGCGGAACAGGGGGAGGGACGGAGGGCCAGGTCCACGTGGAAGTGGAGTGGCCGGGGACCGAGGCAGAGTCGGCAAAGCAGGAAGCCAGGGCGGAGTCGACGGAACTGGAGCCCACCAGGGCAGAGCAGAATATTTCCACGGCAGAGCAGAAGACCACCAGACCGGTGCAGAAGACCACCACGGCAGAGCAGAAGACCACCAGAGCGAGACAGCCAACCTCCACGACGGAGCAGACAGACCAGGAGCCCACCAATGCGGAGCAGACAGGGCAGAAGACCTCCACGGTGGAGCAGACAAGGCAGGAGAGCACCACGACAGATCAGGAACCCACAGCAGAGATTGGAGCCTAGGGAAAACTGAGACACATGAGACAGGCATAGAATTTACGGTCTCTTTGACAATGACAGGGTTAACAGGGCATACAGAGGGTTCATTAAAGTCTTCCATGGCAGGGATAGGGTTAATGGGACAGATATGGGGTGCATTTATAGTTTCAGAGTTAATGACAGGCAGGGTTAAGAGTTCACAAACGGCCCCTAGAGGCGCAACGCAACAGTCAAGAAGTTAACCCATAACCCCCTCAGTTGTGACTGATGGGACTGGTAATTCACAACCAGCCTCCTCGGCTGACTCAGGGTAGGACAACAGTTTATAGGCTGTAACATGGGCAAAGGAAGGTTCATCGATGGCCTCCGTGGCTAGTTCAAAGCAAGGCAAGAGTTCACAGATGGCCTCTATAGCTGCGCCAGGGCAGTACAAGGATTCACTGACGGCCTCCATAGCCGTGACAGGGCAGGACGAGGATTCACAGACGGCCTCCATAGCCGTGACAGGGTAGGACGAGGATTCAAAGACGGCCTCCATAGCTGTGACAGGGCAGGACGAGGATTCACAGACGGACTCCATAGCCATGACAGGGCAGGACGAGGATTCACAGACGGCCTCCATAGCCGTCACAGGGCAGGGCGAGGATTCGTAGACGGCATCCATAGCCGTGACAGGGCAGGGCGAGGACTCGCAGGTGGTTACCACTGACACCTCTGAAGGTTCTGCAGCAGACGCCGCCACCTCTGGAGGTTCTACAGGGGTAATATCAGGAAACAGGTAAAGTTCATTAACAGGACAGGTACAGTGCTCATCTACGGTTCCTTCGACCATGATATGACGGGATGGACATGAATTGCTGGGCGCCACCACCATGCAAGGAGCTGAAGCGAGCACCGCCGCTTCGGGAGGTTCTGCAGCATGCGCCGCCACCTCTGGAGACATCACAGTGGACCTCGCCACCTCGAGCAGTTCTGTGGTGGTGTATGCAGCCCAAACGCAACATAAAGTGATCCCCATCATGGGAAGCGCTTCAGACAGGGATATCAGTTCAGGAACAGAAGGGTTGGAGTGAGTGGATTTGGAGATACCAGCTGCGCGTGCCAGCGGTGCATCTCTCACACTGGATACCAGACTAGGAAATCGAAGAACTGACCTTGAGTATCTGGGTGTGAAGGACAGGGCGTTACAGGACTCTGGATGATCAGCTGTGACGTGAAGAGACTCTGGAGGGTCAACGGAGATGTGAAGAGACTCGGATGAGTTGAGACGTGAAGAGTCTCTGGCAGATGAGCTGAGACGTGAAGAGACTCTGGCAGATCAACTGAGATGTGGCTTGATTCACGACGATCAACGGTAACTTGACTTAGCTCATGACAATCAACTGTGACTTGGCTGGACTCAGCTGTGACAGAACAGGATGCTGTTGTGTCTGCCATTTTGGGATCAAGCTCCTCTGTCGCCACCATTTTGTGAGTGTGCTCTGGTGCGGCCGCCGTTACACGAGTGAGTGAGGTGTCGCGCTCCTCCACGACACCCACAGTGAACGCTGAACCAACAGTCAATAAAGCATAATCCATAAAATCACTTAGAAACGAACGGGGACCTTCAAGGGTTAATCGTGATTTGAGCGGCTGGTTAATGCCCTCACAAAAAAAATCTATGAGCACACAGTCTGGCAGATCATAATAATAAGCGATCTATAAATACTCTTGTACATAATCCTCGAGTGATCGCAAGCCCTGCTCGAGGATTAATAACAGTCTTGCAGTGTCCATACCTGGCCAATATCCACGTGAGAAGCTGCTGGAACCTTGTGTGGCCGAGTATTCTGTAACAGGGAGAACAAGACGTGAGGCGTGCGGATTTTAAAATAGCAAGATTTTCTGCTATTTATAGTACCTGTTGCATTTTATTAGCCACAGACACTGGAAATGCTGTAGCTTTGATTTTATTAGACCTCAGCTCAGCTTTTGACTTGGTTAATCACAACATAATTATCTCTCATCTAAAAAATTGTATTGGCCTGCGAGACTTTACGTTGGAATGGTTCCGGTCCTTTTAACGAACTGAAAGATTTCTGTATGTATTGGACAAAACACTTCTTCTACTGCCCCTTTGTCTTGTGGCGTTCCTCGGGGCTCCATTTTGGCACCGACTCTTTTTATGTTATATATATTACCTTTGGGGTTGATTTTCAAGAAATATGGCATCTCTTTTCACGTATACGCTGATGATATACAGTTGTATCTTTCGTTTAAACCAAATGGAGTAAATGCACTAGGAGATCTGTATGCATGTATCCAGGAACTAAAAATATGGCTTACAGAACATTTAAATGAAGGCAAAACCGAAGTAATTCTGTTTGGACCCAGTGATGCTTTTAATGCTAGTAATTATAATCTTGGTTATTTGCATCGGTGGGTTACTCCTTGTGCAAAAAACTTAGGTTTTTGATTTGATTCGGGCCTAAATAAATAGTGTAGTTAAGTCGTGTTTCTTCCATCTTCACCGTCTGGCTAAATTGAAATCATTCTTATCAACAAAGAATTTTTCTTAAAGTAATTCATGCATTTGTTATTACTCGTTTGGAATTCTCTTTATTATGGGATAAATTGTTCATCTATGGAGCGGTTGCAACTGGTCCAAAATGCAGCAGCCAGGCTCCTGACTGGAACTCGTAAATATGAGCATATTTCTCCTATTTTGATCTCATTGTAGTGGTTGTCGATAAAATTGAGAGTCGAATTTAAAATACTAATTTTGGTTTTTAAATCAGTAAATAGTCTTGCACCAGTTTATCTCACTGAGTTGTTGCTTTTACACAAACCAGTGAGATCACTGAGGTCGGAGCGTCAAAAAATGCTATCCATTCCTAGGTCTAGACTGAAACATTGTGGTGACCGAGCTTTTGCGGTTGCCGGGCCAACTCTCTGGAACAATCTCCCTGTAGCTATTCGAACAGCACCTTCTTTACATACTTTTAAATCTATGCTTAAATCTTATTTATTTGAAAAATTTAGGATGGGTTAAAAATATTTTTTATTGTGCTGAGGTGTTTGTATATTGTTTATATTTTGATTGCTGTTATGTTTTCAATTTCCTGTACAGCACTTTGGTCAACCTTTTGGTTGTTTTAAAATGTGCTTTAGAAATAAAATAAAGAAAGAAAGAAAGAAATATTATCTGCACTTCAGTATTGTATTACATTATAAAACAGTATGCAATAATAACTTGTAAATTGTAAATTATAAATTTAATTCAAATTATTAAATGGATGCCACCTTATTGGTACAATAAAACCCTCCCTACACCTACCCGATACTTTCTTTTCAACTTTTTGCTTATTTCCTTAATTTTTATTGAAAATAAATGCCTTTACGATGTTATATGAGATTTGAAAAGGGAGAAAAAAAAGTTTGGCAAAAGGCAGGTTTGATCGCGTCAAAAAGACCACAGCATGCGCTTTACCATCTGCACCACTGGAACTGATGATTCATAGCCGTTTTTTTATAATATTGATTATCCCAATCACACGTTGGCGTAAATAGCCTCTGCCAACAAGACGGGCTATTTGCACTAAGTGTAAATAGACACTCCGTTTAAGGAATGTATGAAGTTAAAGTTAACTTTGACAACTCTAAAAATATCTATTTTTAAATAATGTAATATAGATGGACATAGATATACACATACATACATATAAGTACAGTATAAATGCCTTTTATCTCTCTTTCTCGCTCTCACACTCTCCTCTCAAATTTCCCCTGGAAATCCAGTTTGAAACCCCTGATGTAGATGATTCCATTTTTGGTTGATATAGACTCATCTCTTCAATAAAGATCTATAGAGCTCTAGGAAACCACTTTGGGTGATACAGGGTGAGCCAAAGTAACAACACTGGGTGAGCCAAAAACCTCTTTTGAGAAAGTTCTGCCAGAGCTTAATGGGATTGCATCTGACAAGATAGGAAAATACAAAGAAAACAAGAAGGAAGCGGGAAAAAAACAAAAAGAAAGGTCATGGTTAGTGTACTTGTCATCAAGCCACATTCTATTTCTGGCTCCAAGTCAACACACAAGTGATTTTCCCTGGCCTCTCTCTTCCACAGAGTTCTCACTGCTATGATTACTATATCTATTAATAATGCTTGCGATCCATCATGTATTGTTGTTTGCAACAAGACTTGTGGTATTAGCACTGCACAGCGAGATAAGGTTGCACTCAAACATGTATTTAAGGATGACACCCTCATGTAATACACCCTCTGTGTGCTGTCTGAGTAATGGTAGGGTAGCTCTGCCAGTGCTGGCTGTTACCACTCGCCTAGAACTAATGAAAAAGGCCCCATTTCATTTAAGGAAAGTGGCGCCATAATAGGCCTTCATCCCAGAGAGTGCTTTTTCAGGTAGAGGGATGGTCTGCTGAAACACAAGAGCCTCTCATCATTAATTAGACTAAAAGGGAGGCTGTGCCTTTAAAAAAAATTGTATGGCCGTTTTAGTATGCACATGGGAACCCTGAATTCACCTTGTTTGAATGCACTTTGAATACAGGATTTTGCTGAAAATCCTTTTTTGATGCTAGCATTACTTTGTTCAGTGTCGGACAAACTGCGCAAACCTTTTACGTTTTTAGACAGCGCTTTAGTACAAATGTTTTTGTGCCGAGTGTCAATATGTAGATGAAAGGCTCAATTGTGGGTGTTTCTGATTAAGTTCAGAGATGACGCTATGTTTGTTTTTCTTCCAAGGGGCTCGGGGAGGCTTCAGCGAGGGGGACGAGCATGGAAGGAGACTGCCTCAGCTGCATCAAGTACCTCATGTTTGTCTTCAACTTCCTTATCTTTGTGAGTATTTATGTGTCTGATGTTGACATACACTTTGCTTTAGCAGAGTAGTAGAGGAGTACAAAGGGAAAGATACAGACTACTCATAGAGAAATTAATGTGAGAAACTGCAACAGTTGTAATGTGGCGATTAAAGGAATAGACGTTCTGCCTTTCATTTCTAACAACTAGTCACCTATTTGATAGAGTTTGTTTACTCTAGAATGTGCATTAGCTGGACCAGTAACTGCTTTTGAGTGCTACCAAGATGGCCACCAAGTGAATCACCTGAGACTAGCTGATATTTCACCTTTGACCTCATCATTTTTTGAAAGAAATTAATTATTTTTAGTAAACAATACTTAAAATAGAAATTAATATTTTTTAATTAAACCTAAAGTTCACCCAAAAATTAGAATTCTGTTATTAATTACTCACCCTCGTGTTGTTCCAAACCCGTACGTCCTCCGTTCATCTTTGGAACACAAATTAAGACATTTTTGATAAAATCTGAGAGCTCTCAGACCCTGCATAAACAGCAAGGTTACTGCCACGATCAAAGTCCAGAAGCATAGCAAGGCCATCAGTAAAATAGTCCATGTGGGGTTCAATTGTACGGGAATACATTTTGTGTCCAAAGAAAACAAAAATAATGACTTTATTTAACAATTCTTCTCCTCCTCATCCCATTTGCAGTGGCGTGCCGCCATTATGGAGAGAGTATCATGACGTATGCACTTGCTTCCGCTTCATGTAAACAATGCATGCGCATGCTGACGTAATCAGCATTGTTTACTTTCAGCATGTGTGCAATTTCTCCTGAACGTAATCAAACCTGATTATGTTGATTACATGCGTCGTGGTACTTTCCAAAATGGCGGAAGATGGTAACTCGGGGAGAAGAATTGTTGAATAAATTGTTATTTTTGTTTTCTTTGTGCACAAAAAGAATTCTCGTAGCTTCGCAAAACTGAAGTTGAGCCACTGATGTCACATGGATTATTTTACTGATGTCCGTTTCTGGGACTGGGAACTTTGCAGTTGCATTGCTGTCCATGCAGGGTCAGAGAGCTCTCAGATTTCATCAAAAATATGTTAATTTGTGTTCTGAAGATGAAAGGTCTTACGGGTTTGGAGCGACATGAGGGTTAGTAATTAACAATAGAATTTTCATTTTTGGGTGAACTAACCCTTTAAGTATATTCTTCTAAAGTATATTATTTTTGTAATAATTACTCTTTTTAAAAGTATGCTAAAGCGTACTAATGTTTAGAAAGATATTCTTTGACTTTATATTTCCCCCAAAATTCAGCCTGTAGACCAGGGGTCACCAAACTTGTCCCTGTAGGGCCGGTGTCCTGCAGAGTTTAGCTCCAACCCTAATCAAACACACCTGAAGCAGCTAATCAAGGTCTTGCTTGGTGGACTTGAAACTTCAAGGTAGGTGTGTTGAGGCAAGTTGGAGCTAAACTCTGCAGGACACCGGCCCTCCAGTACCGAGTGTGGTGACCCCTGCTGTAAACTGTTAAGATTCACAGATTTGTAGCAGAACAACTACTTGTTTAAACATTTCAAAGCAAGAGAGGGGAAGATACAGGGAGAGAAGGAGGGAAGAGACAGAAAGTGCTTCTTTTAACAACATAAATGGCCACTGTGGGATTGGCATAGACAGAGAAAGATTTGGACTCATTTGGTTTGACTGAATTAATTATCTCCCAACAGCGAGAACAATGTGATGTACACACGTGAGTGCAGCGCTAACAATAAAACAGCTTGTTTTTTGTTCAAAAAATGATAATATAATTCTCTGGAATCCATTTAATGAGCCAAAAACAGTTTGCTCATATTTATTCAACCCTAAAAACTATTAAAACACCAATTTAGTGATATAGTCAAGCTGTTTATGGAATCTGTTTATGACAAAAATAGCTGTTATGGGACAGGACTCAGCTTGACAGACACATTGCAAATGCCATAATGAAAAGAATCCCAGGTTTGGCTCACAGGAGAGAGAGACAGAGGAACATGTTTTTGTATGAGGCTCTTATCTCAAAACCCACCACACAAACCCATACACATGCACACACACACACACACGCGCTTCTTGAGCTGCTTAATCACCAGTCTGGTGTCTGCTCAAGCCTTCATGTGTGTGTGTGTGTCTATGAACGATAGTATGGAGGAAGGGTATCACTTTGACAGGTAGAGGATTGTGGGAAGCTGCAAAAGAAACAGCAGTGTTTCCCAGCCCCCACTCGACTGTCTTTGACTCGCCTGTTAAAACTCTTCAAGCTCCTCTATCCATTCACCTTCCCCCTCCTCTCTGGAAGCGTTCACTTTCAGTAGCCGTTTGCTCAAAAATGATTTATTTTCAGCAGTTGAGCCCATTAGTATTCTCTCTCTGCTCGGTGGCACGTTAACCTTTGTGTTCACTTTACCTAGTAATGTGCATACAACTCAGCAGTTTGTGGTGCATGATAATTTTTCATATTTATCACAATCATTAATCCTGCACTTGCAAAATAATCAGCAATCATTATCTTTTTTATTTCAAGTTAAAAATTGTTATTTTATTAGAGGATGTTAAGTGGATATTACTGCATATTGCTTTCATAGAATGTGTCTTGATTGTAAGAATGTAATTTTGTGCCATTAGTAGAATTCTTTATCTGAAAGAATCGCTAAAATACCGATGGTATTATCTGATGTGTAATCATGTAAATGCTATGGTATTTGGATATGATTATGGCAAGGAGCTAAAGGACCTTTTTTATCATAAAACATTAAATTCCACTAAAAATAATAATGCGGATACTGTGAAAATTAAATGAAAATTACTAAAGTTGCTACTGAAAATCCACAAAAATCCAGCCTTGTTCAAGGCTTTTCAGTTACAGCTGATTATGTAAAAACATATTTTCCATAAAAACAAAAATGTTCCTTTGTTGAAGAGTCTTAAGACCTCATTAAAAACTGAACCAAAATGGTTGGCTAGGAAATGGGAAAGATGCAGAATGGCTGAACTGTAATATATTTTTTTCTTCTTCTGTAATTGGTAGGAAATAATTTTGGATGTTGTGAAGGGTGGTTGAAGTAGCCCCATGATAACTGTTCCAATCGCAATGAAAATTCATTTGAGATTTGTATGCCTGGACCAATATTTTAGCATTATTCAAGGGAGAGTTCACCCAAAATTCATAATTTCATCAAGATATTTTGAACAATGTTGTTAACCAAACAGTTGTGATTACAATTGACTTGCATTATATGGACAAAAAAAGCATTTTGGGACATTTTTCATAATATGTTCCATGGAGAAAAGTCATATAGGTTTAGAACGACATGAGGGTTTTCATTTTTGGGTGAACTATGCCTTTAAATGTTACTCCTCAAAATTTTTATGCATCAAACTATTTTCATATAGTGAAAATCACTATAGCCCCTTTATCTACCCTAGCTAAACCTCCCTAATTTTACTGTAGACACTGTATACGTTTAAATAAATGGATTGAAAATTAAATTTTGCCTTTCAGGCAAATGAGAAGAACTTGATTTCCTTTTTGCTTTATGTAAAAAAGTGAAAATAACACAAACATATAGTAATCTGAAATGTTTTTTTTTTTTTATCTCTCCATCTCCTCAGCTGGGTGGCTCCTTCCTCCTTGGTGTTGGGGTGTGGGTTGTAGTGGACCCCACTGGTTTTAGGGAGATAGTGGCAGCCAACCCCCTTCTCTTCACAGGCGTCTACATCATCCTGGCCTTGGGAGGCATGCTTTTCCTGCTAGGCTTCCTGGGCTGCTGCGGAGCCATACGAGAAAACAAGTGTTTGCTGCTTTTTGTGAGTCACGGTATACTGGAGACGACACTATGTTTCAAGCTGCTGTCACATAGGTTACATACATCTATGACATCTATGGTTCCATAAAGAACCTTGAAAACATTTGCGTTGGACATAAGGTTCTTTACAGTGGGAAAAGAGGTTATTTAAATTATTCAAATGTTTATCAAACTATGAAAAGAATGGTTCTTTTAAGAACTCTTCACTGAAAGGTTCTTTGGGCAGCCCAGAATTATTCTTTTATGACATTGTTGTGCAAACCCATTTAGGTAACCATTATTTTTAAGAATGTAGCAAAATACAGTCCTGTTTCATAGCAGTCATTTAGTCAGGATTTAGTCCTGTTAATAAATACAGTTGTCTAACCCAAACACAGACTGTGTGACAAAATTCTCCTCTCCCTGCAGTTCTTCATGCTGATCCTCATTATATTCCTGGCAGAGCTGGCAGCAGCCATTCTCGCCTTCATCTTCCGGGAACATGTGAGTGGCCATGTCCAACATGTTGAGGCAGCTTCATGTTTTCAGTGCTGTTGTGCTGTTAATATCTCTAATATTTTAATTTGTGTGTGTGTGTGTGTGTACAGCTGACCAGAGAATACTTCACTAAGGAACTGAAGAGGCACTACCAAGGCTACAACAACACTGATGTCTTCACATCAACGTGGAACGCCATTATGAATACAGTAGGTCTTGTTTGTTCCTCAAACATCAGCTACTGTGAATCAATGTTTACCAAACTTATTTGGCCCATCAATACCGCAAAGCTCAAAAATTAGGTTATTTTAACTAATATTTGCCTGTCTCTGCATCCCTCTAGTTTGACTGCTGTGGAGTGAATAGTCCAGAAGACTTTGGGGAAAGCACTTTCAGGTTTATAAACCCCAGTGAAGTGGTGCCTGAGGCCTGCTGCCATAGGAATAGTCATCTTGGAGAAGCAGGCTTCGGTAACAGGGAGGAATGCCTGTTAGGCAGCATGCTGTACCGGAACAACAAGGTGGGCTCTCGTACTTCTGTATACGTCACATCCCCTCTGCCTGCTCAAAAGCTCATAGCCCAGATTTAACTAGAGCAGAAAAACAGGAAAAGAGGAATAGGGTTACCACTCAGCTTCAGCTCTTCCAATGCTGACTAGTGCTTTTCCATGTTCTCAGTGTCTTGGGAATGTGAGCGCATGTGAGAGTTTCTGTGAAAGCGAGCAGGGGCAGTAAAACTTAAGTAAGGGTCCGCATGGGTTTTTAGACAGATGTCCTCTAGTCATGCATACTTGTATTAAAATGTTACAAGTTGACTCATCCTCATGTAGTTCCAAACCCTTATGAGTGTATCTGTAAAATAGAAAGTTTCTCATTTTGTAAAATGTTTACAGACTTCACAGCTGTTTAACATCATAATTATGAAATAAAAAAACACTATAAAATAGTCCATATGACTTGTGTTCTGTATTCAAAGTTATCTGGAGTCATTTGATAGTTTTGTGAGAAGAAAAGCCTCATTGTTTAATCATTGTTCACTGATAATCTTCTCCTTCAGTCAGATATTCATTTGATATCAGATCAGAGTCAGTTTGATTCTTGATCAAATTGTCCAGTACAGTTCAAAAGTCACATTTTTTTCAAAGCAGCTGTAACAAAAGTCATTCTTGTATGTCTAATGCCTTAGTGATCCTCTGGATTTAGGTGTAACTGTAGTTAAGATGTCACTATATTTCATTTTTGACATGAATGAAAATGAGACTGTGAGAATAAAAGTGCAGCCTGTTTAATTGTACTGATGTTTAGCAACATACCAATTGTTCAGCTGTATTGTTCTATTAAGAGATTGAAATGATTGAATTGAGATGAGGGGAAGTCGTGGCCTAATGGTTAGAGACTTGGACTCGTAATCGAAAGGTTGCGGGTTCGAGTCCCCGGCCGGGGGGAGTGAATGTCCAGCGCTCTCTCTACCCTCAATACCACGACTGAGGTGCCCTTGAGCAAGGCACCGAACCCCCAACCATAAATGGCTGCCTGCTCCGGGTGTGTGTGTGTGTGTGTGTGTGTGTGTGTGCGCGCGCATTTGTTCACTACTCACTGCTGTGTGTGTGCACTTGGATGGGTTAAACGCAGAGCACCAATTTCGAGTATGGGTCACCATACTTGACAATACGTCACGACTTACTTACTTACTAAATATTGGTTGGTTCCCCTTCAGGAACTCGAGCTGCGTCAGATACGCTTTGGGAACGCCTTCAGCGTGACCGTGCTCTGAAAATCCAATGGAAGGGCGAGGCATCACGTCACGACCAGGAAGCTATAAAGGCACGTGAGGTGGAGCCGGCTTCAACTTTCTGTCAGTCAGCAAGCGCTCTGTGTGTCTGTCAGTCCGATTTTTCGTTTATGATTTGGTATTGTGTGTCAAAATAAAGCACTATGTTCAAGGCCACAAGTAAAGTTAAGCATAAGGGCGATCTCGGATCACGCTTCAAGTTTGTGCATGGTCTGCCTGGGTGCGAGGCATGCGGAGTCGGCTCTCGAGGGAGGTCCCGCGGCTGCCGAGGCAGAGCGGCGGCTGCACTCGTGGGGCTCGCAGGCTGATCTGGCAGAGGGAATGGAGACGGGTGAGTCCCTATCTTCTTTTTCGCCTGCCAGATCTGGTGCCCTCTCCCTGGGTTCGGAAGCCCGTTCTGCGGTTTCTTACCCCCGAGGTGAGGGCTCGACGCTTCGTCTCTCTTCCTCCGAGGAGGTTGAGCTGGCGAGCGTCGATGAGGATTCGCCTCCTCAATCGCCCCAGTATGAGGAGCTGTTGGAGGTGGTTACTCGTGCGGTGGCCAAGCTAGACATTGACTGGCCCGCCGAGAAAACATCTGAGCCCCAAAGGAGCAGATTAGATGAACGCTTTTTGCGTATGAGGCCACCACCTCCACACCAGAGCCTGCCGTTTTTCCCCGATCTCCACACCGAAGTGTTGAAATCATGGGTTAAACCATTTTCTTCCCGCCTCTTCGTCCCTGCATCTGATTACTACGGTAATGTGGCGGGACTGAATGAGTGCGGGTACAGAGCGATGCCACGGGTCGAACGGACGCTCGCGAGCTATCTGTCGCCTGGTGTTGCATCGTCTCTGAAGGCTCCAACTTTTCCCACCAAACCGCTACGAACTACATCTGCGTTGGTGAGCAAAGGGTATGCGGCAGCAGGTCAGGCTGGTGCGTGGCTGCACACTATGTCCGTGTTACAGGCGTACCAAGCCGAACTGCTGAAGGAGTTAGATGAGGGCGAGGAGTTTAAATCTGAAGATATTTCTGAACTCAGGTGAACCGCTGATTTAGCCCTCCGCGCCACCAAGGAGACCGCCTGTGCTATTGGGCGCTCCATGGCAGCTATGGTGGCAGCGGAGAGGCATCTCTGGCTGACCCTTTCAGATATGAAAGATAAGGATCGGGTCTGCCTCATGGACGCCCTGCGTGCACCTTCTGGCCTGTTCGGCGACGCTGTCAATGCAGTCGTTGACAGGTACCAGGAGGCTCGTACACAAGCGGCGGCGTTCCAGCGGTTCCTCCCTCGCCGCTCTCGAACTCTGGGGGCTGCTGGGCGGGAGCAGCCCCCTCCGCATGCCAGCTCCTCATATCGGGACACACAAAAACAGAGCGTCGCCTCTCGTGCGCCCCCCGTGGGGACCTCTAAGTCTAAGACGGATCTGCGGGCCGTCATTCAGGCTAGAAGGTCCTCGGCGAAGGAGTCCTGATGCAAGTGGTCCAGGACTTCTGAGGGCGACCCCTACTGGGGTGGAGCGGTGCCCACCGCATTACACGGTGCCCGTCTCGCCTCAGTGCCCCCAGGGGATCGGTCTGCCAACCCTGCCGCTGTTCCAGGGCACAGCCGTCCCCAGCGAGTATTACTTTCAGTTCTTTTCGCCCGAAGACATAGCGGAGCTGAAAAACTCGCCACCTCCTCGGAGGTCTCTGCAGCAGTTAGATTGGTCGCCCCCTGTCGGTGCGCCGCTTCAGGGCACCGATCTAGCCGCTCCTCTTACACCAGAGGTCAGTCTCGAGAGACTGATTCCCTTAGTAGATTATTTGGTAGCGTGGAAACTACTGCCAAATGTATCTCATTGGGTCCTGCATACGATAGAGAAAGGCTATCGTATTCAGTTCGGCGCTCTGCCGCCGCGATTCAACGGGGTTATTCTGACTCAGGTCGGCCCCGAGCAGGCTCTGGTGATGGAACAAGAAGTCGAGACTTTACTAAGGAAGGAGGCCATAGAGGTGGTCCCTCCTCACGAAGCTCAGTCAGGCTTTTACAGCCGGTACTTCATAGTTCCAAAGAGGGATGGAGGGTTGCGTCCCATTCTAGATCTGCGTCAACTGAACCGCTCAGTCATGCGACTGAAGTCCAAGATGCTCACTATCAAACATGTCGTGTCTCAAATCAGGTCCGAGGACTGGTTTGTCACGATAGATCTAAACGATGCGTACTTCCATGTCTCCATCCTTCCCAGTCACAGGAAGTTCTTGAGGTTCGCTTTCGGGGGCGAAGTTTACCAATATCGAGTTCTTCCCTTTGGCCTAGCACTCTCACCCCGGACTTTCACGAAGTGTGTGGATGCGGCACTGGCCCTGTTGCGGCTTCAGGGCATCCGCATACTAAATTATATAGACAATTGGTTGATTCTAGCTTAATCAGAGCAGACGGCGGCTCGACATCGAGATGTCGTTCTCGCCCACATGAAAGACCTGGGGTTAAGACTAAACACCAAGAAAAGTGTGCTTTCTCCATTACAGAGGACCACTTATCTGGGTGTGGTGTGGGATTCGACCACGATGCAGGCACGTTTGTCCCCTGCTCGTATCGAGTCGATCCTCACAGCAATCAAGAGAGTGCAAGAGGGCCAGTCACTCACTGTACAGCAGTTTCAGAGACTGCTGGGTCTGATGGCAGCTGCATCCAACGTGATACCTTTTGGCCTGCTGTACATGAGACCCTTACAGTGGTGGCTCAAGACCAGGGGGTTCTATAGTCGCAAACAAGACCTGTTTGCGACTATAGAGTCAGTTCAATGTCCCCTCTGGTTCTCTCTGATTCCTCCAGCTCCTCTGGGACTGGATGCTATGGTGCAGACTTGGCCGAGGGTTCATCTGTACGCTTTTCCCCCTATCGTTCTTTTCCCGGGAGTTCTGGCGAGAGTGCGCCGGGACGAGGTCAGTCTACTACTGGTAGCGCCGTTCTGGCCGGGCCGAGTATGGTTCTCGGACCTGATTTCTCTCCTCGACGGCACTCCATGGGAGATTCCCGTCAGAAGAGATCTCCTCTCACAGACGGGGGGCACTATCGTCCAAACTCGCCCGGAGCTGTGGAAGCTGTGGGTGTGGCCCCTGAGGGAGCACAGCTCATAGCCTCCGGTCTCTCAACCGAGGTTGTTGAGACCACCCTCCAATCCAGAGCTCCCTCTACAAGGAAACTGTACGCCCTGATGTGGAGGCTCTTCACTTCATGGTGCGGAGACCGCCAGCTCGACCCAGTTAACTGCCCAATTGGTACAGTTCTGGTGTTTCTGCAGGCCCGTTTCTCCGCAGGGTTAACCCACTCCACCATTAAGGTGTACGTGGCGGCCATTGCGGCCTACCACGTTCCTGTCAGTGGACAGTCAGTGGGCAGACACTCCCAGGTTACACGTTTCCTCCGCGGTGCGCTGAGGCTGAGGCCACCAGTATGTTCTTGTGTCCCCACGTAGGACCTGGCTGTGGTTCTAGAGGCTCTTTGCAAAGCTCCCTTTGAGCCCATTGAGGAGATATCTGATAGACTCCTCACCATTAAGATTGCCTTTCTTCTGGCTATTTCCTCTCTGAAGAGAGTTGGTGATTTACAGACCCTTTCTGTGGCCCCTACCTATCTTGACTTTGCGCCCGGTATGGCCAAAGTTTTTCTCTACCCCCAAGCGGGGTATGTACCTAAGGTTCCCTCTGTGGTACCACAGCCCGTCCTACTTCGGGCCTTCTGTCCTCCTCCCTTCAGGGAGCCGACCAGCAGAAACTTAATTGTATGTGTCCAGTGCGAGCACTGGGCACGTACGTCCACAGAGCTGCCCTGTGGAGAAAGGCGGACCAACTCCTAGAGTGCTATGGTCCTCCTAAGAGGGGTCTTCCTGCTACTAAGCAGACCCTCAGTAGGTGGATAGTGGATGCTATTAATATTGCCTATGAGTCCTCTCAGCTCCCCTCGCCGATGGGAGTCAGAGCTCACTCAACCCGAGGTGTGGCGGCCTCCAAGGCCTTCCTAGCAGGTGTGTCTATGCAGGACATCTGCAACGCTGCTGGGTGGTCCACGCCCCTCACTTTTGTAAGGTTTTATGACCTCGACATTCGAGCCGCTCCGGGCTTTTCTGTCCTCTCGTCCTAGTCACACTAGGCAGGGACTTGTCAGTCTGGCGGCGTGGGTATCTCGTTCCCAAAGCGTATCTGACACAGCTCCAGTTCCTGAAGGGGAACGTCTCAGGTTACGTATGTAACCATGGTTCCCCGAAGGGAACGAGACACTGCGTCTCGAGGACATTCCTCCGGCATCCCTGCCAGCGCTTGCTTCATTCCTAGAAGCTGAAGCCGGCTCCACCTCACGTGTCTTTATAGCTTCCTGGTCGTGACGTCACCCACCCGTGACACCTCGCCCTTCCATTGGACTGATTGTACAGATAATTCAGAGCACGGTCACGCTGAAGAAGTTCCCAAAGCGTATCTGACGCAGCCTCTCATTCCCTTCGGGGAACCATGGTTACATGCATAACCTGAGACGTTTTGCTCTAAGTGCAAGCAATTTTTTGAAAGTATAAATGAAAATATGATCAGTTGTTGCTTGTGAGAAATCTGAAAAATTGAAATGAACTAAAAAAAAGTCTGAAAAAAAACTAATGGAAGAGATCAAAGCAATGATTCGTTTACTCATTTGAACTCAATGAACTGGTCACAGCAGAATATAGTGCACAAGTTGAATGCACTTTTTTGAGATTTAGAGACAACATGTATAGGTGTCTATATAATGGCATTACTTCACAAAATTGTACAAATAAAAATGTTTTTCTTTCTGTTTGGATCTGCAGGGCTGCTACTCAGCGGTTGTGGACTACTTTGAGATGTACATCTATGGTGCTGGTGCCCTGGCTATTGTTGTACTCACAATTGAGGTATGGCATTTCATAATGACTGTTCAACTGACATTTTCTCAGAGAATTGTTTAAAACTGTTGAAGATAGGACAGATCTTGAGAGACTGAGTTTAACAGAAGAGAGACAGTCCTGTAAACTGGATCTCTGCTGCCCTCATGTGGTAATGTGCTGGAGGCAGACAGCTGAAGAGTGACTTCTGAGAATCATCATGCTGTAAAATACAAATTAAAGGGATAATTCACTAAAAAAATTAAATTCTGTCATTAATTACTCACCCTCATGTTGTTCCAAACCCATAAGACCTTCATTCATCTTTAGAACACAAATTAAGATATTTTTGATGAAATCCAAGAGCCTCCTTAGACAGCAATGCAGCTAGCACATTCAAGGCCAAGTAGTAACGAAATCATTAAAATAGTCCATGTGACATCAGTGGTTGAACTGTAATTTTATGAAGTTACAAGAATACTTTTTTTGTGCAATGAAAACAAATATAACAACTTTATTCGTAGGTCTTACGGGTTTGTAATGATTAATGACAGAATTTTAATTTTTGGGTGAACTATCCCTTTAAATTGATTAACAGAACAGTTTCATTTTATCAGGGATGGTGAATGAAGCTTTTTTTAACAAGTGAGGGGCCCTTAAGATTGAATTTGTCTTGATTATTTTATATTACTTAATCAAACAAAACTATTTGAATGATTCATAATTGTTTGTTTACTTTCATATGAATCTATATAAGATGTTTGTTTCTTTTCTCAACAGCTTTTTGCAATGGTGTTCGCCATGTGTCTATTCAGGGGAATCCAATAGATCGAGTTCACCGAAAGACTTTTTCAAAAAGGAAAACACCACAAAAGAAAACTGAACCACTTGTCAAAGAATGTTTTACTCCATTTTATATCTCTAAAATTATTAAGGAATAAAAAAATGTAAAAAAAGAATCATTGACCTGTACTTCACAGCTGGACCTTTGAGGTACAAGGTAACAAAATAAAACATTAACAAAAAAGAACATTCTTTGAATACTGCAAAGATTTAATGGGCTTTTTGTCAGAAACCCCATGCGTAATTTCGACCAGGTGTTAAATAGACCAGATAAAGCCTGAAAAACAGATGAAGAAGGTGCTGCACTGATTTTGGATGAAGAATATTTATACTGAGTAATGCTGGCTTGTTTGTATAGGCATTTGTGCTTTTAGTAAAAAAAAAAAAAAAAAAAATTTTAGAACAAACCACTCTCCTGTCACCAAGACATCACCACAGTTAGCAAGCTTTCACAAGCACATTATATCAGTGTTGTATAGTCATGTGAATTTCCATTTTTATCTATTCCTGTGTGGATGTTGGAGATCTGTGTGTGTGTGTGTGTGTGTGCATGTTTATGTGGTTTATGAGGACACAAATTTGTATAACGACATGGGTATGACAGAGGTATTACAATATGAAGGTGGTTTATGAGGACACTGCCTATGTCCCCGTAATTCAAAAGGCTTAAAAAACATACTAAATGGTGTTTTTTTGAAAATCTAAAAATGCACAAAGTCTCCTGTGAGGGCTAAGTTTAGGTGTAGAAAGTGTAGGGTTGGTGTAGGGCAATAGCACACACAGTTTGTTCAGTATAAAAACCATTACGCCTATGGAGAGGTTTATGTGGTTCCCCATAAACCACAAAAACCAACATGTGTGTGTGTGTGTGTGTGCGTGTGTGTGTGTGTGCGTGTGTGTGTGTGTGTGTGTGTGTGTGTGTGTGTGAGTGTGTGTGTGTGTTTGCGTGTGTGTGTGTGTGTGTGTTTGCGTGTGTGTGTGTGTGTGTGTGTAGGGTGAATGTACCTCTTCCCTGCTTGAAGACCAGCAATTTTCTTTTTCGTATTGTGATGTTTATTGCAATAGTAATTCTATGTGATTTTAGCTAATTGATGTGTATGCATTTGTATTGAAGATAAGACTAACATTAAAGGAATCTGATGAACCATTTGCTCAGAATCTCAGTGTCTCTATAAATCTGACCTTCTAAAGCTGATGATACACGGGGCAACTTTTTGAGCAGTTTTACTGGGCAACTTTTTTTTAATAATGATTCTTGGGCACTTTCCCACTGAGAATGGGTAACAAATTTCTATCTGGATACTTTAGATCAGTCGTGCCCTGTGTCACATGGTTGCCTGTTGAGGGCAAAATTAAGCAAAGTTGCCCGTCAACATTGCTCATCATCGATCATCAGCCTAAGGTTTAGTTCAATTGCTTTCAAATATATATATATATATATATATATATATATATATATATATATATACACACACACACACACACACACATACAGTGTATGTATGTGTATATATATATATATATATATAGCATTATGAAAAGAGAGCCCAGCTCTGCATGGATTTGTTTTTGGACCTCTCACAGCAGAGCAACGATTTGAATTCATCATTTCTCTCTCCTTTAAGTATATGCCTTATGTTTATTTATTTTTTGTTTATCTAAGTCAAGCACTTTATTATTATTATTATTTTTTTTTATTAATTGTCATCTTAATAATTAATGAGGTAACATAGATAGATACAGTAGATATAGTGGCGAAAAATAAAAAAAATAGCACACAGCAGTGGATTTCATCAAAGACTATGAGTGTCTGTGGGTGAGATCAACATAAAAAATAGCACTGTATTTGGACACTAAATTCACTTCACTCCGCTTTGCGTCGTGCCGCACAACGTCCTCTCAGCCATGACTTGTTCACAATACAGCAAATGGGGTACTGACATTAGCATTAGCATAACCCAAAGTTAGCATAGAAACACAGTCAAATCTGTAAGTCACAGTGTGTACAAATACGATCATGGTTACCCACCACTATCTTCCACTAGTAAAGTGGAAAACAATCCACATCCAGTTAGTGTTAGAGAGGGGGATGTGGATGGTAAAAATATGAAGGGAAGGAAGGAGGATACCATTAAAAAGAAGAAAAGGTTTTGGAGGGGTGTCTTTTCTCATTAAAGAGGTGGCAGATCTTCATACCATTAACCGTAAAGATCTCCCCATTGGCCACCCTGAGGATGATAATGTCCTCCATGTTCCAGTCTGCTCTGAACATGATTGGAGCAACAGCATCCTCCCCACTTCAGACCACTCTGCATCTGAACAGTGTGCCAACATCCTCACTGCTACAGTCTACTCTAAGCATGATTGGAGTA
Organism: Barbus barbus; assembly: GCF_936440315.1. Lineage (NCBI taxonomy): Eukaryota > Metazoa > Chordata > Actinopteri > Cypriniformes > Cyprinidae > Barbus > Barbus barbus. Next base: position 15,945,879 of record NC_136751.1, on the reverse strand, counting down.
GTGACGGCCTTCTAACTCCTGTTAGCTCCCCATTTGATTGAAGCCCTGAAATGTGGTCCTCTCTGTGTCAGAATGGAGTGCCAACATCCTCCTCTCTCTAGTCAGCTCTGCATCTGACTGGAGTGCCAAAGTCCTTCTTGTTCCAGTCTGCTCTGAATCTGATTGGAGCATCAACATTCTCTAGACTCCAGCTCCTACTACACTTATTTGGATTGTCGACATCCCATCTCGACTGCACCAGCCCCAAAGCCCCAACTATTTTAGCCATTTGGTCACAGAGCTCTGCTCCCAAAGAAACTAACCAGTGCCTAACTATATTTGAACATCTGAGGTAACATCAGAGTTTAATGGTCACCGTTTAATGGTCCTTAAGTTGCCACCTCAGAGTTTCCTCTCTTGGCTGTGTGGTCGCAGAGCTCAGGTCCCTAATTACTCAGTATTCAGTACCACCCTAGTCTAAGAACTCTCTCTCTTGGTCTAATCACAGCCTCCTTCTTTTATAGATCTTTGTCACAGTCAGCTTGTTCCCCGAATTGGTGTCCCGGCTGTCCCAGTTCCAGGGCTCCCTGTCTCTGCCGCCTCAAACCTGCACTGGTCTCCATTTTAAATAAAATGATGTCTTATTAACAAAGTTTGGGACGAGCATGTTCAAATAATCAAACAATTCAGCACAGGTGGACCTGGATAAGTTCAGATGAAATTAATTAGCATGATATTAAATATAGTAGTGCTGTCAAATGATTAATCGCATCCAAAATAAAAATGTATATTTATTATGTATATATAAACGCACACACACATACACACACACACACACACACATACACACACACACACACACACACATACATGCATGCGTGTATTTATATATGCATAATAAATATACACAGCACACACACATACAGTATATTATGTAAACAAAAACTAATATTCGCATAATCTGAGTATATGTAAGTGTAAACTCATGAAATAGATATCAACCCAGAAGCAGGTAAGAATGGTAATAAAAATACATTAAACAGAGAACATAATATCAGTAGAGAAATGGCTCAATGAGTGGCAGGTGACAAGATTTATATGTTTTCCTATGTTGACAGCTTTCCATCGAAGATATAAACATTAAATTTTTAATTGCAAATGTGAAAAGTCTAGAGTGGAGTGGGCTACTCCAAAAGTACTTGGAGAAAACCTAGACCTTCTTCAGAGAAGTGAACAGGCCACATGGAGACACATCTCTTAACATTTTTTTGTTTATTTTTATTTATTTATTAATAGATAGAGTACTATTTTCAGATGTAACTCTTAGCCTATATTTTCAAAAGTCATGTTTTTATTAAGGTTGAGTAGGTTTCTGAAATCTGACTTTATATGCCAAACAAGGAAAAATACAATATTATCTGTGCTTGGCTGAAAAAAAGAAAATAAAAAAAATATATAACTTAAATTAGTTGTAGTGAATTGTATAGATACAGCTAAGATTTGTAGCTTTTATAAACTCTTTTGTTTTTTAGATTAAATCTGTAGAGATTTTAAAAGATGTCTCCGCTCTCAAGTGGCTATGAAATGAAACACAACCACAACCCGCTAAGCAAGATCAGGTAAATTTGAACAACGGTGAACAAAGTCAAAGTCAAAGAGCAAATGAATAAATTGGAAAAACTAATAAACTCAGACCTGTAATATGAACGCATTCCTTTGCAGATTGTCAGCATCTGAATTCTTCTGAAAAATCCAAAAAGATCTATCATAGTTAGTAGATCATGAAATTTCTGTATCATTTTCCAGAAGGTTAGGGTTTAATTTGTCAGGGGATTCTACAGCATATATATTTTAGATGAAAATAATATATGAAAGATGAATTTTGGGAACTTTTGGGGGCTACTAACAGAGGAGGTCAGAAATGACTATCAGAAATGTACTCTGTGTTTGTGTCTCATTCACATAGCTTCAGTAGAAAAGAACAATAAATTCAGCCCCCAGTACTTTCTGATCTGCTGGTATCCTGTATCACAGATGTGAACTCATACTGTACCACTCACAATCTGCATTGTTAAAAGCTCTATACAAATAAAGGTGACTTGACTTGACCTCTGCCACTCTCAATCCATCGCCCCATAAATTCCTAAATATTAAGGTTAGTAAGGTTGATAAAAACCATTAATTATATTTCTTTCATTAATAGTGTTTCGTAAAAAAAACAAGAAAAACAGATTTGTGACTTTTGCAACATCTTGAAAAGTGAGAAATGGCCAGCCTTTAACGACCTAATAGATGATGTGAGTACGAAACACTATAATTAGCATGTGTGCAAAGCAGATTTAAATCATGTGATCTGGTAGATTAAGCAGCCAATAAAGGTGCCAGTATATTACCGCTATAGAACCAACCTGCCATATTTTACAGAGGTTTTTTTGATGCAGTGCATTACATTTTTCTCCCGTTCTCTGCATTTTATCACCCTACACTTTTTCTTCGGTCATAAACTCCTTTATCTTTGTCTCCTGACGTGTGTTTGGTTTTCTGTTTGTGCGTGTGAGATGGAGAGAGTTTAGCAAAGCCCAAGGGACTGAAACTCTGCCAGAAATGTAAGAAGAGTGAAGGGATCGGACCGTTCACAGAGTGAGAAAGTAAAAATGGGTTGTGTGAGTGCCAGACATCTTCCCTGATGGATTCATTTGGAAGAGCTCCAGCCTCATCTGGAAGGCTGTCGGGTCCCAGCGGAGGTTTTATTGGGTGACAAGCATTGTGTTGGCTGTCTCCTTACAGCTCTGGATGCAGACCAAAACTGTTGCTCAACACAGAGGAAGACAAAGTTTGCTCCTTAGTCCTGTGAAATATGTTGAACTCTGGCACTCAGTTTGTGAAATGCTCGTTTTATGTAGTGTGTCCATTTTATCTTAAAAGTTATTTTCTAACAACTTTTCAGAACAGAATGAGGGCCCACTGCCCTTTTCATGCTTTAAACATGACAAATAAACAGAATTACGATCTATCAAAATTTTGGCTGCCAATAGATGACCTGCTTGACATGCAGGTGCAAATTTCCATATGCAATGTGTTAAAATTCTCTATGGCCAGTTTGTGTTGTTAATATAATGAATTAAAAATAGGATACTATTGCAAAGCAGTTTAAACTGTTTGGAATAAAGTCCAATCTTTGGCTGTTGGGAACTGTTCTTTTGCTGAAGAGCAATTTGCATGTAAATCATTATCTTCCTCTTTCCACACCCTTTCTCTGATTTAGCTGACTAATGCAGTTTTTTTGCAATGAGAAAAGTCTGTATATTGGAATTCATGCATTCAAATGATTTATTGCAATTATTTATGTATTTTAGGTTATAAATTAAGCCCGAAACAATTAGCCGTAACCTCACCGCAGCACAAATAATGGATGATATGACTTGACAATAATAACCTTGTCAAGGCTTGTCAGAACTGCTTTCTTCTCAAGTAGAATAAAAATTCCCATATTCCCATAATCATTTTAAATTAATACATTTCAAGATTCTATTAAACAGCAACAACATACAAATCGATAAAATGCTTTGTATTTTACACAGACTTGTTAATGTCTGAATTTCATGACACATACAGTACAAACAATATTTTCAGAATGGAATTTAATGATCATTTTACAAAAGAAAATTAGTTATGTTATCAAGAATAACAACAAAAACCAGGAAAACTATATCATTCATTAAATTCAAACACACATAGGAAGCAAATCATTGTATTATCCAAAGTGCATGCTGTACAAACACAAAGAACTGATGATAATATTTAACTGCATGTCTCAGTAGTATTTAAACTGAGGAACGAATAAAGGAATAATGGAGCCACATTGTAGAAAGCAACAGTTATGCCCTCTCTTAATACAGACCCAGACCTCTCTCTGTTACACTGCCTCTACCATTTAGAAGTGGACAGACCAATTAAGTTTTGACCTTAAAATTCAATGAAGTTTTAGCTAATCTCAATCAGTAAGTCTGTAAAGCATTTTTCCACTGATTTACAGAATGAGCTGTCTTTAAATCTACAATATGTAACTTTTTACCCTTTATTGGTTGAAGCATAAAACTACAAGTTACTTGCAGATAAACAAAGTTTTGTAATTATTAGGGGTCGAACGATTATCGGCGCCGATATTAAAAACGAAACCCCAAAAACGATTTACCAATAAAATAATTTAAATGCATTTAAAGAAAGTTTTTGTTAGAGCCCTTGTTATTCTTAATTTTGACATTCATTTTCATTTTTACACCAGACATATCGGTTCAAAATATTAGTTATCGGTCTACTTGATCTGTAATAATCAGTATCAGCATTGCCCCTGAAAAACCTATCGTCAACCCCTAGTAATTATGTGAATATTTTGGTAATTTGTAATTATATCAAATGTCGAATATCATGATGTAAACAATCACGGACAAATGATGAAAGTATGCAGTTTTCCAGGTAATCCATCCCAACAGCTCTAATATATTAATTTACTGTAGGCTTCCTATTGATTTAGGGCGAGGCAAAAACAGGGTTTGGATTATGAAATATGTTCATTATTTAAATTTGGTTAATTTCAATCAAAAAGTTACATAGTGTAGCTTTGACCATTATCAGTTTAATATCTACTGTTTACTCCCCGGCTGTGTTGTCTTTTTATGCCAACTGCCATAATAGTCTCATAAAATGTGACTGAGAGGGATCAACTGGATCAATTAATCCTAAATGTAAAAGAAAACTTGAATTTACTTCTGTCAGCATCTAATAAAAAGCCATCATTTTGCAGCACATTATTGCTAGTGAACCCTAATGGCACTAAACTTAGTGTCTCTTTTCACACATCATGATAACAAGAATGTTGAAAAGAAGCAGAGGTTTTGGGTGGTGACCCAGCCTGTAGCGGGAGAAACTAGACCTATGCTGCTACGAGGGCCCAATGCTGCATTGAGCCAGGAAATTAATGAAGTTAGGCTTATGTTCCAGCTGATGGAGTCGTGTCCCTCTAACACAAAACAAACATAACATTCCAGCATTTGTCTGGAAACAATGTCCTATTACCTCTGGTTTAGAAAATGTGGCTGTGATTAAAGGGAGTATTTTGGGGGCTTGAGCTGGATGGAATCTGAATGTTCGGCATATAAAGAATGAAGAGAACAAAACCCAATGTTCATTGGCTTATATAGAGTAGATGTAACGCCGTCTGGATCTATTAGGTGTGCTCTTTGGCTGGTACAGAATTCTGCTCCCTGCAAAATATCTTGCATAGAATGAGAAACACTTGTTCTTGTTTTATTATACCTTTATATTCTGGCCCATCCTTAGTGAGTTGTTTAAGCCTAGTGCATAAGAACTGTTGCAAGAGACATCTTCTTAAGCCTTACTAAAACCAAGCACTAACAGCATGTCCTGCTCAGGTATTCAATTCAAATAATTCAGATAAAATGTCATTTTGATCCAGCAAGCTTTCATGAAGCTAAGTGCAAATTTGCTATTTTACCTAATATTGTGGAGCACTTTTACTGCTGTGACTTTGATGAAACAAAACCTGTTTATTTATTTACCACTTATTTAAAATGCTTAAAGGGATAATTGACCCAAAAATGAAAATTCTGTTATCATTTGCTCACCCTTATCTCATTTTAAACCTATATGATGCATCTTTGTGTTTCAACATTGCACACAGAGGGACATTTTCAGAATATCTTTTTTTGTGTGTGTTTTGTGGGTAAACTATCCCTTTAAGATTCACTAATGGCACCATTTATTTCATAACCTCCCGTAAAAACTATTTTGTTCCTACACTACAGTAAAGTTTGGGGTCAGTAAAATATTTTTAATAAGAAACTACGACTTTAATTCAGCAAGGATCCATTAAATGTATCAAAAGTGACAGTAAAGACTCTTATAATGTTACAAAAAAATAAAAATTTCAAACAATCCTGAAAAAAATTAATCTCAGTTTCTATAAAAATATTAAGCAGTACAACTGTTTTCATTATTGATAATAATAGGAAATGTTTCCTGAGCACCAAATCAGAATATTAGAATGTTTTTTAAAGGATCATGTGACAAGACTGGAGTAATGGCTGAAAATTCAACTTTGAAAAAAGATCTGCACACTGTTAATCCCTTTATTTTAAATGTTTAAAAAGTGACGTTTCGGTTGATGAAGGTCTTCTACTTTTTCTGATCACTCTTTGATCTTGCACCTGATCGAGATACTCTTGGATGTGCGTATCTTCTTCTTTTTTTCATGTGAAAATTCAACTTTGCCATCATAGGAATTCTTTAAATCTATTCAAATAGAAAACAGTTATTTTAAAATTTCAGTTATATTTCACAATATTCTTGTTTTTGTATTTATGATCAAATAAATGCAGCCTTAATGAGCATAAGAGACTTCTTTCAAAAAAAATAAAAAATCTTGCTGACCCCAAACTTTTGAACAGTAGGGTATCTGTCTGGTAATTAGGGCAAAATATATAAATCTGGTAAGAAGGACAAAATAGTGCATACTGATTTTTTTTTTTTTTTTTACAATGGTAATTCATGGAAAATCCGTGTATTCACAAAACAGTCTCCAGTTTGAAACTGGCTCTTTGTTTTCCACACGTTCATGCTCAAAGTCCCACTGCACAATCCACTTATTTTAAAAAACTTCAATATTAAATCTCCTACAAGTGTTTTAAAGCTTCTAGCCTCCATTTCTCATATTCATATTGGCTCCAGATGGCATAAACGTTCACCTCATTAGTGCTGACAGCTTAGGGCTGAGGTTGTCTGGTCTTCTGTGTCCATGATGAAGGCATCATGTGGCCCATGTGATTGCAGCGCTGTGCTCCTTTGCTTTCATACGCAGGCTGGCGATGCTGGAGGATTTGCGATCTGGTTCGATGCTGAGATCAAATCCATTAATGGTTCCACTCACTCCAGAATTGCCAAAAAGACTGCCCATGTGTGTCTGTCCCATGTTCCCACCTGGACTTGGCATACCAAGGAAATCAGACATACCACTAGCAGAGTGAGGGTGAGGGGTCATGCAGGAAGCTACAGTATCACAAGGTACCACACAACCAGGCACTGGTGAGGCTGCACTGCTGCCACTTAACCATGATGGGTTCTGAATCTAAAACATAAACAAAAAAAAACATATTTAATCATTTAAACATATTTTTAAAAAATATGAGTGAGTCATTTGAATCATTAACTCAAATGACTCATAATGCTGATTCGTTCACAAGTGTCTGACTGCATCCTAATATGCATACTTCCATACTGTGTATCAGGAGAAAAACGGTGTGTGGAATGACAAGTATGTTTGAATCCACAATATTCATAAAACAGTATGAAAAAAGTACCCGGATGACCTGACCTAATTTGTAGTTATATATCTGGATTTCATTCATACTACTGTATATAGAACAAACTTTTTTAACAGTTGCAATGTAATAACTTACCCTAATGTAATAAGAAGTACCCTACTCACAGAGTATACAATTTCGGATGGAGCCTCTGCTTTACGAGTGAGTCACTGAACTATTCACTCAACTGTTTCTTTGAAAAACATTAATTCATTCAGGAACAAAATAACTGTCTTTATGAGTGACTCACTGAATCATTCACTCAAATGATTTACTCAAATGAAAACACTGATTCATTCAGGTATGCTGCTACAGTAAATATTGTGGATACAACGTAAGATACAAATATAAACTTATTGATCACTAAACTGTTGTATAAAAGCTGTATCACTTTTGCAATTGTGTTGCTGGTCTAAGATCAGCATGGCTGTGATTCGACTGCACATCACATCATTTTTAAAGACTAAGCATCAAACGTGGTTTTTAAATTTAATCAACTACATTTGTACATAGATAGAAATGTATGATCGGTAATGCAGATTTTCCTTTTACCTGTGCATAATTTTCTGGTCGTGTAAGAAGAGGAAGCTCATATGCTGTTGAGAAGTGTGTTCGAACCTGCTGCATCTGACCAAAGCGTTCTCTTTTTCTCCATTTGGCCCGGCGATTCTGAAACCACACCTGCAGGAAATAGGCCAAATATCTGATTATTTGAAATATCTGTCTGCAAAATCTCAAGATTTCGAGTGAATGCATTGTGTATTCTATTGTATAAAACTTCATGGTATTTCCATTTTGGTACTGAATTACTGATGCGGCTTATAACGGTGCACATTATTACGAAAGTCTATCTACTGAGAGCAGGATTCTCCTTCTAGTGACTTGTAGTGAAAAACTGAACACATGCAAAGCCATAAATCGTAAGGCACATGAAAGCCATGTCACGGCTCCTCAGCTGACGTCTTTAATGTGCTGTCCACACTGCACTATTTATGTATGGATTTGAACTCTCCCCTGCCAGCACAGGTTGGAGCTCTGCTCTTTGATAGCTGTTCCTCTGTCTTCCCCTCAGCCAGTGGGTCCAGTCTCACTGATGTCTGGAGCAGGTCCACCTCATCAATCACAATGTGGTCAGTTCTGATCCGCCGTGACACAAACCAACAACCCCAAACCACAGAGTGCTCTCAGACCTTAAACATATGCTTCTCTATAGTATGATTTGTGAAAGTGCACCCAGGTACGTTTATGCCATGAGACCAGGTTGGATTTGTAAGTAAAGGTAATATATATATATATATATATATATATATATATATATATATATATATATATAATGACATTTCTGGCGTATACTCATAATATACTCATCCTCATGTTATTCCAAACCTATATGCATTTCTTTTTTCTGCGGAACATTAAAGAAGATATTTTGAAAAATGTTGGTTCTATTGCATGGGCACAGAAGAACAACATTTGGTGACCAACTAAAAATAGAATATCCCTTTAACTTTGCAGAATTTATTACAGATAAAATAATGAGTAAATATGTAAATTCAGTATGATTGTTTCCACCCTAAAAATACATTAGATATGATACATTACTGACTGTAACTATATCATATAAATTTAACAAAGCATAATAAAGCAATAGAGGTCAATACACACACGATTGGAGTTCAGTATTCTGCTATATTTCAGTAGAATAAAGTCATGTTCTGACATTTACATGGTCTCATTCATTATTTACTTATTATTGACTTGTAAACAGACATGCATCTGTTGTGTTCAGATGAGACATTCCATGAATTTATATTACAGATGTTTGTTTTTCCAATAAGATCCTGTCAAGTTTCTCCCTTAACCATTCCTGTCATGTCACACTATGATAGAGAATGTTTGTTTCTATTTTTCTATCCAAATGAAACACTCACACACATCAGTAAAAGGTCTTGAGATATTCAATTTGTTATTGATTTAGAAAAATTGGTCTCTAAAATCATCATTGGACCAAATAGATATTAACTCTCTGGTATGTAATTTTTGGAAGATGACTCCCATATTTAAGTAGTTATCCATTTATGCATGAGTATGCTTTCATGGACTATTTTGAAGGGCAGTGGAAATCTATCCATACCACTGAGCTTAAACTCGGATTGTGGGATGTATCTCTGTCCAATCACACTATGGTTTCCAAAAGCCCCAAGAGCCCTAGACAGGGTAACAGACTATGGCACGCTGAATAGGGAAACATAAAAGTTACAAAAGATACAATGCATTTCCACTTTTCTTTATTTGAGCTACAAAATATATTGCTTGAATTAACTTAAGCTGTCCTTTAGGAGCCATTTACATATAAAGTAATTTGATCTTTCAGCCAAATGTCATGGCCTGCTCCTGACATCCAAGTGCCATTATGACCATCTGTTTTGGGAATCTTTGTAATTTAATCCCTGTCTCTTTGGACATTTATATTGTTTTTTCTTGGTAAACGAAATTTAGAGCAATCAGAAATAATGACTAAAGATCAATGATCCGAGCAGCATCTGTATACTTTCTGTATTTATGTTGTTCCTCTTTCCTCTACAAGGGTGGAAATGTGCTGAAGATGAATTGAAGGACATTGTCCGATGTAAATCTTTTTTACATTAAACATTTGGTTTAATGGATAAACTAAAGCAGCTGAGCAGGCTGTAAGGCATTATATCAGACAGAAAGAAGTATGGAAGACACTTTCTGCAGCACTATAAAAAAGTAAAAAGGTAATTGTGACTCTTTATTTTACAATTCCGACAATTTCTCACAATTTCAAATATATATATATATAGAGAGAGAGAGAGAGAGAGAGAGAGAGAGAAATTTTAACTTTTTTTCTTTTTTGCACAATTCTGACATTATTTCTCATAATTATGAGTTTATATCTTATATCTTGAGTTAACATCTCGCAATTCTGACTTTTTTTTCTCTTAAATGCAAATTTATAACAATTCAGACTTTATTTCTCGCAATTGCAATTTTTGATTCTGACTTTTCAAAATTACAAATTTATAACACAATAATGACTATTTCTTTCAGTTGCGAGTTTATATCTTGTGAGTTAACACCTGGCAATTTTGCACCAAGCAATTTCAAAAAAAAATTCTTAGAATTCCAAGTTCACAATTCTGACTTTATTTCTCGCAACTGCAATTATATATCTTGCGATTTTGAGTTAACATCTCACAATTTTTTTTTTTTTTTTTCTCAGAATGTCAAATTTATAAAAATTCTAACTATTTCTCGCAATTGTGAGTTTATAGCTTGAGAGTTAACATTTTGCAATTCTGCGTTTATTTCTAAGAACTGCAAATGTATATCTTGCAATTTTGTCTTATTCTCAGAACTGCAAGTTAACATCGCAATTTTTTCTTGTTACTCTGAATTTGTCTACAGCTTTTCTGTTTTTTCATCATTCTCAGATGCAGTCTTTCTCCTTCGCTCTTTCTTTTCTTCAAACTCAAAATCTGAAGGGAAATAAGGATGTTAGAAAGTGAAAGAGGAGAATGTTCTGGCTGGAGTTTGTTTACATTTCATGTTTAATTTCCTGACGCCTAAGCCCTCGGCTTTCCAGAGCTGCCCCCTCTGACCTCTCAGAGACCCACAGACTGGAGCAGTGGACCTTTTGTGTGGATCCACAGACACACACATGCTCTCATTGTACGCCGCCATGTATAAGCAGACATTATATAAGTGCTTCACTACACACATGCGCTTGCATCTCAATATGCATGTTTAGAAAATAAAAAAATACCAAATTACATTCCAAAATGTTCCAAGTATGTCCAGAGGACAAACACTATGATATCATCCAAAACATCCTGTTTTAAAGAGTTTTGAGGGGAAAAGTCCTGTCTGCTAGAGAGAGCGAGCAGGACAGAGCAACAGCCAGCACTAAACAACAGCGCTGGGGAGGAAAGCAGGAGGGGCTCATCTCAATTACGTATGTCTGTAGGTATGTTTTTGAAATACGGGTCAAATCCTGTTGTCACTCAACAGAGTCTGCACTGTGTTGTCAGCCTACAGAGGTAATTCGACTCATGTGTGTGTGATAGTTGGTTCTGTTTGGACTCGGAATGAATGCAGTTACTGCACTGTACCTTCAAAACATGGCCAAGCTCCTGACAATGCCTCACTCTCTGCATGGAAATTGATTATGGAATCTCAAACTGTGTTTTCTTCCCCTGCCAGAGAACGTGTGTTTTTTTCCTCCCTAACTCTTTTTAACATCCTCAAACACTGTGGTGTAGAGAGGTACATTAAACAGGGACTAGAAGTTTGGAAAAAATATTTGGGTCCAACTTCTCTGTCATGATGTGAGTATTAAGATCTGAGTCTTGCACAGCAGAGGCCATTGTCCATTTTTCTTCGCAAAGCAGAATCTAAGAGCAGAATCTACTAATTTTATTGCCTGATTTTGGAGGGACCCTGTAGAATTCTGAGGAAAAGACTTTAAAATGTTCAAACTGAGTTGCACGAACTAAATGGAGCTCCTAGAAAATACATTTTGATTTACTGAGATTATTTCCAAATAATAATAATAATATTAATAATAATAAATATTATTATATTATATTATTATAATATTTGTATTGTTATTATTATTATTATATAAAACAATAAAATATTATCCATCCTTCCATTCTCCAAATGCCTCTCCACTTTAGGGTCACTATAAATATTATTTTAAAAATAATTAAATATTATTTTTGTATAATATTGTATTATTTTGTATAATATCATATGTTAAAAATAGCATAATGTTTTATAAAAGTAATAATAGCAATATATAAATAATTAAATTCTTACTTCATTAAAAGTATGAACTATTATTTTAATACAATGTTGAATATCGTTTTATATAATATATATTAATGAAAGTGGTCATGTTTTATAGTAATAGTTAAAATAATCATATTGCTGTTTTACAAACTGAAGAACAATTCACTGTTTTGTAATAACTGACAGACTTCTTGGAAATAAAAATAACGCTCAATATTCATTTCTAAAATGTATATGCATCTAAAGCATATTTTAATGTAATTTACACAGCAAATATATCAAATTCTTACAAGGATGGGCTGACCAGGCCTACCTGCACCCTTGCTTCTGTGAGGTCTGTCCTGAGTGCTAGTTGTTCTCGAGCGTAGACATCTGGGTAATGTGTCTTCTGGAAAACCTTCTCCAGCTCCTCCAGCTGATAGCTGGTGAAGGTGGTGCGGTTACGTCTCTTCTTGCCTTTGTTGCTCTCGGCTTCACTCTTGTCCAGAGGACTGCCGAGCTCAGAGACAGGCCTTTCTGCTTGACCTTTGACCCCGGAGTCTTTCACATTGATGTAACTGCCATTAATACCTGTGGGATCAGCAGACTGAGGCATCTCTGTGTCTGTCAGTCCAGTGCCGTCTTTACCTGGAAATAGACATATTTCTAGTCATTAATTGTGAATTTAGTGTTTGCACAAAATATAGGAGAAAGAGGGTTTTTGTTGTCCTGTTTCTCAACCCATTACCATCCTTACAGAAAAGTAACTTAATTAACTAAAGCATTGTTGATGAAGTGTCTGAAGTGTGCAGACAAATTAACATTGAACCACGTTCACAAAAACTCTCATCTACTCCTATACAAATATTCTTTATTGCAACATAGTTCTGTTGTCACCTTAAAGAGCCTCTAATGTATAATAAGCCTTTCTTCAACTTAGCTGAAAGTATGTTCTCCATGTTGGATGCCCGAATCAGTATCTTGATGAAAGTACAAACATGCCAGGATTGTAAGTAAATAATCAAAACATGCCTGTTCAAATCATGCTCTACTGATGATCCACTCATGTTTGAGCAATTCAACCAAACTATTGCTTGATTTGTACTTGATGTAATTTTCAGGATGCTGAGCTGGGATTTCATTCATAAGTAAAATAATGTGTAATAGTATTATGTGCTGAAAAAGTGATAAAATTGCAGGCACTTTACTGCTAAAACTGATTTCATAGCTATCATATGAATTATTATCTATATATGTACTACCATTATGTACTGACCCCTTAGCCCTTTAAATCTAACCATACCATCCCGTCTCAACAACATTACCATATTTTGCAATACCAAAATAAATTATTATTGTTTGTTATAAGTACATAGTTAAAGACAACTACACATGATATTTATGATTTTTTTTCTTTGTTTTCGTCTCATATGCCTCATATTTTATCACATGCTGTTCAATGACACTGTTGCCTCTTGGCACTCTTTATAGCTTTTGATAAAACTTTATTAAAGGCAAATTTGTTGATTGCGGTGGGCCAAAAGTAAATGTTGCATTATATCCAAATACTGTATATTATATTAAAATTTCAAAAAAAAAAATTTAAATTGAAAAGTATATAATTGTCTGTGCCGACAGCCTTAGATTGTGATTCCAAAAATGCCAAAATGTATATTATTAAACAAAAAAAGTATATTATTAAATAAAAATTTAAATAACAATTAAAAAATAAACTATTTTGAATTAAATTCTATATTTCAATGCAACAAATTATTATATATATAAATATATATATATATATATATATAAATTAGAAATGAAGATAGACCTCAATGGCATGTATTTTCCTGTTTTTCCCTTCCTCTTGTGATATGGCACGGCAGGTCAAAATCAAAGGTCATGATGGGCCACGTTTGGCCTGCGGGCCCCGGTTTGAGCACACCTGGTTTAGAGTATAAGTTTTTTTGCCATATCATTTTGTGATAACATAGTTCCTCTGTCTCTCTGTGTTTGGCAAGAGAACTCATCGTAATTGCTGTGGTGAGCACTTTCAGTCCCACCCTGCTGACTTTCCTTGGCTTTGTAGCCCATGTTATGCTGAATCTGCGTACCACCAAAGATTTTAAACAGTGTCATTGCATGTTTTGCATTTCAGAGCCAAAGCTTGTCGGTTTTGGCTGCCATTTTGCATTGACAGCAATAGTCTGGGTTTGATAACTGTCCAAATGTTTGGGGATTTTAGAGATGCTCTGTGTTGTTGTTTACTTGCTACAGTATATAGAATGCAGAATCTGACTAATGACTGGGAGATATACATTTAATCAGATACTGTTTTTAAAAAAAGCTGTCAAGCATTATTTGAAACACTGCAGAAAGCCTGCATTTGCATTACATAGTCTGTGCCTGGTCATTTACACTTGGTATATAACAGCACTCACTGACACAATGCCGCAGCACTTTAACAGAATTCAGCAGTGCCTTGACTTTTGTTTTTTAGCAGATGCCTTCAGCCCCAGTGACTTACATCATCGCAAGGTATACATTTCAACAATTGCATCTATTCCTTGGGTATCAAACCCATGATCCTGGCTTTTATAGCACGATACTATACTACTTGAGATGCAAGAACTCTACAAGAATAAAACAAATAGTACCAAATGCCTGCCTACAAGTTCACATCCCTACCATATGACAATATTTATATGGAAATTAATAATTTTCCTACGGGCATAGTACCAAATTTTCCACTTTGGAAACAAATCTAATAATGCAAAAAATCACATCTTTTACAGGTCTACTTCAGCACTGATGATGGTATTGCAAAAGTCCTCCAGCCTAGAACATATTCTTGTATTTTCCTTTCTGTAAACAGGTGGTTACACTAATACCACTTTTAAATAATCAATTCACACCCAGGCAAAATGTTTAATTGGAGTACATGCTTGTAGAAGTCGCTCCCCTGAGAACACTAACATCCTGATGGAGTTGACTGTGTCTTTGAATTAGTAGAGGTCAGATGTTTACTAGGAGTGGCTATTTAATCACTGCAAGAAACAAGGAGAAAACATCAAAGTGTGATTTAACTAGCTGTAAAGCAGCAGGGCACCCGTTAGCTTTTATAGAACGTGATGGTCTGGGTCTGGGTCTAGATATAAGACACCCTGTAAATCACAAAAACACTGTCAGTCAGTAAAATGTAATTTTAGGGTGAAAAATGGCATTCTGTGAATATTAAATCTATTGTTATGGATTCTTCATGGAATCGTATATAGATGCCAATAAAGAACTATTACTATTTAATTATTATTTCAATAATGTTCTAATTTTAAGCAAGAAAGTTCTAATCTAAGTTACCTAATCTAAACAAATATGGCCTCCAACAGAAGCAAAACTTCCAGATGTTCCTGTGAAAAGATCAATGCCTGTGAGCCGCACAGGAATGTGGATTCTATGGGAAACCAGGACAGTGTTTCCGTTAAATCTGAGCTCCTGATAAATGACCTCACACATGATTCCAATATACCGCAGAACCGTGCCAGCTTCACTAAGACTTCACTCCTAGATGCGCACTATAACTTAAAATAGCTCATGAAGTGGATGTAAATATTGTCTTCTTTGCATGCACTGTGAAGTAAAGAATTTTGCATATGGCTGAATATGTATAGAGATGTGTGTGTATGTGTGTGTGTGTGTGTGTATATATACATATATATATATACACTGCCCTCCAAAAGTTTGGAAACGCCCTAGAAAAGTGGGGTTTTGGACAATATTGGCATGAATCCTTTTTAATTTGTGATCATTTTGCACTGATAAGGGACAACACAAACTACGAAAACATATTTAATTACATAAACAGGTTATACATAGAAAAAAACAAAAATTTTTGATTCATAAAAATATCCACATAGCCACAAATAGCTATTTGTAAACTATCTGACCTAAATTGTGTTCTAATTGGTTCATTGTATTCTAAACTTAATTGGCAATCAATTGTTGAAGCTATTGAGGTGTGTTGACCCAAAAATCTTTTAAAAACATGGGCCAAGTTTAAACCAGTAACCAGGCATCACAGCTGGCAAAGGGACATGTCTGACTTTGACATGTATATATTGCCATTTTTATGTTTTATTGCTGGTCTTCAATGATAATGTCAAGTTACTTTAATGTATTTGCACCAAAAAATTTTAAGGATTTGTAATGATATCGTCCAAAACCACACTTTGCCAGGGGTGTTTCCAAACTTTTGGAGGGCAGTGTATATATACACTCACCTAAAGGATTATTAGGAACACCATACTAATACTGTGTTTGACCCCCTTTCGCCTTCAGAACTGCCTTAATTCTACGTGGCATCGATTCAACAAGGTGCTGAAAGCATTCTTTAGAAATGTTGGCCCATATTGATAGGATAGCATCTTGCAGTTGATGGAGATTTGTGGGATGCACATCCAGGGCACGAAGCTCCCATTCCACCACATCCCAAAGATGCTCTATTGGGTTGAGATCTGGTGACTGTGGGGGCCATTTTAGTACAG
The DNA here is from genome assembly GCF_936440315.1 of Barbus barbus. Taxonomy (NCBI): domain Eukaryota; kingdom Metazoa; phylum Chordata; class Actinopteri; order Cypriniformes; family Cyprinidae; genus Barbus; species Barbus barbus. The sequence goes on along the minus strand of NC_136751.1, from coordinate 15,929,189 downwards.
TGAACTCATTGTCATGTTCAAGAAACCAATTTGAAATGATTCGAGCTTTGTGACATGGTGCATTATCCTGCTGGAAGTAGCCATCAGAGGATGGGTACATGGTGGTCATAAAGGGATGGACATGGTCAGAAACAATGCTCAGGTAGGCCGTGGCATTTAAACGATGCCCAATTGGCACTAAGGGGCCTAAAGTGTGCCAAGAAAACATCCCCCACACCATTACACCACCACCACCAGCCTGCACAGTGGTAACAAGGCATGATGGATCCATGTTCTCATTCTGTTTACGCCAAATTCTGACTCTACCATCTGAATGTCTCAACAGAAATCGAGACTCATCAGACCAGGCAACATTTTTCCAGTCTTCAACTGTCCAATTTTGGGGAGCTCGTGCAAATTGTAGCCTCTTTTTCCTATTTGTAGTGGAGATGAGTGGTACCCGGTGGGGTCTTCTGCTGTTGTAACCCATCCACCTCAAGGTTGTGCGTGTTGTGGCTTCACCAATGCTTTGCTGCATACCTCGGTTGTAACGAGTGGTTATTTCAGTCAAAGTTGCTCTTCTATCAGCTTGAATCAGTCGGCCCATTCTCCTCTGACCTCTAGCATCAACAAGGCATTTTCGCCCACAGGACTGCCGCATACTGGATGTTTTTCCCTTTTCACACCATTCTTTGTAAACCCTAGAAATGGTTGTGCGTGAAAATCCCAGTAACTGAGCAGATTGTGAAATACTCAGACCGGCCCGTCTGGCACCAACAACCATGCCACGCTCAAAATTGCTTAAATCACCTTTCTTTCCCATTCTGACATTCAGTTTGGAGTTCAGGAGATTGTCTTGACCAGGACCACACCCCTAAATGCATTGAAGCAACTGCCATGTGATTGGTTGATTAGATAATTGCATTAATGAGAAATTGAACAGGTATTCCTAATAATCCTTTAGGTGAGTGTATACTTATATATATATATATATATATATATATATATATATATATATGTGTGTGTGTGTGTGTGTGTGTGTGTGTGTGTGTGTGTGTGTGTGTGTATGTGTATGTGTATGTGTGTGTGTGAGTGTGTGTGTGTGTGTGTGTGCGTGTGTGTGTAGCAGATGCTTTTATCCAAAGTGACTTACAAATGAGGGTAACAGAAGCAATCAAAACAACAAAAGAGCAACAGTATAAAGTTTTGTGATAAGTCCCTGTTACTCTAACGCAGTACGCATAACAAGTTATCTTTATTTTTTATAATAATTATTATATTATTATTATTATTATTATAATAATTAAACATAAAACAATTAGACAGAATAGAAAAAGAATAGAGAACAGTAGATTTAAATTTTTATTAATAAATAAAAAGAAAACAAGTAGATAGGATACAAATAGAATAGAGAGTTCTAGTTTTAGAGTTCTACATCACCATAGTAACACTAAAATAATGAAATAAAGATACATTTAACAACATATGATGTAACATAATTCACACAGAATTCTGGGAATGTATGTTTAGGTTTGTTCACTGTAAATTATATGATGACTTTATTTAAGGTCCAATTCTCACTATTAACTAACTATTAACTATGAATTTTACCTTAGTAAACTCCTAATTACTGCTTATAAAATAGTTGGTAAGGTAGTTGGTAAGTTTAGGTATTGGGTAAGATCAGTGTTGGGGGTAGCTCATTACAAGTAATGTGAGTTACATAATCAGATTACCTTTTTCAAGTAACTAGTAAAGTTATGTATTAGTTTTTAATTTACAAGAAAATATGCAAGGTACTTTTTCAAACATCTAATGCCAGAGAAATCGGGAGTAAATGCAGAGGTGTTGTGTGAACATTCTAGACTGTAACTATTGTGAACATGCATTTATTCATCACACTTATCTTTGCTGCCGACCTTCAATGATCCAATTTAACCATACTAAGCAGCAAAAATGACTTTATATAAACATAACTTTTGTTTTTCATCATTTTTTTTTTTATTATTGCTGAAGAGTGTTGAACTTTCCTCTCCTGTGTCTTATTCTTCATGCAATCCAGAATGGCAGCACAGCTGAAAGGTTTTTTGAGCTGCGCTCTCTACTGTACAGGCGTGAATTTACATTTCCTTCATTTCACTTTTGGTGTGAACATTAAAAAATTCTGTCATTAATTACTCACACTCATGTTGTTCCAAACCCGTAAGACCTTCGTTCATCTTCGGAACACAAATTAAGAAATTTTTGATGAAATCGGAGAGCTCTCTGACCCTGCATATATAGCAGCGCAACTGTAATGTTCCCAGACCCAGAAACATAGTAAGGACATCGGCAAAACAGTCCATGTAACATCAGTGGCTCGAATTCAATTTTGCAAAGCTATGAGAATAATTTTTGAGGGCAAAGAAAGCAAAAATAACGACTTTATTCAACAATTCTTCTCCCCCGAGTTACCGTCTTCTGCCATTTTGGAGAGTACCACGACGCATGCACGTGCTTTCTCCTGAACGTAAACAAAACTGATTACATTGATTCCGTTCAGGGGAAGGTATTCTCGTAGCTTCGCAAAACTGAAGTTGAGCCACTGATGTTACATGGACTGTTTTACCGATGTCCTTGCTACTTTTCTGGGTCTGGGAACATTACCGTTGCGTTGCTGTCTATGCAGGGTCAAAGAGCTCTCAGATTTAATCAAAAACATCATAATTTGTGTTCTGAAGTTGGAGGAAGGTCTTACAGCTTTGGAACGACATGAGAGTGAGTAATTAATCATAGAATTTAGATTTTAGGGTGAACTAACCATTTAATTTAATTTAAATATTTTGTCCATGATGTCACACCTCTGAAAACTGTTATCCACACAATTAACCAACATACCAGGAAACAGTGTGCAGATTAATCAAATGTGTAAAACCTTCAAGATCAAACTCGCTATACAGTAGATGTTTAATAGCCAAGTTAATATCCCATCAATTGTTGAATGCTGGTTTATTTGCACATGTCATTTTGTATGGAAAGGTTATGTAAACCAGTCAGCGATTGTCGTGTTAGGCCTCAAAGTGGTGGGGGAATGAAAGCTTGAATGATATCTCTGGGAGTCCAAACCACACATCTGCCTCTGAATAATGCCCTACTCCCTACTGCTGCCAGTCATGAATCACTCAGGTTTTTGGAGAGGTTTCATGCTTTGGTGTGGAACTTCATTAATATTTCCAAAATTGTATAAAATTTTGAACTGATTTCAAAAAGCACTGTCAGATTACAGCATTAGTTGGGGATTAACCCTGATATTCCTTCTTTTGGAAGTAGTTCTACTATAAGACTGATGATTTTATACAACTAGATACTCAAGTCCTTTCTTAAGTACAATTAGAAAAATTCTAAAACAAGTTTTGGCCATGTTTTTAACACTAGTTTTTAACACTAAATTGAAGTTATTGTTTTTAACACTATGATGAACATGCTGTGTTACTGTCACTGTAGCTTTCAAAGGCTCTGATTGGCTGGAAAGAGTTAAACACCCTCTCATATTTTGGATATAGGTGGTGTGATCACATGACAAGTTTACAACCCGCACTTGAAGAAGTGTTATCTTGAGTCAGAGCACATTTTCTCTTCTCTCTGTGTTGATCAAAAGTTTGACTAGATTCTCAGCTTCCCAGTGTTCTCCGACTGGTCAATCAGACTTTGCTTGAGGCTGATCTCTTACCCTTGACATCTACAGCACAAACCACAAATACGCTCCAAGAATGGTGTGGGAACCACACGGTGTGTGCTCTCCTCAAACCGCAGACAGGAAAAACACTCTGTACAGCACTGTCTGTGCATCATATAATAATAATATCTTCATGAAAGGGATTCTTGGTGATTATCTCATATCTTCATGTCTGTCTAGGAATTTGGTATTACTAATAATTTAACAAACATTATTTTCTGAAAATCTTAAAATATGTATTGCATGCATGTCCAGTTAGACAGTTAGAATAATTTTTTATTATTTACAAATAGCCATAAATATCACTGTAGTGATTTTTATGTACAATTTTTTTTATATAAATAACTGAAATCAAATAAGAAAAGACCATCCAATGTATTCAAATACCTAGTGCTAATGGCCTCAAAATACAGTAAGCATATACCAAATAAAAGTTTTAAAAAATTTATTAATTGTGTGTTTTAGCCTGTCCTATGTATATTATTGTCTCTTCAAATGTGATTATTACAGAAGCCAAACATTTTATGTACACAGAGCTCTTGAAGAATATTATTTGTTTATACTGTACAACGTTTAATAAAAGAGCAGTAAACGCTAAGCTGTAGATAATATGTAGTCTTTTGTGTGTGTGATTTGTTTGCTTGTTTGTTTGTTTTGCTAGAAAAGTAGATGCATTTCTAATAATAATCCGGATGCATTCTAATTTTTGATCCGAATGGTTTGAATGTTAAGACTGTTTTCGATAGAATTAATCAGTAATACTTTTAATAACCTAACAGGTGTAGCCAAATATTAACTGCGTTTCTAAATGTCCTGTGCAGACAAATACAAATACAAGATACAAAATACACGATACAGTATTTCATTAATTGTTTATTAAACTACTTTTATTAACTCACGTCAGAACAGCAAATTCATTTAATTTCAGCCGTATTAAATTGTCGTAACATAGCCTACAGACTGTTCCAACTATAGCCTATATCGAAATGGTAAATAATAATAATAACTTAAATGAAGGAAACAAATAATTTAATGAATCAAATAGGATTTTTCTGACGCCAATAACAAAACCTGCCTTAATTTAATACATTGATGATACATTCGGTGTCTGTTTTCACTGGCCCGCGGTCAACACATTGTAAATGATTTACAGCTACAAAGATGGATTTTCATGCCATAGTAAGTAAGAAGAGGATGAGAATCTAACTTTTAGTCACTGTAGCCTGTGTATTTAGTAACATCTGGAGTATTTTCATGACTTCTGCTTTGATTGTTTATGAGACCACCAGACGAATTGTTTATATGTATTTTTTTTTTTTTGAGTAAAAAACCCAAGACTTTTCGGCAACGTCCGAGTGACCATAAGATGTTAGATGTGACAAATAACAGGCGGGAATTAATGCGGATTTGGATAATTGCAGCCTTCAGAAAGTGCTTGAACGGTTTGTAGCTTAATGGTCCGATAAATCATTCTGAGGCTAAGTCTATTTTATAATATAGCCTACTTGTCTGAATAGGCTAAATGAATCAGGCCTAATTATGTTTAACATTTATTTAGTGAATTTACGCTTCCTCGTTTGTAGCTCACTGCATTAAACAGAAAAGTCATATTTCTTAAATCCTAACACACAACACACAGTGAGCGAAATAAAAACATTTATTCGATTTAATAAATACAAAGATGTCGTGAAGAAGAATCCTGGACTGTTTTGAGATTATGTCAATTAGAGCGATTTTGATTTTTAGATTTTGCGGATACATTTAGAATCCTGTTTGCCTAAGATTTTCAAGTTTTTTTTTCGGACTAAATAATTTTCAGCCTATTACAAGGTAAAAATATTCTAAATATACAAAGTTTCAAATTACCGTCCTTGTCAATTATTTAAAAGTGGTAGAATTGTATTTTTTTTTTAAGTTGGTGACTTCAGCACCACTTTGACTGTATTTAAGGCACGTAAAACGTAATTTTTTAGCGGGGTGAACTGTGCATATTATAGAACAAACATGTGAGCAAATTGAAGTTTATAGGCTACTCATATTGTTAAAGGCCTTCTTTTACTCTTCTTATAGGCTACAGGAAAATAATCAGATTCCACTGACATCCTAGGCATCAGGTGGAAATATAACCAAATTGCAAGTAATTTCTGAAGATAGAGGCTACTGATGAACACACAAACCACATCTACTGTAGATTCCACTCACCATAGCATGAGATGAGCACGCTGTCCTCCAGTTTGCTGTCTTCAGGAGGAGTTTTACATGTGGGTCCCTGCATGAAAAGATGGTACTTGCTGTAGGTGCTCTCTGGTGTGCTATCATCCAGTGACGGACACTCTTGGTGGAAAGGACTCCGCGGCTTGTCCCCGTAAGATTGACCTTTGGCGGGGAGGAAAGTGGGACTGTATTTGGAGTCACTCGGCTGGAACGTCCTGTAAGGACTGGCCTGTTGGACTCTTCCTTGCCCTGATGATGGGGAATAATATGAATCCATGGAGGTCATATCGCAGTATGAGACGCACGTATCAAAATATGAGGCAAAATATCCTAACTTTTTTTTGTAAATCTAAACGTCACCCTCGCTCGAGTTTCCTCTCATTCACAGACGGCCATGCACTTTCTCACACACCCACACCAGGGCGACAGCTGGAGTTGGTTAAAATGATTCAGATGTTTTCCAGAGACTAGGCAAAAGCAAATGCTAGAAAGCGTCTTTAAGGTTTGGAGGAGAGAGAGAGAGAGAGAGAATTCTGGACACAGGATGTTGTCCTGGTGTCTGCTGGAGTTGGTGGTCCCATCATGATAAGAGGACAGGAGCTTTTCCCTCCAACTAACACATGAGGAACACAACGCATGACAGTAATGCAATTAGGGACACGACTGACAGAATATAATGTAATACACAAACATTTTCCACAAAAATATTTGAAAAACTTACATCATTACTTAATCAAAATGGTTACAAATTGCATAGATTATAATAGATTATGAGGCCTATATGCACAAAAGTAGGAAAGTTTTTAATAAAAAAAATAACATTTCTGATATTTTGCAATTATAAAAGTTTACTATTTCAATTAAATCAGCTTTACTGCTGGTTGTTATTTAATTAGGGAAGAGTCTTGCAGGTTGAGTTGTAAAGCCATCAGTTTAACCAACAACAGATGAGTTACCTGATCACCACCTTATAAGTTATAAGATTCTGTAAAAATATTGGATTTACACGCTTTTTGCATTAATGTACTTGTATATATCTTAATGTCATATGTTGTTCTGTATTTTTATCATTATGTTTTAATAATATCGCAAGTGCCCAAATTGCTGAAAATAACAGCGTTTGCAGCTCTGACAGCTTTAACTGACTAATGGCATCCATCTGCATCTCACCAACACAATGTGCTCAGCGGCTCTATGAACAGAGTCCTGTTTTTGCTTGTTTGTTTGTTTGTTTGTTTGTGGCAAAACATATTACATTTGCATTTTCACACAAGGACTTATTTAAGGTAATGAGTGATATATGTGATGAGTTTTTTTCTCTAATGAAGTTGCATATTTTAGAAAAAGGAAGCTCTATAATATGTGATCTCTCCAAGACTATATTCCTGGGAATTGTGATTTTTGCATTGCTTTTGGCATGCACTATAGATAAGCTACTACACTGTAAAAAAAATAGTTGTTTCAACTTAAAATCATTTGTTACACCGCTGACTTAAAATTTTTAGTTTAGTCAACTAAAATATTCCAGTTGTCCCTTAAATTAACATTGAGTAACTTAAAATTTCAAGTTGACTAAACTCAAAATTTTAAGTCAGCGGAGTAACAAATTATTTTAAGTTGAAACAACTTTTTGAAACAATTTTTTTTTTACAGTGTATGTTTAGTTAGTAAGTCTGTAATTTTTGTACTTTATTCAACAATTTCTATGATATAATAGTACACACGCATTGTCAGAACAACAGCAACAATAACTTTAACCTTTACAATGCTGCAGCACTGAACGTGTTTAAGAAGGCTTCAAATTTATTGAATCCATGGAAAATGTCTTTTCTAATCTGTTTATAATGAATGTTTTTTTTTTTTCCCCCAGCAAACATATTTGACAGTTTCTAAAAGGCAAAGCAAGTCCCAGGACCATTTATTATAATAGAGTTAGGTCTTTTTGATTTGCTGGGTTTTTCTGTAAAATTACATAACAAAAAGATTTGTACATTGTTATTTTATTAAATCTTCTCCATTAGAAAATGATTTGCAAGGAGAGAAGCCTAAGTTTGTAGTCATAATCTGAATATCCATCAACAAAAGTTTGTTCTGTCTATCTAATTACCTCTTTGACCGTCCTGTCCAGTTCAAGAATCAACAGGGGGAATAAAAAAGACCAGATCAGATTTGGACCTGTACCTTGATGCCTGGCTAGTAATTACAGGACTGCTGTAAATTTGTGAAAGCGATTTATTGCTCATATAACAAATGGCAGCACTGCCACATCTCTCAGTATTCCCCGTCACCTTTTTCGGAAGGATGTAACAGAGAGGGATGACTTTATTCAGTCTTTACGCCTTTCAGTTAAGCCCTACTCACCACCTCAACACAATAAATAGGTGCTTTTCAAATGAAAAAATGCTTTACAATGACTTCTTAATGAATATTTCCATATATATGTACAAAAAAATCAATAAAGTCATCCTCATGAATTATAATGATGCTGGAAACAAATAGCCACATTACAAAATATATGAAGCTAGTCTTGTCTAGGAGTGTGGAGGTGTCTGAGAGGGAGTCTCATAGAGATCTGTAATTGAATTCACATGAGATGGAGAGGAACTCTGTCATCTGATGAGCTGATTGAATTAGGACTAGTAGTCCTACTGTTCTCTAATTGAATAAGGGCACCAAAAAGGACAAAAATGTGCACTATTTTCCCATTTTCTAAATGCTAACACTCCCTCACCGCAAACCTTTTGTGTAGTCATGTCAGAGAATCTAGTGTTTCTGTGAGCCCTCATTTAATTTGAAAGTTGATTTTAAATGTAAAGGTTTCAATAGCACAGGAGTAATTATGATTCGGCTAGATGCTGTGTAATAATAGTAAAGAACACAGCTATTTATTATCTAACACCAAAATAAAAAAGAAAAGAAAAAAATATAATCTTTCCTTAATTTCATTATAAAGTGAAAATTCTTTTTTATGTGTCACTGCCTTGTTTGATCTAAATATATAAGTTATTATGGTCTCAAATTCTCAAAAGGATGAGGGTTTCAAAATTGTATTAATATTAATAAAAGGCATATTTATATTGTCCATTTCAATTCACCCCAACATTTATGTTTACTAGTTAAAGGAATAGTTAAGTAGGCTGGGGTCATGTGGATTTCTTGTGGATTATTGTGATATTTTTATATAATATCATTCTGACGGCACCCATTCACTGCAGAGGATCCATCGGTGAGCAAGTGATGTAATGCAAACTTTCTCCAAATCTGTTCTGATGGAGAACTCATCTACATCTTGGATATCCTGAGGGTGAGTAAAATGTTAGCAAATTTTCGGTTTTGGGTGAATTCTTCCTCTTACCACATTCATTCTAATATGTCCTTTATCACTTAGGTCATTTCACCACAGACCAAGCACTGAACACAAACTAACCACAATAGCTGATCAAAAACGTATATAATGAACTGTAATTAGATTGCACACAGAGTGGTTTGCTTTGGTTTCGGAGATCACAGAAGGATGAAGATCTGGATTACTATGAAACAGACAAGAAACATGGAATCAAATATAGTGCTGACTGGGTCTGTCAGCAAGAATCGGTTAGTTAACTTTATCTTCAGGCTGAAGTGGACGTGATGACATCATGATGTGTGTTTCCAGAGGCCCTCTGATTGCTCTCTTCAGATTGGCCTCAGAGGAATCTCTTTTCAAGTTATGTGTGTATTAGATTTCAGCTGGGTTAAAAGTGGAATATAATAATTCTGAAAACAAACTGAGAATGACTGTGGGATTTAAGGTGAGTTTGACAGAGGCTTGGCTCAATTATATAACAGTGCAGTTTATTGTATAAGGTATTCTACATAAGGTATTCTACTGTTATGCAATTATTATAACTATTGTATTCTATAGGAGCTGTTAAGTTGCATGAAAAGAATATCTCTCATCTGACATGAAAATCTCTGGTGATGGATACAATTCATTACAAGCATAGTGAGAACACTGGGGAACAGGAAGATTGACGTTTTCAAGAAATAAAATCAGAACCTTCTAATATGCATTTGCACAACTTGAGGCCTGAAACTTTCTGCTGCACTGCAACATGTAAAATACCCAGACCGAATCTTCTACGTTACTTTAAATGAACTGAAAATGTGTTTCTTAAACTCTTGCCCATATCAAATAGGCATAGAGCTACAGTTAACACTGACTTTCCAAGGATTTCTCACTGAAATTCCCATTTTCTATATAAATATTTACTGCAGCAAAGGTTAAACATTGAAACAAATCAAATTTATCACCTGTAAACATTTTATATTTAAAGCTATATATATGTATATATACAGTATGAGAGTGCCATCTGCAACTTTCATCTCAAATGAGTATTTTAATCAGGCTGCTATGTTTAGGTTCAGTAATTTTACTCTAATGGCAACGTATAAGTCCTTTTCTATGCAATTAAAGTGAACATCAATATAGGAGCCTGATAAAAATGCTAATTTTAGAAGAAAATGTCAGATGGCATTTAGAGGCTTTTGCATCTGAACTCTTCATATTTTATACTTGACATTTTATAATAAAATTTACTACATAAAATTAGATATAACATATAATATCATTGAATTAAGATCCTATAAACATTGTATAACAGTTTACAAATACAACATCATATTTCAAACACAAGTACGACATTTCTGGTTTGTTCTCTTGGATGTGGTTTGACTGTGGTTTGACATATTTTTTAATAGATCCATTTAATTCACTGTTTCTCAAAGCACTTCTACAGGTGGTTCAGCAACACTGATCGCTGGGTCTGAGTTCATGCCGAAGTAGGAACAGAGGACCTTCTCAACCAGTAATTATCTGGAATGTCCTGACAAAGACAAGACTGAGGTTCTTTCATACTCTAATGAAAGTCATACTCCCTGTCTTAACATGGAAAGGACACTTGTTAAGAAGTGCCATGTCTCAATTCTACTATTCGAAGGAGAAGAGGGTAAGATGGGTGACACATATAGGGTTCAACATGTCTCACTATTAATCACTGATATGAAAAAATATAATTTCAATAATTGATTAATATCATTAGATAGTGTCCAGTAATTTATTTATATATTTAAAGATGTAATGTTATTTATTTATTTAATGTTATTCAGTTTGTTATTTTGCAATCTAGATACCTACATATATATCTATATGAGATATCTATCTATCTCGTTGGCACATGACTCAGGTTTTTAGGTTCTGGTTAAGCTAAGTGTTGAAGACAAAAGACCCTCTCATCCACTTTTTCACTTTACGCCTTAGGCTCACGCGCCCTGCCCAACAATAGCTTATTGAATTACAGCTAATATTTCAATTGATATCACATGGAGCGAAAAGGTTTTTCAGTCGCCCTCTGGCTCTGAAATGCCTTCAGTTCAGTTTAAATGATAAGAACGAACCTTAGTCTTGATTCCAACTGTTCTGCTATCAGTCTCATGCTTGATTGTATAGAACAGTGACTGGCTTATTGTATATAATGTAATTACCATAAGAGCTATAATTGAGCTACATACTTTTACTGTAGAGTCTAAAGAGGGTAATTTTTACAAAAGAGGGAAGCTTTAACCATGGCACAGCTAAACAGAGCAGAGAAGGATTATGGGATATGGCAGCAAAGCTTGTTGTTACCATGAACCCATAAGACCAAGGACATATTGCAGTTCATTGGCTACGGTATTCAATGTAGTATCCCTTGTTTTGTGTATATAAAAGCTAACAATGGATTAGTTTGGAGGAATATGAGCATTTTTTTCAGATCAGGCTTTAAACCCTATCTATGTAGCTATATCTGTGTATTGTCTCAGGAACTTGTATTATTAATACTGACAGGGCTAAAGTAATCTCTTTGAAAGAAAAGAGAGAAATGGAATCTATTATATTTAAAATGCAGAGAGTACATACTGTATATGGGGTTTTTGTCAGTAAGGATTTTAATGGTGACAAATCTCAATAAGTTGAATTTAACAATGTAATATAATTATTGTAGTAGTGTAGAATATTATTAAAATTTAAAATAACTGCTTTCTATTGTAATATATTTAAAAATATAATTTATTCCTGTGATGCAATGCTGAATTTTCAGCAGCCGTTATTCCAGTCTTCAGTGTTACACGATCCTTCAGAAACTAATATGCTGATTTTGTGCTCAAGAAACATTTCCTATTATTATCAGTGTTAAAACCCGTTGTGCTGCTTAATATTTTTACATTTTTATTTTTTCAGGATTCCTGGATGAATATTATAGTTTAAAAAAGAACAGGATTTATTTAAAATAGGTCTGGTTTGGACATTTTTAAAAAGGACTTGAAGAGCTATCTATTTTATCAAGCTTTTGGCGTTTAATTGGGTTGGAGAATTGTGAAGGATTGGCTTTGTCATGTCTTATTGTTATTTTATGTTTGTATGAATTTTAGTATTCTTATTAATTATGGACAACACTTTGGTCCATTCTGATGGTTTTGAAAGTGCTCTATAAATAAAAGTTCAGTCAAGTTGAGTTGGTTTCACAGATGGGGCTTAGATTAAGCCAGAACTAGGCTTTAGTTCAATTAAGATATAAAAATGCCTCAGAACAAACATTTCACGTGTGCATCTTGAGTCAACAATGGCACTGACATATTTTAAGATATGTTCAAGAAAGACACTTTCAGTTGAGACAGCTCAACCATACATTTTAGTCTGGGACTAGCCTTGTCTTAATGTCTGTTCCTTTGTGTGTGTGTGTGTGTTTTAGAGTGCTACATATCACAAGCTATTTATTTTCATTTTGTGGCACTGAGGATTGTTTCAGAGCTATAGTTTAAACAACATGTTCTATTTTATTATCATTTTAATGTTTCAAAGTTTTAATAGCGAGGCTACAAATTTCATCTCATCCTGTTCCCTTCAAGCAGATTTCGAAGGTCAACCATCTTGAAGTACATCCTAGTGATGTTTTGAGCTGATTGAAAGCAGGCCTGTTATGGGAAGGGCAATTACAGCAAGAAACTGGATCAAACTCAAACACTGAATCCAGAGTGCTGCCATTTCCCATCACCTACCTGAACAAAAAATGATCCCAGGCATCCCAGCATGTGTATATGTTTTGATGCCAATGTGGAATTAGTTGCCTTTCTAGAAACCTACTGAACCCTTCCTGTCACCCCAGGTCAGATTAAATGTTCAGAAAAATTCAGAAGAATTCAGAAAAGTCATGTCTTACACTGACCTGATTTAAGCAATAGCAAGACTGTTGTTGCCTCAAACATCAGTGGTGCTGCATTCAAAACCATCAGCATGATTGCCAGCATAATATTGCTTGTAATGCAACTTTTAGTAAACAAGAAGTAACTTACAGTGAAACTGGTTCCAAATGGAATCAAAGCAGAAACAAACATCATGTATCTCTGAGCAACACAGTAGTATGTTCCTTTCCTGAATGTTTTTTTTTTTTTAATGAATCTGTTGAATGAAAGATTCAGTGATTCACTCCCTTATCGAAAACTACTGGACTAACTGTGGATTAATCTACAAAAAGTGTCATTGAAATATCCCTACCACGAATGCAGAGACCGACAGCCTGTCTGGAACTCACAGGACAAGCAAAGTGATACAAATGATAAAAAGCACTTGCAATGCAGCTACACCATTGAAATTCAAAGACATGAACCAAAGTCCCTTTCTGTATATCTAAAGTCTTTGACCAAAAATAACTGTATACATGCACCTTAATATCAATTTGATGTCAAATATTAATCAAGACTTGATCAAGATGCTGTAACATTATTTTGAATTCAGTTTGGATGGAAATATCTTCCAGTGGTTTCCAACTGGGTGAAAAAAGGAAGTTAATCCCACACTCAAAATTGGTTTAGTATAATATGGTTGACACTCAATTTACATCAAATCAATGTCATGTGAAGTTTTTGATGTCAGTTTGCAAATTTGACCTGTTTTTTATGTTAAATTTGATGTAAATTGTATGTCTTTTCAACATCAATTGCCCACTACGTGGTTTATTAATTATTTTCAGATATTGTTTTTTCAGAAAACGTGCATTACATATATTCCTACTCAATCCAGCCTAATTTCTTTAAGACTTTTTCTCATTTTCCAAACAACTGATCTTTATATAGGCTAATCAATGGAAAAATGGCTAATCTTTGCTTTTAATGGATTTTAATGGGAAAAAAGGAGTAAAATTACGGTGAAACCATAACAATTATAGTTTCCTTAATCTAAAAGGATTCATATTTTGTATTTTTTTAAACATCCCTATCTTTGTAACATGTTGGTGTACTAATCAAATAATATAGGAATATTTAACCTTTGAATCATCAAATAAATATTTGAAATACAGTCTTCCACTGCAATATGGAGTCACCGCTGAAAATGACACATCTTCCTCAACTTTTGGTTCAGATTTATGTTATGAGCTAGTCTGTTAACTGTAAATCATCATAGATGAGGGGTGAAAGCTGTAAAGTTTGGAGCACTCTTTCTGTAAACAATTACGCGTTGTGCAAAATGTATTGAGGCAGCTTAGAAGACAATAGAGAAGAATAAAATCCATGCAGATTCTAGTATCAAACAGAAATGAGCTATGGAGATAAAGTGGAGTCAGAAAGCTGGAGGGAAAGATGCAGATGGAATAAATAATAGATCGTAGAAAATTCCCCAGATAATGAAAAACATTTCTTCCCTGTTTTGGACAGGGTTTGGTTTAGTGATGTTTTATCACCCGTCTGTTTATCCCAGTTTCATTTTTTCTAAACATTGACCTGAGCCAGTTTTCTCACAGAACATTTACCCTGTCATTATAGGCTTTGCCGAATTTTTCATAGTCACGTAAAATCATTTTGTTTCCTAATCCACATGTGCAAAATGATACCCGAGAGGTTGCCAGCCAAAAATAATTGCTGCAAATAACAAATCTATGGAACAAAATGGGCACATCAATTTGGAGTTTCAAAAGATTATATGACAGCACCTTTGAACAAAGCGTGGCCAGTTCATAATGAACTGCAGATGCACATGTGGATGTTCTATGTATACTTTACATTTTCCATGCCCAGATTTGTGGGTTTTTAAAGATCATACCACTGCAATCTATCTTATGCTATCTTATATATACTTTACTGTGGGTTTGATCTCAGGTTTGAAATTTCATCAGAACGGTCATGCTTTATATGTTATGTGGGGACCACAGAATTTGACTGGAATCTTATCACATTCACATGTATGAGATCAGACATGCTTTTAAAGTAATAGTTCGCCCAAAAATGAAAATTTGCATAAAATGTACTCACCACCAAGCCATCCAACATTAGTTTGTTTCTTCATCAGAACAGATTTGGAGAACTTTAGCATTACATCACTTGCTCACCAATGGATCCTCTGTAGTGAATGGGTGCCGTCAGAATGAGAGCCCAAGCATCTGATAAAAACATCACAATAATCCACAAGTAATCCACACCCCTGTCCATCATTTAACATCTTGTGAAGCTAAAAAGCTGCATGTTTGTAAGAAATAAATACATAGAAGCATTTTAAGTTTAAAATGCTTCTGCCCAAAATATGAGTTTTTAAACCATAACAATGCCTATCCATAGTAAATAAATCCCCTGTCGTCCTCTCACATCAAAACCCACTGACATATTTGTTTAGAACTGTTTTGAACTGTTTTTGCTTGTAAACCGTGCTTGATCTCTCCTGATTCTGAAGAGATGAATTTTTCACTGGAGAAAGCAATATTTTGTATACAGAGGACTTTTAGTAAGAGTAATTTTAGTTAGAAGTTAAAATCATCAAGTAGTCATGTGGATTATTTGTGAATTGTTGTGATGTTTTTATCAGCTGTTTGGAGTCTCATTCTGACGGCACCCATTCACTGCAGAGGATCCATTATATAATGCTGAATTTCTCTAGATCTGTTCAGATAAAGAAATAAACTCATCTTGGATATCCTGAGGGTGAGTACATTTTCATCAGATTTTCATTTTTGGGTAAACCGTTCCTTTAACACTGTGTCTACACCGGATGCCACACCACAACAGCTTTAAGTTCAAGTTTCTCATCAAATTGGAACAATTTTAGCCTTTAGTTGTAATACATTTTCCTATGCACTACACATTCGGACAACAGCTGATGTCTGATAGAGCCTTCAAGCTTCAGACAGCTGGACTCCAGACCAAGTTTTCTTCTTCTTTTCTTTTTTTTTTTTTTTTGACAGTGCCTTTATCTGCCATCACACTAATATGTAAGCCTTTTAGATGATGCGCCCAAGATTCAAATTCTTAGGTTAAGTCCAGCAGGACTGAAAGGTTTTCAAACAGTCTCTGTGGCTCAAATGTTCATGTGTGCCTAAAACCTTTAATCTTCACCATCAGAGAGGGCCTTACAGAAGAAGCTCCAGTTGTGGGACAGTCCAATCCAGAAACACTTACATATGGGGAGCATTTCAGAATAACTTACATCTCCAGAAACGTGTAAAAGCCATTGATGGAATGGAAGACAATTTATGTTCTACAATAGAGCTGCATCAACATCTCTCCTAATATTTTCTTGTACTGTAGTTTCATATCAGAAAGTAGGCTAATCTGTGGGTATGAAATCTTGATGAGGGTTTAGAGTAATGAAGACTATTTTGCTGTGTAATTGTTACTTTTGCTTTTTGTCTGTCTGGACTGTCTGCCAAGCAGACCCTGAGCTCTACTCAAATGAGAAAAAGAGAGGTCATTCAAACATTTAGGATGAATTGAACAATAACTGTAATCAGGGATGTCATTGAAAAAAAAGGCTCAATCATGGTTTATATCCCACAATAGTATGGAGATATAGGACCGAACAGGGTTGGTTCTCACACTGGGAAGCTTGCCTGCATATCTGTTTCCACATTTTTTTCTGGGGAATAATGGGAATATCTTTAAGGAAATAGTTCAGCCAAAAATGAAAATTTGATGAAAATGTACTCACATTTAGGCCAAAGGTCAAAGGAGAAGATGAGTTTTTGGATTTGGTGAAATTTAGCATTATATAATTTACTCACCAATGGATCTACTGCAATGATCCACAAATATTCATTAATGTTTTGTGAAGTGAAAACTGCACCCATTCACTGAGGATTCATTATTGAGCAAGTGACTGAATTTTTCCAGTGAAAAAAACAAACCCATCTACAGTAAATTTAAAGCAACTTTTCATGTTTGGGTGAACTATTCTGTCCTCACAGAAAATGAATATAGCCTGAGAAATGTGTGACAAAAAATATTATTATCTATCTGGATATAGGTTTACATTTAAAAAATAAATACTACAAAAATAAAAAAAAATTAAATGTAAACATATATCCAGATAGATATGTAAAATACTACATGATACATAAAGATCTTGAAATAATTAAAGTAGATCAAATTAAATAAAAAAATATACATACTTTGTTATTGTTTACGTCCTTGAAATGGTCTATAAAGTCACAGCAGAGGTGTTCAGCTGGGATTAGGACTTGGCTTTCTGCAGATCAGTCAAGTTCTTCCACACTGACTGAATCAATCATGTCTTTTTGAACCGTGCCTTATACACAGAGGCATTGTCATGTTAGAATAGAAAAGGGTCCTGTCCAAATTGTTGCTATAAAATTAGAAGCACACAATTCCCTAGAATATCATTATATGCTTTAACATTAAGATTTGTACTCATAGAAATTACTAAAGTAGTCAAACATGTTCATTAAGGGGGTGACCCAATACTTTTGGCAATATAGTGTGTTTGCATGTCAATAGTTCACACACTGTCTTTTTTTCTTTTCTTTTTTTTTTTTTGTTAATGACCATTTGTTTGAATATTTGGCGCCCCCTTCTGTTTGTAGCGAGAACACCAATGCCAATGATCAAGAGCTCCACAAACAACAACTTTTCACAAAGTTTCCCTCACAAATTTCCCCTCGTGGCATGGTGGCCTGTTTTGAATCACGAATTACTGGAGCAGCCAGCAAAGGTACAAAAATGGCTGCAACTGTGTCGAGTGAATGTGGTCAGTCCACCCAAGCCAGGTTAGTGAAGGGCAGCATTCACTTCTGTCTCAACACTGGCTTCTGGTAAAGCTCAGAACCAGAACTCATTCAAAGCTGAGCAGTGGGATGGAAAACACATAATAGCATTCTAACTCTGTTTAAAACCTGTGGCTTTCAGATGGGTTCCTTTGCCATGACAGGGCTTTCCCCCTCACGCAGGTCTCCTGAACCCTGTGAACCCCAAAGTGTATGAATATAAAGGACAATATGGCATACATTATTGTATCCAATTTGACTGGAACTTTCTCTTTGTAGCATCAGACCTTAATCTGGCTGTGATTAGATTTTATCTGACATTTGTTCTCATTTCTCAATTTGTAGGCCTACTATGATAGTGGTGCTTACTTAAGTGAGTTGCATAACCTAAACATTTTCTCCAAAATTACATGAAATAACATACTAAACCCAGTTTGATTTTGATACAGATTCTGGTTAAAAGGTTTGGGTTCTGTAAGATTTTTAAGGAAATTAATAAGGTACGCTACATTGATCAAAAGTGACTGTAAAGACTTTTACATCATTACAAAAGTTTTAAATACTGTTCCACTGAACATTCTATTAATCAAAGAATCATTTAAAAAGTAAAGTATCATGGTTTCCTCAAAAATATTAAGCAGCACAAAATAAAAATAAAGAAATGTTTCTTCAGCACTAAATCAGCATATCAGAATGATTTCTGAAAGATCATGTGACACTGAAGACTGGAGTAATTGCTGCTGATTCAGTGTTGACATCAGAAATAAATTACATTTTTAAAACTTTAAAGTAGAAAACTTTTTATCATTTTTAATCAAATAAAAAGAATAAGAATCTTCTTTCACATACACGAAAAAAAATCGTACAACCCCAAACTTTTGCACACTACTGTACATTATTGTGTATTTAAATAGCATTTATGGTAACACTTTATTTTAGGACAAATTCTCACTATTAACGAGTTGCAGCAACTATTAATCAGCATGCATATTACTAGTATATTGTCTGCTTAATAGTACTTATTAGGCACATATTAATGCCTTATTCTGCATGACCATATTTTATATCCCTTAACTACCCCATACCTAAACTTAACAACTTTACTAATTATTAATAAGCAGCAAATTAGGAGTTTATTGAGGGAAAACTCTTAGTTAATAATGACTGTGTGTTCTCTAATCTAAAGTGTTACTGCATTTGTTATAAATAATTTATTTTGGTCTTGTAATATGTTGTTATTGGTAAGTGAGTCTCTCTCCTGTAAGGAAGAAAACCCAGAGTATACAAGCAATTTTCTTTATTCAGGCTCTAAGAAAGATGTTTTCACATTTTCGCAACTGTGTTACTTCAAAACAAATAACACTATAGTCCAAATCTAACTTTCTGTGAAAGTAGCAAAGGGAATCTGCTTTTATTGCAATGCATTACAAACTGTATTTACGGTGTTATTAAAAATACACCAATAGAAAAACAAGTGTATGTTGCTGGTGGCAATTTTTCTCAAATATATGAGATGAAAGTTTATAACATGTCCATGGCGGTAGCTCCTGGAGCCAGAAAGATAATTATTATTTTTTAGTATAGGGTTTGTTGCAAATGTTGACAGAATGTTACGTTTCACTTAGGACTTTAGCAGGACACTATACTATGCTGCCATTCATTTTGGTCCACTCAAAAATGTCCTGCTCACACACAATGTCCGAATTGATGAGCAGGTAGCGGTCTCCAACGCAGAAGTGTTTCTGACAGGCAGCGCATTTGAAGCACTCAAGGTGATAGACTTTGTCACGGACACGCATGGTCATTTCAAAAGCCCGGATCCTCTTTTCACAGGAAGCGCAGAGCCCGTCCTGACCAAACAGTCTGCAGAGAAGGAAACATAAATATATTTGCAACTGAAAGAAGGTTTTGATAGACAACCACCTGATTTTAATATATGATTTTATAGTAATGTGCAAAAGTCTTAAGCACAAACAAGAATATTTGTTTTACAGACATGTGCATGCAATACATGTTTATTCATTTACTTACTTAGTCATGTAAATTACGATTTGCCAATAATACACTTTAACACTATAAAGCCTTCTGTATCATATTTGATACACATTTCTAAGACCTCTAAATTATGGTCAAAACTCGGCTACTACATGACTTTTTAGCAAGTAAAAGGCCTTTTTTTAATTATCATTCTAAAAATGCCTCTTTTTGCTATGATATCTTTACAGATTTTTATAAAGTAAACAAGAATACATTTTCGGGCTGCAAAACGATTAATCGTGATTAATCGTATTCGAAATAAAAGTTTATGTTTACATACTATATGTGTGTGTGCACTGTGCATATTTATTATGTATATATAAATACACACATATGTATATATTTTAAAAGATATTTGTATGTATATATATTTACTTAATATAAATATATATATATATATATATATATATATATATATATATATATAAATCTAACATATTTTCCTTCATATGCACGTATATATGTGTGTGCATTTATATACACATAATAAATATACACAGTGCACATATATAGTATGTAACAAACTTTTATTTTGAATGCGATTAATCGTGATTAATTGGCACATTAAATAAAGGATGTGCCAGAACTTTCTTCAGTTAAACAAGGAGAAAACTGAAATCATTGCATTTGGAAACAAAGATGAAGTTCTCAAGGTGAATGCATACCTTGACTCTAGGGGTCAAACAACTAAAAATCAAGTCAGAAATCTTGGGGTGATTCTGGAGACAGACCTTAGTTTCAGTAGTCATGTCAAAGCAGTAACTAAATCAGCATACTATCATCTCAAAAATATTGCAAGAGTTAGATGTTTTGTTTCCAGTCAAGACTTGGAGAAACTTGTTCATGCCTTTATCACCAGCAGGGTGGATTATTGTAATGGTCTCCTCACCGGCCTTCCCAAGAAACCCATTAGACAACTGCAGCTCATCCAGAATGCTGCTGCCAGGATTCTGACTAGAACCAGAAAATCTGAGCATATCACACCAGTCCTCAGGTCCTTACACTGGCTTCCAGTTACATTTAGGATTGATTTTAAAGTACTTTTACTTGTTTATAAGTCACTCAATGGCCTAGGACCTAAATATATTGCTGATATGCTCACTGAATATAAACCGAACAGACCACTCAGATCATTAGGATCGAGTCAGTTAGAAATACCAAGGGTTCACACAAAACAAGGGGAGTCTGCTTTTAGCTATTATGCGTCCCGCAGTTGGAACCAGCTTCCAGAAGAGATCAGATGTGCTAAAACATTAGCCACATTTAAATCCAGACTCAAAACTCATCTGTTTAACTGTGCATTTGTTGAATGAGCACTGTGCTATATGTCCGAACTGACTGCAATAAATTTTAGGTATAATCATTTTCTTTAAATTTATTTTAAATCATTTTCTATATCATTTTAAAATTCTTGTTTTTATTATTTTTATTTCCATGTTTTTATTGATTTTAATGTCTATTTCACTTTCTTTTATGTAAAAGCACTTTGAATTACCACTGTGTATGAAATGTGCTATATAAATAAACTTGCCTTGTCTTGCCTTGCCTTGCCTTTAATTAGGTGTACTTGTTTATCCATTCATTCTTTTTTTTTTTTTTTTTTTAGAAAAATCGTATTAAAGTCTTTATTTGCCAGCCACAATAACATTGTTTGCCTTTAATGTAAGAAATCTGCAAAACTCTTATAAAGATCTCACTGATTTACCTGACAAGCTATCAGAATTTCATCATTTTGGTCATATGAATATCAGCATCTGCACTAAATTACATATTTTTGCTCAGTTTGCATCTCTGAATGATACTGAGGTGTTTTTTCTCCTAGAGAATAGGTTCCAATATCTTATTATATGAGCCATAAAAACAAAAGCATTGAATATGATACTTAATAAAAATACATATTTTAAATATACTAACTTTTTTCTCCTAGAGAAAAGCACGCACGAAAGCACGCGCAGCCTACTAGACTTTGTGTAAAGGGCTAATAAACGCTTCCATTTCTTTTTTTAAAGATTATTATTACATATGTCAGACTTCACAGGGTTAATAAAGCATGAAAAGTTCAACCCAGGCCTGTCAGTCTTACCTGAGGTAGTCTCTCCTGCACAGCTTCCTGCCAAGTTTGAAGTAAAGCCTGCGGCCCACCTCCCCTAAGCGGCAGCCGCAGAGGTCACAGCTCAGACAGTCCTCGTGCCAGTACTGCTCGATGGCCTTGAGGAAGAAGCGGTCCCCGATGCTCTGCTGACAGCCGCCACAGGTCAGCAGCGACGGCGGCATCTGAAGCACCTCGTCGACGGGTTCCCTGTGGATTAGCGTTTACTTTCAAATATGCGATACGACATTATGAACACCAGATGGCCCTCGTGCGTATTTTATTGAAAACACTAGCTTAATATTGGTTAGGTGTGTTCCATACGGATAAAATTGGCAATTAGATGAGCTACTTTTTTTTCTAGATGTACCTACATTTGATTTATAAATAAATGTTTGTTTAAGATGTAACTACTGCCACGTGATCCCAAGGGAGAAAATGTTAAGTGCAGTAGGCAAATGAGGCGCTTTGGGTCACTGCACACATTCTCAAATTAGCCCATTTATTCCCACTGGTTAATATTTGTGACCATTTTTTTTATTGTTATTTTATACAGCATTGTTATGTATAAGCAAAAGTGTAGACTGTTTTGAATTCACATTTTTTACATAGTCACATGACCAGAGCTGTTTAATCCTGAATAATGTCAAAACTTCAATAAAGGAAGCATGTAAAACGATGGAATCGCCATATTTGGTACATATAATATTTAAAGGGTCTATTATGAACGTGGCCTATCATTAAGATTATTAGTCATTTAAATCATCATAATATGTAGGCTACAGTGCAGTGTCCCCATTCTAATAATACTAATTTTCTTGGAATATCATTCCTTTACCCCCAATAAAAATAGGTAACTATACACAAAATTATGTTAATTTATTGCAACTTTCTTTAGGATCTTGCCAAGTGTGCCAACCAAGTTTTTCCTAAAAAGTTTCCTATATCAACTACAACTGTGGAGCTAGGAATAAAACATAGCCTAACATAACTTGATAATTTTTTTTAAGATTTATTTTATTCTTGTTCTATAAACAAACAATAATAATAATAAACAAATGGAAACCCAAACAATATTTAGGTTAGATGTCTTACTTACTCATTCGTTTCCAGTGTTTTCCGTTCAATTGTAGATGCCATATTAAATATTGTTAAGGAATAATTCAGTAGCACATTTGATATGCGCACTTCCAGTCAAATATGTCCCAGACTGACCGACTGCGGTGCTGAAAGACCATCCACGTCCTGCTAAATGAACTGCCTTCAGAGATGCACCTGCTTTGCTGTCTTCTTAGTGCACTAAAGATCTACAACACATTATGCACGCTAAATCCCAAGTGCATGCAACGTAGCTTCTTTGCATCTGATTTCTGTCTCCACGCATTCAATCCTCATCCCAGCCTATGTGTTTCTGAGGAATACGTGGTGACAGGCAGATGTTCCCCAGCCGCGTTGTTTAATTACTCCAGCTCAACTGCGTTTGCGTCAAGCGTGGTTTCTCCTCTGTGCTGCGAGTCTCCACAGCACTGTCCCGTAGGGCTGCTGTCTGTGGTCCCGTTATTGTAGTGTAGCAGGTATTTTTAAATGGCCCTGCCCCCTCAGTTTCTGCTTTCTTTTCCGACTTCCTGCTCACGACCGCTCGACAATGAGAGGAAATAGCGCTCCAACATGCCGCTATTCACCAGTCAATTATAAAGCCATCGGCTCGTGACTGGAGAGGTCACGAGCTCAAACAGACAGGCTCCTTATCACATACCTGTCATCCAAACATGAAAGAGATTGAGGAAAAAGCTGCAAACACATAATTAACAGTGCGTGAATGTTTATGAAAACACTGGGAAAATCCAAGGACACAGCAGCAACATTACAAGGGGGACCTGGGCTGCTAAGGGTTGTAGGTAGCCCTCTTCAGTAATTATGCAAGTCAGATGTAAACTAGTAATATTCTAATTTTTAAAAATAAATTCTATAATTTATATAAAGTAGGCCCTATTATTAATTTGTTATATGATTTTATAATAAATTCTATAATTTATTTTATATATTTGATTAAATTTAATTTTGCTGAAAAGCTTATAGACTGTTAAAAACGTTTTTTTTTTTTTTTTTGTCCTAGGCAATAGCGATGAAAACGTTCAAAAGATTCTGAGTATGAGCCCCTATAACAACTGCCTTTCAAAAATACCCTAATACAGGAGTTTCAAACTGGGGGCCACAAGAGAGTACTGGGAGTCTGTGAAAATGTTTAGAGAAAAACAGTGTTAAAAAATTGTCCAAATAAATAAATAAATAAACAATAAAAAATTTAATTAAAACAAACAAATAAAATGTGATTAAAATAAACACTTTATACAAATACAATAAAAAGTTAAAATAAAAATGTGTTATAAATAAATGGATGAAATAAATAATAACAAAATAGATTATGAATGAATTCATTATAAAAGGTATTAAATAAAATAAATAAATAAATAAAATTAGATTAAAACAAATAAACCAACAACAACAACAAAAAAACGTATGTAACCTAAATATTTTCCAAATAATATTTAACACATAACCCTGGACCACAAAACCAGTCATAAGGGTCAATTTGTATTTATTTATTTATTTAAACATTTTTGAATTTGAGATTTATACATTATATAGGACAATATTTGGCCGAGAGATCTGGAAACTGAGCGTGCAAAAAATCTAAATATTGAGAAAATCGCCTTTAAAGTTCTCCAAATGAAGCAATGCATATTACTAATCAAAAGTTAAGTTTTGATATATTTACGGTAAGAAATGTATAAATATATCTTCATGTAACATGATCTTTAATTAATATCCTAATGATATTTGGCATAAAAATTACTATATTACTACAAATATACCCATGTTACTTATGACTGGTTTTGTGGTCCAGGGTCACATATTTATAATATTTACTTTTTGCAGTCTAAATTGGGCCTTCATACAAATAAAAAAAAAAAAGGAAAAAATTATTTTAAATTTTATGATGGGGGTCCCTCACATGAGGATAATCATTGGGGCCCGTGTCATCTAAGCTCAAAAACCTGTGCCCTAATTCACAATGAAGACATATTCATCTGTAATTGCAATGCAGCAAACAACCATAGCAAATGGCTCGTTCGAACCGTTTTCTCCTGATCTATCTCCTCACACTCATCTCTGCTTGATGTCGTTGGGGAAAACTCCTCTTATCTCCTGCCAGAGCAGCTCGGGTAGTGTCAGCAGCAGTACTGGGCCAGGAGATAAAACACTCTGCACAACACTGAATGTGTCCCAAATATCATCAACGCTTAGGGGTCTTCAATGGCAGCATCTCAGCCAAATGTTGGCTATGCCAATCTGGCCCTAACTCTGTGAGGTCAATGATCGCCCTTCAGCTATAACTTTACTATTCTGACTCAAAAAACTACATTTCATCCAAACAAATGAAAAGTTCAGTTGAGAGTATAGGGATAATTTTTATTTGAGTTTTTTTTAAATAACATTTAATTAGCAAAATGTATGAAATCCCATATAAATATTTTTGCGAAAAATATGATACACAACTATTCAAAATATTTTAAAATGATATATATATATATATATATATATATATATATATATATATATATATATATATCAATTTTATTTAGCAGGGATGCATCAAATTGGTCAAATGTGACAGTTAAGACATTTATAATGTTACAGAAGTATAAATGCCCTTTGTTGAACTTTCTATTCATCAAAGAATCTCAAATTTTAAAAAAAGTGATCAGTTTCCACAAAAATATTTAGCAGCAAAAATGGTTTTCAACATTGATCATATTAAGAACCATAATTTATATTTGAACACCAATAATAATTGATAACGAAGAGCCAAAATAGGAATTAGAATGATTTCTCGAGGATAAAGACACTGAATTTTTTTTTAAATTGTAGTAATACTTCACAGTATTATAGAAACAACCTACTGTATTTAGAGGGGAAAAAGCACAAGAGACTTTCAAAAACATTCAATAAATCTTATGTGTGTGTGTGTGTGTGTGTGTGTGTGTGTGTGTTCTTATTTATATACGTATACAATTATAATGTACAATCTTTAGAAAATTGATTTTCCAAGAATGCAGATGATAACGTAACTAAAACATTTACTTGTTTGCTTCGACATTTTGTTTTTTAATAGCTGTTTAAATGTATGCATAAGGCGTCCACCGTTTCCTGTGGATTGGACACAGCAAACCCAGAGGATGTACACGAAATGAGCACAGATGAACCTTGGCAGGGGGTGGTATGAGCCATGCTGGCTTCCTTCTTGTTTCACTTGATCACCCTGCTGGATTCTGATTGGTTAGATAACTCCAGATGGCCCCCCTTGATAGGAGAAGGGCTTTTGAGACAGTGCATCGGAAACCACTGACTGTCAACTCATCTACTTGGCAGGAAAAGCTTTCTTAACTCAGGGTGGGTTTCCTTCATAAATGGTTAGGGATGTAGTAAACATATCAACATGGCTTGCGACATCTCTGTATGGTAGAAATGTTAAGTATTTTCTAAAAAATACTGTGTTTCATGTATGCAATATTTCTTAAAGGGATAGTTCACCTAAAATGCAAATTCTGTCATAATTTACTCACCCTCATGTCGTTCCAAACCTGTGTGTGTTTCTTTCTTCTGCTGAGCACAAACGAAGACATTCTGGTAACACTGTACTTAAAGTCTTCATGTATAACGCATTATAAAGGGCTATTAAAAAGTATAATGCATTACAACTATTCATAATGTGCGTTGTAATACATTATATCATGTCGGAAATAATTATAACTAAATTTAAAATGCATAACAATGAATTGATAAATGTTATAATGTATTAACTGTGGTTACAGTTATTTATGAGATTGTACAATACATTGTAAGGTGCATTACAATGAATAATTAATGCATTAAAACTACTTTTATAGTGCATTAAACATAAAGTGTTACCGCTATTTTAAAGAATGTAACCAAACAGTTAATGGTAGCTAATGCCTTAGTATGGGGGAAAAATACTATGGAAGTCAATGTTTACCCTGAACAGTTTAACTGTAACATTTATATCAGAATGAATGCAAAAGTTTACAGTAAATGGTTGTTGCATAAAGTACATGTTTAGGATTTAGAAATCAGCCATTGAAACTGCATACAGATTTAACCAGAAATCTGAATACTCTAATGGAGATCAGTCTCTTTTTATTTGGGTTCTGCAAGAGTAGGCTATGATTTATTGAAAGCCCAGCCCTAATAGGAAATGCCAATGGATTGACTGATCATTTGCCATGGAACATGCCTCGTCTCAATAACAAAAAAACTGAAACGCACATCCTCTTACATGCTCCGTTTTAATTATGGCCCAGGCTGAGAAGAGATCCATCACAGTAAGGCGTATTTCCTGTAAGGAGAGAGCCTGGATGTGTTGTTGACTCTCTGATAGCATATACTCTGAAACAGCAATAGCCAGGCTATGCTTCCTGCCTAATCTCAGCTTTAACTATTGTTGGCTCAATTTTGAGAAGCTTGTGCAAACACCATTATTTGGACGAAGTAAAAACATTTTTGCGACTACAAGTTTATGATTTGTTGATTGTAAACTTCAAGTGATCAGTGATTAAAGTAGAAGCCTATTTGTTTGTGACACTGATAGATATATTAATGGGCTTTAAATGTTTAAGTTAAGGACCGCTTCTGCTGTTACTAAACACAACAGAGAGCGGAAATGAGTCACTTGTTGAAAGAGAGCGTCACTCTCCCATGAGATCTTCCTCTAATCAGTATTATTCCTGAAAGAAAACACCCTTTCAATAGAACAGTGCTATCAAAGAGCAGAGCAACCATGTTAACTGCTTCCTGTATTTGCCAAACAAAACCTCATGCAACTGCATTCTTATGGTTTTTTTAATAGTTTATGAGTTTTACAGAAAGAAGAAAGCAAAAGGAAGCTTTATTTTCTATATTGAAAATACTTTTGCAATATAAATACCTCTTGTAAGGGACAAATGCTTCATAAACTTGAAAAGATACACATATGCTATGAGAATATAATTTATTTTGCACAAATAAATAGCCTTAAAAAGCTATTACATAATATAGCCTACTCGACCTAATATAAATAAATTAGAAAATGTGAATGATTAAATATTAATTAGCAATTTTTGTAATAATTTATTGCATGTACATTCATGTTTGCTTGTACATATTTTATTTTTGCAGGTTTGTATTTTATTTTATTTCTATCTGGTGCCCTCTGCTGGACCATGGTTTGATTTACATTAAATAACGATATAACGTTGTAAGGACTTGTTTGGTCGTTTAAACCCTCATATTTTAGCCGAAAAATAAACATTAATAATAAGAAAGTTAAGAACTGCCGAATCGGGGAAGGGGTAGTTTAGCATGAGATAATCGTCATTTGGCATGATGATATTGAAAAATAAAAAGAAGCCTTATCAGAAAAATAAAATAAAACACAGTCCCAAAACAAAATACAAAATTTCACATTTTTAATCCTCCGTTCATTTTCCCTAATCTTCATGTTTTAGCCTGTTCGTTTCACACGCGCTCAGTGACAAATCCAAATGAGGAAGTCATCGCATGCCTGCTTTGCAACTGACTAAAATCTTATAATTTTCGGCCATCTTCGTGACTCTTTCCTATGCGTTTCATAATTTATTTTTATTTTTTAGTTGTATATTCATCAGAAAAGAAGTAAAAGTGATAATAACCTGCATATAAGTGTCAGTAAGGCACAGGCATAATCCTGGTCGCCTCTAAACGGGGCCCTTCCTCATTATAAACCTTTTCCTCGCCTTCCACTCGCTCTCAGTTGTCGGTGAGGCCGGCGGGGCGGATCCCATAGTAAATTGGAAGAGAAAATAAAAGCAACACAATCAACGCTTCGGCTTATTTGTTTATAGAAGATTACTTTTCTCCCTTCTGGACTCATTGCGCATAAAGGTGAACACAAATTTGAATCTAAATCACAAACGTGAACGTTATACAGTCTGGATCTTGTGATGATTTGGACACAGTTTCAGTCTAATAAGCGGACAATGGGTTGCTATGACAGTGTTTGGGAATTTTGCTGTTTACTTCTAGCGTTTTTGAAATATCTTTATAATTTTTAGAGTTTGAATTACTGAAAAATATAGATTTGGATGGGATTTTATTCATAATACTTCCCTGTCGCGTCCAGTTGAAAAATTACTATCACACACAATTTCGTTATATAATATATGATTACCTTATTATTTGACTATGTGTGATTAATATCTTGGTATCATTACTGAAAGATTTGGTCAATCTGATTGAAAGATGATGGTGATCGAAAATGAAACCATCATCGATCACAGCAACTTGCATCATGTTCCTCTTCAATTTATGATCATCATATCACTGCTATTCAATCGGCGGTTTTCTGCATTTTAGTGTTTTATTCCTTCATTTTTTTGTTCTATTCTGATATTAAAACTTATCCTTGATCAGATGCCCTCGGCAACAAATGGCACCAGGACTCTGAAGTCTGCCAGCCCAGACTTGGGATCTGCTCCCGGAACAATGAACCAAATCACCGCCAGCAGCCAGCTGACTGGAGCCCAGTCAGAGGCCCTGAAGCAGGTGCTGGTGGTGCTTGAAAAGAAAGTGCGCAATATGGAGAAGAAAAAGGTACTGGATTCTCTCTGTAACATGTCAACTTAGGCATAAACTACGTTTTTGTTGTCCCGCATCCTCAGAGTTCATTCCCCTGTTAACCTCGTGCCTTTTGTACTCCGTTATTTATTTCACACGTTCTGTTGAAGTTTATATACACTTATTTTGACTATGCAAGTAAACACACATCCTTGGATCTCAGTGGTATGACTTGTTGGTAAATGGGTTTAATATGTCATATCTTAATGTTAAAACGTGTTAAGTTTGATCGAATGCAAGTTAGGGAAATCTAACCAGGCCCGTTAAACGTTTATGAAACCATTGCTGTATTTATATGCATTTATGTCATGGTGTATGAACCAACATCTTAAATGTAAAGGCAAATCGCTGATCGTTATGTGCCCTTTTAACTGTTCTTTGTATCGTCAGCCACAAATGCTAACAGGTTAGCGTTTGTAGTTTTAGCACATGCTATCCGGTCAATTTTTGACGTTATTCTATTTCTCTTGACAAATGTATTACATAGTTACTTGTTTACCTTCTCTATATAATCCGCGATATGACGCAAAGTTATTTCTTGACGTTTTTGTCAGTTTCTACGATCACTGTTTGTTTCGCACGCACATGGAGGTAAAGCTAACATGGCGTCCTAAAACGGGTTCAGCATGCTAAAAATGGGGTAACTGCGCAAAAATGCTTTTAAATGAGTTGTTAATGTTTTGGATTGTCTCCGGCTTGTCTTGTCGAGGTAAATGTGTCGGAGGCAGGTGTGTCAGGACACACGGTAAGCGCCTTTTGGATCCTGCAGGTTTCTTAGCTCCGCAGGAGAGACTTTTAACTTGGTGACAGTGCAGCACATTGCTTTTATATTGGTTTATTTATTGAAATGTAATTATTGACTTAAAGATTGTGTGTCAATGATTGTGTTGTGAACCTTAATAGAAAGTAAGGTTCTATTTCGTTAATGGGGGGAAAAATTGTCATTGACTCCAGCCCCCCCCTACCTCTCCCCCCCAACGTTGTTTCAAAACAAAATTGGTGATTTTTGTATTCTGTAAGTGATTAGCGACTGTCCATTCTTTCAAGGAATTTTAGAGAACAGTTATGTCATCATGCCTTGTATGACTTACAAAAAGTAAAAAAAAAAATTTGGTCATGTCTTGACTTTATGCGTTTGTGGAACGTGAACTTGCCCCATCTCACCAACTGAAATGGGATAATCTCCACATAACTCAACCACATGCTGGAGCTTTCTGGAACAAAGTCCTCACTCTTGATCCACTTTGAATGAGAAATTAGTTTCATAATTGCAATTATGATGTACAAAGGTTTTTGTCTTTCAGTTCAGTCGGGGCTGCATAAAATTGTGACATTGAAAAACATGGATAATGTTTTTATTTAAAAAGAAAATCTATATCAAATAAATGCTGCCATTTTTAACTTTCGATTAAAAGAATCATGAAGAGTTTATAATTGTTTTCTAAAAAATATTAAGCAGAACATCTTGATTTTTACTTTTTTTTTTTTTCTGAAGGATCAGGTGATGCTGAAAGCTGACTTCTTTCAAAAACACGAAACCTTACTGACCCTAGAACTTTTTAAAGGGATTATATGCACACTCATTTGTATTCTTGCTTTTCTGAGAGGCAACAATTTATTTTGAATGGCCTGATCGTATGTTTTATCTGTCTCTATAAAGTGTATCGTATGTCATATGTTCTTGTGATGACCAATTCAGCTGGATTTTGAGATGGGGAAATTAATACATAAACCTGTGAGATGACTTCTGTGTACTGTCATTTTATTATACAGCTTATTTATTTTTTTAAATTTAATTCTATTTTTTTATTATTTTTGTCACTCGTCTTCTTCCAGAGCAAGCTTGATGACTATCAGGACAGAAACATCAAAGGGGAACGTCTCAACCAGGACCAGCTGGTGGGTAAACACTCCATGTTTTTGTTGCCTGTTAATTGTTTCAGATTCCTGAACTCTGTCCTTTTTTCTAAATCAATCTAGGAAGCTTTGTCTAAGTACCAGGAGGTAATCCATAACCTTGAGTTTGCACGGGAACTGCACAAGAGCTTTTTGGCATTGGGTCAAGAAGTGAGTACATGAATTTAATTTGCTCTCTTCCATAGCTTGAGGACCAAGCTTTTTTTTTTTTTTTTTTTTTTTTGGCTGTGTGTAGATCTACTACTGAAATTCACTGAAAGGTTTATACATAAGTGAGAATGTCTCCCGCAATCTGTTGCTTTGGATAGATCCAGAAGAGTATTAAGAAAGCAGCACGTCGTGAGCAACTCCAGCGTGAAGAGGTGGAACAGAAAAGGCTGAAACGGGTTCTGGAGCTGCAGTTCCTTCTGGACCGACTTGGGGATGAAAGTGTACGGCAGGAGCTACTGCAAGGAGCCGGGGGACCTTCACTGCTTACCGAGAGTGACCTTACTTCCCTGGATGAGTTTTACAAGCTTGTGGGGCCTGAACGTGATCAAAACATCAGGTAAAGTTGACTGTGTCATCCCAATCCACACTGCTTTTCTCCATTTCTAAATTGCTTGCAAATGAAAAGTATGCTGTAAACAAACAGAATAATTGGTGTTCTTTCAGCTGAATTGTCATTGAATTGAGTTTTAAATACATTTGGATCTCTCACAGAATAAATTTCAGACAGCTTGAGGTTTCAGCATTGGCAGAGCATGTTAAGTTTGATAGCGTCTTTGTAACTGTTACTGTACTTTTAATTATTGCCGATTTGCCAGTGTGTGCCGAGGTAGATTTAAATAAGCTTAAAGGGTTACTTCACTCAAAAAAACCTCTCTCTCTCTCTCTCGGTCTCTCTCTCTCTACTTATCTTTTGGATTGTATATTTATAATGGGATGCTTTTATCTCTCACAGGTTAACGAACCAGTATCAAGAAGCATCACAGCACTTAAGGGAACTTTTAGAGGGGAAGGACAAGCCTGTAGCAGGAACAACATGTATGTCAAATTGACTTTATAATCTTCTTTTTAGGGTCTGATAACTCATAACATTCATGCACAAGAAGTTAAAAATGAAATTAGTAATGTTTATGATTTTTTGATGTCCGCTTTTTGTGTTTTTTAAAGGGTGAAATTGTTCAGCCGTTTTCTTTTTTCTTTCCTTTTCTGAATATAAACAAGTATCCAACTGTACTGGAAGTTATTTCCTTGTGATCCAATTTTTTTAGCATGTTGGTACAAGGAGATTTCTATTTGAGTTAAGGAAAAATCAGGTAATATGTTTTGAAAGCTTTCACATGCATTTTTTTAAATAAAAACAACAAAACATTTATGGTGATTTATAGAAAGTTGCACACATTGGTCAGCATCATTTTTGAGTTTTTACCAAAGGTTTACTAAAGCAAGACATGAATATGGGCAAAGGTGGTGCATACTGCAGTATTCAGCCATGATGCATATGTTGACTCAGCAGTGGGTGGAGTGGCATGATCAATGTCTACTGTATCCGTGTGTGATCCTGTAGCTGTGTGCTTGTGGCTCTCCAAGGACACTGACTTTGAAAGATCACTTGATCAATGAGGGGAAACCATAAATTTTCATTTATGCCCAAGTTTGAGATGTATAGTAGTCTTAATGTTAATGACCAGTTGAAAGGTGCATTACAATTCTGCTAATATATTCACAGGATTGCTTGATTTTAACTAGTGTAAAAATATCACAAATCTATCACCTACAGTATCCCTGCCTTAGAAAGCTTCCAGCCTCTAGCACTTTTCTTCATTGGAATTCCTCGGCAGATCATGTGGCTCATGGCATATAAATAAACCCATTTGCTATGCACCAGCTTTGCTGGCAGTATTATGGTCCTCTACAGTCGTTTAAGATTTTCTGTGTGTATATGTATGTACTATATATGTGACCCTGGACCACAAAACCAGTCTTTAAGTCGCTGGGGTATATTTGTAACAATAGCCAAAAATACATTGTATGGGTCAAAATTATCATTTTTCTTTTATGCCAAAAATCATTGGCATATTAAGTAAAGATCATGTTCCATGAAGACATTTTGTAAATTCCCTACTGTAAATATATAACTTAATTTCTGATTAGTGATATGCATTGTGAAGAACTTCATTTGAACAACTTTAAAGGAGATTTTTCTTAATATTTATAATTTATTTTTGGCACCCTCAGATTCCAGATTTTCAAATAGTTCTATCTCTGCCAAATGTTGTCCTATCTTAACAAACCATACATTTATTTATTCCGCTTTCAGATCATGTATAAATCTCAATTTTGAAAAACTGACCCTTATGACTGGTTGTCTGGTCCAGGGTCGTGTGTTTGTTTATTTTATTTATATATATATATATATATGTATGTATGTGTGTGTATATGTGTGTTAGTTAGTTATAAAAAAACATGACTGTTTTTAAGTCTTTCTTGAGCACCATCAACATATTAGAAAGATTTTTGAAGGATCATGTAACACTGAAGACTGGCTGGAATCACATGAATTACACTTAAAATATTAAAATGGAAAGGTCATTGTGAATTTAAATTATTTAACTTGCTGTTTTTAATGCATTTTTGATCAAATGAATGCATCCTTGGTGAGCATAACATTTCTTTTAAAAACGCAAATCTTACAGATCCTAAACGTTTGATTTGTAAATTGGAGTGTAAATGCTTGTCTTTCAGATAAAGCACTGAATGAGACATTGGAGCGGGTTTTGCAGAGCGGCTACTTTGACAGAGTGCAGCCTCATCAGAACGGTGTTTGTACAGAGGAAGAGGAGCAGACAGCTGCAGTGGAAGTGTCTGAAGCAGAGGAGCACCCTCCCGACACGGGTAAAAAAAAAAAAACCCCTCAATCGAGTGACTGTCATTCTGAAACTGCTGGAATAGAGACTGGTTTCTGAAAACTGACTTTGTCTCCTAACAGAGGGTGAAATGACAGAAGTGTATGCAGAACCCATTCCAATTGAGGTGACAGAGGTAAGGCAAGTTAGTTAAATGCACTTTGTAAGATGCAAGCTTAAGGGGTCACATTTGAGTGACTTTTGACATAGTTCACTGCACTATGAAAATGTGCAATATTCTTCCTCCCCAATACACACACAAAAAAAAAAAAAACTAAACAAAACGCAAAAATTCAGTCTAATTTTCACATACGATTTGTCTGTTAGGTTCAATGCAGAAAAAAACATTTAATGGGGTAGACATTAATTCAAATAAAATGTTAATGCAAAGTAAAATGCAGCTGTTTTTGGTGCAAAACATTTTATGCAAGTTGACTGCAGGGACATAATGAGTGTGTGTGAGCCCTATAATTGTATGAGCTTTCTTAGGGTTAAAGTTAAGTTTAAGCTGAATTTCCTCTTGATTACCAATAATTTTCTTGACCTTTTTGTTATTTTTCTCTCCAGTTTGTAAATAGACAGTTTGTTTTGGAGAGCACATACAGTACTGACGATAAGGAACAAAGAGAGGAATGGAGTGCGGAGACAGAGGTAAGCTGCTCTAGAAACTGCATTGCAACTTATGTAGACTTATTCTTGCCCTTGTTTCATATTTTGTGTATTGATTAGTACATCAGTGGTTCGCAGCCTTTTTGACTCTCAATGTCTAAAGCCTATTGGATCTATTACAGGTAGTTAACTCCATGCAGCCGGTTCAAACCACCCCCAGCCCTGTTGTCCCAGAGCCCCATCCTCTGACCACAGTAACTCCAACACCCCCTTCAGACCCTGTGGTTAGACAGCAGGTGGTTCAGGATCTCATGGCACAGATGCAAGGACCATACAACTTCATGCAGGTGGGTTTTTTGCAGGTTTGTCTTATTTGGCAAATGTTTGTATGCATACTAAATGCTCTTTTCTTTCCAAGGACTCCATGCTTGATTTTGATGGACAGTCTCTTGATCCGGCTATTGTATCGGCGCAACCTATGAAGCCGGTCCCTAGTATGGAGATGCCGCCGATGGTGTGTCAACCAGGTATGTTTATAGTCCCACCACATGGTCGATCCGTTAGATTTATGGGTTAAGCATTTTAAATCAACCTAACTTTGCTGGGCTTTGGTTTCTCAACCTGCAGCTCACCCAGAGTCTTGTCTCGCCCAGCCTCCTGCTGTTGGCATTCAGCCTGAACCCACACAAGTAAGTGTAGCCAAGTTCTTCTGGATGGAAATGAGTTTGCTGAACTGTCTGGAAAAGAAAGATGAGAGTATTGACTTATCTGCGTAAAGATATGTGTGTGAATTTACTTTGTCTGTAGATCCCCATGGTCTCGCCATCACCAGAAACCTTCTCCACACCACCTCCAATATACCAGTCGTCTCACGCAGCTGATCCCCGACCACAGACAGACTCCATTGATCCTATTCAGGCAAGTTATCAAGCACCCATTTGTTTCATGAGTTCTCCAAATTATTTATTACGGTGTAACTAGAATGAGCGTTCTAATGTAAACAAAAGTTTGCTACACAATGTGCATCGTCATTTTCAGCAAATAAAATAATTGCTTGTCCTCAGTAGGCCTCCATTCCCTTGACAGAGCAGCCACCTCCATCTACGACGCTCCCTTCTGCCTCCCAGACCCAGGTGATCCAGCCCGGATCCAAACCCTTGCACAGCAGTGGCATCAATGTCAACGCAGCCCCATTCCATTCCATGCAAACGGTAACATGCCTGAATGAAAATGACTAATTGTTAAGAATGTTTTAAACTGGTGAAGTCAGGAAGACCCTTCTTTAAAAGGACACTCCACCCAAAAATTTAATTGACTTTCTTTTGATAAATGCATATGATGTTTAGAAAAACATCTTTTGTCCATTTAAAGGTGCCATAGAATGCATTGATACAGTATTTTAAATTGTTCTCTGATATCTACACAGAAGGTATATGGCTTAGGTAAGGGCAAAGAATCTCCAGAAACGATTTTACATGTCCATTTACAACCCTAGGATTTCTGCCTAGAATGAAACGGTCTGTTATTGGCTTATTTGGCAGGGTCATGAATAAAAATGAGCTCTGCTCTGATTGGCTGTTTCACAGTACGGCTCATCAGCAAGAAGGAAGCACAGGGAGGAAAATATATATTTAAATACTTTCTCTCGCAGTTATATCGTTGGGTAATTATACTGTATATAAAACGCGGGCATCAGGGAGCCGTTATTAATATGCGAGGCATTGAAACTGCTTTTGAACGATCCATCGATCGCGTTATAGTTTCACTTTTAAGAGACGCGATCACACAAACTGTTTACATTATGGAGCAACAGTACTTACCACACATTTCACAAGATCAGATGCTTGTCAGTGGTGCTCAGGATCTGTAAGTCATTCGCCATCATCCTCATCTCTCCTTACTGAGAGTGAAATCTTATGAACTGTAACAGGCTACCGCTAGCAAGGAGCTAACCATGTCCCTTTAGTGGCTCGCATTATTTGCTTTCTGTGCCTTTCTGAATACAGACACCAACCCATCCCTGCACTTCACACCCCCTGCACGGCCTGGAACATAACATTTATTTTGTTATTTTCGCTGTTGTCCGCACTTGTTTATTTACAATACCTGCAGAGCTTCTGATGGTTCGGCCGGCTTAGAACAAGGGCGGGTTTATGCAAATGTTGGGGGCGTAGTGATCCCGACTGTTGCGTCACAGTCGGTGTTATGTTCTGATTCGCCTGTTTTTCAGTGGTCTTTTTTAATCACGAGATTGACATATGAAGGAGAAAACTATGGTGTTTGAGGCTCACTGTATGTCATTTCCATGTACAGAACTGTTATTATTTAAATATGCCAGGGTAAAGACAGTTTTTCATTCTATGGCACCTTTAAAGCAAGTATATAGTAACTTCAATCTTGAACATGACTGTAATCCAACTCCAGTTTTTAAATAAATGTCTTCTGAAGCAAAACTATATGCATGTATAAGATTTTTTTTTTTTAACTCCTAAACCTGGGGTGTCAAACTTCATGGAGGGTGACCGCCCTGCTGAAATTAGCTTCAACTCTGATTAAACCCACCTGATTCAACTAATCAGGTTCTTCAGGCTTGTTTGAAAACTACATGGTTTGTGTGTAGGAGCAGGGTTGGAATTAATTCCTGGAGGTCCGCAGCCCTGCAGAGTTTAAGTTTGACACCCCACTCTAAACCATCACTTCTGGGCCAAATAACATTTGTGTTTGTGCTTGACATAAACGTCAGCACCTTGTGAAACTCAATCGAGAACTGACAGCCATCTGTGCTTCTGCGTCACTTCTTGTTTGAGTGGCACACATCAAACATGAGCTCATATTACAGTTGACTGGTATCAATGGTTTATTGTTAAAAGATTAAAGTTATATTTTTCTTACACCTATCATTTCGCTTCAATAAGACATTGATTCATCATGGTAAATCATAAGATTCCAGTTGGTGTTCACTTTTTGAATCATCAACTTGAGGTCCAAGATGGATTATTTTTCTAATCATCCATGTTTGCCTGAAGAAAGTCATTTGTCTGGGATGGCATGATGGTGTGTAAAGGAAGATAATTCTCATATTATGGTGAAACATTCCTTTTAGATGCCAAACTTTGTGTGTTGTATACTCTATCGCCTAAAATTACATGTTCACTTATTCTCATTCTGTTCTTCCTGACAGGTGTTCAACCTTAATGCGCCTGTCCCACCAGCTAATGATACAGACTCAATGAAGCAGGCCAGCCAATACCAGAATAGCTACAGCCAAGGTTTTAATAACCAGACACCGCACCCCATGGAGCAAACCGACATGCCGCCAGAGCAGCTCCAATCTGGTGAGGAAAGTCTTCAGAATCCCTCAATCATATTTGAATACCCACAATATGAATACCTGTGTATATAGTCAGCGCTTCTCAACATGTGGCTCATGGAAGCAAGCAGCTGTGGAGCAAATAATGTAAACTTTGTCTATTCCGTGTGTCCTTCATAATGCCATTTGTAAGCTATTGAAATCATATTAGTTTTTGTTATCCCCTTAAAATACATATTCATACATGCATAATCATGTTTGACTCTGACTTTGAATGTTTGATTACTACCACTACTGCAGTATACATAAACATGTTTAATTCAGCTGTTTTATCCCTGTCTTAACAGTAGTTGGTGCCTTCCATTCTCAAGACCAGTCACTCCCTAACTCCACTGGCCCCCAGCCCATGTCCCAACAGTCAGGTGGCCAGGGCAATGGGTTCAGCCGCCAGGCTCAGTCCTATTACAACAGCAGAGGGATTTCTCGTGGAGGTCCTCGTAACTCACGTGGAATGATTAATGGCTACAGAGGACCATCCAATGGTTTCAGAGGTACAGAACAATTTTGTGTTTGTAGCAATTGCATACAGTGATTTTCATTAGAAGATCATTAAAGTCATTGATGGTTGAATCATTAGAGGTTTTGCTTATTTCAGGGGGATATGACGGTTATCGCCCAACCTTCGCCAACTCTGCAAACTCTGGATATGGACAAACCCAATTCAGTACACCGCGGGACTATTCCAACTGCAGCTATCAGCGGGTAAGTTCAACTTTTGATACTACTAATAGGTTTCTCTCTCTTCCGTTTGAGCATTAGTCTCAACACAACCTCAAAATACTGCTGAGACATTGACATTTGTCTTCTCTTTAATCCTTTTATTTGTCTCTCCATAGGATGGTTACCAACAGAACTATAAACGTGGTGCTGGCCAAGGGGCTCGAGGGATCTCTCGAGGAAGTGCTCCAGCTATGCGCTCTTAAGCCTTGTGAACTGAGCTTACATCTGGACCACAGTGAACATTGGAATACTGAAGTGCATATGTCCTGGCTGATTTTTCCCCCTTCTCTCACCTTCATGGAACATCTACCCTGATATGTTAAAATGGAGAAAATGATTCAGAAAGCAAGCTGAAAACCCAGTGTCAAGATTTTAAACCTACCTTGTGTTTCTAACAGATACCTGTGAACTTGAAAGACATAAATTATTTTATTTTTTTTGGAAATAAAAAATAAATATATAAAAAAAAAACTAATACCTGCCACAAATGGTCCAAGATTGGAAGTTTTCTTGCTGCCCCACTGTTCTGTTCACACTAATGAATTTTGGTTCTAAAATGTTGCTTTTGGTACATTAAGAGTCTCAGTTTGTAAAGTGATATTGCTTCAAGAGTTTCAATAAAGATGTTGCATTAAATGCTGTACTGCTGTTTAGTGTTGTCAAAAACCCTACGATTTTTGAATTTTGAGCCAAGGAGTCAGAGGAAAAAATAATTTTCATTTTGTGGCTTACGGTTCAAAAGTTATTAGCATAAATATGAGTGAAATTTTGGACAAGTGGTGGTGCTAGAGAGTTTGAGTTAGAGACTCCAAATATGCTGTGGTTACTATTGAGACTGTCTTCTATCAGTGTGCCAAATTTTACAACTTTCCCGCAGTCGGTTCTATGGGCTGCCATAGACTTCCACAGCAGAAGAAAAATAAAAAGAACACCAACGGGTGCCTATGAACCTTCGGTGCTTGACCCCTAAATTTTTTTGTTTTAATTTTTTTTAATTGAATGCATGAAAAAAACAATAACAATAGTCATCGTAATATCACAACAACAGTCCAGGGTCATTCAGTTTTTCAGTCCAGAGGAAGTGCAAAGTCCTTCAACAAAGCCACTGCTCGTATTGCTTTCAAGTTTGTAGAGAATTCAATAGATTTAAAATACATTTTCAATTCAAGTTTGAATCTTACAAAAAGAGGCGTGCATTTAGAAAATTTACATTTATGAATATGATATTTAGCTAACAGGAAAATAAGGTTTATGAAATAAGTATCACCTTTTTTTTCACATTCATGAAAGCCAAAAATGACATAGCTATAAGTAAACTCAAAATTAGGATTCACATAACATTTGATAAAGTCGAGAATGTCACACCAAAATTATGTTGTGTAAGAGCAATTCCAGAATAAATGTAAAGAAGTGTCATTGTTTTCTAAACAGAAAGAAAGGTGTTAATATCATTCTTAAGTCTTTTAAGAGAGCACTTATCCGGGTAAATTCTATGAATCAGCTTAAATGCAATTTCTCTCATTTTGTTAATAATTAAATATTTGTGAGGTAATGACCAAACTTTCTTCCAGGGAATATCACTTACTAAACCATTCCAATAAGAGATTACATAAAGCACAGAAATAGACTCCATCTGAAACAAAACTCTAATTTTCTTTTTGTTTTTTGTTTTTTGAAGGCACTGTTTTCCAACAAATGTTTTACAAAGATTCGCTGAGTGACATGATATTGGAAAAGAAAGACCTCTAAAAAGCATGGGCCCCTAAATATAAGTTTCGTAGAGGTCCAATTGTGACGCAATTACGTGTTTACAGAAAGACTACAACTCCCACAATAATACAAGTTTACCGCCTTGACTAATCTAACAACACTATAAAGCAATTTACTATATATAAAAAAAAACGTGGTTTACGTCTGATGAGTGCAAATTTAAAATCCTTTTAGGTCATGTCAACCGTAATCCTAATTTATTAAATAAAAATAATAAGCGCGTTATTATTTGGTCATTCTGATTAGGCGG
Organism: Barbus barbus; assembly: GCF_936440315.1. Taxonomy (NCBI): domain Eukaryota; kingdom Metazoa; phylum Chordata; class Actinopteri; order Cypriniformes; family Cyprinidae; genus Barbus; species Barbus barbus. Next base: position 15,887,853 of record NC_136751.1, on the reverse strand, counting down.
TATCATGGACTGCTAATATGTCTGTTTTGGGGTCCATCACGCCGGGGTCCTTCCGCCGAGGATTCCCACGTGAATGTGTGAGCATGATGGTCTACTGTCAATGAGGCTTAGTTTTATTACCCAAACGTTGTAATTAAGACTTCAACAGCGTATTTGTCTTTATCGGTAGAACATTTGAGGTATGTTTTGTGATATGAATAAATGTTTAAAATCTAGTTTTGTCTGAACGCTATGTAAAATGTGTTTGAAGTATGTTAACACGCACTACAGTGTTTACTTCATTTCACTTCATGTATTTTATATGTAAAGCTGACTTCGTTTTGTTTGTGGTGACAGGGTGCAGTTGGGAAGCAATGGCAACTTTTCGGAAGAAGGTGGACAATCGCATTCGTGTGCAGATAGAAAACGGTGTCGCGGAACACCATCGATCTATGTTTGTTATAGTTGGTGATCGTGGCAGAGATCAGGTAAAGCATAACTGTGTTTAACAATATTGTAATACTGTAACTTCGTTTGCTAAACCTTATTCATATGTGTATTTTGCATCCAGGTTGTCGTTTTGCATCACATGCTGTCTAAAGCAACAGTCAGAGCCCGGCCATCAGTGTTATGGTGCTACAAAAAGGAGCTTAGCTTCAGCAGGTACTATGAACATTTTATAGTAGATTCCCAAACAATGTTAACTGTTCCCAGACAGCTTTGATGACAGACCTAATTAGACTTTATATTTTTATTCACTTGGTTCAAATTGTGTACTGTATGTAAAATTGTGGGAACCCTGATAGAAGTGAATCTGTTATTTTATAGTAATCGAAAGAAGAGGATGCGACAGCTGCAGAAGAAGATCAAAACAGGCACGCTGAACCTAAACCAGGATGATCCTTTTGAGCTTTTCGTTGCTGCAACCAACATCCGATACTGCTACTACAATGAAACGCACAAGATCCTGGGAAACACCTATGGCATGTGTGTTTTGCAGGTAATACCAAACTTCTCAGACATATGTAAAGCTGACATGAAATTCATAGATTAATAAAAGTCTGTAAAGATTTCGTAGCAAAAAGACACATGTACCACAACCTGAAGGAAAGTGTTTTTAGAATTGCAGTAAAAGGCCTTTTGCCTTTCCTTGTAAAAATTGATTGGAGGTATGTAGTATTATGGGGTTTGCAGAAATTTGTTTTGATCATGTTGATAGTTTAAAGGCTTTGTAAATATGTGTATCAGATATGATACAGTAGGCTTTATGGGTTTCAGTTCTTCTCACTTTCTGTTATAGGACTTTGAAGCTCTTACTCCCAACCTCTTGGCTCGGACCATTGAGACTGTGGAAGGTGGAGGCATTGTGGTCATTCTTCTGAGGACTATGAACTCACTGAAGCAGCTGTATACAATGGCAATGGTATATGGCCTCTGAAGTGTTTGTATACAAATATTAATCTGGTTATTTGTTTGAATATATAAATTATTATATTAAATTATCAATGCATGTTTTCTTTCAGGATGTTCATTCTCGATACAGGACAGAGGCTCACCAGGATGTTGTTGGGAGGTTCAATGAAAGGTCAGTCTTTCGACATATGTATATGTATTTATCTGTTATTTATTTATATATATATATATATATATATATATATATATATATATATATTTGCGTTTTGTAGGAAAAAATGATACTAGTCTTATTTTCCCCAGATTCATCCTGTCTCTCGCCTCCTGCAAGACATGTGTTGTGATTGATGACCAGCTTAACATTCTGCCAATCTCCACTCACATTACCAGCATCAAACCTGTCCCTCCAAAGACGCAGGTGAGCCTTGTTTATAATTGAACAGTGTTTTGTTTGATAATTAGCTCATATGAATTCCATAATCTTTTTGTATTTGCCAACAGGATGATGTACTGTCTCCAAAACAACAAGAGCTGAAGGATCTAAAGGAGTCTTTACAGGACACACAGCCAGTTGGTGTTCTCGTGGACAGCTGTAAAACTATGGACCAGGTATAATCAAAATAACTCAGAAATCTTGATGTAAATTTGTTTCATGTGGCCCAACTTAATATTTTATTTTGTCTGTGTTGATGTCTTCAGGCCAAAGCAGTGCTGAAATTCATCGAGGCTATTTCAGAGAAGACCTTGCGGAGCACTGTAACTCTTACTGCTGCTCGCGGTCGAGGCAAATCTGCTGCACTGGGATTGGCTGTAGCCGGAGCCGTCGCATTTGGGTATGTAGTAGGGTGTTATGAATAAGATAATTTTTCTTATGTTTACCTCATGACTGTAATTTATTCTAATAAATAACTTACTGTGTTTGTGTTGTACTTCTCTTCTCAGCTATTCAAATATTTTTGTCACATCACCCAGCCCAGACAATCTGCACACGCTGTTTGAGTTCATATTTAAAGGTTTTGACGCTCTCCAGTATCAGGTAATCATCACTGGACATAAGGGGTAGATATGATCTATTCACAACTGGACCTTCTTATCTTAAAAGAGTGTGTTGCTTTAACACAATGAATCAAACCCAGTGTTATTTTTGTGTCATTAATATTACTATTGCAGTTTTATTATTATTTGGAATAGATTTTGAGTTTTGGTTTTAGAGAAAGTTTTAGTAATTCTTTAATACTTATGTCTAGTATTTATTCATTTTTGTTGCAGTTTTATTAATTTTAGTACTTCATCTTAAACTACATGAAAATAAAAAATGTTACCTTGGCAAAATTATAGGCAAAAATGTTATCTGTCAGGAGATTTATGCATATATTTAAGGAACATACTTTAAACCAGATTTTGATGTAATTCTAGGAACATCTGGACTATGAAATAATCCAGTCGTTGAACCCAGAGTTTAACAAAGCTGTGATTCGCGTTAACATCTTCAAGGAACATCGCCAGACCATTCAGGTATACTGACCTCCATCTCTGCATTTCTGTTCCATAATTTTCTTCTTTTTTTTTTCTTGTAAATATGTTAAATTGTGGAATCTCAAATACTTTCTTTGCTTAGAGTTGGTTTATTCAACTTTGGTATGTATAAAATATGTGGAAGTGTAGAAACATGTTCATGTAGTGCATTCTGCATCATTCATAACTCTATAATAATCATTCATAATTTTTCTCATGTCTTGCTGATCTGTTTTGTTCTACAGTACATTCACCCTGCTGATGCGGTGAAGTTAGGCCAGGCAGAGCTGCTAGTCATCGACGAGGCTGCTGCGATCCCACTGCCTTTAGTGAAGAAACTACTGGGGCCTTACCTTGTGTTTATGGCATCTACGATCAACGGGTCTATATTTAAAGAGCTTTTAGGTCATTTTACAGTGGTATAATAACAATGCAGTAATCCTCGTGTCACCATGCAGGTACGAGGGCACCGGTCGCTCTCTGTCTCTTAAGCTGATTCAGCAATTAAGGCAGCAGAGTGCAGACAGCCAGCTGAACATCTCGGCTGAGAACAGAAACACCAGCACAGCCAGACTGGCTGCAGGTGAAATATAATACCTCTTGATTTGCCACAACAGAAATAGAATTAGAAATATGAAAAAAGAAGAACTTTTTATCTGACTGCTGATATGTGTATAATGTGTAAACCACACCTTACCTGCTCTACAGCACGAACCCTTCATGAGGTGACCGTCCACGAGTCTATCCGCTATGGCCAGGGTGACTCTGTGGAGAAATGGCTGAATGATCTGCTGTGTTTGGACTGCCTGAGTGTACCACGCATCATTTCCGGCTGCCCTTTACCCCAGACATGCGACCTGTATCCTCTAAAAGTCAAACAAGACCTCTACATTCAGCAGTGAATTTTTATGTGCATTTTAACATCATGCTGATTCAACAGAATGGAAGACAATTTATGCCACATAAGAAAGAAAAAATCATGCTCTGGTAAACCATAATTATGAGACAAAAAGTTGTAATTATGAGATTATCAAAATTGTGACAGTCATAGTTATGAGAAAGTCAAAATTATGATGTACTACTAAGTCATACGTTTTTTAAATTATTATGAGATTAAAAAGCTTTTTTATTTTAAAATTATTTTAAAATTAAAATTATGACTGTCATTAAGTTTATTTTTCATAATTGTGACTTTAGTAATTATGGCTTAATCTCACAATTTTGACTTTTTACACAATAATTATGACTTATCTCAGTTTAGTTTTTTTATTGGCAGAATTTCAATGTTTTATGTCATAATGATTTATATTTTAACATACAGAATTTACAGAATTATAACTTCTCATAAATATGATTTACCAAGGCATATGGCAGAAATGGGCATCCATATTCTAGATTGTCTTGCAAATATTTTTATCTACTATCATCACCACCACCATGCATATAAACACATACCTACTATCTCAAAATTACACAAAACACGGTCTCTCATCTACCTTCTAGACATAAGATTTCTTTAATCCCTTATTCCAGTTATTATGTGAATCGAGACACATTGTTTTGTTATCATAAAGCTTCTGAGACTTTCCTCCAACGTCTTATGGCACTTTACGTTGCATCGCATTACAAGGTAAATAAATATATTGAGTATTAGAGCAGTGATTCTCAGTTATTTGGGGGGTATTTTATTTGATATTTAATTCAAATACTTTTTTAGTCATCTTGTGACCCCCTTGAAAGTTTGCCAAGGCCCTCTAGTGGGACCTGGATGCCTGTTTGAGAACCACTGTATTAGAGCATTAATTGTGTCACAAACTCTAAACATCAGACTGATATTGACTCAATGTCCTCAGAATTCACCCAATGACCTTCAGATGCTCTCGGATGCTCCTGCCCACCATCTCTTTTGCCTGCTGCCTCCTGTTCCACCCACACAGAATTCACTCCCAGAGGTCTTAGCAGTTGTCCAGGTGTGCCCAAATTGACTTAATTCCAATGCTCTTGAATCTAAATTGAAGTTGTTGTAATGAAAGAACCGTGTAGTGAAGCCTGTATTTTCTGTTACAGGTGTGTCTGGAAGGAGAGATCTCCCACCAATCCGTCCTTAACAGCTTGTCCAGAGGGAAAAAAGCTTCAGGTGACCTCATTCCGTGGACCGTTTCCGAACAGGTAACAAATCCTAATTTAAAATGAAACTACACTACGTTAAACTACAATTTGGGGTCAGTATTTTTTTTAAAGAAACTAATACTTTTCTTCAAAATATTTATTAAATTGCTAAAAACTGACAGTAAAGACAATTATAATATTACAAAAGTTTTAATTTCCAATAAATGCTGTTATTTTGAACTTCCTATTCATCATAGAATCCTGAAAAATTGTATGACGGTTACCACAAAAAGTATTAAGCAGCGCAACTGCTCAAAACTTACTTTTGAACAGTAGTGTATGTCGATTGTTTACACCATACTGTCAAATAAATTTTACAAAGAGTGAATCTGTAATTATTCTGATGCTCTTGTGTTTTGCGTTTAGTTTCAAGACCCTGAGTTTGGAAGCCTATCTGGGGGCCGGATCGTCCGTATTGCAGTGAATCCTGATTATCAGGGGGTAAATGACTTCTCTTTCTCATCAGTTTGTATACAACCAGTGAAAAGCTTACATATACAAGTTGCTGCATCATTGCCTTGTTTGACCAGTTATGTCTGCCCATCTGTGATTTATTGTGCCTCTCTTTAGATGGGTTACGGCAGCCGTACATTGCAACTGCTACAGCAATATTATGAAGGTCAGTTTCCTCTTCTGGATGAGCAAGAACAGACAATGACAAGCACAATCACATCTGTGAGCAGTGAGGTAATGTTCATGGAACTCTGTGTGGCATATTTCATATATTAAAATGTTTTAGTATTTCTGTGAGAAGTGTATATACTCTAATATTTGTAGTTAAATATATCTGTATTGCTATATTAGTTGATTGGTCAGGGGTCATCGGATGCAAAATTCACTTTTACATGTTGTTTGAACTAGGGCTGGATAATATATCGAACGCGATGACCATGTGCATCTCGTCTATAAAGCCGGTTCTGTGATTAGCAGTAAATCTCCATCACCTGCTTCCAAATGGAGTGGCATTTAATACACAGAGCTGTAGATCACTGACAAGCTACGCAATATCGCATTCATTATTGCAGATGAATCGCCTTCGATAATGAACGTGCTATTGCGTAGCTTGTCACTGAACTCCGGCTCGGTGTAGTTAATGCCGCTCCATTTGAAAGCAGGTGATGGAGATTTACTGTTAATCACGGAACCGGATTCACTGATGAGATGTGCATGACAATCGCATGCGATTATATCGCCCAGCCCTAGTTTGAACCTAAATGTGTGTTGGCAGTGTTTGTACACATCCACCCTATAATACTAAAAATCCACTTCTTGGGTGTGAGACGTCACACAGACCCAGGCCCCTCCCACAATTGTTGATTGACACTGGCGTTTTAGCTTAGACCCTCCCTGAGTGAGCGGTCATTGTTTCGACAATGGAGCGGATGTAGACAAGAATGACTCCTAAGCGATTGAGGTGTTCTGTTGTTGGAATTAATAATGAACTTATCAGTTGTCATTTACTCCTGACATCTGAGCCGCTGAAGACACAGTGGATTACTTTTCATTTTCAAGGGAATGCGCCTGATCTACCTAAATGCGTTTGTTCACGCGAATCATTTGTGATCCAGCTTTACCTACAGAAGAAGTGAGTATAAGGTTCTTCTATGAATCTTTGCAAATCGCCTTACCTAATAATGTGCTAGTTAACAAGTTCTGCGGCTAAAGTAAACAGTCTCATTGAGAACTGCCTGTCACCCCACGGAAGAGAGGGGCAGGGTGAGCAGAGCTCATTAGCATTTTAAGAAACATGCACTAAAACGAATTGCTGTGTGCAGTGCTGTTTTTGACAGGGTAAAAAGGGTGTTGTTTTACATTACCGTTGAGAAGTTTTAACCAAAGTATGTTATAGACCAGGAGTGGCAAACTCCAGTCCTGGAGAGCCACAGCCCTGCAGTTCAGCTCCAACCCTAATTAAAACTCACCTGCCTGTTGCTTTCTAGTAACCCTTCAGACCTTGATTAGCTTGTTCAGGTGTGTTTGATTAGGGTTGAAGCAAAACTCTGCAGCGCTGCCACCCCGTTATAGACTTTTCATATCAACTTGTGGAAAATGGCCATCCGATGATCCCTTTAAACATTTTGAAGCTATTTCAGAACTTATGCTCTTATGTTCATGGAAGCTGCATTTAGTTGATTAAAAATACAGTAGTATTTCACAATATTACTGTTTTTAATTGCAATTTAAAATATATTTTAAAATGTAATTTATTTCTGTGATGGCGATTCTGATCACAGAAATGAATTATTGTAGCCATTACTCTAGTCTTCAGTATCACATAATATTTCGAAAATCATTCCAATATGCTGATTTCAATTATAGCGTAAATATAATATTTTGTAACATTGTCTTTACTGTCACCTTTGATCAATTTAATTCATCCTTGCCAAAGAAAAGTATATTTCTTTGAAAAACAACTTTACTGACTTTTTCAGTGATGATTTATTTTACGCAGAACTGATTAAAATTGATACGCTACCTTTATTTTACTCTCTTATTGAAAACCAGAATAAAATTAGCCCTCTGTGGCAGCATTGTGTACAGTAAGTTTTCCAATTCAAGATTTTACATCCTTCCTTCCTTGAATTGTAGTGGTTATAAATGCTGCCTTATAAAGTAACATAATATCTGGACCAAAAGCAATAATAAATAACAATCATTTAAGTATGTCTAATGAACAATATATTTTTTGTTTCCTTTTCATTCTTGTACAGGCTGTCAGTCTCCTGGAGGAGGTGGTGTCTCCCAGGAAAGACCTCCCACCGCTGCTGTTGAAGCTGAATGAGAGGAGAGCCGAGAGGCTGGACTACCTCGGGGTGTCTTACGGTCTCACTCCTCAACTACTCAAGTGAGTCGCTTCATGCAAGCAGGTTTCACAGTGATATTTATATTGCAGCACTATCACAAAACATCTTAGGAACTCCTCTTGCTTTCTTTCCCATCCAGATTCTGGAAAAAGGCTGGATTTGTGCCCGTTTATTTAAGACAGACTCCGGTAAGCATGCAACATTTATTTAGCATTGTCAAGTTTTGTAACTTTGTAATAAGCGTGTATTCTTATATTGTGACCTGTAGAATGACCTGACGGGAGAGCACTCCTGCATTATGCTGAAGGAGCTCAATGCTGAGGAGTCAACAGAGCAGGACCAGTGGCTCTCGGCTTTTTGGAAGGGTGAGTATTCCCAGTCTCTCATAATTTATTATGAAGGCAGCAATTGACCTATCAGAATCAAGTATTCCAGAAAGCCATGTAATAATAGATATTATGCTTTCAAAAGATGAACTTTTCTTGTGTTTGACAGATTTCCGGCGGAGGTTCCTCTCTCTACTATTCTTCCAGTTCAGCAAATTTAGCCCAACCCTGGCCCTCAACATATTGCAGAACAAGAACGCTAAGGATGACAGCCCAGCAGGTACAGGCCCACATTTGCACCTCAATGAAGTAAATGTTGTATGTGTGTTCTGTTGGTTTTAAGATTACTTTTCATGCGTCTGTGTATCTTCAGCACTCAGCAGTGCAGAGTTAGCGGCCACATTCACGCCATACGACCTGAAACGTTTGGAAATGTATTCAAGAAACATGGTGGATTATCACCTCATCATGGATATGATCCCTGTTATTGCACGCATGTATTTCCTCAAACAACTGGGAGACATCACACTTTCTGTTGCTCAGTGTGTAAGTCTGCTTATTATGTTTTTAAGTATAAGAAGTATAAGTTATTTAGTTTAAGCTGACCGAATTTCCATCTCTGGTGTGTGTTCAGGCATGTGTATAAAACAATCAATTCTTTTTTTCAGGCTCTACTGCTGGGAATTGGGCTTCAACACAAGAGTGTAGATGAGCTGGAGAAGGAGATTGCGCTGCCTGGTTCTCAGCTTATGGGCCTGTTCAACCGTGTCATCCGTAAAGTGGTGCAGGTGAGTCCAAGCCCTCTGTCTTTGTCTCTTATACACACACCGATTAAAGCAACACACAAGGATTAGCACGGAACCTTCTTATAAGACCACGGCCATTTGAAGGCGTGAGAAATATACTGTGTAGATCTACTCTACCTCTTCTAGTCTGTATTGTTGTTTCAGTGTGTAGTTACTGTTCATTTTTATTTCTTCTGCAGTTCTTCAATATTCTTCAGGAGAATGCGGTTGAAGCAGAGATGGTGGCCACCAAAGATATAAGCATGGAACCAACTGTGCAGACACTAAATGAAGATCTGGTATGAGACTAGATTATTATTTTGTGAAATATAGATATTCTATATAAATTCAAATGTTTGGGGTCGGCAAGGTTTTTAAATGTTTTTGAAAGAACTCTCTAATGTTATAATAAAGGCTGCATTTATATGATGAAAAAGACATTAAACGGTGGTACTGCAAAATATTTTTACAACTTTAACAATATTTTTTTATTTTAATATATTAAAAAAATGTTCATGTGATGCAAAGCTGAATTTTCAGCAGCAGCATTCCAGCATTCATTGTCACATGGTACTTCAGAAATCATTTTAATATGCTGATTTGGAGCTCAAGAAATGTTTCTTATTATTATCAATGTCACAGCCATATCACCTTGCAGCCAAAGACTGGTTGCCCACTGACGCTAAGCAGGGTTGAGCCTGGTCAGTACCTGGATGGGAGACCTCTGGTGAAAACTAGGTTGCTGTTGGAAGAGGTGTTAGTGAGGCCAGCAGGGGGTGCTCACCCTGTGGTCTGTGTGGGTCCTAACGCCCCGGTATAGTGACGGGGACACTATACTGTCAAAAAGCACCGTCTTTCGGATGAGATGTTAAACCGAGGTCCTGACTCTCTGTGGTCATTAAAAATCCCATGGCACTTCTCGTAAAGAGTAGGGGTGTAACCCCGGTGTCCTGGCCAAATTCCCTCTACTGGCCTTTGTATATCATGGCCTCCTAATAATCCCCATACACTTGATTGGCTCTATCACTCTCTCTCCTCCACCTGTAGCCGATGTGTGGTGAGCGCACTGGCGCCGTTGTGCTGTGGCTGCCGTCGCATCATCCAAGTGGGTGCTGCACACTGGTGGTGGTTGAGGAAAGACCCCCCCACATGATTGTAAAGCGCTTTGGGTGTACAGCAATAAACGATAAGGCGCTATATAAATGCATCATTCATTCATTCATTCATTCATTCATTCATTCAATGTTGAAAACAGTGCTGCTCTTTTGTGAAAACTTTTTTTTCAGGATTCTTTGATGAATAGAAAGTTCAAAAGAACAGCATTTATTTGAAGTAACACATTTCTGTAACAAGGTATATTACAATTGTATTTTGTCCCCTAGAATGATGCAGCCAAAGAGTTCCAAGAGAAACAAAAAAAGGACATGGAGAAGATTAAAGACATGAATCTTTCAGAGTGAGTATTTCCTGAGTAATAGTCCAAAACTGCATTTATTTAACAAAGTCTTTTTTTACTCCTGAGATTTTATAACTATAGTGTTTTAGTTTTGCATTACTGTTTCCACCCTTCCTCTGAGCTTTAGAGTTAATGACAAATTTAGGTAGATGTAAAATACTGTGTTGTTGACCCCCTTTCCATTCTGAATTTTTTATAAAGGTACACGATTCGAGGAGAGGATGAGGAATGGGACCAAGTGTTGAAGAAAGCAGGACATACAGCTATTGTTAGCATAAAAAGGTAAGTGGAGTTATAAACAGCTTGGGTAGGGGAGGGTTTTGTCTGGAATCATGAACTGCTATGAACTATGATCTTTTTTCCCCCTTAGTGACAAGAAAAGAAAACCGGAAGGCATGAATCAGAAAGAACAATGGCCAAGCAAGAAGATGAAGAAAAATAAGGACAAAAAGAGCAAATTTGGAAAGAACCCATAAAATGGACTTTAAAATGAAATTTTTGAAACGTATTTGTGTTGACTTGTTTCTCTCAACAGTAGATTTATTCAAGATGAGTCCAAATGAAAATATTATTATTATTATTATTTTGGCAAGACTCTGGCTCTGCCGGTATTTTCAGTGAACAAACAAAAAGTTGTACATTGTTGTTGTTTTTTTCTTTTAACAACATTTCAATATTAATATTCCCATGGTGTAGACCTCATGTTTTTCTGTGAAAGCTAATTTCAGAAGCCATCTGTAAAATAAATGATAATCTTAAGGTGTTATTTATGTACAAAATATACATAAACGTTTGAATGTTTGCTAAATTTAATAATGTGTATATGTACACACTGTACATATATTTTTTTTTTTTACACCGTTTGCAAACAAATGTAATCAAGATTGCCGTGCAAATGCAACTAATATATTTTAAAAATGCAAATACTTTTTTGTATTGCTTTCAGAAAGCATACTTGAATTTTTTACCCTTCGGAAATGATATAACTTGCAGTGCATACTAAAAAAGTATTATAGTTATAGACCAGGGATCCTCAAATCTGGACCATTCCTGCAAAGTTTAGCTCAAACCCTAATCAAACACACCTGAGCATGCTAATCTTCAAGATCATTAGAAAATCACAGGTAGGTGAGTTTGATCAGGGTTGGAGCTAAACTCCGCGGCAGATTAGACCCAGGGAAAGATTTGAGGAACACTGTTATAGACCATTTCAAGGACGTAACAAAACGTACCCACTGCAGCTAAATTCGGTTGTCATTTCATCTTTTACTCCCTAATCGCGTCCTCACTGCAGCTTTACAGAACATGCATGTTTATTACAGCACTAAATGAATGCTAGTAAGCTAATCACTTCATGCCATTATTACTGATTTCATTCATTTTATAATGTGCTTAGTTTGGTCAAGTTTGTTGCTGTGGAACAGTGCTAGAAAGCATTTGAATGCTGTATCTGAGCCATCATGTGGTCACAAATAACTGATAAGGTGTGCATTATAGATGACACCTAGATGTACAGTTTAAAGTTGTTTTATGACTGTAAGTCATTCTGCTCACATGCTATTGAAGTTAGAAAAGTGTATACCAATATCGCATGTAACTTAATTTAGAGACGGTCCCTAAATATGCGAATATCGAAAAAGTTGTGCCGCTTAATATTTCTTTATAACCTGAGATAATTTTAGTATTCTTTGAATAAATGAACAGCATTTATTTAAAATAGAAATGTTTTGTAACAACATGCACTACTGTTCAAAAGTTTGGGGTCAGTACCATGTAAGTTACCATGATGATGGCTGAACAAACTCAGCGTTACAGGATTAGTTTTGAGTTGACTAAATCAAACCACTCCAATTTGGCTTTGTTGGTACCATGAAGCGAGATCCAAAACTCTGTTAAAGGTTAAGAGATTAATGAATATGAGGAATTTAAACACATTTCCACTGAAGTACTTGTCCACAAAAGAGGACAAATAAAGGAAATGATCTTGCTCTATCAGTGCAGTCACGCGTCTCACCAGAAGATGGCGTCCGCAGCTGAATCATCCATTCGTTGATTTTAGAAGCGCTCGTCCGCGGCGTAATACAACACAGGCACACAATTAGTTGTAAATTGACTATTAGGGTTTATACATAATCTCCATGACAGAGTTCAAGATATATCCTTCAATCTTACTACTGGAGCTGCCCGTTTCAAATTATTATTAAACAGCAAGCAAACTATGCAAAAGCGGCAGTCCTTCCGGTGCACTCAGTGTCCGAATTCACTCACTCGTTTTCATTCACTCCTTCAAGTGAACTGTATGAGTGGACTAGTGTAGGGAGTAGTGAATGAGGGTATAGGGAGCGATTTCGAATACAGCCTAACTAAGTGAACCGAAGACGACCCCTCCAGGGCCACAATCCAGCGACCTTTGTACTCTGATGACTCTACGTGGCAACAAGGGACTGTGCGGAACTGAAAAGACAAGCGAAGATACTTGGCCTATTTTCTTCAGAATTCCTGAAATACTTTTAAACTTATTCTTTGTCGTTTTGCTGTCTCGAGGAAAAATAACTCAATATGGAGATACCTGTCGTAGATTTCAGTGCGTACGAACTGGAAAAGACCAGTGTATCAAATGATAAATTGAAGAAGTTAAGTGACGAAATGAGAAAGGCCTTTACTGAGGTGGGATTTATTTATCTGAAAAACACGGGCATAAATCAGGACGAGGTTTGTCATTTTTTACTCGTTTGTTACCAGACGTTTACTAGTAATTTGTAGGTGACTGGCTATTAATATTGTTTCAGGTGGACAAAGTCATGGGTGTTTCAGAGAAGTTCTTCTGTTTGCCAGAAAGCATGAAGAAACCTTTCAGCAGGGGCAGTTTCTCATGTGATGTTAACCACGGCTGGGTTTCGGTAGAAACGGAAAGGCATGTCAGATTCTTGCTTTAGAAACATTACTGCTAAAAATTCACAAGTGAAGGATGGAGAAACATTTTAATGGCTTTATATCCTGTCATTTCACAGTTTGAATCCTCGACGTCCCGGTGATCTGAAGGAGGCGTTTAATACAACAACTTTGAGCTCTGATATCGTAAATATCAATTTTGTCTTCTCCCCCTTTCTTACTGTCTCCCAAATGTGTGAACATAGCATGACGTGGGCTGTAGTGCACCTCTATTGGTTATAATTCTACTTTTTTGAGTGGAAATATTTCCTGAAAAGTGACTTGGTGATTTCATACGGACCCCCTAATAGGACATGAGAATGGTTAAAAATAAATATTAAAATAAATAAATACAAAAAGAAAGAAAGATTAGGAGAAAAAAATATTTCAGTGCTTTTGTGAAGGAAAGACTTTTTCTATTTTTTTTTACTTTATAAGTAAAAAAAAAATAAAAAAAAAAGTTTTTTTTTACTTTATAAGACTTTTTCTGACTTTATAACCCTCCACTGTCAATGTGTTCAGAATTGGCCTTCAGAAGGAGTTGATGATTTTCGAGATGTCCAAGTATCATTTTTCCAGCGCTGTAAGGAACTCTCTCTCAGAGTCCTCCGAGTGATGGCTCTTGGTTTGGGCCTGGAAGCAGAGGTCTTTCTCAGCACTCATAAGTATATTGGAAGTAAGTAAAATTATATGCACTTCTTCTTGCTCCCAGCGAATCAATGGCTGGGAGATCTGCAAGACCTTAATGATGTGGGTTGTTTTAAGGTGATGGGAATGCAACGACTCTACGGACTCTGTACTACCCTCCAGTGAGCAGCACGTGTGTGAAGGAAAATCAGCTGCGCTGCGGTGAACACTCTGATTATGGTAGTATCACTTTGGTCTTCCAAAGCTCAGAGGGAGGCCTGCAGGTGAGTACCAGTATAGGACAAGAGGAGAAAAGATTCATGCGGTCCTTTTATCATTTAGGATAGTAATTTTGGATCTGGATGCATTCTTCTCCTTCAGGTTCTGAACCGGGCTGGTGAGTTCATTTCAGCCCCCAGCATTCCTGGAACAGTTCTGATTAACATAGCAGACCTGATGCAAAGGTGGACCAGCGATGTCTATGTATCTGCTGTAAGTTTCTTTACTAATGCTTCATTTATTTGTGCAGTGCAGGCAATGCTTATTTAATTATTTTCTATTGTTCTGGCCCTCAGGTTCATAGAGTTTTACTGCCCCCTGCAGGTGACTCCAGCACACGTCAGTCTTTGGCCTTCTTTGTACAACCAGATAATGAGGCCATCATTTCATGCTGCGATGGATCAGATAAATATCCTCCTGTTAAGTCAGTTGATTACCTTCTATCAAGGTTCAAAGATTCTTACGGCAAAAATTTTATGAAATCATGAAATTTTATGATTTTGTATATTTGAAAATGAAAATTAAGTGCTAATCATCAGCACATAATTGGTGAAGATAATTTAATACATTGAAGAGAAACATAATGCACAGTCATTTACGTTTAAAGTCACAAAGGATACTCAAACAAGAAAAAAAAATACAAAATAAGGGAACAATCCATACCAATTTTAATTGGTTTTCTGTATATTTTATAAATTTATACAATGTTTACAGCAGAACACTGGGTGAAAACCTTTAAACCATAATGAATGATAAAAAAACAGCTTAAAAAAATTCACTGGTGCAGCAGCAGAAATTCATCAATACGTTAAGAAACACTATTAAAAGACCATTGTAATTCAATCCAGGATCGACTTTCAGCTGAAACTAAAGCAAAATATATTATATTCTATCCTATATTCTTTTCACTGGAAGTGCCAATGTAAAAAAATGTAAAGTGCCATGTAAAGAGGAATTTATCCAGTTTTTTTTTGCCATGTTTGTGCTAAGACCGAAAAGAAATTTACAAGACAAATAAAAACAGTTAATTTCTCTAAATACAGTTTCAAGTACAATCCCTGTCCTCACAAACTATCTGCACATTTGATACGAGAATGTGGACAGACGTGTGATTATCTACAGAATTCTGTTAACCATTTACATACTTCAGCAGCCTGTTTTGGGATACCAAAACTCAACATGGTTTTTTTGAGAATACCCCCACAATTTGTTTGATTACTTCAAGGAAAGCCAAGGTCTTTGCTATGAGACAGTAAATGGTCCATTTGAATGTGAGGATGGAAATATTTGACATTACATACAACAGACAAACATATTACAGACACTGAGAAGAGCTTTGGCTGCTAAGAATGCTCTTAGGAGGTCTTGCTGGTGAAATAGGCTGACTGTCCCCAGGTAGTATTTCCACAGCAGAAGGTATTGCGTTTGTAAAAAGCAAAGAAATACGATGATAGAAAATGATGGGCCCAAATGCCTGTGACGGGAAAAATGTAAAACAATTACACTGCAGGCTCTGTTTTCTGTTTTCAAGCGCTCCATGTGCTCTACTGCCTAAAAGAGAAGATCAGTATGTTAGAAAGTGTTGAGGTGAGAAAAAAATAGCTTCAGACATTTCCATTATGTTTTAAAAAGGTGTCCTGGCCAAATTCCCTCCACTGGTCCTTGTCAATCATGACCTCCTAATAATATCCATACACTTGATTGGCTCTATGACTCTCTCTCCTCCACCTGTAGCTGGTGTGTGGTGAGCGCAGTGGCGCCGTTGTACTGTGGCTGCCATCGCATCATCCAGGTGGATGCTGCACACTGGTGGTGGTTGAGGAGAGACCCCCTCATGATTGTAAAGCACTTTGGGTGTACAGCAATACACAATAAAAGCACTATATAAATGCCTCATTCATTCATTCATTCATCCCTTACAGAAAGAAAATATATTTTATTATATATGAACGGTCAATATATTAACGGATTTTCAGTGTATTGGTAATTATATGGAATAATACATTGTGGTAATATATATATGTGACATACTGCATATATATATCCGAATACGAGCAAATTTATTGTGTCATGTATGTGTGAATATGTGTATTGTGACGAGTCGGCTGCCTCCCCCCTTATCATCATCACCACCCCGTCCCGTATTCGCCGCCCTTCACCAGGCTCCCGACGGGAGTGGGTGTGTGAGAGAGGAGGGGCGCTGAAACAGCCAGGGCTGGCGGCGTGTGATGAGGCGCACCTGATGTGAATAGAGCCTCATCACCGCCGCTGTTTAAATGCCGAGCGCGCCTCTCCTCGGGAGACCGGTCTCTTCCCCATGCATGCACGCTGATGTCCCTTCCCTCCTGAACACTGCCCTCCTTCACAAGCCCCGCAGCACGACGAGGACACCAGATCCCCTGTTTATTTTGGACACTTTTTTCCCTTGGACAATATTTTTGATTTTTTATTGTTTAATAAAAACCTCTCCGAGGCCTGACGCCACACCCACTGTGTATGGCAAGCCGTCTTAGCATTTAATCTATAAGCCGTACTAGTATCTATTTTCATGTTACTAGTACTTATTTTTTAGATACTAGTATCTTTTCCATTAAGTACTAGTACTTATTCATTAGGTACTAGTACTTATTATTTAGCTACTAGTGCTTATTCTTTAGCTACTAGTGCTTATTCTTTGGGTACTAGTGTCTTTTGTAAAGTTACTAGTACTTAATCATTAGATACTAGTACATTTTCATTAGATACTAGTGCTTATTTATTAGGTACTAGTACTTATTCATTAGATACTAGTACTTATTTATTAGGTACTAGTACGTATGCATTAGATACTAGTACTTATTGATTAAATACTAGTACTTATTTATTAGATACTAGTACTTATTTATTAGATACTAGTATTTATTCATTAGATACTAGTACTTATTCATTAGATACTAGTACTTATTTCAATAGTGACTAGTAACTATTATATTATTACTAGAAACAAATTTTAAATTTTTGCCATTGACTTCTATGGGGATCCGTCATTGAGATATCAACTATTATAAATAGTATATAATATATAAATAGTACTTAATTTTTATGTACTAGTAGTTATTCATTAGGTACTAGTACTTATTCATTAGATACTAGTACTTATTCATTAGGAACTAGTAATTATTCATTAGATACTAGTACCAATTAAATAGACACTAGCACTTATTCATTAGATACTAGTACTTATTCATTAGATACTAGTACTTATTCATTAGATACTAGTACTTATTCATTAGGTACTAGTACTTATTCATTAGATACTAGTACTTATTCATTAGGTACTAGTACTTATTCATTAGATACTAGTACTTATTCATTAGGTACTAGTACTTATTCATTAGATACTAGTACTTATTCATTAGATACTAGTACTTATTCATTAGGTACTAGTACTTATTCATTAGGTACTAGTACTTATTCATTAGATACTAGTACTTATTCATTAGATACTAGTACTTATTCATTAGGTACTAGTACTTATTCATTAGGTACTAGTACTTATTCATTAGATACTAGTACTTATTCATTAGATACTAGTACTTATTCATTAGGTACTAGTACTTATTCATTAGATACTAGTACTTATTCATTAGGTACTAGTACTTATTCATTAGATACTAGTACTTATTCATTAGATACTAGTACTTATTCATTAGATACTAGTACTTATTCATTAGGTACTAGTACTTATTCATTAGGTACTAGTACTTATTCATTAGATACTAGTACTTATTCATTAGATACTAGTACTTATTCATTAGATACTAGTACTTATTCATTAGATACTAGTACTTATTCATTAGATACTAGTACTTATTCATTAGATACTAGTACTTATTCATTAGGTACTAGTACTTATTCATTAGATACTAGTACTTATTCATTCGATACTAGTACTTATTCATTAGGTACTAGTACTTATTCATTAGGTACTAGTACTTATTCATTAGATACTAGTACTTATTCATTCGATACTAGTACTTATTCAATAAATACTAGTACACATTTATTAGATACTAGTACTTATTCAAAATGTTACTAGTAAGAATTTTTATCTTACTAGTAATTTTTTTAATTGAACTCTACTGTAGCCATTTGGACTAGTCATAAGTAAAAAAAGAGAGTAAAAAAGCAGATCTGACTAGTAAGATACAAATTGTTACTAGTAGTTATTACAAAAGATACTAGTGTCTAATAAATAAGTACTAGTACCTAATGAATAACTACTAGTATCTATTAAATAGGTACTGGTATCTAATGAATAAGTACCAGTATCTAAATCATAAGTACTAGTATCTAATGAATGCTTACTAGTAATATTTGAATAGATACTAGTCACTATTGCAATACTTACTAGTCAGAAATCAAAAGATGATATCTAAAACAGAATAACTACTAGTACCTGTTCATTTGGAGATATCTTCAACCTCATAAAGAACTAGTAAGAATGTATTTGGAGATATCTTAATTCAAACAAGTCATTACATAAACATGAGTACCTCTCAACCGTCCAATCAGAGTCCACATGGTAATACCATACATTAATATGCTGAATTAATTTGATTGTTAAGTAGGGCTAACTGGCTTTGTATGTTAGCCTACCTTGCTAATTGGTTACCATAAAAACACAAAGAAAAGATTACAAACAAACCTGTTGTCCAACAAAAGTATATTGACATGTTTTTACTCCAAATTCACATCATAACATCATCGAGCGTTTGAAATAAGTTCCTTTTGTGATCTGACATGGTTTCATTAAACAGAATGAAGCAGAAATCATGCCACTTTATATTCTATACAGTGATAAAGGCTGTCGTATGTTTAAACATACTTTATTCTTATAAAAATACCCGAGATGGCTTGAAGAACACAGATACAACCATATATTATCGCAATCATTGTTTATTTTCTTTATGCTTCATCATTAAAACATCTATCTGCATGTTAGCTACTAGGCTACATAAACAGCGAATGCATATTTTCAGGAAGTGAGTCTCACTAGTGGAGTTTCTGCGTGAGGGCGCCCTCTGGCGAAGAGTATGAATGAGAAGAAATTACATGAATTGAGTATTCGTTATTGCTCACAAAATAACGAGTAAAAATAGCTCAAATAATTAAGAACTTTGAGGTAAACATATTGTTGTGGCAAATTTTAACTTAACCTCATTAGGCAAGAGACAAACTCACACTTAGTCTTTTAAAAGGTTTAATTCTTTGCAAAGAAGGTCAGACAGTCATACAGAAACACCAGTTGCTGCAGAGTGTGACAATCCGGGGAGGGTGCTCCTCCACCTTATATCCACACTCTAGACACTCAAGGTCACAAGGTTACAAAACATCTCTTTGCTGTAATTTTCCACATATGTTGAAGTAAAAACAACATTCTACTATATCATTCTACAAAAGCATATCTTCTTATATTTAGGGCCCAAATAACCTTTCAGGTCATTACCATACATCTGGCCCATCTCCCCTGGGTCTGGTTTCCTCCCCAACACCCTCTATGGACCCCTCCCTTGTCGTCCATACATCTTAGGCTAGAAATCCCCAGACCCTTTCCCAATTTTACACAGCCATAGCAAAAAGGTTTTTGCAATACAGAAGCATAAAATGAACATAAAATGAATTTTCTTCCACAATATCCTTACGTTTTTCTTCAGTGTAGAGAAGTGTAATTGTTTTTCCCTTTTCTTGCAGCTATATTTATTATTATATTTATACTTAAATACTCAGTTTTGTATATTATAGTGAAATAGTGTTATTACAAAAGTAATATTCCTTATTTTGTTTAATGTTTTTATTTATTGGTATATAAAAACAAATTTGTTGACCAAATCGTGCAGCCCTACACATACAGAAAACCTGTTTTTTTATTTTTTTATTAATAATGTTTGGCCTTTTTTTCCAAATAAAGAAAATGTTTGTCTGAAAACCATAAGGTTCGGATTTTGTGTGCCCTGTACAGAACATTAATGTTAAAAACATTCAGTGTCTGTAGCACCAGTGTTACCACTGTAACTGGAACCTGGACTTTCTCACCAACAGACCACAGTCTGTTAGGATCAATAACCACACCTCCTCCGTCCTCACCCTAAACACTGGGGTACCACAGGGCTGTGTGCTGAGCCCAATCCTCTTCTCCCTTTTCACCCACGACTGCACCAGTATATGGCTCTAACTCCATAATCAAGTTTGCAGATGACACCACGGTGGTAGGCCTGATCAGCGACAATGATCAGACGGCCTACAGTGATGAGGTCCAGCATCTAGCAATGTGGTGTGCCAACAACACCCTTGCACTCAACACCCAAAAGAACAAAGAGCTGATTGTAGACCACCGGCGGACTAAGAAGGACCACACACACACTCCCATCTACATTGATGGGGCTGAAGTGGAGTGCGTGGCGAGCTTCAAGTTCCATGGTGTCCATCTCTCTGAGGATCTCTCCTGGACCCTCAATACCTCCACCCTGATCAAAAAGGCACGACAGCGCCTTTACTTCCTTAGGAAATTAAGGGAAGCTCACCTGTCCCCCACATCCTGCTGAACTTTTACCGTTGCACTGTTGAAAGCATACTCACAAACTGCATCACAGTGTGGTATGGCAACTGCACTGTTTCAGACCAGAAAACTGAGTCAGTGAAAACTGACCAATACACCACTGGTGTCGTGCTACCCTCCATCAAAGACATTTACCACAAACACTGCACTGTTCAACAACCTGTCTGCACTCCTCACTCACAATGTTCTTTTATTTCCTGCTTTTTTGCACATTTTCTGACATTTTGCACATTCCCTTGCACATTTCTACCTCCGGATGCTGTGAAGGTCATTGGCCATATATAAACATATGCTACTTACATACCTCTCTTTATAATGCACCATCTGTTTATATTTCCTTGCAACCTAAGTTGTATGTACAGTCATTTGCACTGAGCTAGTCTCTCCCCATCTACCTCATAACTTGCACTATATGTCATAAAACAATGTATATACACATTTTTATATTTATTATTTATAAACCTTGTTATTTGCACTTCTGGTTAGATGCTAACTGCATTTCATTGGCTCTGTACTTGTACTCTGCACAGTGACAATAAAGTTGAATCTAATCTAATATGCAAAAACATTAAGGTACAGCCCTGATATGATATTTATTGTTTTTACTGGAGGAAAAAGAGGAAAATCACAGATAATAAAATTGGTGTCTTATCTATCCTGCCACTAGAGGTCACTCGATGATCAACAAACTCATTAGACTACTGTGTTTACGTAATTACAGTGCTTACAAAACTGACAAAATAGGTTTTCTATGTGCTTGTGTACAAATGATTGTTTCTTTTCTATGTGGTTTCCACAAAAAAGTACATGCATCTCCTTTCTGTTTCTTGTCTAATCTCTCTCCGATATGTTGCTGGTTCATTAATATTCAACATACGATTAGCATACTGGGCAGAAATGCTAATTTTAAAAGTACTAGTATCTATTAAGTTCAGGATATCTCTGGTCTAAAATGTTACTAGTAACTAAAAAATAAGAACTAGTTCTATTTTGTCTTAACAAGAAGAGTATAAATAAATACTAGTCACTATTGGAATAAGTACTAGTATCTAATGATTAAGTACTAGTATCTAATGAATAAGTACTAGTAACTTTACAAAAGACACTAGTACCCAAAGAATAAGCACTAGTAGCTAAAGAATAAGTACTAGTACCTAATGAATAAGCACTAGTAGCTAATGAATAAGTACTGGTACTTAATGGAAAAGATACTAGTATCTAAAAAATAAGTACTAGTAACATGAAAATAGATACTAGTACGGCTTATAGATTAAATGCTAAGACGGCTTGCCATACTGTTGGCTGTGGAGTCAAAACATTTACAAATATGATTAAAAGATGAATATGAGACAAAAATACAGAATGTCACATTTTATTATTGGGTGTTTCAACACATATGTGTTTTACCAGCTAAGAAGATCAGCACTTTTAGAGTTTCATCCCTCTATCTGATGTGAGCATAAGTATTGGAACAGTTTCCTCACAGGTCTTTCTAAGTGATCAGCTGTGTCCTGTTGCATTAATTCTCCAGATATTAAAAGCAGGGAATGTGTCGTATCAGTTATATCCATTACTTCTGCATTCTGAATCCTGCAATCGATGATGACACACAAACCAGGATGAAGATGAGGGAGCTGACTTTGAGAGAAAAGCAAGCAATTTGGATGCTAAAAGAAAAGAGGAAGTCAATTAGAGCTCTAGCAAAAACAAAGGGCATGGAGAAATCAAGAGTTTGGAAACCACCAGCGACACCAGCAACCAACAACTACCTGATCGGCTGAGAAAACAACAGCAGTTGATAACAGACAAATCATAAAAGCTGTGAAAATGAATCCTAAAAGACGTGTCTGTAAAATCACCAACGACTTCCAGAAAGCTGGGGTGATGCGCTGACAATCTACTGTCCTCAGGAGACTTTGACACAGAATTACAGATGCTACACAGCAAGACCCAAACCTATGACCAGCACCAAAAATAGAAAGGCAAGATTAGAGTTTGCAAAAAAGCACAAAGGTGAGCCAGAAGAGTTTTGGAACTGTGTTTATGGACCAATGAGACAAAGATGAACCTTTATCTAAGTGATGGGAAAGCAAAAATGTGGAGAAAAAAGGGAACTGCAAATGATCCCAAGCATACAGCCTCATCTGTAAAGCATGGTGGAGGTGATGTCATGGCAGGGGCTTGTATGGCTGTCTCTGGAACAGGCCCTCTCAACTTTACTGATGACTTAATGTATGATGACAGTAGCAGAATGAATTTGGAAGGGTACAAAACCATCTTGCCTACCAATATTCAAGACAATGCCACCAGATTCATTGGGAAGTGCTTCATATTGCATCAGGACAATGACCCAAAACACCCTGCCAGTTCAGTCAAGGAATTTATAAGGGGAAAGAAATGGAAAGTCTTAGACTGCCCAAGTCAATCTCCAGATTTAAATCTGATTGAACATGAATTTCACCAGCTGGAGAGGAGAGTAAAGGCAGAAACTCCCCAAAACAAGCAACAATTGGAACTGGCTGCATTAAAGGCTGGGAAAAGTATTTCAAAGGATGAGTCCAAGAGTCTGGTGATGTCTATGGGTCACAGACTCACTGCTGTGATTGTGTGCAAGAGATCTGCAACTAAATAATAGCTTTTAATCTTTTATATCTGCCTTATGTTCAACTGTCCCAATACTTATGCTCACATCAATGAGTGGGATGAACTCTAAAAGTGCTGTGCTTTTTATTCGGTAAAACATATTTGTGTTGAAATGGCTAATAATAAAATGTGACATTCTGTAGTTTTGTCTCATATTCATCTTTTAATCATATTTGCAAATGTCTTGACTCCACAGCCAACAGAGCAATTTTGTCTTTACTGTTCCAATACTTATGGAGGGCACTGTTTAGCTATACACACGCACACACAAACACATGTGTGTGTGTAATGTATTTTTCACATGTAACTACTATATTAAGGGTGTGCTATACCGTGTATGATAATGCCTGTATAAATTTTTACACTATTAAAAAAAGTGTCATATCGCGATATCAATGATATAGCGATAGCGACTTGATGACGTATTTACTAGGGATGCACCGATTGTTCGGCAGCCGAACAATGACGTGACGCGATCAAATACAGGCGCGCACTAATGCAGCAAACATGACGGCAGTGTGGAAGCATTTAAAACTGTCCGAGAAAGACGCAAAAAACATTACAAGCACCGACATCGAGAGACTGTTTATTACTGCATCGCATGAGAAGAGGAAGGGTGCTTGCTGGTTGCTGTATGATGATTAAAAAAAGTCCAAACAGCGAGGAAAATCTGCGCTGAAACTGTTACTCGTCAGTTACTCGGTAACTCTTTTATGAATTTTTACAAGGCACAGCCACAGCCATATCACCCTGCAGCCCAAGACCGGTTGCCACACTGACGCTAAGCAGGGTTGAGCCTGGTCAGTACCTGGATGGGAGACCTCCGGTGAAAACTAGGTTGCTGTTGGAAGAGGTGTTAGTGAGGCCAGCAGGGGGTGCTCACCCTGTGGTCTGTGTGGGTCCTAACGCCCCGGTATAGTGACGGGGGCACTATACTGTCAAAAAGCACCGTCTTTCGGATGAGACGTTAAACTGAGGTCCTGACTCTCTGTGGTCATTAAAAATCCCATGGCACTTCTCGTAAAGAGTAGGGGTGTAACCCCGGTGTCCTGGTCAAATTCCCTATACTGGCCTTTGTATATCATGGCCTCCTAATAATCCCCATACACTTGATTGGCTCTATGACTCTCTCTCCTCCACCTGTAGCCGATGTGTGGTGAGCGCACTGGCGCCGTTGTGCTGTGGCTGCCGTCGCATCATCCAAGTGGGTGCTGCACACTGGTGGTGGTTGAGGAAAGACCCCCCCACATGATTGTAAAGCGCTTTGGGTGTACAGCAATAAACAATAATAAGGCGCTATATAAATGCATCATTCATTCATTCATTCAATGTTGAAAACAGTGCTGCTCTTTTGTGAAAACTTTTTTTTCAGGATTCTTTGATGAATAGAAAGTTCAAAAGAACAGCATTTATTTGAAGTAACACGTTTCTGTAACATGGTATATTACAATTGTATTTTGTCCCCTAGAATGATGCAGCCAAAGAGTTCCAAGAGAAACAAAAAAAGGACATGGAGAAGATTAAAGACATGAATCTTTCAGAGTGAGTATTTCCCAAGCGGCAAACTCCCGCTCCCTCTAGTGAAACCAAC
This sequence comes from Barbus barbus, assembly GCF_936440315.1. Classification (NCBI taxonomy): domain Eukaryota; kingdom Metazoa; phylum Chordata; class Actinopteri; order Cypriniformes; family Cyprinidae; genus Barbus; species Barbus barbus. The sequence goes on along the minus strand of NC_136751.1, from coordinate 15,862,737 downwards.
ACGGAAGTGATTAAAACTGCAATTCATCGACTAGCCGCTGGAGGCTGGCTCCAAAAGGGAGTCAATCACATTGACTCTCCATGTTAAAATGCCCAACTTTACAGTAGAAAAAAACATGTTTACAGCCTGGTACAAAAATTTATTTTGGTCTATATAGCTAATTTTGCCCTTCGTGACAACTGTGAGGGGGGTGAATTTTTTTATAACTCATCCATTTAAATTATATTAAGCCTTAAACTTCTGCATAATTAAGGGCGTGGCCACTTGAGTGACCGGTTGATTGACGTTGGTTGTCTCTATCTGCTGTCTGTTAGCCGTCACATTACCTCAGCCGCTGAACTTGGCATCTCTGCCGTGTTTCTGCTTTTGTTTTATACAGTCTATGGCTTTTTTCGTTATTATTTCTTAAAATTATCTATAAAATGGCTTGTTGTGCGGTTAATTGTACTAACAGACCGTCCAAGTCTAGGCTCCATTTTTTCCGGTGAGTGATATTGTAATGTAATTTTATTTATTAATTTATTTATTCTTTATAATTTTATTTAAAACTTAACTACACTCCAGAATCCGACAGACTGTGATTGGCTGTAACGTTAGGCCTGTAATTAACGTTACTGGTTAAGCGTTTTCCTCCAATAGAAAACTGTTAGGCTATAATACAAACTCTGTGGCTTAAAGAATTAAAACCGATTAAAACTGTTTTTAAAAGATGAAACTCAGTGAGAACATGATTAATAAAGCATACTATATACAGACAACCAGGCACCTCAGTTCCGGCCCACGTCCCGCCTCATTGCCCATTTTGGATCATCCGGGAGTGACGCGCGGTGACGCGTTGCCAAGATGGCGGCGGTCGGCTCCGCCCACTTTAGGCTTCAAAAACACTCTTCAGAAACCTACGAGTGACGTCACGGACACTACGTCCATTTTTTTTTACAGTCTATGGTATTTCCTGAGTAATAGTCCAAAACTGCATTTATTTAACAAAGTCTTTTTTTACTCCTGAGATTTTATAACTATAGTGTTTTAGTTTTGCATTACCGTTTCCACCCTTCCTCTGAGCTTTAGAGTTAATGACAAATTTAGGTAGATGTAAAATACTGTGTTGTTGACCCCCTTTCCATTCTGAATTTTTTATAAAGGTACACGATTCGAGGAGAGGATGAGGAATGGGACCAAGTGTTGAAGAAAGCAGGACATACAGCTATTGTTATTGTTATAAAAAGGTAAGTGGAGTTATAAACAGCTTGGGTAGGGGAGGGTTTTGTCTGGAATCATGAACTGCTATGAACTATGATCTTTTTTCCCCCTTAGTGACAAGAAAAGAAAACTGGAAGGCATGAATCAGAAGGAACAATGGCAAAGCAAGAAGATGAAGAAAAATAAGGACAAAAAGAGCAAATTTGGAAAGAACCCATAAAATGGACTTTAAAATTAAAGTTTTGAAACGTATTTGTGTTGTCTTGTTTCTCTCAACAGTAGATTTATTCAAGACGAGTCCAAATGAAAAAATTATTATTATTTTTTATTTGGCAAGACTCTGGCTCTGTAGGTATTTTCAGTGAACAAACAAAAAGTTGTACATTGTTGTTTTTTTTTCTTTTAACAACATTTCAATATTAATATTCCCATGGTGTAGACCTCATGTTTTTCTGTGAAAGCTAATTTCAGAAGCCATCTGTAAAATAAATGATAATCTTAAGGTGCATTACTTATGTACAAAATATACTCATTAATGTTTGAATGGTTGCTAAATTTAATAAAAATGTGTACATGTACACACTGTACATACTATTTTGTTTTCTTTACACCATTTGCAAACAAATGTACTCAAGATTGCCATGCAAATGCAACTGATATATTTTAAAAAGGCAAATACTTTTTTGTATTGCTTTCAGAAAGCATACTTTAATCTTTTACCCGTCGGAAATGATATAACTTGCAGTGCATACTACAAAGTATTATAGTTATAGACCAGGGATCCTCAAATCTGGACCATTCCTGCAGAGTTTAGCTCTAACTCTAATCAAACACACCTGAGCATGCTAATCAGAGTCTTCAAGATCATTCGAAAACGTACTAGGTTACGTATGCAACCCAGGTTCCCTGAAGGGAACAAGAGCTGCGTCCGAAAATGCTATGGGAACGCCTTCAGCGTGACCACGCTCTGAATATCACCTGTAATCAGTCAAAAGAAGGCGAGGCGTCACGGACGGGGTGACGTCACGACCAGGAAGTATAGAAGCACGTGCGGCGGAGCCGGCGTCAGCTTCAAGTCATGAAGCAAGCGCTAGCAGGGATGCCGGAAGTGTGGCTACGAGACGCAGCTCTCGTTCCCTTCAGGGAACCTGGGTTACATACGTAACCTAGTACGTTCCCTTCCAGGAACTTCGAGCTGCGTCCGAAAACGCTATGGGAACGAGATACCAACGCCGCCAGACTGACAAGTCCCTGCCTGGTGTCAGGACGAAAGGACGGAGGAGCCTGGAGTGGCTCGGATGTCTAGGTTATAGAACCTGGCGAATGTCAGGGGCGTGGACCACCCAGCAGCGTTGCAGATGTCCTGCATGGAGACACCTGCCAAGAAGGCCTTGGAGGCCCCCACACCTCGTGTTGAGTGCGCTCTGACTCCCAACAGCGGGGGACGCTCAGAGGCGTCGTATGCCAGATTAATGGCATCCACTATCCACCTACTAAGAGTGGGCTTCGTAGCAGGAAGACCCCTCTTAGGCGGACCAAAGCACACGACCAATTGGTCCGACTTTCTTCACAGGGCAGCTCTGTGGATGTGCTCGCACTGGGCACATACAGTTGTGCCTTTCCTGGTCTGGCTCCCTGAAGGGAGGAGGACAGAAGGCCTGGAGTACGACAGGCTGTGGTACGACCGTTGGAACCTTCGATACGTACGCCGCACGGGGGCAGAGAAAGACTTTCGCCGAACTGGGCGCAAAGTCAATGCACGAAGGGGCCGTAGACAGGGCCTGAAGGTCACCCACCCTCCTCAGAGAAGTGATGGCCAACAAGAAAATTGTCTTAATGGTGAGGAGTCTATCCGAGATCTCCTCAACAGGCTCAAAAGGTGGCATGCACAGAGCCTCCAGTACCACAGCCAGGTCCCATGTGGGGACACGTGATCGTACAGGCGGCCTCAGCGCACCGCGGAGGTAACGTGTAATTAGGGGGTGTCTACCCACTGACTGGCCACTACTAGGGGCGTGGTATGACGAAATAGCTGCCACGTAGACCTTAATAGTGGAGTGGGTTAACCCTGAGGAGAAACGGGCCTGCAGGAACTCCAGAACTGCGCAAATCGGGCAGTTGACTGGGTCGAGCTGGCGGTCCCTACACCAGGAAGTAAAGAGTTTCCACTTCAAGGCGTACAGTTTCCTCATAGAGAGAGCTCTGGATTGGAGGATGGTCTCGACAACCTCGGTTGACAGACCGGAAGCTATGAGTTGTGCCCCCTCAGGGGCCATACCCACAGCTTCCACAACTCCGGGCGAGGGTGCACTATGGTGCCCCTGGCCTGTGAGAGGAGATCTCTCATGATCGGCACCGGCCACGGAGGGGCCGTCGAGGAGAGAAGTCAGGTCCGAGAACCATACTCTCGCCAGAACTCCTGGGAGCAGAGCGATCGGGGGGAAGGCGTACAGACGAAGCCTCAGCCAGGTCTGTACCATAGCGTCCAGTCCCAGAGGAGCTGGAGGAGCTAGAGAGAACCAGAGGGGACATTGTGCTGACTCTCGAGTCGCAAAGAGGTCCACCTGTGCCTGGCCAAAAACCTTCCAGATCTGCTTCAGCACCTCGGGGTGAAGCATCCATTCCCCGGGCCTCGACCCCTGTCTCGACAGGACGTCTGCTCCCACATTGAGATACCCAGGAATGTGCACAGCTCTCAGTGATAGGAGCTTGCCCTGGGACCACACAAGGATCTGCTGTGCCAGCTTGTACAAGGGGCGCGACTGCAGACCTCCTTGTTGGTTGATGTAAGAGACCACTGCCGTGCTGTCGGTGCGGACCAGCACGTGGTGACCTCTCAGGTCCGGGAGGAAGTGCTTCAGTGCACGGAACACAGCTAGGATCTCTAGCCAGTTGATATGCCACGTCAGGTGGCGATCACTCCACAGACCGCGGGCAGGGTGGCCACTCATGACCGCACCCCAACCGGTGAGGGAGGCGTCCGTCGCAAGCGAGACGCAGCGACAAGGAGCTCCCAGCACCGGGCCCTGAGACAAGAACCAAGGTTTCTTCCACATCTCTAAGGCACGGACACAACGGCGTGACACTTTGACAGCGTGGAACGGGTTTCCCCTCAGGGAGACCCCCTTGGTCTTGAGCCACCACTGTAGGGGTCTCATGTGCAGCAGGCCGAACGAAATCACGTTGGACGCAGCTGCCAGGAGCCCAAGCAGCCTCTAAAACTGCTTGACAGTGGATGGCTGGCTCTCTCGCACTCTCATGACTGCCGTGAGGATCGAATCAATCCGAGCAGGGGTCAAACGAGCCTGCATCGTGGTTGAATCCCACACCACGCCTAGATAAGTGGTTCTCTGAGCTGGAGAAAGCACACTTTTCCTGGCGTTTAGTCTTAACCCCAAGTCTTTCATGTGGGCGAGAACGACATCTTGATGCCGAATCGCCAACCGCTCTGATTGAGCGAGGATCAACCAATCGTCGATATAATTGAGTATGCGGATGCCCTGCAGTCGCAACGGGACCAGAGCTGCATCCACACACTTGGTGAAAGTGCGGGGTGAGAGTGCTAGGCCAAAGGGAAGAACCCGATACTGGTACGCTTTGCCCCCGAAAGCGAACCTCAGGAACTTCCTGTGAGAGGGAAGGATGGAGACATGGAAAAAGGCGTCTTTGAGGTCTATTGTGACAAACCAGTCCTCGGAACTGATTTGTGACACGACCTGCTTGACAGTGAGCATTTTGAACTTCAGCTTTCTGGCTGAGCGGTTCAACAAACGCAAGTCCAGTATGGGCCTCAGCCCCCCATCCTTCTTTGGAACAATGAAGTACCGGCTGTAGAAGCCGGTGTGAACCCCGTGAGGAGGAACCAACTCGATGGCTTCCTTCCTCAGCAAAGTATCGACTTCCTGTTCCAAAACCAGAGCCTGCTTGGGGCGGACCGCAGTCACAACAACCCCGTTGAACGGCGGAGGTGGCCCATCGAATTGGATGCAATAGCCATTCTCTACCGTGTGCAGGACCCAAGGAGACACATTCGGCAGTCGCTGCCAGGCTGCCAAATGATCTACTAAGGGAATCAGTCTCTCGAGACTGACCTCTGGTGTCAGAGAAGCGGCCAGACCGCTGCCTCGATGCGGTGCACCGAAAGGAGACGCGCGATCTGGCGGCTGAGGCGAGTGTCTCAGGCCCGCTGTAATCACAGGCGGAGAAACCTGAGGAAGATACTCGCTGGGACCTGCTGCGCCCTGTAACAGCGGCAGGGTTGGTAGACAGGTCCCCGGAGGGCACCGAGGGGAGACGGTCACCGAGTACCGCGGTGTAAGTCGCTCCGCCCCAGTAGGGGTCGCCCTCTGTACTCCTGGGGCTTGCCCATTAGGACTTCTTTGCTGAGGACCTCTTGGCCGACAAGACAGCCTCTGCCTTTGGCCACGAGGTCCCCGGTGCAGAGCGCCGCCGCTCTCGGCACCGCCGTGGGGGAGCAAAGAGAGGCGACGCTCTGTTTCTGCGCTGCCCTGTGTGAGGAGCTGCCATGCTGAGGAGGCTGCTCCCGCCCAGCAGCCTCCAGAGTTAGAGAGCGACGGGGGAGGAACCGCTGGAACGCCTCCGCTTGCTTGCGAGCCTCCTGAAACCTGTCGACGACAGAGCTCACAGCATCGCCGAACAGGCCAGAAGGCTGAAGCAAGGCGTCCAGAAGGCAGACCCTGTCCTTTTCCTTAATATCGGACAGGGTCAGCCATAAATGCCTCTCCGTTGCCACCATAGCTGCCATGGAGCGGCCGATGGCACGGGCCGACTCCTTGGTGGCACGGAGGGCAAGATCAGCGGTCCTCCTGAGCTCGGAGATATCATCAGCTCTGATATCCCCGCCCTCATCTAACTCTCTCAGCAGTTCGGCCTGGTACGCCTGCAACACTGCCATAGTGTGCAGACACGCACCGGCCTGACCTGACCTGCTGCCGCATACCCCCTGCCCACTAAGGATGATGTGGTGCGCAGAGGCTTAGTGGGCAGAGTAGGATGCCGTGGAAGGAGACAGATAGCTCGCGAGCGTCTGCTCAATCTGGGGCATCGCCTTGTACCCGCGCACATCCAATTCCCGAATAGGGTTTAACCCACGATCTCCACACCAGATCGGGGAAAAACGGAAGGCTCCTGCGTAGAGGTGGCAGCCGCGAACGTAGAAAACGCTCATCCAGGAGACTATAATGCGGCGCAGATGTTTGCTCGGGGGGCCAACTGATATCGAGCTTGGCCACAGCCCAAGTAACCACCTCTAGCAACTCCTCATACTGGGGCGAGAGAGGCGGTGAAACCTCGTCAACGCTCGTCACGTCAACCTCCTCAGAGGAAGAGAGACGAAGCGTTGAGTCCTCATCTCGGGGGGGAAGGAACCGCTTTCCCGAGAGACGGGACACCAGATCTGGCGGATATGGGAGGAGATAGGGACATGCCCGTCTCACTCTCGCCAGCCAGATCAGCCTGCGAGCCCCACGAGTGCAGCCGCCGCTCTGCCTCGGCAAAAGCGGGACCAGCACCGCGTGGGGTGCTCACAAAGGCTCCCTCCTCAAAGAGAGCCCTCCGGGTGCGGAGTGTGTGCAGCGAGAGCCGCTCACAGTGCGAGCAATCGGCTCTCTCGAGAGCCGACGCCGCATGCTCCGCACCCAGGCAGACCACGCACAGATTGTGTGTGTCCCCACTCGTGATGTAGCGAGGGCAGGGACTAACACACAACCTGAAATGCGATCTGGGATCGCCCAACGTCTTGGGCTTGGATTTAGGCATCTTTTGAGACAGACAACACTAAATAAGACTCACAAGACACAAAACGTACTGACAACATACAGAGCGCTTGCTGAATTACAGAACAGCTGATGCCGGCTCCGCCGCACGTGCTTATATACTTCCTGGTTGTGACGTCCCCCGCCCGTGACGCCTCGCCTTCTTTTGACTGATTACAGGTGATATTCAGAGCGTGGTCACGCTGAAGGCGTTCCCATAGCGTTTTCGGACGCAGCTCGAAGTTCCTGGAAGGGAATCACAGGTAGGTGAGTTTGATCAGGGTTGGAGCTAAACTCCGCGGCAGATTGGACCCAGGGAAAGATTTGAGGAACACTGTTATAGACCATTTCAAGGACGTAACAACGTACCCACTGCAGCTAAATTCGGTTGTCATTTCAACTTTTACTCCCTAATCGCGTCCTCACTGCAGCTTTACAGAACATGCATGTTTATTACATCGCGAAATGAATGCTAGTAAGCTAATCACTTCACGTCAAGCCAACTTACGCCAGTTCACAAATAAACAAGATGAATGCAATTTAATGCTGGCGACCGTGTTTAGTATAAACCTGTAATAGTTTTTTGTTTTAAAGATAAAAGTATTAGTAACCTAAATGCAGATTAATAAATGCACACACACACAAACACACACACACACTACATATGTGGGTATGTATGTTTTTATGCACATTTACTGTAAACACACATACACATACTGGTCAAAAGTGTGGGCACTATAACTTTTTTTTATGTTTTTGAAATAAGTCTCCTATGCTCATTAAGCTTGCATTTAATTGATCAAAAACATCTTACAATTTAAAATAATGGTTTCCTATTTTAATATGCTTTAAAATGTAATTTATTTCTGTGCTCAAATCTGAATTTTCAACATAATTACTCCAGGCTTCAGAAATCACTCTAATATGCTGATTTATTATCAGTGTTGGAAAAAGTTGTGCTGCTTGGTATTTAATATATAGATAATTTTAGTATTCTTCGAATAAATGAACAGCATTTATTTAAAATATAAATGTTTTGTAACAATATGCACTACTGTTCAAAAGTTTGGGGTCAGTATTTTATTTTATTTTATTTTTTAAATAATATTAATACATTTATTCAGCAAGGATGTTAAATTGATTTAAAAAAAAGTGATAGTAAAGTACATTGCATTTCATCCTCAAGTTCTCAAACACATCTGGGTGTTCATATGGTCACGTGGTTTGGCACTGTCCTGTCTCCCTGTAGCACTCACTGTCTTAGGTGTCTTACATTACAGACGATGGTTTTCCTAAAGGCAAAAGTAGAAAAACAATTATTTAATTTAATGCACAATATTTATAAATAATACTATAATTGATTAATACACCAGTACATGTTGGAATTAACACTAGACAAGCATAAGTGATGAAAAATGTTTACCGTTAGCTTTTGTAAACTACTGCAGGTAACTGTTTCACTTTTCAACATTCAAGTTTACAGAACACATTTCTATAGCATGTTACTCACTGCATTTATCTGCTGACAAGATAGCTAGACAACTAATGAGAACTCATATTTAATTGTAGCCCATATAACGCTTGCAATAAAACGGAAATAAAAGCTTGGCCTTTTTCACTAAATATGAATCAAAACGCTAGGCACATATGTAAACAATGACGAAAACACAATGCTGCATCATACTTAGAGTTAACGTAAATAAATACAAATAAATATGGACAAAACAAGAACTTGTCCTTACCAGGGGGCTGTATGATGATGGCTGAACAAACTCAGCGTTACAGGATTAGTTTTGAGTTGACAAAATCAAACCACTCCAATTTGGCTTTGTTGGTACCATGAAGTGAGATCCAAAACTCTTTTGTTAAAGGTTAAGAGATTAATGAATATGAGGAATTTAAACACATTTCCACTGAAGTACTTGTCCATGAAAGGAAATTATCTTGCTCTATCAGTGCAGTCACAAGTGAAACTTGTGAAGTTAGTTTATATAGTTGATAATGTATAGCGGTAGAGACTCCAAATATGCATGGTCACATGTAGCCATTTTTAAAGTGTTATTGATTCTACCACTTATTTTTAAATATGATCTGTATATATTAATTTCAAATAAATACTTTATAATAGTTGTTCAACTAAAAAGTGCTTGTGTGTAATGCAGTAATAATAATATAAATCATATTATAATAATATAAGTCATATGTAAATTTTAATTATCATTAAAGCCTGACAATTTTGTTGATTTTTTTTTTTTTTAAGGTACTTCATAGTGACCTTTAATTTGCAGGAAGAGAAACTGGGGGAGTGACTTTTTTTGTGTCAGACGTGTCACTTTGCTCACATCGGATTGTTCCAATTTCAGTTTGAGATCTGTAACCCAGAACATAACCTGCCCCGCAGCAGGTTAGCTGTGCAGTGTAACCCTGCGTCCCAATGTGCATAGTATCCACCCTATCTGCCCTAAATAGTATTGAAAATTACTAATGTCACATAGAATTTAGGATGGATAGTGTGCACATTGGGACGCAGGCTAAGTTACTATGGCAATGAACGCAGCTAAAAGTCAATCCACTTTCATGGTTCCTAAAACCTAGGATTGGTGCAAACTAAACTGAAATTTACCTGGCTAGCCAGCTAATCCGGCTTCATGGTACAGGCCCCTGATGTTTCACTCTTATTCTTGTCCAGAGCGAATAAATAAATAACTCTCAGACAACTACTTTGTATCCGTGACTGTTTACTAAACAGCTTAACTCAGTCACAGCACAATTTTTTAACTGTAGCAAAAGTTATGCGTTTTAAAAAGAAAACGCACTAGTGTAAACGGGAGCTTTAGTTTCAATACTCCGGGGTTGCGTTTCAGTGTAAACGGACCAAAACGGAGATTTTTGAAAAGGATGGCGTGGCTGCCCACATTCTCACTGTGTATCCTTGACGACTGTGTAAACAATAACATCATGCTCGTTATTGTACCCATAGTTCCCCTTCAATTCGGTCACTCTACATTGCTATGGGAAATACCGTTTTCTCGAATACTACTGAAGCCTTATTGAATCACGCCAGTGAAACTGGCCAACGGTGTTCAAGCGCGCGAAATATGAGCAGGAATCCCACTCTATATAAGGCAATGCTTGTACGTCATCTATTCAGAATCTTTTTCTTCAGCCAACTTTCTACTAGAAGCAGAAAACCTATCAACAAGACTACTCACCATGGTCTACACACTGCAGCGGACACGCCTTTTCTTCCTCTGCTGTGTTCCAGTGAGCTTCGGAAGCAAGATGACTCGCGATTGCCTCTCCTGTGCGGAGTCAATCGAACTCTCTGATGGCCACGAATCGTGCGTCTTCTGCCTGGGTCGTGCCCATGCAGAGGCGGCACTTGGGGGGGTCGAACTGCCCCCACTGCGGAGATATGAATCTCCGGACACTCCGGCTCCGTGTGGGCATCGTCCAAGGCAATGAACTCGCCCAACTAGCTCTGCCACGCTCTTCCTATGCAGCCTCTTTCGAGCCAGGGAGGAAAGTGCCGCGAGTTTCTGATGCGGATCTCTCAGGATTAGGTGACGGGCCCGCGCCGGCTCAGTAACCACGCGCTCCTCACCCCCCTGCTGCAGGTCCCTTTCCAGTGCGCTTGATGACCGCTGATCTCCACCCCTCCCCCGACGCTCAAGATGTGGTGTCTTTCGGTGTCATGGAGGACACTGAAGAGGAGGATGATGCCATTTCGGTGGCAGCGTCTGCGAGAGAGGAGTGGTCCAACAGTCCGCTGGATTACACTGCGCCCCACGGTAGCGACGCGGGGGACCTACATCACAGTGATGTCAAGCTCCTAAGTGTCCTGTCCCAGGCAGTGGATGAGCTCGGGTTGGAGTGGGCGCCTCCTGCCGAGCTGGCCAAAAGCTGTCTGGACGAGTGGTATCTCCAGTCGGATCGCAGCCGCAAAGACACCCCACGGAGACCCGGACCCTTTTTTCCCGAGGTGCACGACGATATAAAAAAAGTCACCAGTCGGGTGCATAATCCGGGATCCTCCCTCCTGTCTTCTGTGGATGGAGCTGACCAAGTGGGGTATGTCAAACTTCCCATTAGGGGTACAGCCTTGTAAGAGTACTTTACTGTTGTGTAAACAAAGTCCAGTGTGTTGTTTCCCCTTCTTGCAAAGTTCACATGTTGGTAGAACTTTGGCAAAACTGTCTTTAAGTTTGCGTTGTTGGAAACTTTTCCTTCGTCAAAGCAGAGACCAGGAGACTTTGGGATAAGTTACTCTTTATTGAGAACTCGCTGTGCGTCGCTGTAGTCATCCAAGTCTGACTATATCTCAGCACAGTACAGTTTATACCTTTCGAGGGGGAGGGATACATAGAGGTAGAGACAAAGCATGCAAATACAGTACAGGAATCGGCCCATTACCAGAATTTCCCCAGCCCTGACATCATCAGCATAACAGTGTGATTCAAATGCATAGGTGCTAATCCAATCAGCCTGACAGTATCACCCATACCTTCTTAACTTGGGACAATGACACTGTTCAGGAGGTGCATAAAGACAAAAGGTTAATGTCAGACACCTGGATTGCTTGACTTAATCTTCTTTGAATATCATCATCTATGCCTCAAATGCTAAATTCAGTCTACTAAACTTTCTCAGTTTATATACTATTGTATTGGAACCTAAATTAAACATTTAATACATTTGTAATACAACAGTTCCCCCTTTGAGAGTTCTAATAACTCTCACAAAATACAAATTTAGACACTTAAAAGTTCATTCTTGTAACTTGTGTAATTGCATGCTGACACAGAAACAAACATGCAATTAGGGTCCGTGAAGTTCTTACGGGTAATAGTCTTTTCTGGTTGGAACTGTCATTTTCTCGTGAGAGGCGTGAGTCATTTGTTGAATGAAACACTTGATACTGTGGATGCATAGATAGTGCGCCAGTAGGAGAAACAACAGAAGAATTGCTATTTCCTTGATCCACAGCCAGGGTTTACCTAACAGGTTTCTGAACCATGAAGAATTATCTTCAGTCATCTTGTGTAATTTTTCTGAAAGATCAAGAATGTCTTGTTGGATTTTGTTCAAGTTCTCTGTTGGATCCATTAACCCGGTGCAGCACTCAGGGCCGATAATGGTGCAGGCTCCCCCTTGCTTTGACTTGATCCAGGGTCTGCATGACACCATAAGACGGTATTAATGCTCCAAGAGTTCTTGACCACCGTGTTTGTGCACCAGTGAGTCCAAGGATGCAGAATATGTTGTTTCTGGAGTCTACACTTTGTGTGATGTCCATGATGGTAGTACGACAATCTTGATCATGTTGATAGATGACTGAAGTTCCCATATGTGAGTCTCTGTGTTGTGTATTTTTTTTCTTTTTCTTTTGTGATAGTTGGCTTGGCAGTGGGTCTAGTTGTTTTCTTGAGGTTGTGGCTTCATACGCAGGTGAGGAGGTCGGTGCGTATGGGTCTAGGGACAGCCATCAAGTGGTATCTGCACAGAGTAAGAAAGAAAACAAAAGACGACAGAGCAGTATTTGTTCTAAAAGATTGCAAACACTAGGGTTGTGTCCTTTGTTCGATCTGAGACTGCTATTGTTGTTCCTTCTTTCCCTATTTCTTAATTCCTGCGACACCTAAGGAACAGTGAGGTAAGGATGGACTAGTGGATAGGGAAGGCCTATGAGGGAGTCTTCACCGCAAGGTTGGCCCCCGAAGCCTATTGCATTCGGTTCTTCCCTTGACTCCTCACTGGTCCGTGTGTCCTATCCTATCCCTGTAGGTGGGGAAACAACTTTACAGTGTGACATCTCCATCCTCTAATGGAACATCAGTCATAACAAACATCATAACCCAGAGAGGATAGGTGAGTGACTGGAGTGTGCTGTAGTATAGCTTTGAAGGCTGTGAGTGTACTTAGCTAGCGTTCTCTCAATGGACATTACTGGTGAAGTTAAGCACTCACAGCCCTAACAGTTAACACCTGAGCAAGCTGCTCCAACAGTTCGGTGAAGTGGGGAGGGGCTGCTTCAGAGAAGCAAGTAGACTGAGTAGGAGCTGAGTAAAGCTGTTTATTTATCCTAATGTCTTTTTGCTTTTCCTACACTCTTTCATCCAATGTCCAGGTTTACCACAGTAATGACAACTGCCCTCCTTCTTAGGACATTTACGTTTCTGTCGGTTCTCTGCATTGACCTTATAGGATGCTGCTGCAATCTTTACTCTGGCTTTAACATCAGCATCTCTTTCCCATGTAGCTAACCTGTCTAGGTTACTTCTGAGAGTTCTGTTAGACCAAGTTAGATCTAGAAATGGCAAGGCTCTTCTGTACTCAGCTACAAGGCCATCTGCCCAGATGTGGACTAGGGCTGGGCGATATGTCAAAAATATATTATCGATAATCGACGTAAAAAATATCGCGATATCCGATAATATCGTCTACCCAAGCTCCACCTCCACCACGCCCCACCCCAGCCGAGACAACATTGCCGACATGCACCATAAACACAGTTCAGTTCAGTTGGTCTTAATTATTGCCACATTAAAGTTTCGTTTTTACTTTTTCATAGTTTGTGTTTAAACTAACAGAAAACATTAGCTTTACTGTTATATTGGTGTTGCTAATAATTTCCATTCTGTTCTTATCAAGTTTGAAAAGAATTTTGTTTTTTGAGGAGAACTGTTGAGGAAAAATAATAGAACCCAATTTTAAGTTCATCATGGTGAAGTTGGACAATTGATAATGCATGTTGATGTCATTAATAAATGCCTCCATTCATTCATTAATTTAATATCTTGAATAAAATATGCCTATTTTCCGAAGTCTCTCTTTCTTTTTGGCACTGTGTAGACATTTCATGATGGTAAGTATAATGTCCTTGAGTACAACAATTGTTGCGTTGTTTTAAAACTTGTAGTCAAGCTATAACGTAGGCTGTTTGATATTTATCATGTATGACTAAAATCATGCAGGAATTAAAAACGAATTCTGAGCAAAAACGTTGAGGGTTTTTTTTCTTTTCCGGTAGCCTAGTTCAGAGGTCTCTTTTGGCCCGTTTTTAACGAAATAAAAATAACTACTTTTTATTTAGAAGCGGGGTAATTTTTAATATTTTTAAATACAATTTTTGTATTTTAATTTTTATAATTTTTGTTTTATTATTCAAAATACAATGCCCACAATATAATTTTCAGTGTTGGGCTGCCGAAACTCCGAACGCGTGCATGGTGAGATAGGCCTAGGCTAGAACTATAATGCCTTAATCTGTTTGCAACAAAACTTTATAGTTTTGTTGCAAATGAATTAAGAATTTAAAGTGCTACATCTCAGCTTAATTATACTGTATACACCGTTTAAAAAAATCTGTAAAAATGTGCGTTGTGAAGTAATTTGCGTATTTTAATTATAACCGTCATGTTTGTGGTTTTTCATCGTTATACATCTTTGAAATAAATATTCAGAAACACATGCAGTGCTACTATTTTAATTTTTTCTGTTTAACTTTTATTAAACTGCAGATCAAAATAGAATAGGTCTATACCCTAAATAAGGATAAATAGGATTGGAACACATCTCCAAAATCGCATACACAGATGCACGTTGCCATTATGGTAGTCAGCGCTGAAAAACGACAAATAAAATATAAACCGAGGTTACAAAAGTGATTCAGTCAAGATCAGTGAGGGATTTTCTTTTCTTTTGTTCTTTGATTAACATTAATGACTGGCGGCTGCGGCTGCTGTCAATGCACGGATCCAATGCACCCTTGTATTCTTTCTCAACTCTTTAAGTTCACTTAAGACATAACCGATTGTATTTATGGGATATTTTGATATCATTCTGTGTGTATTTGTCCATTCAAATGTGTAAGAATGCGCGAAAGAGAGCTGAGTCCAGTGTTCGTGTATATAAGAGGCGGCGTGTGTGTGTGTGTGTGTGCGCGTGCGTGCGTGCAGCACGGAAAACAGCGTGCAGAAGCGAGTTCTATTTCTTTGTCTTCTTGTAGTTGAATCTTTTGAAATCACAATAAATGCGCATACAGAAATATGTAGAAATCGGTTCCTGACCTTCCATCTGATCTGATTTCATGAATTGGAATAGCTTTTCGATTCCCAACCCTCCTACTAAATTATTGAATTCTTGCATGCAAAAAGACCTGTACGGTGACTATGGGGTCATGTAAAATTATAATTTTTTGTGTTTGCAATTTACTAGGTTTATCATTCCTATTTTTTTCTCGATAATAGCCTTTTACCTGACTGTTGACATCGACATCGCGATAGACATTGTCAATATACGATAATATCGTCATATCGCCCAGCCCTAATGCGGACTAGGGGTCCTTTGTCATCTAACACACTTTCAGAATCATCAACTATTCCACTGTAAGTTACGGCTGAGTGACAAAACCTTTCAGTGTATTCACTTACAGTTTCTTCTTTCCTTTGCACACAGTTAGTGATTCTGGACCAGTCTATTTTGGGTCCCATGATATTCTTTAGAATTTTCAAAACACCTTCTCTCAAATCGCCTTTACTGGCATGTTGTAGTTCAGAAGTAAAAGCAGACTCAAAACTGTTGAATTCAGATTCAGTTAGAATTTCTGACATTAGCTGTGTGACTTCTGCCAACGTCATGTCATAGAGATGCATTTTGCTGATCAATGCTCTTCTAAATTCAGAAAAATTTGTGCGTGCTGAGGGTAAACTCTGGGATAGTCTCTCTATATCTTTAGGTCCTAGCACTTTGGCAACAGTTTGTATTTGGACAACAGAAGAGTTGGGAGGAACACTTTCAGTTCCCTCAATTCCCTGAGATCTTCTCCTAGCGCCACATACCTTCACTGAATCTACAGGCACATCAGTTACTGATTGGATGGTTACATCTGTTTCAAAGAAAGCTTGTAAGTCAGGATAATTGTTATCAGGCTGACTAACTTCTTCCACATCAGTTTTTGCTGAAGCTTTGTTGCGGTTCAATTTCTTAGTCAAAGAGGATACTCTAGCACGGAGCTCTTTGTTCTGTTCCTCTAGCTCTGAGTTACGCTGAGACTGTTGCGTAGCTAGCGCTAAACCAAATTCTCTGTGGCAGCATATAATGCCTTTCACGTTGTTCTTGCGAATACATGCTCCTAGTACCTTTTTACACTCATCTACAGACCAAGTCTTGTCTGGATGCATCTCATATTTCTGAGTTAGTTCTTGTCTAACTTTCTCAGTGACTATTAGGTTCATTTGCACTCCTAACAGTGATTTGAATTCACTATCTGACCACAAAGGAGTCGCTAGACCACCTTTTTCAGTTGTGGGGATCAGTCTAGCATTCTTTCTAAACATTTTGTGAGTTTCTTTGTTACCACACAATCAAAACACTAAAACTTCTCTGTTCAACAGAGGGTATGCTTGTTAACACATCAACTATTGTTAACCTTCCTTGCCAGAGCAAAGGATAACGCAAATTACTAGCACTTTACGCTAATCTTCTTTGCCGAAACAGAGGGTAACAAATATTAGCACATAATGCTAATCTTCCCTGCCTGAACAGAGGATAACAAATTCTTCCCTGCCAAAACAGAGGATAACCAATTCTTTCCTGCCGAAACAGAGGGTAAAAAATATTAGCACGTAATGCTAATCTTCCCTGCCTGAACAGAGGATAACAAATATTAACACGTAATGCTAATCTTCCCTGCCTGAACAGAGGATAACAAATTCTTCCCTGCCGAAACGGAGGGTAAATTTCATCTCTAAAAGAAGACTTTAGAGGATAACTTAGTTAACCAAACCCTACAGCTGTCTGTTAACTCTTCTCTGACGGTGCAGAGGATATCACATTTGTACTGGTCTTAAAGGTTCTTTTGGATAGAGTGGCACTCACCAACCCTTGGTTGTACAGAAAGATTCAGTCTGGAACACAGTCAGATCTTTGTTGAGCTTGAAGTTTCAATCTGGATTCAGAAGATTCAGTCTGGAATGCAGTCAGATCTTTGTTGAGCTTGAAGTTTCAATCTGGATTCAGAAGATTCAGTCTGGAATGCAGTCAGATCTTTGTTGAGCTTGAAGTTTCAATTAGGATTCAGGTGAGGAGCTCTATCCGGGTCACGGCACCAAAACTGTTGGAAACTTTTCCTTCGTCAAAGCAGAGACCAGGAGACTTTGGGATAAGTTACTCTTTATTGAGAACTCGCTGTGCGTCGCTGTAGTCATCCAAGTCTAACTCAAACAGTATACATTGTAGTTTATATACATTTCTATTGGAACCTAAATTAAACATTTAATAAATTTGTAATACAACAGCGTGGTTGAAGTCAACGGCTATGATGAAAAAGCTGCCGGGGTTATTTGTTTGTTGTTCACTGATGGCGCTACACAGTTCACGAAGCGCGTGCTTAGCGTTTGCACACGGGGGAATGTAAACCGTGAAAATAACAATGGCCGTGAACTCCTGCGGCAGATAGAACGGTCGACACTTCACAAACATAAACTCCACCAGCGATGAACAGTGTTTTGATAATACCGAAGCATTGTTACACCAGTCTTTGTTGATATACACATACAAGCCACCTCCGCGGGTCTTAACAGATAGTGATGAATCTCTATCCGCTCAGTAGCTGGTTAGCCCGTGCTGCTGAATGGCGGAGTCCGGGATGTTGTTGTTTAGCCATGTTTTGGCGAAAACAAACACACAACATGCTCATGCTGTGTAGACCGACTGAGTTGAATCAAGTCCAGTTTGTTTTCCAGAGAGCGAACGTTTGAGAGCATGAGTGTTGGAAGAGCCGGTCTTGTGAGGTTAGCCCTTAGCCTAGCTCGTATACCTTCGCGTTTACCACGCTTCCGTCCTCTCTCACACCGTTTGCGACGCTGCCTTGTGCTCAGTAGGCGAGGCCGCGGTCTCGAGGTCCGGCTCCAGCAGTAAACAAAGGCCTCGTAGCTTCTCAGTAGCCGCCGGCGATAGTTGGTGTTTGTATGCGTTGCTGCTTAGTTAGTATTGGTAAAACATCGGTTGTTCACTCGTTTTTGCGGTGCACTGTGGGATTGAATGAGTGCACTCGAGAACATCCACTATGGTTTCGAACATCACTTAAAATGGCTGTCCCCTCAAATAGTGCACTATTTGAGAGTATAGGGGGCGATTTCAGATACAGCCCATAACTGGAAACTAGACTCAGTAAAGCAGCTATCACTAGGTGAGTGATAAACGCAGAACAATACTAGAGACTAAACAGAAACACAGAATGGCTCGGTAAGGCAGCTAACACTAGGAGAGTGCTAAATGCTAGAACAATACTCGGCGAGCTGAAAGAGGAAGTCCAAGGCTTATAAAGCGCACCTGAATGGATTCAGCTGTGTATGTGTAATCAGTGCCTTCAGCTGTGTGTGTGTGTGTGTGTGCAATCAGTGCAATGGATCATGGGAACTGTAGTCCGGAGTGACATGTAAAAGTCTGTGTGGTGTGAGAGTCAATGTAAAGAGAAGACGACATCTGGTGGTGAGCAGACGGAAGGCTACAGACTGGATTCGTGACAATAAGAAAAATCGGTAACACTTTATTTTAGGGTATTTTAACTAGTTGCGTATTAGCATGCATATTACTAGAATATTAGCCATTTATTAGTACAAATTAAGGACATATTAATGCCTTATTCTACATGACCTTATTCTACATCCCTAATCCTACACTATACCTAAACTTAACAACTACCTTACTAAGCAGCAAATTAGGAATGTATTGAGGGAAACGTCATAGTTAATAGTGAATAAGTGTTCCCTATTCTAAAGTGTTACTGAAAAATCTTTTAAAAATATTGTCAATGTAAGGCTGGTGCCAGTATGTCTGATCGACCCCTCGAGGAAACAAAAGGCACCTCCTGAAAATTAACACTTGAACTATCTCCTGCATATGTAAAAGGAACTTCAGAGTGCAGTGCACACACAGTGCAGCTCACTCTTCACACACACTTCACATCTCCCCTTCACCCCCCCCCCCCTCCTCCTCACCTAAAATACACTGAAAACCTATGCAATGTTATGGATGTACAAGAAGTAACTATGCATGTTTCATATCATTTAAAGTGTCTCCGTGCACCTGGTAAAATGGTCTCATTCTCCCAACCATAATGAAAAGCTAAAAGAAGTTATAAAATATGAGAAAAGTGATGGGTCTCTTAAAATGTGTTTCCCCCCCCCAGATCCTCCATTCAGACTATACCTCCTGTATGTAAAACAAGAACCCATTTAAGTACAAATTCTGATCTCACAGTGTGAATCCCTCAACAGGGAACAAAAATGTAATTATAATGACAGACGCCACCATTTGGTAAGAAAATTGAGTTATCTGGGTATATAAGGAAAAGGTGCAGAAAAGTTTGGGGAGTCTGTAGGTTGACTTCCCAGACAAACGCTGTGTGTAGTTTTGTTGACAGGTAATAATTTCTACAAATTCCTCTATTTCTGAATTGTTGTTATGACATGTTCAACTGATGATTTTATTCTTATGAATTGGATTTTGAATTATTGCTTCATTACTTGGTCAATAAATTGTAAACATTTGATTGTATTCTGACCGACTCTGAGATTTGTTTTTCCCAAGTAGATTATCGGATTCGTATATTTCCACAAGTTTGCGTCTGAGATTAGTGACGACTAATACCCGATATCTAAATTCAAGTGTGCTTGGATGAGGAGACGAGTAAGTTTCTGTCTAGAATCAGCAGATGCTGTTTGATCAGCCTAGATCTGAATGCGTCGATGACCTCTGTTCTAATTTAATGTTATTTTAGATAAGTTTACGTGGAACAAGCCACGAGCTTGGCCAAAACAAAGCCATTTTGAAGAAAGGTAAAGTTGATCGACTAACATCTTTAAATGGTGGTCAAAAAGAAGACTCTACTAAACTAAACGATTTAATTAAGTTCCTGAGGGGCATCCAAGGGGGCTATGTATTACATATCTTTGATTGGGCACGTGGGAATACGGCAAATCTCAGATATTTAGCCAAATACCTCTGTTTTGGGTCATCAGAACTGACGAAATTGTGCCGGAGACCTGGTGAGGAACTCGAAGCGATATAGTTTCCTGATCTAAGCGGGTGAAATATAATCAGAGTTTAACAGAATAATCAAATATTCGTTCACTTTAATGATGCACAGATATCATTAAAATCTTTTTCATTAATGGAGTCAGATGTAACAACAAGCTATTACATGTGAGAAAATATATTGCATTTAATCTTGTTGTGTTGCGAAAAGGAAAGACAAGCAATAGGCAGAGAAACCTTCCTCGTATTATTGGGAACCCCCATTGGACCAATAGACGAGCTTTACATCAACAATGAAAAACTTCACATTATTCCAAAATGCTGGGTATATTGGCAGGGCCAAAACAAACAAGTAATTGTTTCAGTGGAATATTCACAGAAAGAGCATTTTACTATGAATTAATTCATGATTTTTCCTTATCCTTATTTGTAAGGAAGAATTTTTGAGGTAATGACTAAACTTGAGTCCAATTTACATTATTAAAGAGATTGTTCCAGTAGAAAATAACAGAAGGCGTAGATATTCTCTTTCAAAAACAAGGATCTAATTTTATAGTTTTAATGCTTTAATCCAGATAGAGCTGACTGAGGTATGTTCAGGTCTACCTTTAAAGGCAAAACAGAAGAATATACAAAATAATTAACAGCTATTGGGTCTTACAAATGGCTTTAAAGGGGTTGTCAGATGCAAAATTCACTTTTACATGTTGTTTGAACTGAAATGTGTCTTGGCAGTGTGTGTACACAATGACCCTATAATGATAAAAATCCACCCAGGGCTTTTTAAAAAATCTCATGAACCCAAACTCCTTTCTCATATCAAGCCGATCTCAGATTCTTGACATAGTTCTGCACAGGCCCCTCCCACGATTGTTGATTGACAACGGCGTCAGTCTTTGGTTTTTTGAGATGGTCCTCACTGCAGAACACAAGATCCAGGGGGGGTCCAACTCCTCCACCTTACATATAACTAAACCCACCCATCTCCACCCCTAATCCTACCAATCTCCACCCCTTAGATGTGGATCCAATCACGCCCCTTGGATCTTGTGTTCTGCAGTGAGGGGCTACTGGTGTTTTTTTTAAAATCATAGCTCTGTCCTGAGTGAGCTGTCATCAGAGTATGCCATTGTTTCTATGCTGAAGAGGTTGTAGACAAGAATGGCTCCAGATTGACAATGTTTTTTTTTTTGTTGGATGTAATAATGAACACAGCAGTTGTCTGACATCTGACCCGCTGAAGATGCAGTGGATTACATTTGTTTTTGAAGGGAATGCTCTCCCTGATCTGCCTAAATGCGTCTATGTTTGCGCAAATCATTCGTGATCCAGCTTCACCTACAAAAGGGAGTATAAGTGTTTTTTTTTTATGAATCTTTGCAAATCGCCTAAACTAATAATGTGCTAGTTAACAAGTTTCACAATGAAATTGGCTAAGCTTACAGTCACTTAGAGAGCGGCTCGGAAGAGAGGAGCAGGGTGAGCAGAACTCATTTGCATTTAAAGGAATTCAACATAATTTCTGTAACACACTCCCATTGAGAATTTTTTAACCAAAGTATGTTATAGGCTTTTCATTTAGACCCTATATAGAATCACATCAGACTGTCAAATCAAATCCGATGACCCCTTTAATCATCCAATAAACAAATGACCATTTTTAAAGGGGTAATGAACTGCCTTTTTAAAAATTATTTTGTACTGTTCTCTGAGGGTCACTCATAATGTTACCAAGATTTTTACATCAGAAAACATCATAATTTAGAATAGGCTCTTTTCTGCAAATAGGGCTCGCTGCAGTCCACAACATCCAGGGGGCGTGGTTGGATCCACATCTAGGGGGTGGAGTTTGGGGTGGAGATGGGGTGGGTTTAGGGATCAGGGGGTGGAGATGGGTAGGTTTAAGTATATGTAAGGTGGGAAAGGAGTTGGATCTGGATCCTGGGCGGGAGATTGCAAGAGTTTTATGGTTAAAACTTATAAATTAACAAATTGTGGAAATTTAACAGATGATCTTGGAAGAAAAGCATGTTTATCAACTGGAGGTCAGAAAAGCGGAAAAATAATAAGAATGGGAAAGTCAAATGAAAAGAAGAAAACGGTGGCGGGTAAGCACAGCTGTGTTGTGAATGGACCAGAGTGGGGGGATTCTGATATAGTGGACAGTGATGATAGTATGGAAACAAGTCAAGGAAGTGGAAGAATGAGGGAGAAAAGAGAAAATAATTTTGAGGAGATTAGAGCAAAGAAAACCAGGCGTAATCGAAGATTTGAAAGAGGAGTGGAGGAGAATGATCAAGAAGGTTTGAAATTTTAAATTATACTGAGATTTGGTGAGGAGAAGGGAATATCAGCAATGAGTCCAGTGAAATTGACAACTATTTTGCGAAACCAGATTGGAGACATACATATGGCAAAGGTTTTGAGAGATGGAAATCTACTGATTGTTTGTAGAAATGAAGAGCAGAGGGAGAGGGCTGGAAGAATGAAGGAAATAGGACAATTTAAAGTAATAAATACAAGTCGTGTGGAAAGGGAAAGTAAGTGGAGTAAAGGAGTGATTTGGGGAGTCCCGGTAGGAGTCTCAATGGATGAAATTAAATCAAACTTAAAAGGAGGAATTCTGAAAGGTGTTCGACGGATACAAATAACTCGAGAGGGGGTGAGAAAAGACAGTGAGTATGTTGTACTTGATTTTGAAGATTAATTCCTACCCAAAAAAGTGACATTAGGATTTTTGAGCTATAATGTAAGAGAATACACTCCAAAGCCAATGAGGTGTTACAACTGCCAAAGATTTGGACATACAGCCAAGGTATGTAAAGGTAGAAGGAGATGTGCCAGGTGTGGAGAAGATCATGAATATGGGCAATGTAATCATGAACAGCCAAAATGTTGTAACTGTGGGGGGAATCACAGTGTGGCTTGTGGGGGGTGTGAAGTGTTGAGAAAGGAAAGGGAAATACAACAGGTAAGAACTCAGAATAAGATCACATATGCAGAAGCTGTGAGGATGGTGAATCCAAGAGAAGGAAGAAATGAAAGAAAGAGTGGAGAATCATACCTCAAAGGAAATAGAACAGGTAAATAAAGAAAATGTATTGGTTGACTTAAAGAAACTAGTTATTTTCATTGCAGGGGTAGTTAATGCTACAATGGAGATTAAATCTAAAACAGAAAGAATACAAATAATTGTGAAAGCTGCAGTACATCATCTAAATATCAGTGGGCTGACATGGGAGGAAGTAAGAAATGATCTTAGTTCTCAAGGAAGCCAGGAACAAGCATGGGTTGGATAATATTAATGATGATCCTCTTGATGCAATGGAATGCTAGAAGTTTGTTGGCCAATGGACAAGAATTTAAAAAATATATAGAAGAGCTATCTAGCAAACCTAGTGTTATTTGTATTCAGGAGACATGGCTGAGACCAAATTTAGATTTTAGACTAGTTGGATATGATTGTGTTAGGTGTGATAGGAGGGAAGGAGTAGGGGGTGGGTGTGTAACATTTGTTAGAGAAGATATTGCATTTAGAGAGATAGGAATAGGAAATGAGCATGAATACGTAGTCATAGAGATCTGGACAAAGGAAGGAGAGCTCATAATTATTAATTATTATAATCCTTGTAAGAAGTTAGATCTGAATGGGTTAATGCAAATTGAAGGAATGGATGGAAATAAGAGAGTGATTTGTGGGGATTTTAATGCGCATAGTACATTATGGGGAGGAACAAACCAGATGTAAACGGAGGGGTGATTGAACAATTGTTAGAGGAAAAGGAATTGGTTTATTTAAATGATGGAAAAAGGACCAGACTGGATGTACACACAGGGAATATGTCAGTATTGGATTTAAATTTGGTGTCAAATAATTTAGCAGGGATATGTGAGTGGGATGTAACTTATGAAACATCAGTAGGGAGTGATCATTATCCAGTAGTTTGTGGAATATTACTACAGGAAAATAAACAACAAGAGAAAAGAATTGGGAAGTGGATATTTGATTGTGCTAATTGGGAAACGTTTAGTTTTATTTGTGAGCGGGAAATAGATAAAATAGATTTAAATGAAGATATTGAGGAGATTGATAAAAAATTGAAAACAGTATTGCTTGAAGCTGCTAATGAGTCAATTCCTAAAAGTAATGGACAAATGAAGAGGAAGGTGGTCCCTTGGTGGACAGATGAATGCAGTGCAGTAGTTAAAGAAATAAATAAAGTTTTAAGAATTTTAAGAAGAACTCATAATTTTCAAAATTTAATTAAATATAAGCAAATGCAAGCAAAGGTTAGGAAAATTATACGGAATGCAAAAAGACAAAGCTGGCAGAAGTTTTGCAATAAAATAGGGAGATCAACACCTGTGGGGGAGGTATGGGACATGATTAAAAGCATGAGAGGGATCAGAAGAAAATGGAAATACCCTGTTATGAAGGTGGGGGAAAAGGCAGCAGCATCGGATTAAGAAAGGGCAGAAATGATAGCAAAGGCACTCATTGAAATCCATAGCTCAAACAATCTAACTGAGGAGGGAAAGAGAGGAAGGGAATTAACAAAATCAGTTTATTCTGGAAGGATTGAGAGGCAGAAGGAAATTAATAGTACAATGGATGCTCCGTTTACTATGGAAGAAATGAAGAGGGCAATAGAAAGAGCTGGAATAACATCTCCTGGAAAGGATGAAATCTGCTACATAATGTTAAAACATTTGGGTGTTTTGGCATCTATAAAACTGTTAGGCTTTTATAATGAAGTTTGGGAAAAAGGAAAGTTACCTTCTGGATGGAAAGAGTCAGTGATTATTCCTATTAGGAAACCTGGAAAGGACCAGTCAAATCCAAAGAACTATCGGCCAATAGCATTGACCTCACATATAGGAAAGATAATGGAAAGAATGATTACAGAGAGAATAGCATTTTATTTGGAAAGTAGAGGAATTATATCACCTCATCAGAGTGGTTTCAGGAGAGGAAGAGGAACTATGGACCCCATTATATGTTTGGAAACAGATGTTAAGAAAGCTCAGGTTAATAAGGAATCAGTGATGGCAGTTTTCTTTGATGTTGAAAAAGCATACGACATGGTTTGGAAAGAGGGGTTAATGATCAAACTTGATATGATAGGAATAACAGGTAGAATTTATAATTGGATTAAAGATTTTTTGTTTGATATTTATTCAAGTCAGAATTGGGAAAGTCTTATCTGGAAGATATGGTAGAAAATAGTACCCCCCAGGGCAGCATCATAAGTCCAATACTCTTTTCGATTATGATAAATTATGTATTTTCTCAAGTTCAAGGAGACATTGGGCGTTCATTGTTTGCTGATGACGGGGCATTGTGGAAACGGGGAAGGAATATAAATCATATTATAGGAAAAATACAAGAGGCAAGTGAAGTAGTAGAAAAATGGTCATATGCATGTGGATTCAGGTTTTCAGTAGATAAAACAAAAACAATACTGTTCACTCGGAAAAGAGGCATTGACACAGGGATAAAGATGTATGGACAAACTATTGAATAAGTTAAAGTTTTTAAGTTTCTGGGTGTGTGGTTTGATGCAAAATTAACATGGAACGAACATATTGGAAAAATTGACACTAAATGTAAAAAGATTTTAAATGTGATGAGATGTTTAAGAGGATCAGAGTGGGGAGCGAGTAGAACGGCAATGAAAAGTATTTATATAGCACTGATAAGATCAGTGTTAGACTATGGAAGTATTGTTTATGGTTCGGCAGCAAAAACTTTGTTGAAGAAGTTGGATGTGATACAGGCTCAAGCTTTGAGACTTTGTTGTGGTGCTTTTAAAACGACTCCTGTATCTGCTCTTCAGGTTGAAGTGGGTGAAATGCCATTACAAATCAGACGAAAGCAGTTAATGAAGAACTACTGGGTAAATCTTCAAGGCCATTCAGAAGACCGCCATCCAACAGTAAAGGTACTCCTTCCATGCTGGGAAAAGGAAAGGTCTAAACAGAGGTGTTTTGCATGGAATAGTGACAAAGAAGCTAGAGAAATGATTTTAAGTCAGAAAAGATACATTCCTACAGTACCGTTATCAATAACTCCACCTTGGTTGTTTCCTGCAGTAATCATAGATTTTGATATGCTAGAGTTAATGAAAGAATCTGGAAACATTGTAGCTGTGGTTGAAGATAGACTACAAACTGTATATCAAGCATTTGTCCCAGTATACTGATGGCTCTAAAGATCCTAATACAGGGAGAACAGGTTTTGCTTTCAGTATTCCATCCTTAAACATTTCTGTTAATAGGAGAACATCAGATCATTTATCAGTATACACAGTAGAGATGATGACAATAACAACAGCACTACAGTGGATAGAAGACACTCAAATCAAAAAGGTTATACTTTGTACAGATTCATGTTCGCCATTAAAATCATTGAAATCATTCACATCTCACAGTCGACAGGATATAGTAAATGAGATATATGAAAATCTCTACAGATTTAAGAATATGAACATCATGATAATATTTATGTGGATACCAGCTCATAGGGGGATAAAAGGTAATGAAAAGGTTGATAGTTTAGCAAAACAGGCTTTAGAAAATGAGGAGGTCATGAATATTTCACTTAGTAAATATGAAGCAAAAGCAGTAATTAAAGCATATATCACGAAGGAGTGGCAACATAAATGGGACACAGGAAATACAGGACGTCATCTTTATGAAATACAACGAGAAGTAGGAGTAGTGAGGATAACTAAAAGAAGCACCAAAGAGGAAAATATTGTAACAAGATTAAGGGTTGGACATACTATGCTGAATAAAACCTTAAAAATAATAAATAAACATCCAACAGGATTATGTGAGCACTGTGGAACAGAGGAATCAGTAGAACATGTTATTTGTGTTTGTCAAAAGTATACTAATGAACGAGAAGTAATGGAAAATGAACTTAGAAAGATGGGAATAGATGAATTAAAGCTTAAAAATATAGTTACTTATGGTTTAGAAAGTTTATTTCTTTATCTCAAGAGAACAGAGTTGATTAAGAGAATTTAGTTTTTTTTGTTTTGTTTGTTTTTTTATTACATAAAAAGGGTAAACTCTGGTTCACACTCCAATACAGTAGGTGGCGATAATGCACCTCAATGTTGGTGCTACCCGCCATAAAATCGAAGAAGAAGAAGAAGAAGATGATCTGGATCCTACCACGCCCCCTGGATCTTGTAGGCTGCAGCGAGACGCTTCTCATTTTCTGTCCTGTTTTGACCTCCCGCATCAGAATGCTCTGTTTAAATAGCTGTGGCAGATTGTCGACTCAGAAGTAAACAACCAATTAGGGCTGAATGATTAATCAAATGTGATTTCAATGCGCATTTTGTCAGTAAAACCGGTTCTGTAATCAGCAGTAAGTCTCCATCACGTGCTTTCAGATGGAGCAGCAATTACTACACAGAGCCGTAGCTCACTGATAGGTTAAGCAAAAAAAAAAAAACGCAGACGATATTATTGCGTGATTATGAAATGGAAGAAATTGTTCGCAATAATGACAGCTGTTTGCGTAGCTTCTCAGTGAACTATGGCTCTGTGTAGTAAATGCTGCTTTATCTGAAAGCATGTGAAAATACCACATGTAATAAGGTTTTACTCCAAACTCACTTCATAACGTCAGTCGAGTGTTTGAAATAACTCTTTCTGTGAGACAATGTGGCTTCTTCAGTATAAGGCATGCAACATATTTCATAGTCTAAGCAGTGATAAAGGCATTGCATTATAAATATACTTTAATAAAATTAAAATGATAATAATAAGAACTCAGATAAACTGTATATTGTCGTAGTTGTGTGTTTATTAGTTACGTTGAATCAATGAAAGCAGTTAAATGTTCTGTTTATTCAGCTGCAACCATAGGCATTTCCTGGATTTCTTCTGAGGGTGTATTTGGAGTTTCTGCGCAAGAGCGCCCTCTGGCCTTCGGATGGAGATTTACAGAACCATGCTTCACTGAACGATACACATGACAATCGCAGCTTCTGCCTAATCGCGATTTCGATTTAATTTAGATTTATGCTGCAGCCCTACACCCACTGCTATGATTGGCTAACAGTTGTGTATGTTTGACAGCCTACATCCTTCACAAATGGATGTTGCTGTAATTTAGGTTAAAAACGCATATATACTACAAATCAAATGATCTGTTATAACAGGCAAAGCAATAGTGACTCACACTTGTTGCGACATTACTGTCAGATCCAATATAGTCAACACAGAATCGTCTTTTAGTTTCAATATTTCTGAAAATCCTGCGTCGAATTGTGCTTTGTTTGTAAATTAATCTGCGGTGAAATTAAGTGAACAAAGGACCAAGTGGGCGGGGCTAAACAGGCAGTGATGTAGAAGAAGGTGTTGATCATCTTCTGTGGAGGCAGTGCTTATTCACACTATTACATCATAAAATCATACATTCCACAAGCTGTCATTTTGGCAGATTGGCTTCAATATAAACTTTTTTTATGGACCAACAAGAACATTTTAAGGTCTGGATTTTACAGGATGTTTTTATAGTACAATGACCTCTTATATGTCAAAAGATCAAGAGAATTTTAATTTCTCAGTTCATGACCCCTTTAACTTTTAACACACTTAGCCTAGTGCCACCAAGCACATACACCAAAACATAAGAGAACACCACACTCCCCAGGTCAGTGTAGCGTGTTATTAACTAATACAATAACTACAAATAGCCGGTGAGAGTTGGCAACGATTGAATTAAATAGTAAAATATGTAATATAGAAAATAAATGTTATAAGTAAATATAAAATTTCACAATGAATTAGCCAATATCAGCAGTAGGGCTGGGTATCGAGTTCGATACTTTTTAGGCACCGACCGAATTGCCTCGATACCACCGAGTATCAAAAAACGTCTTGTCGTTCGGTACCAAATTTCGATACCTAAGGGGTTAATCTCATTAACGTCAGTGAGCCAATAATCCTGCAGTACTAGGTGTGTTTGACTAGAAGCGGCGCGGTGCTGATTGATCAGTGTTTGACCTCCGCGAGAGCAATTCGAAAGCGTACGGAGCAGTCTGCTCTCTATATCGCGCAGTTTCGCTTACTTGACACAGACTGAAGCTCGCGTGACATTTCAGCGTCTGCCGTCTCACTAAATGAGGACATAAACACATGAACAACAGCTCTAGAACTGCTCTGAGAGTCACTTCATCAGCATTTTACCATTTGATTTGAGTAAAACTTGCGTCATATCATATACACACAGAACTGTAAAGATATTCTTCCCGAAAACCCGTCAAAATAAACGTTCGGATTAATTTGGAAGACACTGCGGCAGAAATAAATTAATATTGTTCAGCAGAGTGTACTGCTACAACTAGGCTACTATTAAAATTATTAAAACTCTTATTTTTTAATTAATGATCACACAACATTTCTTCCATGTTTTAATTTTAATAGTAAAATTTTGTTTGCCAAAATAAATAAAGTTTTATTTTCAATAATTTAAAAGAAAAATGAAATTAATGTTTTATGCCTTCATTTGAAAACCAGATACAGAACACAGAATTTCTGAGGAAAAAGAAAACATTTCATAAGGCTGTTTTAAGAATAAATTTGAATAAACTAAGTAGTTTTTATGCATTCAAATAATTAGACATACTACAACACAGAATTTAATAACAATAAAACATATTGTGAAAGAAAATAAACATCCACTTATGAAAGTGGATAAAGACTTTAAATTTCTTGAAGTCTTTAACAAGAATAAATTAATAGAAATTTAAAACGAGCACGCACTAGTGTAAACTGAAAACTATTTGAGCTTTTATTAAAATTATTTGTACTGATTTATTGTGTTGGATATATTTTGTTCCTTTGTGCAGTGGCTCAGGAGATGAGTCTTTGATACTCAAGGTATCGGTATCAGTATCGATATCGAACATTTTTGAACGATACCCAGCCCTAATCAGCAGTTATGCCAACACTTGAGCATGTTAGTAAGGTGAATGTGTTATATTTCATTATTTAGGGGAGTCTGCTGCGGACCAGTAACATTGTTTAAAACCCAGCTCTGACAGATTATAGTAATTTTTTTTTTTTTACTGTTTTCCACCCCTCTTTATATAGTGCTCTCAATCCCCCCAAACACATACATACACAAAAAGAAAAAGCCCACTGCTTTTGACTGAATAACTTTTGTAACTTTAATAAGGATTAATATACATGATTTCAGTTATACAGCGTACAATGCAGTGTTATAAATTTTTTTTTTTTACATTTGTTTACTTTTATCAGTTTCTGTATATGAAAGCTACTGTTAAACCTATAAAAGCATTATTTAATTTGTAATTTTGTTCTATAGTATATATTTGTTTGTGCTAGAAAAAATCCTTAGCTTTGAGCCATTTATATTTTGTCAGACTGCACTTTGCAGTCACTCTTTTTTCTGAACTAGAAAAATGTATACTTGATATATAAACAACAGTGCTGCAATTACTTGTTAATGTTTATTAAATGAAAATGTTTATTAAATTTATTAATGGTTATTAAATGTTTATTAAATAAACATTTAATTGTATATAATAATATGTGACCCTCTCTGTAAAATCCAGGCTAAAGTCTCAAAACCTAATTAGAGAGTTGGCCCGTCCATGAGGCCGTTTGACCGACATTAGGGATGGACGGATCGGTCCTAAAGTATCGATACTGAAGTTGTATCGAAAGGATCAATCCTCACATAAAAATATTGATTCCAAAGTGCATTTTTAACCACTAATTTTATCAAGAATAACACCTGAAGTATTTCCACTTTTGTGTGCCATATGCATCAGATGTTCAGCCAGCGGTCCGTGGGCGTGACGTCTGAGGCTGAGACTAGGGACCTACTAACATTGCCGGGGTCAGTCCAGAACGAGCGCAGTGTGAACAAAAGCCGGATCAAACGGTACGCTGTGCATTATACACGTCACATGAAATGTCACGTTTCTTTACGGGATCTTTACAGGTTGTGTTTGAGTGCATGCACAAATTACGGAAAATCACTGGCAGTGTGAATGAACCAAAATCAGACCATCCCAGGACAAATCATGGGACACATTTACCGTGTATTTTCCAGAATGGCTGTGTGAAAGAGGCTAGAGAGGGTCACATATGTCAAAAAATTTAAAGTTAATGTTGTTAATAAGAAATATTTTCACTGCAGTAACAAACTCTGAAGGCTGTCATATTGTCTTATTTGCATTTCCTTATCTTGTGTTTGTCTAATGTTGATATGTTGAATGTTAAATGGATCCAATGTTCAATGAAAATGATTTGATGATGCAGCAAAAAATAGCTAGTATATCATACTGCATGTGTTTTTAAACTTTGCTAATTTAAAACATGATCAAAACAGTAATCTATTTTAATGACAAAAGTTCAAATAAGTGAGCAATTGCAAGTGACAACTATTTGGATAGGCCAATAGTGGTTTGTTATAATCGGAATCGGTATCAGCCACTTAAACTGGTATCTGTTTATTGCCGTAAGTATCGTTAAACCTTGATAAAAGGTAATCAACTGACTTAACAGGAGGATATTTATCTGATCCATCGCAGCATGAAATGATGGCCTCATCATCAGGTTGTACGAAAAAGGCCAAAGACTGACGTGTGCTGGAGTCACCTGCAGGGGGCAGTAAAACTCTATGAACCTGAGGGCCAGAACAACAGAAAATAATTAAATAAGCATTGCCTGCACTGCACAATTAAATGAAGCGTTAGTAAAGAAACTTACGGCAGACACATAGACATCGCTGGTCCACCTTTGCATCAGGTCTGCTATGTTAATCAGAACTGTTCCAGGAATGCTGGGGGCTGAAATGAACTCACCAGCCCGGTTCAGAACCTGAAGGAGAACACACACAGTGACATGCAGGGCCAAAAATACTAGCTTAAATGATTAAAGATTAAGTGAATCTTTTCTCCTCTTGTCCTATACTGGTACTCACCTGCAGTCCACCCTCTGAGCTTTGGAAGAGCAAAGTGATACTACCATAATCAGAGTGTTCACCGCAGCGCAGCTGATTTTCCTTCACACTTGCGCTGTTCACTGGAGGGTAGTACAGAGTCCGTAGAGTCGTTGCATTCCCATCACCTTAAAACAACCCACATCATTAAGGTCTAGCAGATCTCTCTTCTATTGACTCACTGGCAGAAAGTAGTAATGATATATTCCAGTGGTTCTCAAACCTGTCTTGAAGTACCCCCAGCACTGCACGTTTTGTATGTCTTCCTATATCTGACACACCCACTTCAGGTCTTGAAGTCTCCACTAATGAGCTGATGAGTTGAATCAGGTGTGATAGATGAGGGAGACATACAAAATGTGCAGGGCTGGGGGTACTTCAAGACAGGTTTGAGAACCACTGGAATATATCATTTACTTACTTCCAATATACTTATGAGTGCTGAGAAAGACCTCTGCTTCCAGGCCCAAACCAAGAGCCATCACTCGGAGCACTCTGAGAGAGAGTTCCTTACAGCGCTGGAAAAATGATAAGTGGACATCTCGAAAATCATCAACTCCTTCTGAAGGCCAATTCTGAACACATTGACAGTGGAGTAGTGATGTAAAGTTTCCAAGCACAAATGTCAGGGTTCCTTAAAGTATTGTTATGTTAATGCTATTAAAAAAGAATACATATTAAAATACACAAAATACACAATTCTAAAGCATTTCCACAAACAGGATATATATGTATGTATGTATGTATGTATAAAAAAAAAAAAAAGGAAAGGAAGTGACGTGGCCAAGTATGGTTACCCATACTCGGAATTTGTGCTCTGCATTTAACCCATCCAAGTGCACACACAGCAGTGAACACACACCTGGAGCAGTGGGCAGCCATTTATGCTGCGGCGCCCGGGGAGCAGTTGGGGGTTTGGTGCCTTGCTCAAGGGCCTCACCTGAGTCATGGTATTGAGGGTGGAGAGAGCACTGGTTATTCAATCACCCCACCGACAATTCCTGCCGGACCTGAGACTCAAACCCACGACTTTTGGGTTACAAGTCTGACTCTCTAACCATTGACTGTGGTAATCTATATATATCTCCTTTTTGGAGGACCAAATTCACTATAATTTTACAAAGACTACTATTGTAGTGTCACAGAATGTAGTTTTATGAGCTTTTTTTGGCAAAAATGTAGTTGTTTAAACTTCAAATATGCAGTTTATTAATAAAGATAGTGCTTATTTGAAAATTTGCTTCAACATTTTTGGAAATGTGAGCTTTAGGATGTCAGCACCCGTTTAGCACTCTGATGTCTCTATAGTGCTTTAACATGAGGTATAATGACCCTATAATAACACTAGCATTCTCTATTATTTTTTTCCTATTACATGTTTTTCTTTTTGTTTAATGTAATAATAATGTGACCCTCTAACACTAGCCCTCTATCGACTTTTCATTCTTTATATATAGGCTATTATTATATTTATTATATATAAAAAACCACTTGCTCCGTGCATTAGACTAACCGGGACTTGTCACAGCACTTGTTGCTCTTTTGTAGATTTGATTGTCCTTATTTGTAAGCATCTTTGGATAAAGGGGTCTGCTAAATCAGGGTCTGTTTCAAACCTGTCCTGGAGACCCCCCTGCCTTGCACATTTTGTATGTCTCACTTATGAGCAGATGAGTTGAATCAGGTTAGATGAGGGAGAAATACAACATGTGCAGGGCAGGGGGCCTAATGCCAAACGATAAAATGTAAGTGTACTTTAAAGCATGGATGAAAAAATATCTTGGTCGTATATTTCTTAAAAATAATAATATTATCATAAAAATTATGCTACAGTGTATGCCATACAAATAAGAATATATTTCTAACCCAAGTTAAAGCGAACTTTTATGGACCCTTTTGTTTCCGTGTCGTCATAGTTGGGTTAACTTGAAGAGCAGTGAATGGGAGAGTACCACAAATATATTTTTTGCATTCCCATTTCCACAAATAGCAAAAGAAAAACTCCAAGATAGTGTTTTCACGACATTCGATAAAAGGGGAAAAAATGAGAGAGACAGGTAAGGCAGTCAGAAGACAATTTGTCAAATTTCAAATACCGTCCCTCCCAGAAACACATTAGCGTTAACTAGTATTTTTTACTTAAAAAATACAAATATGAAAAAATTTCAAGAATTTAAGATGCTGATTACCGATAAACGAGTCATCACCATCTTGTGAAAAGGGTCCATTTTGACGGTTTGTCGAGAATATCTTTTAGTTTCACTTTAGGTTTGTAGGCTATTTGATGGCAGTTTTTCTCAAATGAAATGGTGAAAAGTTCGTGAATTGACTCTCAGAACAGCTCTTAAGATGAATTTCCTGTGGACTGCCCTCATCATTGAGACGGATATGAAACAGGGAGAACAAAGTAAGAAAGAGATGAGAATAAATAGATATTTACGATATCCGCGCGTAAAGATGTTATATTAAACGCCTCCTTCAGATCACCGGGACGTCGAGGATTCAAACTGTGAAACAACAAGATATAAAACCATTAAAATCTTTAGCCTTCATTCGTGAGCCACCATACTGAATATATATATATATATATATATATATATATATATATATATATGTATAAAAGAGACTGAAGTGCCTTTCTGTCTCCACCGAAACCCAGCCGTGGTTGACATCACATGAGAAATTGCCCCTGCTAAAGGGCTTCTTCACGCTTTCTGGCAAACAGAAGAACTTCTTTGAAACACCCATGACTTTGTCCACCTAAAACAATTAAAAGAAATAGGCTACTAGTCTGCCAGCAAACAGCTAACGTTAGGGCCTAGAGAACAAGTTTATTGTTATTTCTGCAACAAGTTGTAGGGCTTCGAGAGGCGCATTACAAATAAAATGTAGGCCTAATATTATAAATAAATAAATAAAAATGACAAACCTCGTCCTGATTTATCCCCGTGTTCTTGAGATAAACAAATCCCACCTCGGTAAAGGCATTTCTCAGTTCGTAACTTAACTTGTCCACGTTACCAGTTGATACATGGGTCTTTCCCAGTTCGTATACACTAAAATCCATAACAGGTATCTCCATATTGAGTTATTTTACCTTGAGACAGCAAACGTGAAAGAATTACTTTAAAATTAATTTTGAATTCGGAAAGAAAATACTACAGGATCTTCGCTTTGTTTATCAACCGCAGCGCGTTGAGTTCGGCTAAAAAAAGTTGCGTTCGACTTGAAGCACGGCTACAGACGGTGGTCAGCGAGAGTAGCCGCTTGCAGTTAGGGGCGGAGTTGATAACGGAGTCGTCAAGTCGGACACATCGGGGCTCTCGTAGTTTGCTGCATCTACCTCAGACATGGCAGATCACGTGGCGTTTGCTTGTTTTATTGCAGACGAACTGGAAGCTATAGAAATGCCATTATTGTTGTATGAAATTGAGCACAATGAGCAACGAAAGTGAGTAAAGGTTCAATGTAATAAGTATTGTTTTTATAAACAGTTTATGTGCTTGTATAATTTTTTTTAAAAGGAACTACCTGATCTGAAATTGTTTCTAGTTTTTTTACAGTGTAATGTTTGGCTTCTGTAATCAATAAATAGCTATGATTGCTATTGGTTTAAATACAGTGAGCTACTCGTTTTCTGTTTATGCATATAGGCCTAACCATGGAGTTTTATTCCAAGTTCAACATTCCTGTAAACCCTAAATCTATCCCAGTTCAACCTAAAACAGTGAAATGACAATTTTTCTGTTATAATAATAATAATATATTTATTTTGTATAGCGCCTTTAAAAGCAGCTTTCTCAAAGCGCTTTACAGACAAGCATAACAACAAAGGAATAACACAATGTAAATACAAAAAAAGAATAAACACATACAATTAAGATCATGTAAAAGCAATCCTAAAATAAAATGTTTTAAGAAGAGATTTAAAAGACACTAATGTATTTGCTTCCCTGATGTCGACCGGGAGAGAATTCCAGAGCTTAGGAGTTATGTAGTATTTTGGTTCCAAAAATACTGAATTTTGTGGCGGAGGTTGTCCCTCTATACAGTCCCTCACAATTTCGAAGTAATTTCAGGCTTTCCAAACAACAAGTGGAGGTGCGTACTAGATAATGTAAAATTCAACTATTACAAGTGTTGGCATGTTGTCTTGATAATGTTCTACCTGTGCAGGATGTCATTACCACCCTTGGTCCTGTTTAAATGAATTTACAGAAAACCAAACTGCCACTCACACAGAGTGTTCTTGCCTGCCTTTGGACATTGGCCAATCAGGAGTCATACCGTGGTGTAGCAGACAGATTCAACATCTCAAAATCCACTATTGCCAAACATCTCCATGAGTTTTGTTGTTATGTTAATACATACATGGCCCACCACATCTCCTGGCCCATAGGCCAAAGGCTGCAGATGTCAAAGTTGAATTTTGACGCAGCAGGCTTCCCCAACACTGTATGTGCGGTGGATGGGTGTCACATTCCTATAAGGAGACCCCACTGTGATAATCCCCTAGCATACCTGAATAGGAAACAGTTCTATTCAGTCATTTTAACTGGGTTTTGTGACAGTCAGCGGCGTTTCTGTCACATCAGTGTGGGTCACCCTGGGAGTTGGCATGATGCCAGAGCATTTCGTCTAACGGAGGTTGGACAAGTTCTTGAAGAAGATCCTCATTCCCTTGTTCCACAGGGAATGCATATAATTGGAGATTCTGCCTATCCTCTCTTGCCTCAACTTATGAAGCCTTACAGAGACAATGGACACTTGACCGCTAGGCAAAGACGCTTTAATAGAAAGCTGAATGCTGCCCGTGTAGTCATTGAACATGCATTTGGCATTCTGAAGTCCAAGTTCAGGAGGCTCCAATTCCTGCAAATGCAAAGCATTTCAAATATCAGTTCTGCAGTCTCCGCTTGCTGCATTTTGCATAATGTTTGTTTAGAGCCCTGTGACCAAGATGTTGAGGTAGATGATCATTTTGATGATGAGCCACACTTCCCACAACCCACAACCTTGATGCATGCCATTATAGAGACCTGATTTGCAACAACATCTAACTTGAACAAAGAGTATTTTTCTGGACTAAAACTTTGTAATTGTT
Organism: Barbus barbus; assembly: GCF_936440315.1. Lineage (NCBI taxonomy): Eukaryota > Metazoa > Chordata > Actinopteri > Cypriniformes > Cyprinidae > Barbus > Barbus barbus. The sequence continues at coordinate 15,825,623 of NC_136751.1, read as the reverse complement.
TTGTAATAAGGACATTTAATTATTTGACAAATGATACTAACTCGCATGGACTGCTTCATTGGCTAACCTTTGACAAATTCAGTTTCATTTTTTGTTTATTAAATGAGAATGATGTTTTTTCAAGACTTGGTAACTTTTCCTTTACTTTCTGAATACACAGGAAATTGGACTTCATTTGATAAGTCTGAGTGGTGAAGTGGTGTGAAAAAACATTTTATATGGATATGTCGTCATTGACAACTGTTATATAGAATTTTATAGATAAATTAGTAAAAGATGGAATTGGGTGTATGGAGTAAATTGAATGGAAATAGTAACTAGTGTTACAGTGCAGAAAGATAAATACTGAACACCAGTTTCAGTACATAATTCAATGTGGCATAACCTCATTTCTTAATCTGAAAATCTATTGACACCTCTTGAGTGGATGCTTACATGAAACAATACACAATCTGATATAAGTCTGTTGACACCTGTATCTTTGTTCTTTAAGCAGATTTTCGTTTATAACTTTAGCTTTGAAATACAATAGATTGCATGTTACAGTACCAACATGCAGTTGTTTCAGTCCAAGCTTGTAAAAGTAAACAGCTAAAATTGTGTAATTTATACTGTAATTGTAAGAGTTACTAGTTAAAGTTTAACACAGTGCAACAAAGTTAAATGGCAAGAGGTGTTAAAAGTCACTTCAAAGTGGATATTTTTGAGTCATTAGAAATAGTGTAACTTGGTGAAAAAAATAAAAATAATATATATATATATATATAACAAACACACTATGATAAAGAATGTTTTGGTAAAGATGCAAATCTAAATGGAGTTTTCATAAAGACATTTTATTGTCGTTCAAGTGGCTTTTTCAGTAACTGTACAATTTGCTCTTGTTGTCTTCCCATTTTCTTCAGCTCCTCCACAATCGTTCCCAAGCCGGTCAACATCTTTTTTTTCAAAGGATCGTCTGCGCCTCTCCTTTAGTCGCCGCCATCTCTCCAGGTCAGGCCTCACAAGGGACTCAAGCACAGCTGTCCTTCTCTCTGCATGCGCTTCGTATGTCTCAAAAAATTGTGAGGGGTGTGACGGTCTCGAGAGGCTTGTACTGGCAGAGGTCCCCGGCTGCTCGTCCACAGAAGCACCTGCTGCCTGAGCTTGAGGAAGAGAGATAGTTGGAGGCCTGTTTTGAGAAGGTGGATCTTCCAAACACAGAGGAGTGGCGCAGATTGTTCCAGGTGGTGCAGTTCCTATCCCAGAGGACCCAAATAACTCATCCATTAGCTGTAGAAAAAGCATGTCAATGTAAAATGAAAGTGACATTTTAATCTTCTAAGACATAACATGTTTCCTTATTCTGATGCTTAAAGTAATACAGTGCAGTTTTAAACTTACTGTGTAGTACTCCCAGGTTTGCTTCCCCTCCCCAGTTGCACGGCGGCGCTCCTGGGGTGGTGATGGCGCAGTGGATAAGACACATGCCTTTGGTGTGAGAGACCATGATGACCACATTATATTAAAAGTCTGTAAGATTGACATTTGATTTATTCCATAAAAAAATGATTATCTAAATAGGTTATGCGGCTTAATACTGTAAAGGGTCTGTATGAAAAAGGTCCAAAATAAACCTATGCACAAAACCTATAAACGAATTAACAAAAAAGTGATTGCAGTAAAAATAATTGTAATCTTTTAATAAACATGATTTACGAGATTTTTTTGAAAGTCCGTATATGAGCATTAGTGGGACTGAAGTTGTCAGAATAAACCCGAAATACACGTCGTTGTTGTCATGTGGTGAATTTGGCCAATCGTGAAACAGCTGTGTCGTCATCAGCGCTCCCGCAGTCGCTCTGGAGAAATTAGGCTTGTTTGAGATGCGCCTTGCCTCGCCTGTAATTTAGTCGAGAGTAGGCGGCTGCAGAGAGGGGAGGAGTGAAAAAAGTGCAGGCATGCCGGACACTTCCTGAATCTCGTTGTGTCAGCAATGGAAGAGATCGCGTTCGCGTTCTTTATCGCACTTTGTGGATGCCTTTTATAATCAAAGCCATAATGAGAAATGAGGAGCACACAGATGCTGCACTAAATTTACACTGTTATCCCTAATTATGGGTTAAACATTTCAGAGTGGGATTTGGCACAGCTGATTAACCTAATTATGTGTATCCTACTTAAGGGACAGTTTACCCCCCCAAAAAAATCTTTAGGTGAACTATCCCTTTTTTACATGAAACATATTCCATATAAATATATTACACAATTGTTTGTCACCTTAATGTAAATTTGAATTTCATGTTTAATGATTAGGAAAAGTGTGTACAGCAAATTATTATTCAAAATTAATATGAAACAAAAACATTCTAAATTAAGAAATTAGCATGCATGTGTGGGCTTTGTTTACTGCACTCCTGAAATAAGACATACCCAGATAAAGATCTCAGATAAAAACACACAAACATGAGGCCTAATTGCAAAACCGTCACATTAGATGTAGCCTATGCATGCATGTATTGATGGATTGACTAATTTATTTAATGGAATAATGTTGTACAAAAATGTAAATGTACAAAATTAACACCAGCATACAATACATAAAGAGAAAATTACAACAAACAGGACTTCAAACCAAGAAAATAAAAATAAAAGGGTAAATAAATAAAGCACATGTCCTAATTACTAATAAATTACTATAGAAAAAGTAAATAGTATTAGGCTATAGGTAATGGACTTCTTAGGATTAAGGGAAAAAAATATCAGATGACATTCGCAGCCAATGAGCATTAAGCTGTGTCGTCAGCAAGTCGTTTCCCATGATGCTTTTGATCAGCGCAGTTGGTGGAGAGCAACTGCGCTCGACTGCAGAATCCGACACGTGCGCCTTGCGGTCGCGAGAGATTTTTGACATACGTCAGCATGACATCAGAGCAAGGCGGACCGCCCTCGGACACATTTCTAACCGGCATGCATCTCGCGCTGATCACCTGTGATCGGTTCCATAGACATAAAGAGGCTGCAGCGGGATTGGCCAGACTATTTTTATTATTGTTATTTTAAATTTACTTAAGCGCGAACAAAACGAAGAGCCTCATCCAAGTGCAGCTCCTATCTCTTTGAATGGGGAAACATCAAATTCTCCAAAACTGTTAACTAATCTTACGATTAAATTTCATATTTGAAATCACCAATGAAATCGGACAACAACTGTGTCATAAATGTTGTTTCTTTTGCTAAAATAGCATTATAAAAAGCGTTATAAAAACTTTTCAGACTAATAATAATAATAATTTGTTACATTTATATAGCGCTTTTCTAGGCACTCAAAGCGCTTTACATAGTAAGGGGGGTATCTCCTCGTCCACCACCAGTGTGCAGCATCCACCTGGATGATGCGACGGCAGCCATAGTGCGCCAGAACGCCCACCACACACCAGCTTATTGGTGGAGAGGAGACAGAGTGATGAAGCCAATCAGTAGATATGGGGATGGTTAGGAGGCCATGATGGTCAGAGGCCAATGGGCAAATTTGGCCAGGATGCCGGGGTTACACCCCTACTCTTTTTCGAAGGACATCCTGGGATTTTTTATGACCACAGAGAGTCACTATACAAGTGACATGTCTTGGGTATTCTATAGTCTTTGGACTATGGCAACGAAGCCAGCCAGAGCCCGCCAGAATGGGCGGGGCCATCTGGCTATATAAGCAGGCATTTCGCCATAGGGTATCAGGTAAATTCGACTGAAGCGACGACACTATGGCACGGCAAGGAACGCAGTACTCGTTCCTGTATCTCAGGGAACTGAGGTTACATTAGTAACCGAGTATGTTCCTTTTCAATACTACACTTGTACTGCGTCGCTAGACGCATATGGGGAACCAATACAATCACGCCGTGCCATGAAAGAGGAATGACTGGCATGAACTGGCCTTGAGCAATTAAGGCTCAGAGGGACCAAGTATAAGCAGGGTGAGCCACATAGGAGGCAAGAGGAATCACAGAGGTCAGCCCAGCCTCGGATAATCATTCCAAATAATTCTGTACAGCCTCAGCACTTCTGAAAGGGCCAAGAGCATACAAGGAATATACTCACCCTAAGCGGGCACGTGCCCCTTTAAGCAGATAGGCTCCGAGCCTGAAAGGCCGGAATGTCCAAGTTATAGAACCTGGCGAATGTGGACGCCGAGGCTCAGCCGGCTGCCACACAAATGGCTGCCATGGACACACCGCTAGACCATGCCCAAGACAAGGCCACACCCTGAGTGGAATGGGCTCTAACTCCTATGGGGCTTTGCAGGCCCAGGGAGGAGTATGCTAGTGCAATAGCGTCAACTAACCATCAAGAAATTCTCTGCTTTGTGTCCGGGACCCTTGGTGCATCTGCCAAAGCATAAAAAGAGTTGTTCCGACCAGCGCCAGGGCACCTCCGTCGGGGGGTGCATTTAAATTTCTTGGGGGGGTACAAATCACGTTGTGTGTTGGGGAGTGGGGGGTGCAATCTGTGATCGCGTGCAGTTGCTGGCGCTCGCTAAAGCGTGCAATCGCTTTCTTGTGTGCGCTGTTTTATCGGTACTATCGCTTTCAGAGTCGATCGCGTTCAGCAAGGAGGGGAAGGATGGAAAGTGGGGGTTACTGGTTCCGACTGCCTGAACGGGGAGGAGCGCTCAATCTAAATTCTCAGTGCCCTCATTATCAGTCCCAGGCATTTTAAGTGGCTGAGAAGGAAGGATCTGTGAGATAGTAGCTCGTCCTCCCACTGGACCAGAATGAGCCAGTTGTCGAGGTAATTAGAATGGGGATTCCCATCTGTCTCAGCAGGGAAAGAGCCGCATCTATGCACTTAGTAAAGTGCGAAGAGTTAGGGACAGTCCAAAGGGAAGGATCATGTATTGATAAGCCACTCCTTCGATGCCGAATCTCAAGATTCGCAGCTTCAAATCTCGTAGATCAGCAAAGAGAGTATCGTCATCGCTGAAGGAGAATTAATCTGAGTTCCTATGGCGAAATGCCTGCTTATATAGCCAAATGGCCCCAGCGGGCTCTGGCGGGCTTAGTTGCCATAGTTCTTTTTTAATTAATTTCACGAGCCAATGGCTGTGCAGTTACACTGCTTTTTCGACTGCTTTTACACTGCAGTTACAAAGGCTTCCGTCATCTGAGAAAAAGGAGTTTTCCCCATATGCATCTAGCGACGCAGTTAAAATGCAGTTTAAATGTTGTTCATAATGCCTTGCTCAAGGGCGACTGAGGTTGTGAGAGGTTCATTTCAAAACTAGGGTTGTGAGAAATATGCGTATCATGTACGTGAAAACTGCGTATAGCACGACAACAAATTTCATATCATACAGTATGCGCGTGAAAACTGCGTATTATATGCACGCCAAACACGTGTGTATCATATGCACGCCAAAGTCATGGTCTATTGTTTATGTGTGTTTATGTGATTTGGATATGTTTATGCTATCTTCTTGTGTTTTTTAGCTTGTGATTGTGAAGCACTTTGGGCAACGTGAGTTGTATTAAACTGTTATATAAACAAACAAACAAACAAGTCAATTTATGTTTTTATTTGGCATACTATTTATACCATTTTCATGAGACCTGGCTCAGCTGAAATTACATTTATTACAAGATGATTAGTTAAAACAATTCACCTGCAGACTATTTTTCCAGTCATGTATTTGGTCACTGAAAATTAAAAAAAAAATGTGTAAAAATCTCACCGCCTCTCGTTCTCATGAACCCAGACTCGTGTTGTCTAGTCTCTTGAGTTAAGTGTAGGCGTTAATTATAATCAAACAAAAAAAGACGAGAAAATCACTGCCTGCTCTTGAAAGAATTGCATTTGTAGCTTTTATAAGAATTTATAACCACCTTACTCCACCCCTCTTAACAACATAAGGGCAGATCCCTTCAGCGCAGCTGATGATGCTTTGAAGTAATGCTTGAGTGGTCAAGAATATTCCACTGTACAAACCCGTTCCTTTGACTCCTCTGTTCTTATTTTTTATTTTTTGTTAGCCTTATACCCTTTACCCTAACTGTGGTGGAGCTAAGACGCGAGGAAAGGAAGTGAGGAAAGGAAACGAAACAAGGATGCACAAATAAGAATTGAGAAGCACCCAGTATCTCAGAAATCACTTTTAATCAGCTTAATCAGTCACTTCCTTAATCCGTTATGTCCATTATGTTTCAAATTTGATCAAACTAGTCGATCATGTTCTAATAAAGTGCAGAGGTTGAGACAGAAAGACATAATTCTTAGAATTATAGCAGTAGGCTACAGCATTCATTGAAAAAAATCTGTTAAATAAAGATACAAGTGTTTGTGGGATCAATTTTAAATGTGTTTAACGTTAATGCTTAATATCAGTGTTTTTTAAATGTGTTAGGCTATTTAATTTTTGATTTACGCTTATTCTTTTTCGCTCGAAGTGTTCAACATACTGTTAATATTTCTAAAAGATTCAGGATTAATAAACTATTTAAAGTGTCATGAAACCCTAAAACACATTTTTTTGACAAAAGTAAGAGGTTATAGAGGAGTTATCTCAGGAGTTCCATTGAGTATGTCAATGGAAGATGTTAAACATGAGATCCAGGGAAGCAAAGTAGTTGAGGCTATACGGTTAAAAGCTAAATGAGATGGATTATTAAAAGAAACGTTATCTGTGGTAGTGCAATTTGAGAGAATCCGTCCCAAAGTACAAATGGGATATATGAATTACAGAGTGAGAGAGTACATCCCTAAACCTCTCAGATGCTACAAATGCCAAAGAATGGGGCATATGGCACAGCAGTACAAAGGAAAGCTAAGGTGTGCTAGATGTGGGGCTCAGCATGAGTATGGTAATTGTGAAAAGGACGCAAAGGTTAAATGCTGTAACTGTGGAGGAGAGCACAGTGCAGCGTTTGGAGGATGTGAAGTGCAGAGAGAAGCCAGAGAAGTCCAGAAGGTTAGGTTTTTGAATAAAGTATCATATGCAGAAGCATTAAAGAAAGTAAGAGAAATAGGATCAATTGACAAAAACTCCAGTGGAATGGTCCAAAGAAACATAACATCAGTAAATCAGACGCAAATCCAGAATGCAGGTCATATGCAGAATGGTTGTGAGCACAAATGTAAAGTTGATGATCATACTTTAGTAGTGAAGGAAGTGAACTTTGCGGCTTCATTTGTCACACTATCAATGTTGCAACACAGTTAAAAAAGAAATGTGACATAATTAAGGCTGTTGTAGAGGCAGCAGGAAAATTCCTTGACATGAGAAACATTAAAGCAGATCAGATACATGCAATGTTGACAGAAGCTGGAAATGGAGGAAATACACAAACTGAGGATTAGGGTGCTAATTATGGTACTACATATACTATAGTGGAATGCCAGAGGCCTTATAGCTAACGGTCAAGAATTTAAAAAGTATATTCATGAATTAGATGTTGTTCCTGATGTAGTATGTGTACAAGAAACCTGGTTATGAGCCAAACTAGATTTTGTGATCCCAGGGTTTAATTTTATAAGGCATGATAGACCTAACAATCATAATGGTGAAGGGTGTATTACCTTTCTCAAGGAGGGGTTGGAATATAGGGAGGTTCCTTGCCCAGAAGATATAGAGTGTGTAATAGTTGAGATGTATAGTTCAAGAAAAGAGGGAAATATTAAGTTGATTAATTTTTATAATCCTTGCAAAAAATTAGATATTAATCAATTAAATAAAGTTGCGGGGATTGTATACAGGAAAGAAATATGGTGTGGAGATTTCAATGCACATAACAGCTTATGGGGTAACAATTACACTGATAATATCGGGAACATAATAGAAGAAATGATGGAAGAAAGATCATTGGAGTGCATTAATAATGGACAGGGTACAAGAATTGATGTGAATAGATGTGACGAGTTGGGAGTGAGAACGTGTTGGTTTGGATCTCACGTTGGTATCAGATAACTTGGTAAATACATGTGATTGGTATATTAAGAGTAATACTACTTTAGGAAGTGACCACTTTCCAATTCTTACTATAGTTAATACAAACATATGCATTCAAGAAGGAATAATTAACAGATGGTGTTTTGAGAAAGCTGACTGGGAAAATTATAGAACATGTTGTTATAGATACAATTAATAGATTACAGTATAGAGCATTACATGTATGCATTGGAGCTATTAAGTCTACTCCCATTAACGCATAGAAACAGGTGAGTTACCCCTGAAGTTAAGAAGAGAAAAACTTGCTCTAGCATATTGGATATGATTGAAAGTAAGTGGGAAGTAGAATATTGGATATGATTGAAAGTAAGTGGGAAGGAAAACCCTACAAAGGAGACAATAGAGGATTGTTGGGAGTGTTCCAGGTTTCAGGGGCATGGGTTTGGATGGAACGGGGAAAAGAAAGTAAGGGAATATGGAATGGAAGACTTAGATTTCACTACCTTCACCCCAGTTAGTAACATTCCACCATGTTTTTTTTCCAGAGGCAAAGACTGATTTTAGTATCATGGAAAAGAAAAAGAATGGAGGATGGAGGAAGTGGGAGTTAAAACAAGCATTTACTTAAGAAACAGTTATTATAATTATCTCAACATTTTTACTGATGGATCCAAGAACAAACAGGAATATGTGGGAATTGGAATACATATCCCATAATTTAAAATTAATATTTCCAAAAGACTGTCTGATCAGTTATCTGTATATATGGCGGAAATTGTGGCAGTCATCATTGCATTACAGTGGGTTGAAGAGGTCAGACCTGATAGGGTGATACTATGCACAGACTCCTTAGAAAAAGCATAGTCAATGACATCTGTTAGAGAAGACTTATTAATAGAACTTTATCATAGTTTGTTAAGATTACATAGGAGTGGTAAAGATGTTCAGTTTTGTTGGGTGCCAGCACATGAGGGAGTGAAAGGGAACGAAAGTGCAGACAAATTAGCAAAAGAGGCATTGGAAAAAGAAATATCAGTTTCAATCCCACTTGGAAAAGGTGAGGGAAAAGCAGTAGTTAATAAGAAAGGTATAGTAATATGGCAGAAATGGTGGGAGGAAGACAAGAAAGGAAGGGGATATTATAAAATACAAAAGCCTGTTAGCATTAAAAATTATAGAGAAAGGAACAGACGAGAATAAATTTTAATGACAAGAATGAGAGTGGGTCACACAGGACTGAATAGCAGTTGGGACCTAGTTGGGAACATGAGAAGAGGGAATGTAATAGTTATGGATGGAGAGTGGGGATATTAGTAAGAGAAATGAGACTGGAAGAGGTAGGATATGCTCCAGTAATTCCTTTATCGCCAACGCCAAATGTGGGTTATGCCCCAACCAAAAGATGACCTTAGCTTATTAGAAAGAAGACAAAAGGAAGGATCATACGAGACAGAGGTATATGATGTAAGGGAATATATGGGTATCATGGTATGGAGAATATATACACATTTACACAGATGCTTCAAAAGATCCAAAAACAGGTCGTGTGGGCTCTGCTTTCATAATACCAAAGTTAAAAGTGAATAAGAGCAGTAGAATATCAGATTGTTTATCAGTGTTTACTGGAGAGTTGTTTGCAATAATTATGGCAATAAGGTGGATTAGTGAAGTTAAAGTACCCAAGATAGTAATATGTTCAGATTCAAGTTCAGCTCTAATAAGTTTGAATGAACAGAAGTCAAAAACAAGACAAGGTATAATAATAGAGATTATTCAAGAATTACAGTCACTTAAGCACCTCAGTATAAAAGTTCAGTTTTTGTGGGTACCGGCTCACATTGGGTTGAAGGGTAATGAAGAGGCAGATGGTTTAGCTAAAAAGGCCATAGAGCAAGAAACAGTTGATATTCAGATTCCTTTTAGTAGATCAGAAATTAAATCAATTATCAAAAAGAATATATGGAAGTTATGGCAGCAGTTATGGGACAAAGACACCAAAGGTAGGCATCTGTATCATATTCAGTCATCAGTGGGTAAGGGAAGAGTATCAGGATGGAGCAGAGGGGAGGAAGACATGATTACAAGGTTACGATTGGGGCATACAAGGTTGAACAATACAATGCATTTAATAAATAAACATCCAACAGGGTTATGTGAGGTATGTGATGTTAATGAAACAGTCGAACATGTTATAATGTACTGCAGGAAGTATACAGCTGAAAGAAATTAGTTGAAAGAGGAACTAGAGAATAAGGGTGAACAGTTTACAGTTAAGAATTTATTAAATCCGGAAAGAAATATCAAATCATTATTGTTGCAATATCTAGGAAGAACGGGTCTGAACAAGCGAGTGTAGGTGTTAATGTTTTTTATAAAGAAATTTTTATTTTTTTATTTTTTTTATTTACTTTCTCTTTTCTCCTTCTAATCCCGCTTGAGAGGATGAGGGTGGATGGAGGAGTTGAACACGCAACGCCGAATGAAACTCTACGAAGACTCTGGGAGGGTGGAGGAGAGAGAGGAGAAAGGGAAGGTGTTTGAAGATGAGTTGGGAGGTTAATCAAGAGTTTGTAGGTAGAGTGTAAATGATCCATTTCAAAGATAGGTGGCGGTATTGCACTTATAAGTCTGCGATCCGCCGTAAAGCAAGAAGAAGAAGAAGACCCTAACGGGCTGTTCTGTACTGATAAACGAAACGAAGATTCTTGGGTATTTTCTTCTCGGTTTCGGAAATAATTCTAAAGAAATTCTTTGACCTTTGTTGCCTCAAGGTAAAATAAGTCAGTATGGAGATACATGTCGTGGATTTCAGTGTCTACGATCTGGGAAAGACCAATGTTTCAGATGATAGCTTGAAGGAGTTAAGTGACGAACTGAGAAAGGCCTTTACTGAGGTGGGATTTGTTTATCTGAAAAACACGGGCATAAATCAGGACGAGGTTTGTGATTTTAAACATGCCTGTTTGCCTATATTCATAATTCTTACAAAAAAGTTTTGTTTGTAGCTGACTGGCAAATGTTTATTTCTGTTTCAGGTGGACAAAGTCATGGGTGTTTCAAAGAAGTTCTTCTGTTTGCCAGAAAACATAAAGAAGCCTTTTAGCAGGGGCAATTTCTCATGTGATGTAAACCACGGCTGGGTTTCACTGGAGACGGAAAGGCACGCCAGTCTCTTAACTTATATAACGTTAGCTAGATTCAAAAATATCAGGCCTACTACTAAATATTGCTCGCTAAAGATTTTAATGGTTTCATATCCTTTCATTTCACAGTTTAAATCCTCGACGTCCAGGTGATCTGAAGGAGGCGTTTAATACAACATCTTTGTGCGCGAATATCGTAAATATCTATTTATTCTCACCTATCTATTTCTTTCTCCCTTTTCTTAGTGTTTCATATTAGGATTGCATCGATCTTATACTCCGGATCGGTATCAGCTTCGATACGGTCATTTTTTGCAGATCGGGTATCGGTCCAAATCCGATATTGCGTGTGAAGTTATACTATTGTGGTATTGCTGAGCCCCACGAAAGGCACAAAAACATTATAAAGCACCATAAAGTTTTCATGCACTATTTCAAGTGTTCTGAAGCCGTTCCATAGTTTAATCTGAGGTACAGATTAATATTTAAATTGTTAAATTCAAGTTCAGGTAACGTAAACTCTCTCGTCTGTCATACTCCATTCAGCATTAAAATTGTGTGTCACATTCGGTTATTACAGTCAAACTCTCTTCAAGAGCGCAAAGTAACTGAGGTTTAAAACTGTTAAAAGAAAAGGATCAATAAACTAACGCACAGATTTAATACACTACGCATCAATATCTTTTCCCTTTGTACTTTGAACTTTTCTGTGCGGACTCGGAGGGCTGCGCACATCATTCTGTATTGGAGCCTTTCGTTTTATAATACTTTTGCGCAATGAAAGATTATTAATAGTCCTTCTTGTTCTGTCCTATCTGTCATATGTTGCTGCCTTCATTATTGTGCATAGATTTAAAAGAAATGTCTTTTAATTTTATAGTATATATTTATATATAAATGTATTTGCTTGCTTTTTTTCATGTGTGTATTTTACAACAATACAAAGAGGAATGTGTACCATTTTACCAGATTTAGTCCTGCACTTATTCACTTTTATTTGTAAATAAAAATGTTTCACTAGGTTTTATAAATTTATTGTGCACCCATGATTTTTCTAGAGTATCTTTTGATGCTGAATTATCCACTAACCTAGTATTTTTGTCATAGATTATGATTATACACTGTTCTCCAAAAGTTTGGAAACACCCCTGGCAAAGTGTGGTTTTGGACGATATCAGCATAAATCCTTATCATTTTTTGGTGCAAATTCATTAAAGTAACTTGACATTATCATTGAAGACCAGCAATAAAACATAATAATGGCAATATATACATGTCAAAGTTAGACATGCCCCTTTGCCAGCTGTGATGCCTGGTTACTGGTTTAAACTTGGCCCAGGTTTTTAAAAGAGTTTTGGGTCAGCACACTTTAATACAGTATAGCTTCAACAATTGATTGCCAATTCAAAGTCAATGTTTGAATAAACTGACAGCTCGGATGCCCAGATTATGCAGAGCTGTAATAGCTGCTAATGGTGGATATTTTGATGAATCGAAAATTTAAGTTTTTTCTTTGTATAAGCTGTTTATGTAATAAAATATGTTTTTGTAGTTTGTGTTGTCCCTTATCAGTGCAAAATTATCACAAATTAAAAAGGATTCATGCCAATATTGTCCAAAACTCCACTTTTCTTGGACGTTTCCAAACTTTTGGAGGGCAGTGTATATTTTTTCACTTGTTATTTTTAATTAAAATGAAGTTATCTATATGTAGTAAATTGTGTTTAAAACACAAAAGAGTGACAATCAGGTCAACACAGAGAAGTATAGAAATTCTACATCTATTTAAAAAAAAAAAAAAACTGCGCTAGTATTGGATCGTTATAGGCAGATACTCAGAATTTTCGGGATCGGATCGGTTTTGAAAAAATGGTATCGTTGCATCCCTATTTCATATGGAGTGTTTCATAGGGACTACGTCTCAATACTACCGCCAAATGCAAACTGAAAGTGAAACTATGGCTGTGTCCAAATTCAGGGTCTGCATCCTTCGGAGTACTCATTTGAAGGATGTTACGTCACAGCGCCGCGACGAAGGCTGTCCAAATTCGTAGGATCCTTCAAATGCGGCCCACAAATACGTCCTCCTTTTCCCCGAATTGGAAGGATGGGTGTGGTGGATCCTTTCCCGTCCTACCTATCCCATAATTCTTTTCGGCAGAGCGTAATGGCGGACGAAGCGAGCGGTAGCGGAGTGGGAGAGGAGTTTCTCTGACAAAACAAGCTAAAGTTTATGCTTCGGCTCAATGCATTTGTAGGAGAAATTAGTAGAATACTTAAAAACAAATAAAAATAGGCTATAATGGCTTACCTGGATGTGACTGTCTTGTAGTCTGATATAAAAAACTCTCCGACAATGAGCAAAGAAAGTATTTAATTTATTTAATTGCTTTATTTCTTCCAAAAGAATTAAAATGAGGAGAATAACTCTTTGTTTGTCCATTTTCCCGCTTCTTGCTTGGCGCTGTCACGGTTGCTAGGCGACAGGATATGAGCAACGGGTAAGGGAGGGAACTGAAAGAAGGGTAGGCTGTCCAAATTCACAAACACCGACTTCCGGGTTTTGCGGACGTCGGAGGATCCCTCCTCCTTCAACCGGGTAGGAAGGATCCTAAGGAGGATGCAGACCCTGAATTTGGACACAGCCTCTATCTTCAGGACAACCTGTCAAGTTTGGTTTAACTCATAACAAAAATATTTTAGAGCAATTCCAGCTTTACGGACGTGACATTCGTAGTCAAAACATGAAATATGAATTCTGATATATTCATTACCAATATATTGAACTTAGTGCTTTCAAGACTAATCACGATTAATCACATTCAAAATAAAAGTTTTTGTTTAAATAAATGTGTGTACAGTTTATTTATTACGTAAACATAAACACATTAAGTACATATTTTGAAAATATTTACATGCATACTGTATACACTTATATTATTTTATATTCTATATAAATTTATTTAATATATAAACATAATATATAAACATTTCTTAAATATATTCATACGTATGTTTGTATTATATACATAATAAATATACATGGTCTTAAGTGTAAATTTTTTTAAAATTGAGATTTATACATCATCTGAAAGCTGAATAAATAAGCTTTCCATCGATGTATGGTTTGTTAGGATAGCACAATATTTATCTGAGAAACAACTTTGAATATCTGGAATCTGACGGTGCTACAAAAAAAAAAATCTAAATATTGAGAAAATCACCTTTAAAGTTGTCCAAATGAAGTCCTTAGCAATGCATATTACTAAACAATTGATATATTTACGGTAGAAAATTTACTAAATATCTTAATAAAATTATCTTTACTTAATATCTTAATGATTTTTGGCATAAAATAAAAATCTATACTTTTTACCCATACGATGTATTTTTGGCTATTGCTACAAATATCAGTATAATATAATAATAAGTATCGCTTTTTATTTCTCCTCTTTTAATACTACTTATTTCAGTTCTGTTTCAGTTTTTATAGCCATTTCTTACTATGTGTAAGTTTTTTTTTTAGTGTTTGTGTGTTTGGCAGTGTTATTTTTTGGATTACTGATACTGTCATTTAATTTGTATTTGTTATCTGTTTTAATTTCATTTAAATTATGTCTGAATTTATTATGTGTGTATAGGTCTTTTATTAAGTTTTAGTTTTATTTAATTTCAGTTATTTTAATACTCCAACAAACTAAATGGAAATGAAATATATATATATATATATATATATATATATATATATATATATATATATATATGTATATATATATGTATATATAGTGCCCTCCATAAGTATTGGAACAGTAAAGACAAAATTGCTCTGTTGGCTGTGGAGTCAAGACATTTGCAAATATGATTAAAAGATGAATATGAGACAAAACTACAGCATGTCACATTTTATTATTAGCCGTTTCAACACATACATGTTTTACCAAATAAAAAGCACAGTACTTTTAGAGTTCATCCCACTCATTGATGTGAGCATAAGTATTGGGACAGTTGAACATAAGGCAGATATAAAAGATTAAAAGCTATTATTTAGTTGCAGATCCCTTGCGCACAATCACAGCAGTGAGTCTGTGACCCATAGACATCACCAGACTCTTGGTCTCATCCTTTGAAATACTCTTCCCAGCCTTTAATGCAGCCAATTCCAATTGTTGCTTGTTTTGGGGAGTTTCTGCCTTTACTCTCCTCTTCAGCTGGTGAAATTCATGTTCAATCATATTTAAATCTGGAGATTGACTTGGGCAATCCAAGACTTTCCATTTATTTGCCCTTATTAATTCCTTGACTGAACTGGCAGGGTGTTTTGGGTCATTGTCCTGATGCAATATGAAGCACTTCCCAATGAATCTGGTGGCATTTTCTTGAATATTGGTAGGCAAGATGGTAGATTTTGTACCCTTCCAAATTCATTCTGCTACTGTCATCATATATTAAGTCATCAGTAAAGTTGAGAGGGCCTGTTCCTGAGGCAGCCATGCATGCCCATACCACGACACCACCTCCACCATGATTTACAGATGAGGCTGTATGATTGGGATCATTGCAGTTCCCTTTTTTTCCCTCCACATTTTTGCTTTCCCATCACTTAGATAAAGGTTCGTCTTTGTCTAAACACAGTTCCAAAACTCTTCTGGCTCACCTTTGTGCTTTTTTGCAAACTCTAATCTTGCCTTTCTATTTTTGGTGCTGATCAGAGGTTTGCATCTTGCTGTGTAGCATCTGTAATTCTGTGTCAAAGTCTCCTGAGGACAGTAGATTGTCAGAGCATCACCCCAGCTTTCTGGAAGTTGTTGGTGATTTTACAGACACGTCTTTTAGGATTAATTTTCACAGCTTTTATGATTTGTCTGTCATCAACTGCTGTTGTTTTCTCAGCCGATCAGGTCGTTGTTGGTTGCTGGTGGTTTCCAAACTCTTGATTTCTCCATGCCCTTTGTTTTTGCTATAGCTCTAACTGACTTCCTCTTTTCTTTTAGCATCCAAATTGCTTGCTTTTCTCTCAGAGTCAGCTCCATCGTCTTCATCCTGGTTTGTGTGTGTCATCATCGAATGCAAGATTCAGAATACAGAAGTAATGGATATAACTGATACGACACATTCCCTGATTTTAATATCTGAAGAATTAATGTAACAGGACACTGCTGATCACTTAGAAAGACCTGTGAGGCAACTGTTGCAATACATATATATAAAAATTTTATATACAAAATTTCAAAACTTAACATTTATATGTATATATATATATGTTCATATGTAGTTGTTTTTTGGTGTTTGACTTAGTGTAATGTTAGAATAATTATACTCTTTACCTTTTCTTTAATATTTTGAATTGTTTTTAGCTTTATGTTTTTGTTTTTCATTTAAATGTTAAGTTTTGAAATTTTGTTGTATGCATTTGTCATTTTTATTTAATTTATTTATTTTTTTAAAACGTTTATATGTAGTATTTATAAAGTTTTAGCTTGTAGTTTTGGATCTGTTTTTAGTTGTTTTAATACTAGAATTTCATTGCTTCTGTTGTCGTCATTTGTAAGTTGCTTTGGATAAAAGCGTCTTCTAAATGACTAAATGTAAATGTAAATATCCCCGTGCAACTTAAGACTGGTTTTGTGGTCCAGGGTCACATATATTATGTAAACAAAAAGTTTTATTTTGGATGCGATTAATCGTTTGACAGCACTAAATTGTGCTGGGAAGTCGTGGCCTAATGGTTAGAGAGTCGGACTCATAATCCAAAGGTTGCGGGTTCGAGTCTTGGGCCGGCAGGGATTGTAGGTGGGGGGAGTGAATGTCCAGCGCTCTCTCCACCCTCAATACCACGACTGAGGTGCCCTTGAGCAAGGCACCGAACCCCCAACTGCTCCCCGGGCGCCGCAGCATATAATGGCTGCCCACTGCTCCGGGTGTATGTTCACGGTGTGTGTGTGTTCACTGCTGTGTGTGTGCACGTTGGATGGGTTAAATGCAGAGAACGAATTCCGAGTATGGGTCACCATACAGGTGCTGGTCATAAAATTAGAATATCATGAAAAAGTTGATTTATTTCAGTAATACCATTCAAAAAGTGAAACTTGTATATTAGATTCATTCATTACACACAGACTGATATATTTCAAATGTTTATTTCCTTTAATTTTAACGATTATAACTGACAACTAATGAAAGTCCCAAATTCAGTATCTCAGAAAATTAGAATATTGTGAAAATGTTCAATATTGAAGACACCTGGTGCCACACTCTAATCAGCTAATTAACTCAAAACACCTGCAAAAGCCTTTAAATGGTCTCTCAGTCTAGTTCTGTAGGCTACACAATCATGGGGAAGACTGCTGACTTGACAGTTGTCCAAAAGACGACCATTGACACCTTGCACAAGGAGGGCAAGACACAAAAGGTAATTGCTAAAGAGGCTGGCTGTTCACAGAGCTCTGTGTCCAAGCATATTAATAGAGGGGCAAAGGGAAGGACAAGATGTGGTAGAAAAAAGTGTACAAGCAATAGGGTTAACTTATGCCTTAAGTATGACAGCGTTTTAGTGCGGCTTGAAAAAATCTAAGATTATGAGATTAAAGTTGCAATATTTCGAGTATAAAGTCAAAATATTACAAAGTCTCAGCTTTCAAAATCAGTTTTATAGCGAAACACAAACTATGTGTCTTACAGTAATGTTTTTCAAGCTCTTTAATGTGGCGAGACAGATTTGTATTTATGTGCATCAATTAATTAAAAGTCCCATATTGAATTTCCTAGAAGCAAAGATAAAATAACATTTTGTGTAACCAACCACCCTAACAAAATGAGAACTGAAATGTGGTACTTTGTTCACTAAAATAAATTTAATCTTACTGATCTAACTCGATCACTTTACTGTTGTCCTGTGATGTCACACGCTGTAGTAGTACAAGATGGCGGCGCCCTTGCTCCAAAAGCTATAACAAAACAACCTTTTTTTTTCTTTAAAATGGTTACATTAATCATGTTTGTTATATATTTTTTAATCAAAGAGGCAATCACTTTACTAAATAATGTAAACTTAACTGACTGCTTCACTTCCACTTTAAAAGATTATGCCGGGATACATTTTTAATTAAAATATTCATATTAATCAAGGATTTATTGACTTTTAATGCACCTTATTTAGGAATGTACAGAAATACGTGCTTTAAAAAAAAAAAGTGAAAGTGATGTGACATACGACCAAGTATGGTGACCCATACTCGGAATTTGTGCTCTGCATTTACCCATCCAAAGTGCACACACACACACACAGCAGTGAACACACACACACCGTGAACACACGGTGGGCAGCCATTTTATGGTGAGGCGCCCAGGGAGCAGTTGAGGGTTCGGTGCCTTGCTCAAGGGCACCTCAGTCATGGTATTGAGGGTGGAGAGAGCGCTGTACATTCACTCCCCCCACCTACAATCCCATAAATGTCCTTTAGTTAAAATTATTTCATTTATTCGCTATACTATTTATTATTAATGTCTCATTTCAGTTTTAATTTGGCTCTAGTTTTGTATTTATTCCAGTTTATATGAAAAGGTTCATGTAGCGTGGATTAAAATTCATATATAGAGTAAATACGTTTCACTGAACATGTTAAAAATAAGTTTGAGAAAGTTGTCGGTATCACTGTGGTCGTGACGTTGAAGGCGTGCGAACATGGTGCAGTAGTTTGTTTGAAAAGTTTAGCTTTTCAGTTCTGGTGCTTTTATTTAGGCCTCAAAATTTGTCAAAGTTGTATTGCTTATAAGTTGCAAGTTGTAAGTTGCTTATTTGCCTATGGAAAAATCCTATTCATCCTCATCTTTTTGTCGAGGGAACCGGCTTCATGCTAACAGCCGATCCGCCTATAAAGTCAAGTCACCTTTATTTATATAGTGCTTTTAACAATGTAAATTGTGTCAAAGCAACTGCACAATATCAAAAAAGGAAAATAGTGTGTCAATAATGTAAAATGAAAAGATAAAAAAAAGATTTTCAGTTA
Organism: Barbus barbus; assembly: GCF_936440315.1. Classification (NCBI taxonomy): domain Eukaryota; kingdom Metazoa; phylum Chordata; class Actinopteri; order Cypriniformes; family Cyprinidae; genus Barbus; species Barbus barbus. The sequence continues at coordinate 15,806,556 of NC_136751.1, read as the reverse complement.
AAGGCATTTCATTATTGAATTCAGTGATGTCATCATCCAGCTCAGTTCAGTTTAAATAGTGTCTTTGCAATCAGTTCGAAGATATCGCTGGAAATGAAGTGTCCCCAACTAAGCAAGCCAGAGGCGACAGCGGCAAGGAACCAAAACTCCATCGGTGACAGAATGGAGAAAAAAAACCTTGGGAGAAACCAGGCTCAGTCGGGGGACCAGTTCTCCTCTGGCCAAACGAACCAGCAGTTCAATTCCAACTGCAGCAAAGTCAGATTGTAAGGGCTCAACTGGTTCCAGTGGTCTTTCCCGATGGCTGTCTAAGTGGCGGGGTCCTCACTGGGGATCTGTCTCTGGCGCTCATCTCAGTGTCCTGGTCTCCGCTGACTTTCAGGGCTGTAGAGGTCGTCTCTGGGTGCTGATCCACTATCTGATCTGTATACGGACTGGATCTGGTGACTGCAGTGACCATCTGGGCTGGATACGGACCGGATCGGTGACTGGGGATATGTCCCCGGGGCTCATCCAGGTGTCCGGCCTCCGCTGACGATCAGGGATACATCATCTCCTGGCGCCGATCTCCTGTCTGCCTCCCAAACAGTGTTAGGTAGATTGTCCCAGAGTTTGGCTGCTAAATAGGAAAAGGATCTGCTGCCCGCAGTCGATTTTGATATTCTAGGTATTATCAAATAAAATATCAAAGATTATCAAATGGCCAGAGTTTTGAGAATGCAGCAGACATGGAGGACTATAATGTGATAAGAGCTCGCTCAGTACTGAGGAGCTAAGCCATTCAGGGCTTTATAAATAATTAACAAGATTTTAAAATCTATACGATGTTTGACGGGAGCCAATGCAGTGTTGACAGAACCGGGCTAATATGGCCGTACTTCCTGGTTCTAGTAAGGTCTCTAACTGCTGCATTTTGGACCAACTGTAATTTGTTGATCAAGCGTGCAAAACAACCACCCAATAAAGCATTACAATAGTCTAACCTTGAGGTCATAAATGCATGAATTAGTATTTCTGCATTTGACGTTGAGAGCATAGGTCGCAATTAAGATATGTTTTTCAGATGGAAAAACGCAGTTTTACAGATGCTAGAAACATGGCTTTCAAATGAAAGATTGCTATCAAACAGCACACCTAGGTTCCTAACTGATGAAGAAGAATTGACAGAGCAGCCGTCAAGTGTTAGATAGTGTTCTAGGTTATTACATGTGGGGTTTTTAGGTCTTATAATTAACACCTCTGTTTTTTCAGAATTTAACAGTAAGAAGTTACTCGTCATCCAGTTTTTATAGCGACTATGCATTCCGTTAGTTTCTCAATTTGGTGTGTTTCACCGGGCCGCGAGGAAATAGAACGGAGTATCATCAGCATAACAGTGAAAACTAACACTATGTCTCCTGATAATATCTCCCAAGGGTAACATGTAAAGCGTGACGGCCCTAGTACTGAGCCTTGAGGTACTCCGTACTGCACTTGTGATCGATATGATACCTCTTCATTCACTGCTACGAACTGATGGCGTTCAGATAAGTACGATTTGAACCATGCTAATGCACTTCCACTAATGCTAACAAAGTGTTCTAGTCTATTTAAAAGAATGTTGTGGTCAATAGTGTCGAACGCAGCGCTAAGGTCCAGTAGAACTAATAAAGAGATACAATCACGATCAGATGATAAAAGCAGGTCATTTGTAACTCTAATGAGAGCAGTCTCAGTACTATGATACGGTCTAAATCCTGACTGGAATTCCTCACAAATACTATTTTTCTTTAAGAAGGAATATAATTGCGAGGATACTACATTTTCTAGTATCTTTGACAGAAATTGGAGATTTGAGATCGGTCTGTAACTAACTAAATCTTTGGGGTCAATTTGTGTTTTTTTTTTAATGAGAGGCTTAATAACAGCCAATTTGAAGGTTTTGGGGACATATCCTAATGGCAGTGATGAATTAATAATAGCCAAAAGAGGATCTATGACTTCTGTAAGCAGCTCTTTTAGTAGTTTCGATGGAATAGGGTCTAACATACATGTTGTTGGTTTAGATGATTTAACAAATTTATACAATTCTTCCTCTCCTATAGTAGAGAATGAGTGAAATTGTTCCTCAGGGGATCTATAGTGCATCTGATGCGATACTGTAGCTGACGGCTGCATGGTTACAATTTTATCTCTGATAGAATCGATCATGGAAGTAAAGTAGTTCATAAAGTCATTACTGCTGTGCTTTTGGGAAATGCCAACACCTGTTGATGCTTTATTTTTCTTTAATTTAGTGACTGTATTGAATAAATACCGGGGGTTATGTTTGTTTTCTTCTAGAAGAGATGAAAAGTAATCAGATCTAGCAGTTTTTAATGCTTTTCTGTAGGATAGGGTATTTTCCCGCCAGGCTATACGAAATACCTCTAGTTTTGTTTTCCTCCATCTGCACTCCATTTTCCGGGATGCTCTCTTAAAGGTGCGAGTGTGCTCATTATACCATAATGTATTATACCATCATTATTTATTTTGACTGGATGTGTAAATTTAAAAGTATTGAGAACGTTCCCGAACTAAATGAAGATAAATGTCTTGGCGAATGATGTGTTTCTTTGAATTCCAATCAGATTAGAGTAAATGGAGTCAGCGAGAGCCTCATTTGATTGGCTACAAGGTGGCCCCGCCCTCCCCGTCAAGCTTGCAAATCTCAGTTAGTGAGAGAATCGTGCCAAAACTGTGAGCGCAGAGAAATGAAACACGGAGCTGTACATATCGGATTATTTTGGGATTTTTTTGCCCTACATACACAAGAAGTCATTTAGACATTTGACAGTCAGTTTTTTTTTTTACACATACAGATTGGTTCTATCAATCCGTTTTGCAGTTCTTTAAACTGTTGTTTTCGCTTGCAAATCACTGTTCACAGGCTTGCAGTGCTTTTGACCGTATTTTGGCGAAAAAACCGTGCCAAAAGTGTAAGCGCGGAAAAATGGAAGTCATAAGAAAAGATCATATTTATTTTGCGCTAGCATGAAGCTGCGGTTTCACAATACATGAATTACACTTACAAGTAACAGTAAAATGCTGCAAATAATTTTTTCTTGTGCTTGAAACGCGATTTACACCTTTTACAAAGCTTCTCTTGCGCATAAAAAAGAAAATTTTTAAATTTGTCTGCGCCAGAAGAACATGTGCCAATGATACATCCAGTGTTTAAAAAATAACTGAAAATGATTGGACAAATTGGTGAACCTGGTCAGAGAGACAAATTGAATTTTGTCAACAGAATGCAATAGAACTGTCTCATTCTCAACAGCAGCTCGGAAGATATTTGACGACTTTGTCATGCGCTTTGGCTTTCCAGCAAAGATCCACCATGACCAGGGGAGGGAGTTTGAAAACAGCATGTTCGAAAAGCTACAGAGTTACTGTGGGATTAGGCATTCACGGACAACTCCCTACCACCCCCAATCTAACCCAGCAGAGAGGTTCAATAGGACATTGTTGGGGATGTTGAGAACACTAGAAGAGACAGAGAAGTTGGGCAGACCATCTGAACAAAGTGGTCCACGCCCATAACTGTACAGTGCATGAATCAACCAGATTTTCTCCATTCTTCCTTCTTTTTGGTCGAGAACCAATTTTTCAGATTGATCTGGTGTTCCCCACAAAGCAAAGCAGGAATCCCCAGTCTCATGCCGACTACACTGAAAGATGGGAAAGGTCCATGCAAGAAGCATATGAAATCGCAATGAAGAACATGAAGAAAGATGCTGCAAAGGGGCAGAGGAACTACAACCAGAGGGCGTGGAGTTCTTTATTGGAGCCAGGTGATCATGTGCTGGTGAGGAACCTGTCAGAAAGGGGCGGCCCAGGCAAACTGCGAGCTTACTGGGAAAACTGTGATGTGATGTGACTGCACATCACAGAGGATCTCACCTGGACCACCAACACCATGTCACTCTCCAAAAAGGCACAACAGCACCTACACTTTCTCTGTCGGTTGAAAAGAGCAAGTCTCCCTCCACCCATCCTCACCACATTCTACAGAGGCACCATTGAGAGTGTGCTGACCAGCTGAATCACTGTCTGGTACGGGAACTGCAGTGCTGCTGACCGCAAGACCCTCCAGCGTTCTGAAACATGGACCGCCCCCCCCCCAACCTTACCACACCAAAGAAAAAACTGTATGGAACTTTTTAGTGCAATTCGAAGTGTGCTACACACAGGTGAGTAGGCCTGTACAAACCACCTGTGGTAACACTCTCCTCTATGTGCACTAGACACTTCACACACTTCTGCGTGTACACAATCCCACAAAAGACTCAGCAATATATGTATGTTTACATGCTCATGCACTACAGATCATCCTGCACTGTTCCCCAAACCAGCTGCTTAACTCAAAATGTTTCTCCTTGCACATGTACAGTATTTGTGAAGCATTTGTATAGTTTGTATTTTTTTATCTTTTATTTTTTAGTATATATATATATATATATATATATATATATATATATATATATATATATATATATATATATATATATATATATATATATATATATATATATATATAATTTAAATCTGTCAGTAGGTTAGTTGTGTATAGGTTTATAGTGTTTTTTGATTCATTGTTGTATGTCTGTATTAATGTAGCACCGTGGTCCTGCGAGGCACGACATTTTGTTCCACTGTATGTCCCCACATGTAGCGGAATGACAATAAAGCTCAACTTGAACTTGAACTTGAAAAGCAAACAGAGGAGGGGAAAGGAGATGAGGGGATGACCCTGTTTATATAGTAGAGCCATTGGATTGGACTGGAAAGGAAAGAGTGTTGCACAGGAACCTTCTTCTACAATGCACTTACCTGATCGATGACCCAAGGATGTAGGAGGGACAAATCAAAACAGGAAGCACAACTACAATGGAATACTTACCAGGAGGACACCAACAGTTGAAGTGAAGAGGAGTATGGCTTGTGGACAGGAACTACATCCGATCCAGATGCAGCACAATTCTAGAAGGGAAGAGAGAAGCAGAAACCCTGTTGAGGATTTGGACACCAACAAAGATATTGATGAACTTACAATCTTACCTGCTTTGGAGCGGCACCCAGAGGAAACTGGTGAGGATGTGTCCACCCATGCCCGCACAGCAAATGCAGGCCAAATTTCCGCGGTGATCTCGGTCAGAAGGCAATTTCTAAAATATTTGAACGAATCCATTCTAAATTGTTATGATACGGTAAGCCTGAAACAGATCACAATAGTAGACCTACGCAGTAGGCTATCAGTCATCGGCAACGTGCAGATATTTGTGCCAATATTAGCCTATTATTAGTCTGCGTTTCCATAATGCATTATGGTTGATAAGAGAAAAGAAATTAGATGAGTTATTGATCATAATTAGAGTGGACATAAGTTGGCTTTGTACAGAAAGTTTCAAGTTAATTGCATTTATAATAAAATTGTATAAAAGACACCTGGGAGCCAGAAATCTTGCTGATTGATAGGGGATCAAATACTCATTTCACTCATTAAAATGCAAATCAATTTATAACTTCTTTGAAATGCCTTTTTCTGGATTTTTTTTGTTGTTATTCTGTCTCTGTCGCGCCTGTTTTGGGTTTGATTTCATGTTCATGTTTTCATGTCTTTTATTTTGGAGTTTAGTCATGGTCCCTGTTTGTGTCATGCTTCCCTTGCCCTCATGTATTCCTGCTGTTGGTTCCTTTGTTAATTGTCATGTTCTGATTGGTTATTGACCTGTCATGTGACTCTCAGTTTTGTTTGCTCATTGGTTGATTCTTGTCATGTGACCTGTATTGTTTGCTATAAGTAGCTTCGACTTGAAGCTGTGCTGCACAGAATGATCAGTGTATGACATCAAAGTATCGCGAGAGCGATTCGAAAGCTTAAGTGTCCGTCTGCTCTCATCACTCTCGCGGTACTTTGATGTCATTCTGCGCAGCGCCTCTTCAAGTCTAATGCACCTATTTTTTTCTCATTGTGTATTAATGTTAACCTGCTGTTGGTGAGTGTAGTTTTGTTTATGCCAAGTCAAGTCTGTTCATGCCAAGTCAAATCTGTTCAAGCCATGTCTGTTCAAGTCAAGTATCTGTTTGCATTATGTTTGGATTTCACCTTGTTTAAATAAAACTGCATTTGGGTTAATCACTATGCTCGCCTTCAGTGGACTATCGTAACACTCTCACTGTTCAAATAAACCTACCATTAAAATTATAGACTGATCATGTCTTTGTCAGTGGGCAAACGTACAAAATCAGCAGGGGATTAAATAATTTTTTTTCCCCACAGTATGATCTAAATCTTTAAAACATTTCGGATGTGATACAGTGCTGAAGCGTCCTGATGTCATCTAGCCCTTAGAAATCCAAAATCATCGCTGTTGGTTCCTTTGTTCATTGTGTCATGTTCTGATTGGTTATTGTCCTGTCATGTGACTCTGTTCTGTTTGCACATTGGTTGATTTGTCATGTGACCTGTATTGTTTGCTATAAGTAGCCATCATGTTGCCACTGTCTCTCGTCATGTATTAATGTTAACCTGCTGTTGGTGAGTCTAGTTTGTTTACGCCAAGTCGAGTCTGTTCAAGTCAAGTCTCTGTTTTGGATTTTGGATTTCACCTTGTTTAAATAAAACTGCACTTGGGTTCATCACTACGCTTGCCTTCAGTAGACTATCGTTACACTCTCACTGTTCAAATAAAACTACCATTAAAATTATAGACTGATCATTTCTTTGTCAGTGGGCAAACGTACAGAATCAGCAGGGGATCAAATTATTTTTTACCCCACTGTATGATATACATCTTTAAAACGTTATGGACGTGACAGTGCTGAAGTGTCCTGATGTCATCTAGCCCTTAGAAATCCAAAATCATCGGTGTTTAGACAAAGTGAGTTTAGTCATTTTTCAGACAGGCCTATATCTTTCTACAAAATGCTTACTGTTGACATAAATTTAAAAAATGGGCAGCCTTTGATATCTCATTTGAAAACATGAAATAAAGTAGGATGAAAATGTAATTTTACTCTTGGTGCACCCCTTATATGTGGTGGATAAACATAGCGATTTCCTTCAAATTTCTATTAAAGCAGGGCAATGCCGTAAAATACAGACCTAAACGCACAACTAGTAGGGTTTTGTTCTTTAGGTCAAATCTTTTTTCTTGGTAAGACTGACATTTGTATGGAACTGCTCATTAGTACTGTATTTTCAGACAATTCCGAAAAAATGTGGCATATGATTGTGAGCAGTTTTAATTTACTTTTATGCGATTTCCCTTTTCTGCAACAACTATACAAAATATAGTTTTAAAATAAAATTTGTAAACATCAATAATAATAGGCAACATGTCATTATTGAATTTTAAACTTTTTTTTTGCTCATTACTAATTTTTTATGATATTATTATTTTTAAGAAATATACAACCAATTAAATTTTTAAATTAAAAATACACCTCTGTTGTGCAAAATATAAATGAATTTTTTTTGTAGGTAAATTAATTGATATATTTTAGCTTGATTATATTTTAAAAGATTGACTAAATTGTTAAAGTTTTATTAATTCATTTCATTAGACACAATTTTTTGATGATACATTTCTATTACATCAACATTGAATTCTGAAAACTGAAAACACAGAATTTAGGGAAAAATAAAATGTATTTCATGGGGCCCTAAATGAAAAGGTACTTTAATTGGTGAATTGGTGAGTTTAATTGAGAACAAACAAGTTGTTTTTATTCTCAAGGTCTAATAAACGTGGAGAGGATCTGTCCCCATTAATGACAAATGAATATTGTGATATATATTGATATTGTATGATACGTATATTTGATGTAAACCACGGCTGGGTTTTGCTAGAGATGGAAAGGCACGCCAGTCTCTTATATTCAGAAGTATTAGGTCTACTACTAAATAATGCTCCAAACGATGGCCACAGATTTTAATGGTTTTATATCCTGTCACGTCGAGGTCCCGATGATCTGGGGGCGTTTAGTACAACATTGTTGTGCGCGGATAATATCCCTTTATTGCCATCTACCTCTTTCTTTCTTTCTTTCTTTCTTTCTTTCTTTCTTTCTTTCTTTCTGTTTCATGTAGAGAGTAGGGCCAATACTATATACTCAATACTACCACCAAATGCAAACTGAAAGTGAAACTAAAGATCTAAAAATAAAAGCGTGGTTTAACTTATGACAGATATATATTATTGTTTTATACTACAATGTAAGTTTTAATGATGGTGATATTATTATTTTTAAGAAATATCATACAGTCAATATATTTCATCCATGTTTTAATTTATACACTTCTGTTGTGCAAAATATAAATGCAATGTTTTGTTGTAAATTGATTTTTTTATTTTAATTTCATTATATTTTAAAAGATTGACTAAATTGATGAAGTTGTATTAATTAAATTAGTGATCAAATATAAAGATATTGAGCTTTAAGAGGTAAAGAAGTCATGTCTGGGAATTTTTCTATATAAAATAAAATATTTCAGCAGTTGAGCCCAGTTGGATGTAGGCTAAATATTAAAAGGTATCAGATGTTTTATCAGATTATTATTATTTTTTATGTTTAGATGTCACTGAGAAAAGATAGGCTGCTGTAGTCTATATTATGTTTTTTTATATATATTTTGAGTAAATATAAATATAAACAATTTTTATTTAAATATCTAGTTTGTCTCTCTCTCTCCATATTCTTAATTTACACAATTTCCCCTCTCCCTCTGATCTCTGAAACAATGAATTTGATTTAAAAAAAAAAACAATTCATATTCAGTGCTGCTTGAAAGTTTGTGAACCCTTTACAATTTTTTTTTTTTTCTGCATAAATATGGCCCAAAACCTCATCCAATTTTCACACAAGTACTGAACGTAAACAAAGAGAATCCAACAAAACAAATGCAACAAAAATATTTTCTTTGTCATTTAGTTATTGAAGAAAATGTTCCAGTGTTACATATCTGTGCATTTCAAAAGTATCTGAACTCTTGGATCAGCTGTTAATTTGAAAGTTTTAATTAGAGTCCATCTGTTCAGAGGTGTTTTCATTCAATGGAATGAAAATCAGGTGTCAGTTCCTGCCATATTTTATATAAAGAACAGGGGTCTATCAAAGTCTGATCAAGCTTGTGGAAGTGTATCATGGCACAAACAAAGGAAATCTCTGAGGACCTCAGAAAAAGAGTTGCTGTTGCTCATTAGGCTGGAAAGTTTACAAAACCATCTCTAAAGGCTTTGGACTCCACGAATCCACAGTCAGACAGATTGTGTACAAATTGAGTGGTCCACCAACAAAGATCACTCCAAAAGCAAGACGTGTAATGAGGTTGCAAAGGACTCCATGGGTCTAAGCAACTAAAGGACTTTCTTACGTTGGTTGATGTTAATGGTCATGATTCCACCATCAGGAGAACACTGAGCAACCATGGTGTGCATGCAGAGTTGCAAGAAGAAAGCCACTGCTCTCCAAAAAGAATCACTGCACATCTGCAGTCTGGTCATGTGTATAAGGACTATTGGAATAATATTTGGTGGACAGGTGAGACCAAAATATAACTTTTTTTTTTTTTTTTTTTTTAATGAGAATCATGTTTAGAGAAAATAAACTTCTTATCCTATCCATGACACATGGTGGTGGTAGTATCATGGTTTGGGCCTGTTTTGCTGCATCTGGGCCAGGACGGCTGGCAACAAAGTTAATGCTTTGGAATGGCCAAGTCAAAGTCCAGACCTTAATCCAATTGAAATGTTGTGGAAGAAGCTGAAGCAAGCAGTTCATAGGAGGAAACCCACCAATATCGAGTTGAAGCGGTTCTGTACTGAGGAATGGGTTAAAACTCCTACAAGATTTTATGCAGGACAGATCAACAGTTGCTGCAGTTATTGCTGCAAAATGGGGTCACACCAGATAATGAAAGCAAAGATTTATATATTTCATAATGGATCATTTTTCTCAATGAATAAATAAAAATAAAATATTTTTCGTCTCATTTGTTTGATTGGGTTCTCTTCGTCTACTTTCTGGACTTGTGCAAACAATCTGATGATGTCTTGGGTCATATTTATGCAGAAATCTAGAAGATTTTAAGGGTTCACAAACTTTTAAGCAGCACTGTATACATCATTTATATTACTCACTTAATGGGTTTTAAAGGACATAATAGTAAGATCTGTGCGACTTTAATTTGAAAATAGTGAAACAAATATCAATCAGTTGGATATCCCACTTGAAAACTAATCCGGACCATCTACAAATGAAACCACACCACCTGCAAGTGATGGATTAGATTGGAAAATTCTGAGCAAAATTCTCCACAATAAACTACAGAAAAAACATCTATATGGTTCCCTTTCCTTTAAAGGTGAACTGACAGAGATATTTGATCATACGATCATCTGCTTGTTGAACATGAAGGCCCGTAGTCTTAGGTAACACTTTACAATAAACATTAGTTAGTACATTAACAAACATTTGTGACAATATTAATTCATCTTAGTTTGTTAGTTAATAAAAATAAAAATTATCTAGTTGTTATTTCGTGTTCGCTCATGGTATTAACAGATACTTTCAATTTTAATTTTAATAATGTATTAGACATCTTTTTGGAGCGATTTAGACGATATGGGGTGGGTGGAGGGTGACATAACAGTCCCTAAGACGTTTTTTTTTTTTTTTTTTATTATATTTACGAAGGGCTCGGAGATACCAGGTTTGTTTCAGCAGCACAAACGAACGGCACCGGCTTGGAGAGATTTGGACTGCATGGGGTGGAGAGTGACGTCACTGGCCCGTGTTGTATTTGTTATTTCTGAGGACGTGAAATAGATACAATGTAAATTTTAACGGCACAAACCAGCACAAATCGAGCACAAACGAATGACACCAGTTGTGTGCGATTTAGACGAACTGGGTGGAGAGTGACGTCACAGCTCGCGAAAATATTTTGTTATATCTAAGGAAGGAAAATAGGTAGTGTTTGTTTTAACGGCACAAACCAGCACAAACGAACGGCACCGGTTTGGAGCTATTTGGACGGCATGGGGTGGAGAGTGACGTCACACGGTCAAAACAAAAAGAATGTTTAATATCTCAAACACCGAACCAGCACAAACGAATGGCATAGTTTTGGTGATTATTTATTTTTATGGGGTGCCAACTTCACGGAGGTAATCATCACAATGTACGGGACAAAAGTATCATGTCAAAATAGATGTGCATTAAAGAAAGCACCCCCGGTGATGTAATTCTGGAACCGAAACTGATGTATTACGGATACAAAATAAAATAAATAAATACTACCTTTTCATTTTCTGCAGTGTTTTCACCAAAGTATCAATCTATTTTACTGCTCACCTTGTTTCTGCTATACTGCTCTTCACTTTCTGAAGAGGTCTGGCTGCCAACTTACATTTTCAGACTCGCATTGCATCTCAATCAGCTCCCTAGCTCCCAAGCCCGTGAAGCAGCACACGAATCCGGCACTGGTAGGGACCCTGGCTCACTGCACATTGGGACAATAGGTTGTTTGAGTTGAGCACAATCTGCGCAGAACCACTGGACAGAACACTGGTGATCACCCCAAGAGGCATCATGCCGTTTAGAAATATGTCCGAGAGCAGTCCGCATTGCTCTGATATCACTGACGAATGCCAAAAATCTCGCGTGACAGGGAGTCAGCTATGCAGTCAAAGACTATAGTAAGGGATTTTGGTGCAGTCCAGCCCAGCTGCGCTGACCAAAAGCACGATGCTCATTGACTCAAACAACCGTGATGTTGCGTTCTCTACTAAAATGTTTTATTTTTTATCTGATATAATTATATTTATAATTTATATGATATAAACATGTGATTGTATTTAAATTAAGCACGATATTTCCAAACATTATGACAAGTGTGAGATCTCTCTGTGATATGTGATTGTTGTCTCTAAAAAATCTAAAATACAAGTTTGTATTAAAGTAAAACGACAGAATTAAGTCCAAGACGACGACAGACTTAAAGTATTTAGTGTTAAACTAGTTGAATTCTCTGTCTGAAATAGCTTAAAGCTGCTCTTATTTTCATTGATGACTGATTACAGTGTTCTGACAAAGGCTATTAGGCCCTTGGACATATTTCTAAACGGCATGATGCATCTTGGGGTGATCACCAGTGTTCTGTCCAGTGGTTCTGCGCAGATTGTGCTCAACTCAAATGACCCATTGTCCCAATGTGCAGTGAGCCAGGGTCCCTACCAGCGCCCAGATTCGTGTACTGCTTCACGGGCTTGGGAGCTAGGGAGCTGTTTGAGATGCAACGCAAGTCTGAAAATGTAAGTTGGCAGCCAGACCTCTCTAGAAAGTGAAGAGCTGCAGATGACTCGGTTATTTTAACAGCAGTATAGCAGAAACAAGGTGAGCAGTAAAATAGATTGATACTTTGGTTAAAACACTGCAGAAAATGAGAAGGTAGTATTTATTTAGTTTTTTATCCATAATACATCAGGTTGGGTTCAAGAATTACATCACCGGGGGTGCTTTCTTTAATGCACATCTATTTTGACATGATACTTTTGTCCCGTACATTGTGATGATTGTCATTTTGTCAATCATTGCAGTTGTAAGTAGATTACTTCAGAATACTTAAGTACTTAGCAAATCCCACATTTATATGTGGATGACACTCCTGAAATGGCCTAATGGCTAGAGAGCTGGACTCGTAACAAGTTCGAGTCTCAGGTTTGGCAGGAATTGTCGGTGGGGGGAGTGAACATACAGTGCTCTCTCCTCCCTCAATACCACGACTGAGGTGCCCTTGAGCGAGGCACCGAACCCCCAACTGCATAAATGGCTGCCCACTGCTCCGGGTGTGTGTTCACGGTGTGTGTGTGTTCACTGCTGTGTGTGTGCACTTTGGATGGGTTAATTGCAGAGCACAAATTCCGAGTATGGGTAACCATACTTGGCCACATGTCACGTCACTTTCACTTTCACTTTCATTTACAACCTTGTTTTAACCCCTCAAAATAAAAGTCTTTGCTACTGACTCACTCATAAAAACAGTCACTTGTAGCCATCTAATGCCATAACAATGTAACCAAAATCACCATCACTAACACAGAGACTGTTTCTCAATACCAATACTCTTACAAAATACTACTATTATTTATATACAATATAATTTATTAAACAATAATTTTAATAAACAACAATAGCTATCATAAAAGTTCATCAGTACAAACAGCTGTCACAAACAACAAAAGTCAAGCATTCTGGTGGAGGGCTGATGATTTTGGGCTTGTTTTGTAGCCACAGGACCTGGACACCTCACAGTCACTGTGTCGACCATGAACTCCTCTGTAGCCTATATCAAAGTATTCTAGAGTCAAATGTGAGGCCATCTGTCCAACAGCCAATCCTTGGCCAAAATTGGGTCATGCAACAGGGCAATGATCCCTAGCACACCAGCAAATCTACAATAGAATGGCTGATTCTGAAAAAGAAAAGAATCAAGGTGTTGCAGTTGCCCAGTCAAAGTCCAGACCTCATCCTGATTGAAATGCTGTGGCAAAATTCCTCCAGAACGATGTGAGAGACTAATAAAGTCATACAGAAAATGATTATTGCTGCTAAAAGTGGATCTACAGAAAATTGAATCATAGGGTGTCCTTAGTTTGTCACCCATGGCTTTTCCATATTGGCTTTATTTTTGCTAAATAAATAATGACACGGTGTGTCATGTGTTATTGTTCATCTGAGGTCCCAGGACAATATATATATATATATATATATATATATATTGAATATATTTAATAGAATTAAATAGGGTCTCCTTTCTTTTTCACACAACTGTATATATACACATTAATATTTCCGTAAATGGAATGTATATGGAAGTTCCCAAACTTTACATCACTCCACTCTCAATGTGTTCAGAATTGGCCTTCAGAAGGAGTTGATGATTTTCGAGATGTCCACGTAGCATTTTACCTGCGCTGTAAGGAACTCTCTCTCAGAGTGCTCCGAGTGATGGCTCTTGGTTTGGGCCTGGAAGCAGAGGTCTTTCTCAGCGCTCATAAGCATATTGAAAGTAAGCAAATGATATGCATTACTACTTTCTGCCAGTGAGTCAATGGAAGAGAGATCTGCAAGACCTTAATGATGTGGGTTGTTTTAAGGTGATGTGAATGGAACGACTCTACGGACTCTGTACTACCCTCCAGTGAACAGCGCAAGTGTGAAGGAAAATCAGCTGCGCTGCGGTGAACACTCTGATTATGGTAGTATCACTTTGCTCTTCCAAAGCTCAGAGGGTGGACTGCAGGTGAGTACCAGTATAGGGCAAGAAGAAAAAAGGTTCATTATCAAGTTTAATATGCTTCTCTGTCATTTAAGATGCATGTGACAGTAGTTTTGGCCCTGCGTGGCACTGTGTGTGTTCTCCTTCAGGTTCTGAACCGGGCTGGCGAGTTCATTTCAGCCCCCAGCATTCCTGGAACAGTTCTGATTAACATAGCAGACCTGATGCAAAGGTGGACCAGCGATGTCTATGTGTCTGCTGTAAGTTTCTTTACTAATGCTTCATTTAATTGTGCAGTGCAGGCAATGCTTATTTAATTATTTTCTATTGTTCTGGCCCTCAGGTTCATAGAGTTTTACTGCCCCCTGCAGGTGACTCCAGCCCACGTCAGTCTTTGGCCTTCTTTGTACAACCAGATAATGAGGCCATCATTTCATGCTGCGATGGATCAGATAAATATCCTCCTGTTAAGTCAGTTGATTACCTTCTATCAAGGTTCAAAGATTCTTACGGCAAAAAATAGATCCTGGTTTAAGTGAAATTGTATGACCTTGCATGTTAAAAAAAAAAAAAAAACTCTAATAATCATCAGAGCACATAATTGGTAAAGCTGACATAATTTAATACATTGTAGAGAAATGTAAAGCACAGTCATTTACTCCAGAAATCACAAAAAAAGCAAAAGCAAAAGCAAAAAAAAGCCTACCCCCCTCCCATCCCTTCAGTTCAGTTTTTGTCGCACTGTAAGCCCGTACAAGTTGATTGAACTTAAAAAATGTATGGTAACTCGTTGCACTAAAAAAGTTGATTTTGTCTTGTTGAACAAACAAGACATTTCAAGTTCATTACATTGGAAAGTGTTAGTTAATTGAACTAACTATCTGTTACAATAACTAAAATTTACCAGTTAAGGTAACTCGAAACATTAAATTGCACTAAAGTTAACTTTTAGTAGACCAAATTGCATTTTTAATATAACTATAATTTAACTGGTTTAATATGACTGATTTCTCTGCCGATTTATTATTCTTTAAGTTAAAGCTGCACTCTGATTATGGTAGGAGGAGCTGCAGAATAAACAAAGTCAAAAATAAAAACAACAAGGATTTTGTTTTAGAATTCAGTTTATTTTAATTTTACAGAATCCATTTAACAAATTTCAGGTAACTTTAGGTATGTTGAGATTTTGTCTAATTAAACAAAGAGAAAATGTATGTGTTTAATGTATTGTTCATTAATCGATGAGCTCATTGCTCATTAATCAAGACGCAAGGCACAAGTCAATCCAAAAACAAGAATGGCCTGAGGAAGGTTCTCTAAACAGTCCTTCCCAAGATTACCCTCTGAGACGATTCCTTACAGGGGCTAGATGGAGGAGAAAGACAGGGGATGTTGTGCAACATCTTCGCTTTCACAGATTCCAACTGGAACGTTTTGGTGTGACTCCTCATCATCAGAAGCCTGGACATGAAGGAAATTAATAAAACTAATTTTAGCTAAAAACTATGTTATGACCCCTTTAGTTTACATAATTTATAACAGAAAGAGAAATCAATAATACTTACAAAGCATGCTTTGAAGAACTTCATGAAGTTCTCCAAAGAAGGGTGATCAGGTATTACAGGAATCCCTCTTATTGCCACACTTCATGTCAGTGAGGTCAGAGGTGGAAGAGACAACACTGTATCAATGAAAAATGAAAATCACATTTTCATCAATTAATGCTTTTTTCTGTATTACAGGAAAAGTTCACCCAAAATGAAAATTTGCTGTTAATTTACTCAGCCTCGAGCCATTTAAAATGTAGGTGACTGAATCCATGGTCCTTGGTGATTCATAAAATGGAAGTGAAGGGGTTCCATCACTTTGAGAGTAAAATAAAGCAGATACAGAAAACACAGAATTAATACCCCTGGCTCTTGACGATATGCTCATATCTTATGAAGCAAAACAATGAGCACATTGACTGTACATTGACATCATTACCTGTAATCCATAGCCTTAACATAAATCAAATGTTTAGTCTAGTATGTTTTAACAAGTATCCCCTTTTGCCACAAGCACTTACATTTCCAGATCATCCTTTTTTTTTAGCTCAGCACTGCAGTTCTTGGAATCTGTGGAGTGACAGCAATGCACATTAGACGTTTTTTAACAAGCTGATTAAGATGTGAGCTGTTGAGTTATCCATAAACTGCTTCTAAACATTGCAGTAAAGTTATCCGGCATTACATGATAGAAAATACTTGGTATTCAATTAAATGTAGCTAACTAACTTACTAACACTATGTGGACGAGAGATAGCATTTCTTGGGCTAATTTCACATGCACAAAGTTGCATGGAAATGATATGCTGTTGTTATGCATCGTAAAACTAGGCGTTGTAAGCTCCATATATGGTGATTTCGGAGTCGAGGTGGAGATGCACGTATGCACAATCTTCTCCTGACTGGGATTTATAAAGGGATTTTTGCGCAGGTTCTGGTGTACGTATGCTTTTATAAATCTGAAAACTTTTGTGCATACGCAAAATCGAACTTTTGTGCATACGTACACTCTTAGGATGAAATCTACTGAGAGTTTTATACATGAGGCCCCTGAAGTGTCAGAAATGGTAAAAAGAGTTGAGAGAAAATATTATGCGTGTCAGAACCACGTCACGTTCAGCAGTAGCAGCTCTTAAAGAAATGACAGCCAAAATAACCTAATAACCAGCTGCTGTGATGTCTATTAATCAAAGGACAAAGAAAAAAAGAGGAAAAAATAACTTGTATAGCTTTAAGGATTCATCTGTAATTAATTTAGACTGTTTGATTTCAATTTCTGTATATTTCTGCTGAAGGGCATAGGAATGACGTTTATTATAATGGGTTTATGTGAAGAGTTTTAAGTTCACTTAATTAGAAGTTCCTTTTTACATCTAATGTTAAAATTGAAAGCTTTGTAATGTTGAATGGCTAATCAATGATTAAATAGCTACTGGGGAAAAAAACTATTCTAGAGACATCAGAGTGGTGCTGGCCTTCAGTCATAAAAAAAAGATGCCATTATACAAATATAAAAAAAAATGTAAATGTCTTTATGTTGCTTGTACATTCATTTGAAGATTGAATGTGCAATTATTACAATATAAAAGTATATTTAAAACCTTTAATGTTAGGTGGGATTAATCGCGATTAATTTCAGAAATGTGCAGTTATTTTTTTTTTTTAAATCGTGTGTGTGCGCCTGTGTGCGTGTGCGCGCGTGTGTGTCAACGTTAACGCATGCAAATTAATCGTTTGATAAGGTTTGACCCCAACTTCTTGCCGTCATCGCAGCGCGGAAGGTAATCTGTGGAAGTATAATAATGCCAATAGTTTTTGAAACATAAAGCATGCTGAATTCCACAAATCGAAAAAAAAGATGCATTGCAATTAAAGTGCTTGCATTTTAATGCCTTGTATTTCCAGGGCTTGCATTTTTAGGTCCTGAAATTGAACAGTTGTTTATTTAAACTGTGAATATTTCAATTCTAAATATTTCACAAACATTTTCATAATTAAAAATTCAATAATTCATATTCACCTTACAGAATTCACTTCCAAAATATTCAGTCTGTTTAAAAATGCGATGTATAATATTCGACAGGCAAATTTCAGTCATTTTATTTCACTTTCCGAATTCGCTGCCACAAATTCAGTGGTTAAAATTCGGCAGAAAATTCGGCGTTGCACATCCGGGACCCGCAGGAATAGCAGTAGAGCACCGATGCATGATCTCCAGCTGATGTCAGCCGCTCACCAGCAGGTGGCGCAATCGGCTGTTGATGAAGGCCATTCATTCACAAAAACTGATTTGCAGAAATGGAGCAAGCTCTAAGTAGAAGTTTTGATTATTTTTAATTCTTTATTTCGGTTGCTTAGTTTCTGTAACTTTGTATCATGGCTTGTGTGACTGTGCTGTAATACTGGGGTTCTCCGTCACACTCCAGCATTCCCCGCTGACGCGTAACCGCCTCAGTGATATAACTAATACAGTGATACAAGACCTCAGATCTCAGAACACTTTACTGATGATTATGCAAACTATATACAGGCAAGCAGATGAGGTCAGAAGAACGCAACGCGCTGCATTTTCGTTGCTTTCCCTTACCACTGATCTATAGAGTCGACAGTCCTACAAATATATCAATACCACGATTAGTTTTAACAGTAAGCAACCACTTTATATCGAAAATAAAAGTGTACTATTAATCTCATAAATTGTCTTATGTAGCATGATGCTAATATTAGCTCTAATGCACCTGCAGAACAGGTCCAATTCTTCTTCAAAATGCATTTTATCATAATACTTCATGTAAGGTCGCAAGAAAATTATTTGCAACGTCCAGGACTGTGATTAACGCAATTTAAATTTTTAATCGATTGACAGCACTAATTAAAATAAAACAGCTTGAAATAATTCACTGGTGCTGCAGTAGTAATTCTTAAAATTGTTCAGATGCTTGTGAATCAATTAAGGGTGGACTTTAAACTAAACAGAAAAATACTATCATTGAATTAAATATAGACCAGATTAGCATTGTTTTGTAATTTCTAGCATGAAAGTGACAAAACAACACCACTATTTACTTAAAACAGTAATGGAATCATTATTGCTGTCCTGTGTATTTGTTTTTTATTCTCTAGATCTTTTTTACACATTTATTATTTTCGTTGGAAGTGCCATACTATAAGAATGCTGAATTATATTTGACCTTCCATGTATTTTTCAATAAAAATGTTTTTTAAAAAAGAAGAGTGCTGAATTTTGGGGCATGTAACATGACTATTTGTTGCCCAGGTATAATATCAAATGCCTAAGTGTGCAAAGACTGTACAAATCAGACACGAAAGAACAAAGACACATGAACAATAAATGTACAGTTAATTTCTCTAAACAAGTTTCAAGTACAGTCCTTTTCCTCACTATCTGCACTTTTGATAAGAGAAGTGTGATTGTCCACAGATCATATGTTTGATAATACTACCACAGTGATTTGTTTAATTATTTCAAGGAAAGCCAAGGTCTTTGTTAAGAGACAGTAAATGGTCCTTTTGTATGCGAGGATGGAAATATTTGACACCTCATACAACAGATAAACATATAACAGACACTAAGAAGAGCTTTAGCTGCTAAGAATGTGCGGGAAGGTCTTGCTGGTGACCTTGTGACATAGGCTGACTGTCCCCAGGTAGTATTTCCACAGCAGATGGTACTGCATTCATAAAAAACAAGAAAATATGATGATAGAAAATTAATATTTTGTTCCTTATGAGGCAAAATGGCTTTGACCAGAAAAATGTAAAACAATTACACTGACCTTTGGCCTGCACTGGAGGCTCTGTTTTCTGTGTTTTCAAGCGCTCCATGTGCTCTACTGCCTAAAAGAGAAGATCAGTATATTAGAAAGTATTGAGGCGAGAGAAAACTAGCTTCAGACATTTCCATTATGTTTTAAAAAGGGAATATTTAGGGACAACAATATCAGCATAAGATAAAAGCAGCGGACGATAAATTAATCATATACACTCCTTTAAAAGTGAGGGGTTGGCAATATTACATTTACATTTAGCAGACGCTTTTATCCAAAGTGACAAATGAAGACAATAGAGTCAATCAAAATAACAAAAGAGCAACAATATGGAAGTGCTATGACAAGTTTATATATATATATATACTGTATATATATATATATATATATATTATATATATAGCAAATGGGGTCAAATACTTATTTCACTCATTAAAATGCAAATCAATGTATAACTTTTTTTTAAATGCATTTTTCTGGATATTTTTGTTGTTCTGTCTCTCACTGTTCAAATAAACCTACCATTAAAACTATAGACTGATCATTTCTTTGTCAGTGGGCAAATGCACAAAATCAGCAGGGGAGAATTATACACACACGCATATGCAGATATATATATATATATATAACTGCAAAAAAAGGTAAATGTAAATATTTAACCTTTTTAAGCCTTTTAAAACCTTTTAAAGGCTTTTAAAAGAAGAATTCTTATAAAAATATAAATGCCTTATTGACATTTCTGAGCAATGAAATGCATCCTTGCTTTCTAAAAATATTAATGTCTTTAAAAAAGTTTTATTTCCCATTACAGTTATGAGATTTCTTTCAATAATGGTAATGTGAATGGGGGGAGATATGAAAATATTGTCACAAAAAACATGACACAAAAACTAAGCTTCATCTACTTTAAGCATAATATAATTTTGTTTTTTTTTATTTGGGGGTAAAATACACTATACACATGTTCTTGACAGGTTTTATGAGATTTACCCATGAACTCATGTCAGATAAAAACATCTCTTAGTGGTTATATTTTCTGACAAATTAATTTCCATAAATTTCCTTGACTTTTCCAGTCATTTTTGATGACCAGGTAAATATTTCAATAGAGAGTGGACTTAAAGTCATATATTGAACAAAGAAATATCCATGACATTTCCGTGACCTTTTAAAATCTTATCAACTTCCATGACTCTTCCAGGTCTGCAAATTACACTTTTGAAATTCGCTCACATTTGGTGTTTTCCAGGACTGTGGGAACCTGTGTATTTTCCACTCAGTATCTGGCTGGTTTTTTCATTTATTTATTTGTTTCTCTTAAATGGTCGATTCGTTCAGGAAAGAAACACCGTCATGTTGCTCAGAGACGCAAAACAGTGCTGTGGCTTTGTTTGGAACCATTTTTGTCAAAATGGGTCTTATCAACTTCTTGTTTATTGAACTGTTGTATGAAATCAATATCACATTTGTGATTTTTGTGAAAATGGCACTCTTCATATGATATTGATTAACTATATGAAATTATATAAATATAAAAATTTTCTGCCCCCATATCTTTATTTCTGGGAGCATTAAATGCTTTTTTTTTTAAATGAATCATGCAGTGAAAGAACGCACTATAAATGAACACAGTCACTCTTATAATCTGTATGATAAATTAATCTCTGAAAGAATGGTCAATGTGAGATTAATGTTTTTATTGGAAAAAAGGGGACTGATAACTAGAGTATCCAAGCGGGTTTAGGAGAGGAAGAGGCAAAATGGATGCAGTATTGTACCCAGAGGACAAAGTAAGAAAAGCTCAGGTAAATAAAGAATCGTTATTAGCAGTATTGTTTGACCTGGAGAAGGTGTATGATATGTTATGGAGAGAGGGGTTAATGATTAAACTTCACAAAATGGGAGTGAGAGGAAAAGGAAAATTTTTTAACTGGATTTTAGACTTTTTAGAAGTTAAAATAGAAACAGAAATTTCAAGCAAACATGTTGTAGAAAATGGAACGCCACAAGGGAGTGTTATAAGTCCCACACTTTTTTTCTGTGATGATAAATTATATATTTAATAAAGTTCCATATGAGTAGATCATTATTTGCGGATGATGGGGCACTTTGGAAACGTGGGAAAAATGTGAAATACATGGTTAAGAAAATACAGGAAGGAATACAGCAGGTTGAAAGCTGGGGATTGGAATGGGGGTTTAAGTTTTCTGTGGAAAAGTCAAAAGTCATGGTTTTCTCTGAAAAGAAAAGGAAAGATATTAATCTGAATTTGTATAGGAATAACCTAGAAAGAGTTGAAAGTTTTCATTTTCATAAAAAACTCATATTAATCAAGTGGAGGACAAATCCAAAAAAATATTATGAGATGTTAAATATTATAAGATGTCTCACAAGGGTGGAATGGGAGCAGATTTTAATTAATTATATATATATATATATATATATATATATATATATATATATATATATATATATATATATATATATATATAATGTATGTTTCCCTTATAAGATCTAGAATGGATTATGGGAGAGTGGCATTTGGATCAGCAGCTAAAATCAGTATTAGCAAGGCTGGATAAACTACACCAGGCATTGAGATTATGTCTCGGAGCATATGGTTGAAAATACTGTATGAACATATGAACACAGTGAACACAGTGAACACATCCTTAATGCCTTTGACCCTACGTCAGAAGCAGTTGCTAGTGAATTACTGGATTAATCTGTGTGGGCATATAGTCACCCAACCAAAAGTTTATTGAAAGATTGTTGGGGAAAAAGGAAAAAAAAAAAAAAAGGTTCGGTTGGACTGGGGATGGTGCATCAATAGACTTGGGAGTTTATGGAAAGGAGTTTGGTAAAACTGTAGTATGGCGTAATACCACAATGTGGATGTTTGTTAAACCAGCAGTGGATTTGGAACTATTACAGATCAAGACAGAAAACAAACAAGTGGATTTGGTGAAAGAATTTGATAAATATGTGAATCAAAAATGCACACTATTTAAGCATATTTTTATAGGTGGATCAAAAGATCCGATAAAAAGAGTT
Organism: Barbus barbus; assembly: GCF_936440315.1. Classification (NCBI taxonomy): domain Eukaryota; kingdom Metazoa; phylum Chordata; class Actinopteri; order Cypriniformes; family Cyprinidae; genus Barbus; species Barbus barbus. The sequence continues at coordinate 15,783,862 of NC_136751.1, read as the reverse complement.
ACAGGAGTTGCAGTTGTAGTTCCTAGCCAGAAGAGTGAGATGTGCAGGAGGACATCTGATAACCTAAGTGTATATGCTGTTGAGATGTTTGCTATCTTGATGGTGATAGAATGAACGGAACACAATAAAGTAAACAGAGCTTTAATTTGTAGTGACTCTGTCTCTGTTCTGAGGAGTCTCAAGTCCGGTATATGGTTAAGAATCATCAGGAGCTTTTTCATGATATATTGTCTATTTATTCAAGAATAAAAAATAAAGCTTATGAAATTGTATTTATGTGGGTTCCAGCGCATGTTGGTATTCTAGGAAACGAAAAAGGAGATAAAATAGCTAAGCAAGCATCAGTCTTTCAAGATCAGAAGGAAAAAGTATTGTATGGGAAAATATAATTAAAGAATGGCAGCAGAGGTGGGATCAAGAACTAAAAGGAAGACATCTTTATGCATTAAAGAAAAGAGTTGGCACAGTGGAAAGTAGAGGGGAAAACAGGGCACAAAATATTTTATCTTACTTATTTTTAGCTAAGAGTTTTCTCTTAAAACCTATTCACAAAGCTGCTGAGACAAACTTTTACTAAGGAATAGAGAGAAGTCTTAAGCTAAGAGTAAGGGCAGGGTTGACCTCGTTGCTATGGATGATGTCAGCATGCTTACTAACTATGCACACAGTGATTGGCTGAAACAATTTTACTTAAGAATATTTTATTAAACTATATTTTATTAAACCAAATGAAATCAAAATTTCTACACACACCATGAACACACACCCGGAGCAGTGGGCAGCCATTTATGCTGCGGCGCCCGGGGAGCAGTTGGAGGTTCAGTGCCTCGCACGAGGGCACCTCAGTCGTGGTATTGAGGGTGGAGAGAGCGCTGGACATTCACTCCCCCCACCTACAATCCCTGCCAGAGCTGAGACTCGAACCCACAACCTTTGGATTACAAGTCCGACTCTCTAAACATTAGGCCACAACTTCCAACAGAGTGCAAGAAGCAAGTGTCCATCTCATAGTCCAAATCACTGAAATCAAAGTTCAGTATTACAGTGTAAGAATGACAACATATCCACTTGTTCTAGTCTACTACTAAAATTATAATCCAAAAATTATTTTTAAAGGAGTATTTACCAGAAATATTATTTAAAATAATTTATTTAGGAGAAAAAAGTATATGTGCAGTATATCTGGGGGAATATATATATATATATATTAAATAAAATCAATTAATTGGAGATGCTTTTGATTATTAAAATTTAATGGAACCGTTAAAATGGAATGCAGAAAATAATAGCAAACAGAATTTGGTAAAGATAAAACTGTAAAACTCAATTAATTAGACAGGCTTTTTCACTAGTAAAATTTAATTTAACCATTAAAACAGAGTATAGAAAAATTAAAATGGAAAAAATCTGAATTTGGAAATAAAACGTATTTCATAGGGCCCTATAATAATTGATTTTAATACATTTGTGGTAATATAAATAGATGTAAGTGAACAATAGCCTTTAAAATGACTTAAAATACTTATATAATAGCAATGAGGCAATAATAATTAGTTCAAATAAAGTATCAAAAGCAAGAAATCATATGGTTTTCTCAAATCTGTTAAAATACATAATGTATTCTAAACAATAGAGCTAATGTAGATTACGCATTATAACAAAGGCCTGCAGGGGCGCCAACAGCCTGACGGTTTTTACACATTACTGTGCGATCTAATCCGCGTTTAATATTGACCAAACACCATTTAATTCAAATGTCCAGTTAATCTTTAATATTTAGCCATTTATTTAGGACAGAAACTTTATATCCACTGTAATTAAATGAATATGTGGACATCAAAACGTGTAAACTCAGAGTGAGGGTTTGAGCTTTTATTTTGAATGCACAATGTATTCTCCTGTGTTTGCTGTAGATTTATAAATGGTTTACCTCACAAATCTGATGAAATGGCGCATGTTGCATTCCCAGATGAACTTCATAATAAACACAAACTCACAACAACATGCAGAGATGGAGCTTGAGACGCTCCACATGTAAATGATAACAGTTTCTGTGGAGCTACTGTGAATGGAGCCACTGTGTGACGCACGTACTTAAAGGGATAGTTCACCCAAAAATGAAAATTCTGTCATTAATTACTCACCCTCATGTCATTCCAAACCCATAAGACCTCCATTCATCTTTGGAACACAAATTAAGATATTTTCTCCCATAGACAGAATGGGACACGATCAAGGTCCAGAGAAGTACAAAAATGTACTGTCGTGAATGTGCGTCCCCAAGAGAAACAGTAGAGACGAAAATGTAGAATAAAATTGTTATTTTTGTTTTCTTTGTGCAAAAATATTCTCGTGGCTTTGTAAAATTACAGTTGAAAGACTGATGTCACTTGGATTACTTTGTTGATCATCTTGGTACTTCTCTGGACCTTGATCGTGTAAGGACCCTTGCTGTCCATTTTTGATTCCATGAAAAATATATTAATTTGTGTTTTCCGAAGACGAACAGAGGTTTTACAGGTTTGAAACGACATGAAGGTGAGTAATTAATGACAGAATTTTCATTTTTGGGTGAGCTATCCCTTTAACCTACACGCATGTAAATAATTAAAGCGCATACTGTATTAAAACTGCATTGCATATAATTATTTAATTAACTCGTATCATTTGTGAATTCACAATTATGCTTAATTATGATTTTTAAATGGGTTTAATATATCATGCAGCCTTGGAAAACAGTCTAATAATGTGTTTTATGGATTCTCGTCTGTGAAATGCGGCACTTCTGGTATTTTGCCGTTTAGTCGACGCCAGCAAAATGAAATTGAGGATTTTTTTTTAATTGAAGAGTCGAATAAAATCGACGAATCGCGATAGTCCTACACTCAATTGAAAACAAAATTTAAGGAAAAATTCAATTAATTTCATAGGGCCCCAAATTAAAAGGTAGGTTAATTGGTGGAGTTTGTAAGGCTGGTGCCAATATGTCTGATCAACCCCTCGATGAAACAAAAGGCCCTCCTGAAAATTAACACTTGAACTATCTCCTGCATATGTAAAAGGAACTTCAGAGACGCAGCACACAGTGCAGCTCACTCTTCACACACACTATCTCCACTTCACCCCCCTCCTCCTCCTCACCTAAAATACACTGAAAACCTATGCAATGTTATGTATGTACAAGAAGTAACTATGCATGTTTGATATAATTTAAAGTGTCTCCGTGCGCCTGGTAAAATGGTCTCATTCTCCCAACCATAATGAAAAGCTAAAAGAAATGATAAAATATGAGAAAAGTGATGTGTCTCTTAAAAGGTGTTTCCCTCCCCCAGATCCTCCATTCAGACTACACCTCCTGTATGTAAAACAAGAACCCATTTAAGTACAAATTCTGATCTCACAGTGTGAATCCCTCAACAGGGAACAAAAATGTAATTATAATGACAGACGCCACCATTTGGTAAGAAAATTGAGTTATCTGGGTATATAAGGAAAAGGTGCAGAAAAGTTTGGGGAGTCTGTAGGTTGACTTCCCAGACAAACGCTGTGTGTAGTTTTGTTGACAGGTAATAATTTCTACAAATTCCTCTATTTCTGAATTGTTGTTATGACATGTTCAACTGATGATTTTATTCTTATGAATTGGATTTTGAATTATTGCTTCATTACTTGGTCAATAAATTGTAAACATTTGATTGTATTCTGACCGACTCTGAGATTTGTTTTTCCCAAGTAGATTATCGGATTCGTATATTTCCACAAGTTTGCGTCAGAGATTAGTGACGACTAATACCCGATATCTAAATTCAAGTGTGCTTGGATGAGGAGACGAGTAAGTTTCTGTCTAGAATCAGCAGATGCTGTTTGATCAGCCTAGATCTGAATGCGTCGATGACCTCTGTTCTAATTTAATGTTACTTTAGATAAGTTTACGTGGAACAAGCCACGAGCTTGGCCAAAACAAAGCCATTTTGAAGAAAGGTAAAGTTGATCGACTAACATCTTTAAATGGTGGTCAAAAAGAAGACTCTACTAAACTAAACGATTGAATTAAGTTCCTGAGGGGCATCCAAGGGGGCTATGTATTACATATCTTTGATTGGGCACGTGGGAATACGGCAAATCTCAGATATTTAGCCAAATACCTCTGTTTTGGGTCATTGGAACTGACGAAATTGTGCCGGAGACCTGGTGAGGAACTCGAAGCAATATAGTTTCCTGATCTAAGCGGGTGAAATATAATCAGAGTTTAACAGAATAATCAAATATTCGTTCACTTTAATGATGCACAGATATCATTAAAACCTTTTCATTTATGGAGTCAGATGTAACAACGAGCTATTACATGTGAAAGAAATATATTGCATTTAATCTTGTTGTGTTGCGAAAAGGAAAGACAAGCAATAGGCAGAGAAACCTTCCTCGTATTATTGGGAACCCCCATTGGACCAATAGACGAGCCCTACAAGTTTAATTGAGAACAAACAAGTTGTTTTTATTCTCAAGGTCTATCAAACATGTGGAGACCATTTCCTTCCCCATTAATTGCAAATTAATATTGTAATATATATTGATTTTGAATGATAATGAAAAAAAACATATATCATATTCTATTCACATTATATTACATACACACACTATATTCATAATATTTTGGGCCATATTGCCATTACATTGTAATGATTTTAAAAAATTACATGGAAAAAGTCTTGCACTCGCTCGCAAAACGATGGAAATACAGTGGTTTAGTTGTGATGTCAAAACCCGGAAGACTAATTTGCCGCTGGTTCCCTCAAGATTTTCCTGTTTTTTAATAACCTAAAAATAACCTATACAGTATATTCCCTAATGGTTATTTTTATGGTTTTATTTGCAACCATTAAATAACATTCCCAGAACGTTGCAGGGTGGTTATTTTTAAAATAGCCTAAAACTTATATATAACTTAGAACATTTCCTAATGTTTATTCTTAGGTTATTTTTATAACCCTATAAAACATCTTTCCAATGAAAACGTTGTGTATATTTGTGTAATGACCTACACACCCTGAAATTAGTTTAATACAGCATTTACTAAAATACAGAAATTAGATCAATCAAAATGCATTTTAAAGTAGAATATTAAGCCAGGGTTAAGCATAGAGGGATAACAGAAATCATAAATTTGTGGGTTTGTTTCATCTTCATTTCTGTGCTTGCGAAATTGAAATATTAACGGTCATTTCATTTTGCTGGTTGACTGTTCGTTTATCTATCTCTTTATTGAATAATTACTTAAAATCAGGTGTGTAGCCATCATTTCAGAAGTGAGGAAATGTCGAATAAAATATCTACCTACCTACTTACGTTTTATTGATTGATTTATTGATTAATTGGCTAAGTTAACAAATACAGTACACTGCTGGACAATAACCAGTAATTTGTATTCTATAGTTTTATTTTCTATATTTACCTAATGACAATTTTATGATTAGTTTATATACAAAAAAGTTTTGTATTGTACAATTTCTACTATAATAAATGCTATGCCAGTCAGCACTGCATTGTTCATATACTTCATTTATTACCTGGAGATGACTTGGAAAACACACATAAATCATATATTTATGTTCATTGTCTTAACGTTTCATCAGTCAAAACGTTTCTGATTTTTATTCAGCTTATCTACAGGGATCGCAGTACGCCTTTGGCCATATTAGGGATTTCCTTACATCATAAATTATTACTTCTATGAGTCCGTTTTGGACTTTCTGCATAAGAACGCCCTTCGGCTTCGAGTATGAATGAAACATACAGTGCATGAGAGTGTTTAGCAGTCTGTGATGATCACATCGCCTCATTTTGGATACAAGTAAAATGTCAGGTCATGCATAGACTATGTTTTCTCTTTGCATTTAAATCTAGATTTATTCACACAAGTCCTTGTAAACCTCTATGTGAAAACATTTGCCTGAAAAAAGGTCCCCTCGCTTATTCTACGCCCATGGTTAAAATTAATATAGTTATGAGAGTAAAATTCAGAGGGATTTGACATGCCTAACTAAAGAGAATGTTATGTTAATCGAGAAGTTTTTTGTTTACGAAGAATGTCCCGATGCAATCTGTACACTTCAGTGGTAATAAATTAATACTGATATCCTACTTTAAGTAATTGTTTATTCGTTTTTTAATATCTGTGAATAAATATCATGTCCCGATCAGGTTTTTTGTGCCCCGGATCTGATCAGAGTCATTAAATATTGAGTATCTGCCGATACAGAGTCCCGATCCGATTCTTGTATATTCCTAGTGTCTAGTACACAATTCAAGTACATTAAAGTTATTAAAATCAATCCAATGCATACAGAGTTGTGCAGAGAGTTAAATATTTCTGCAGTTGAGCCCAGTTGGATATAGGCTAAAGTATTAAAGGCATCATGTTTTATCAATTTTTTATTATTATTATTTACATTTAGATGTCACTGAGAAAAGATAGGCTACCAAATATGGGGGTTTAGGGTTTTCCTCTTTAGGTCTTTCCCGATATTCTCAGTTTGCACATATATCTACATTTCTGCATAAATATGACCCAAAACATAATCTGATTGCATAAAAACTAAACTAAAAAAACTAAAACTAAAAACTAAACTAACTAAAAAAAATGGCATTACAACCCCCCCCCAAAAAAATGCTCCTGTAAATCACTCTAAGGAGTCAAATATTACCTTGTAATGGGAAGGCTAATTTTTGTTATTGATCAGAAGGTACTCCTGATTTTTTTTTTTTTTCAGAAGGTACTCCAGAATTTCTTTCAAATGGGCTCACCCTAGGGGCACTACACTGTGTTAATCCAGGCCTGCTCTCACTGCATCCGTGTACTCTCACCTAAATCCCCATTCACACGCTGTATGTAGATAGACTCTGTACTGTGAAGATGCTCTGGGCCAAATAGCATATACCCGGGCTGAGGGGGGTCCCCGGTGATGCCGGAAATATTAACTGCACTGCCATCCTTATATGTCCTATGCAAGAAGTGTCAAAACGCTCCAAAATATAGCCACCTTGTGGAACAAGTGATTTGTGCAAACAAATTAAATGCGCACGTGCGACCTGTGCGTGTGGTTACAAAAATCGGGTGATGTGCGTACATGTCATTACAAGCAGTGTTGTGCAAGTTACTTCCAAACTGTAATATTATAGATTACCCGTTACATTTAAAAGTAATTCCTTACCTTACAATATTACTGTCTCAGAATTGTAATGCGTTAGCTACATGACTCCTGTATTACTTTTGAGTTACTTTCACCAAAATAACTACAGAATTAGAACATTCTAAAATTACAAAATGTACTGCAGAGCATTTTACATCCAGTAGAGGGCGATATGGTGTAGCATGTGGGCTATTCAGGCTACTAACAATACAGGTCCTTTTCAAAAAATTAGCATATTGTGATAAAGTTCATTATTTTCTGTAATGTACTGATAAACATTAGACTTTCATATGTTTTAGATTCATTACAACACAACTGAAGTAGTTCAAGCCTTTTATTGTTTTAATATTGATGATTTTGGCATACAGCTCATGAAAACCCAAAATTCCTATCTCAAAAAATTAGCATATTTCATCCGACCAATAAAAGAAAAGTGTTTTTAATACAAAAAAAGTCAACCTTCAAATAATTATGTTCAGTTATGCACTCAATACTTGGTCGGGAATCCTTTTGCAGAAATGACTGCTTCAATGCGGCGTGGCATGGAGGCAATCAGCCTGTGGCACTGCTGAGGTGTTATGGAGGCCCAGGATGCTTCGATAGCGGCCTTAAGCTCATCCAGAGTGTTGGGTCTTGCGTCTCTCAACTTTCTCTTCACAATATCCCACAGATTCTCTATGGGGTTCAGGTCAGGAGAGTTGGCAGGCCAATTGAGCACAGTAATACCATGGTCAGTAAACCATTTACCAGTGGTTTTGGCACTGTGAGCAGGTGCCAGGTCGTGCTGAAAAATGAAATCTTCATCTCCATAAAGCTTTTCAGCAGATGGAAGCATGAAGTGCTCCAAAATCTCCTGATAGCTAGCTGCATTGACCCTGCCCTTGATAAAACACAGTGGACCAACACCAGCAGCTGACATGGCACCCCAGACCATCACTGACTGTGGGTACTTGACACTGGACTTCAGGCATTTTGGCATTTCCCTCTCCCCAGTCTTCCTCCAGACTCTGGCACCTTGATTTCCGAATGACATGCAAAATTTGCTTTCATCCAAAAGAAGTACTTTGGACCACTGAGCAACAGTCCAGTGCTGCTTCTCTGTAGCCCAGGTCAGGCGCTTCTGCCGCTGTTTCTGGTTCAAAAGTGGCTTGACCTGGGGAATGCGGTACCTGTAGCCCATTTCCTGCACACGCCTGTACACGGTGGCTCTGGATGTTTCTACTCCAGACTCAGTCCACTGCTTCCGCAGGTCCCCCAAGGTCTGGAATCGGTCCTGCCACACTTTTTCCTTCCCACAGACTTCCCACTGAGGTGCCTTGATACAGCACTCTGGGAACAGCCTATTCGTTCAGAAATTTCTTTCTGTGTCTTACCCTCTTGCTTGAGGGTGTCAATGATGGCCTTCTGGACAGCAGTCAGGTCGGCAGTCTTACCCATGATTGCGGTTTTGAGTAATGAACCAGGCTGGGAGTTTTTAAAAGCCTCAGGAATCTTTTGCAGGTGCTTAAAGTTAATTAGTTGATTCAGATGATTAGGTTAATAGCTTGTTTAGAGAACCTTTTCATGATATGCTAATTTTTTGAGATAGGAATTTTGGGTTTTCATGAGCTGTATGCCAAAATCATCAATATTAAAACAATAAAAGGCTTGAACTACTTCAGTTGTGTTGTAATGAATCTAAAATATATGAAAGTCTAATGTTTATCAGTACATTACAGAAGATAATGAACTTTATCACAATATGCTAATTTTTTGAAAAGTACCTGTATAAGTTATAATTGGCAAAGTGAAGGCTCGAGATAATGCAAGAAAGGATGACCGCCAGAATCCCAAACGATCCAAGTCTGTTAAAAGTATGGTAGAGGTAAAGTGATTATCTGGCAATATCTGTGAATAGCTTGGATCTATTCCTATTAGACACAACAAGACTATATGTAAACTCTAATGCCATGACAAGATGCAATTTGTTTTCTTTTCATATTGTTGCCATTATTTTATCCTCTTTGAATTCAAGAGGTTCGCTGACAAACTCGAAGTAATGCGCATACTTCCATCTCGCGAATGTACAGTCTTCTGCCATCTTCACCCATTAGTGATGGGTCGTTCTTGAATGATTCAAATCTTTAATGTGACTCGAGAAGAACGAGTCGTCTCGGGGAGTGATTCGTTCAGTCGCGCATGCGCAACATCCTATAGGTTCTGCACTGAATTAGTTCACCTGTTTCGAGTCTTCGGGTTTTTCGAGTCGTTCGTTCATCACGTGACAGCCCCATATGCTTAATCTATGCAGTCTGAGCCGGAAAGAAAATTGATTAGTTCATCTATCGAGTCTTCGGGTATGAACTAATCAATTCTCTTTCCGGCTCTGACTGCATTGGTTAAGTTTATGGGGTTGTAACGTGATGAACGAACGACTCAAAACCAAAGACTAAGGTAAGATAAGAGGTGAGGTGACTAAGGTCAGATAAGAGGTGAGGTGAGCTAATCATAGACTAAAGACCCAGGTAAACAACAAATTATTTTGTTTTCTGTTTCTTATACCATTATAGTTTTGTATTGTTTGTAGTGTGATCAACGTTTGCATAAGTAGTAGATGTGTTAGGGAAGTAGCATGTAACATTTTAATTATATTTTGTTAAAATGAACGAAATGACTCGAAAAAATATTAGTTCATTTTGCTGAACGAGACTCAAAGGTCAGAGTCAGTAAAATGATCCGAACTTCCCATCACTATCACCCATTAACCGCTTTTCCACTGGCCAGTGTGAGCCGGGGCTTACAGCGAGCCGGGTGGGGCTAATAGCCTCGCACCTGGAACACAGGGGCCGAAATCATGCCGCGTTTCCACGGTCGGGCCAGTAGCCTCGCGGCATTCCTGTAAAACCCAGCCTAAACACACCTTCACTGGACTATGTCACACAATGCAAAGTTCCACCAGCGAGAGGGAGATGAATGAAATAAATCGCTAAACAAATATATCAGCTGTGTAGTTGTTTAGTCTTTATTTACAAACTTGGACACCACACGCGGCTATTGACTGACCACGAACAGGAAATAGAACTTACTTGTGGCATTTTTGATTCGTTAATGTCTTGCGGTCTTGCTGTTTTTTTTCTCTTTGAACAATACAATGTTGGGCTAAAAGTGTGTTGTAATGCAAGCGTTACTGAACATGTTATGTTTGTATACCGATATGAAGGATTAAAACCTGCTATTCATATCCATATTTCCCAAAGCAGTTCATAATAGACAGTTCTATAATTACCTTTTGAATAGATGCCAAACAAAGTTTCATATCCTTCCTCCCGGTGTCTGTCCTGGCTCAGCGAGTTCAGACCACTTGAAGCTCGAAACAAGGATTTATTCAGGTTCTGATAACTAGTTATTTAATAATTAATTACTCAGAAGCTGTGTGTAAAAGTTTGACGAATCACCAATACAATGGTTTTGTTTTATTTAAAAACAGTAACTCATAAGCAAATAACAAAATAACAAGCCAGAAGTCTTCACCACGGAATGCCGGCCTTGTACATCCGTTTCATAAGCATTTTATAGCCTTGCATATCATTTGCATTAATCTCTCCCACAATTCCTCTCCTCTGCCTCTGTCTGTGCCTGCCCCCACCTCCGTTCAGACAGGTAATGTAACCTTTACCATAGAGGCTTCTCAAGGCAGAGTCAAAAGTTCAAACAAAAAAATTATAACATCTCTAGACAGCAAGCCATGGTCAGACCGTCATATACACTGAGAAACTGCAGACAACCTGAGAATCTACAGGTCTCAGTTAACATGTTAAATGATAAAGTCTGTGACGGTACAATTAGAAAACAACAAAAACAGACAAGTATGGCATGGTTGGAAGGGTTGCCAGAAGAAAGCCTCTTTTCTTTAAAAAGAACATGTCAGGATAGCTTGGGTTTGCAAAGTTGCATCTGAACAAACCACAAGACTTTTAGAACAAAAGAACTGTCCTTTTAACAGATGAGATCAAATGATCCCAAGCACACCAGAAAATCTACAATTGAACAGCTGAAAAAGAAAAGAATCAAGGTGTTGCGATAGCCCAGTCAAAGTCCATAAACCAATGGCCACAAACCTCAATAAACTGGAGCAACGTTGAAGAGAAGAGGGGGACAAAATTCCTCCAGAATGATGTGAGCAGGGGCGTGTCTAGAGCATTTTAAATGGGGGGCCAGTCTGGGGCACTGCCTTAAAAGAGGGTGGCCGGGGGGAGGGGTTGGATACACAATGTTAATAGGCCTATATTATATAGGCTATTAATTGCACAGTGTGAGATTCATTGGTCCTCACAGAACTTTGTGAGATCGCAATGAACAAAGAGTGACAGCTTTATTGGTTATGAGCACTCTTTGCGAGCTTTCTAAGCAATCCATTTAAAATGTAGAACTTTGTTTTTGGCCCACACACACGTTGCAAAGTTTTGGGAATAACATCTGCATATTTATGCGGGATTCGCTCTCGAAGTAGCAGCATATTGATAGCAATAGAAGGGACAGAATATGTGAAAATATGCATTAAGAGAGCACCCCCACTTATTTCAGAAGCAGCCTTAGTGATTACTTCTGGAACCTGGTTGATTTGCTTCTATAACTATATACAAAAACAACAAAATACAAATGTACTACATAAAATAATTTAATAAATGCATATTTACAATTTAAGCACTTAACTAAAATAAGTATTAATAAAATTAATAACTAGAGAAGGCTAACTATATTCAGCTTGCTTCCATTTAGTGAGAAAAGCCTACTCTTCACTTGAATTAGAAAAAAAAAGCTTTTCTGGTCTTCAGTGATGCGAGGATAACGTTTGAGCATACTCACAATATCTGAGTGAGACCCGAGCCAATTCATAAAAGAACAATGTAGATTTAAAAGCACAAGTCCAGTTTTGTGCGAGTGAAGGAAATCCGCTTGCGAGTGGAGAGATTCGTGCTCGCGCATTACATGATCGCGTAACATTATGCGCTCTCGACATTTGTCATTTAGATCACGCTAAAATGCCTAAAATTAATAAAGAAGAGAAGAAAGCGGCCCTAGGCAGCTGCCTACACATGCCAAGATACGCCAGATGCAGTTAGAAATTAACTAAAAACAAGCCTATCGCAAGACATCTGGTAGGGGGGGGCACCTGGGGTGGCCAACCAAATTTCAGTGGGGGCTGGTGCCACCCCTGGCCACCACATAGACACGCCCCTGGATGTGAGAGACTTATAAAGTCATACAGAAAATGATTACTTCAAGTTATTGCAGCTAAAAGTGGATCTACAACTTGAATCATAGACTGTCCTTAGTTTGTCACCAATGGCTTTTCCATATTGGCTTTATTTTTGCTTAATAAATAATGACACGGTGTGATATGTCATGTGCTGTTGTTCAGGTTTTATTTTCCAAATTTTAAGACCTGCCAAGAACCAGATGTTTTTTTAGGGAAAACCATGGAAATAAATAGGGTGTCTTTTCTTTTTCACATGACTGTGTATGTATGCATATATGGAATATATGTGACACTGCACCACAAAACCAGTCATAAGGGTACATTTTTTGAAAATTATATTTATACATCTGAAAGCTGAACAAATAAGCTTTCCTTTAATGTATGGTTTGTTGGGATAGGACAATATTTGGCCGAGATACAACTATCTGGAATCTGAGGGTGCAAAAAAATAAAATACTGAGAAAATTGCCTTTAAAGTTCTCCAAATGAATTTAGCAATGCATATTACTAATAAAAAAATAAGTTTTGATATATTTACTGTAAGCAATTACAAAATATCTTGGAACATGATCTTTACTTAATATCCTAATGATTTTTGGCATAAAAGAAGAGCGTCTCAGGTTACGTATGTAACCATGGTTCCCTGAGAAGGGAACAAGACACTGCATCCTCTAGAGGTTGCTATGGGGTGTGGCCAGTGTCTGAAGCATACATCTAAACAAGACAATAACATTGGCCGGCAACAGCCTATGCCGTCACTACCGGCGTGACCACAGTATAAAAGGGCGCCGAGAGAACACGTCATCTGCTTCTTCATCTGAAGCTCGCGTCTGCATGGAAAAAAGAGAGGACACAGCGTCTTGTTCCCTTCTAAGGGAACCATGGTTACACACATAACCTGAGATCTTCCCTTCCGAGGGAACTTTGAACTGTGTCCTCTAGAGGTTACTATAGGGAACGGTATACCCATGCTGCCATGCTGAGGGGAGTGCATGCCAAGCACCAACGCGAGCACCAACGTCGCGTTTAGCCACAGCCATATCACCCTGATCTTATCACACCCTACTTATTTTTAGCTAAGAGTTTTCTCTTAAAACCTATTCACAAAGCTGCTGAGACAAACTTTTACTAAGGAATAGAGAGAAGTCTTAAGCTAAGAGTAAGGGCAGGGTTGACCTCGTTGCTATGGATGATGTCAGCATGCTTACTAACTATGCACACAGTGATTGGCTGAAACAATTTTACTTAAGAATATTTTATTAAACTATATTTTATTAAACCAAATGAAATCAAAATTTCTACACACACCATGAACACACACCCGGAGCAGTGGGCAGCCATTTATGCTGCGGCGCCCGGGGAGCAGTTGGAGGTTCAGTGCCTCGCACGAGGGCACCTCAGTCGTGGTATTGAGGGTGGAGAGAGCGCTGGACATTCACTCCCCCCACCTACAATCCCTGCCAGAGCTGAGACTCGAACCCACAACCTTTGGATTACAAGTCCGACTCTCTAAACATTAGGCCACAACTTCCAACAGAGTGCAAGAAGCAAGTGTCCATCTCATAGTCCAAATCACTGAAATCAAAGTTCAGTATTACAGTGTAAGAATGACAACATATCCACTTGTTCTAGTCTACTACTAAAATTATAATCCAAAAATTATTTTTAAAGGAGTATTTACCAGAAATATTATTTAAAATAATTTATTTAGGAGAAAAAAGTATATGTGCAGTATATCTGGGGGAATATATATATATATATATTAAATAAAATCAATTAATTGGAGATGCTTTTGATTATTAAAATTTAATGGAACCGTTAAAATGGAATGCAGAAAATAATAGCAAACAGAATTTGGTAAAGATAAAACTGTAAAACTCAATTAATTAGACAGGCTTTTTCACTAGTAAAATTTAATTTAACCATTAAAACAGAGTATAGAAAAATGAAAATGGAAAAAATCTGAATTTGGAAATAAAACGTATTTCATAGGGCCCTATAATAATTGATTTTAATACATTTGTGGTAATATAAATAGATGTAAGTGAACAATAGCCTTTAAAATGACTTAAAATACTTATATAATAGCAATGAGGCAATAATAATTAGTTCAAATAAAGTATCAAAAGCAAGAAATCATATGGTTTTCTCAAATCTGTTAAAATACATAATGTATTCTAAACAATAGAGCTAATGTAGATTACGCATTATAACAAAGGCCTGCAGGGGCGCCAACAGCCTGACGGTTTTTACACATTACTGTGCGATCTAATCCGCGTTTAATATTGACCAAACACCATTTAATTCAAATGTCCAGTTAATCTTTAATATTTAGCCATTTATTTAGGACAGAAACTTTATATCCACTGTAATTAAATGAATATGTGGACATCAAAACGTGTAAACTCAGAGTGAGGGTTTGAGCTTTTATTTTGAATGCACAATGTATTCTCCTGTGTTTGCTGTAGATTTATAAATGGTTTACCTCACAAATCTGATGAAATGGCGCATGTTGCATTCCCAGATGAACTTCATAATAAACACAAACTCACAACAACATGCAGAGATGGAGCTTGAGACGCTCCACATGTAAATGATAACAGTTTCTGTGGAGCTACTGTGAATGGAGCCACTGTGTGACGCACGTACTTAAAGGGATAGTTCACCCAAAAATGAAAATTCTGTCATTAATTACTCACCCTCATGTCATTCCAAACCCGTAAGACCTCCATTCATCTTTGGAACACAAATTAAGATATTTTCTCCCATAGACAGAATGGGACACGATCAAGGTCCAGAGAAGTACAAAAATGTACTGTCGTGAATGTGCGTCCCCAAGAGAAACAGTAGAGACGAAAATGTAGAATAAAATTGTTATTTTTGTTTTCTTTGTGCAAAAATATTCTCGTGGCTTTGTAAAATTACAGTTGAAAGACTGATGTCACTTGGATTACTTTGTTGATCATCTTGGTACTTCTCTGGACCTTGATCGTGTAAGGACCCTTGCTGTCCATTTTTGATTCCATGAAAAATATATTAATTTGTGTTTTCCGAAGACGAACAGAGGTTTTACAGGTTTGAAACGACATGAAGGTGAGTAATTAATGACAGAATTTTCATTTTTGGGTGAGCTATCCCTTTAACCTACACGCATGTAAATAATTAAAGCGCATACTGTATTAAAACTGCATTGCATATAATTATTTAATTAACTCGTATCATTTGTGAATTCACAATTATGCTTAATTATGATTTTTAAATGGGTTTAATATATCATGCAGCCTTGGAAAACAGTCTAATAATGTGTTTTATGGATTCTCGTCTGTGAAATGCGGCACTTCTGGTATTTTGCCGTTTAGTCGACGCCAGCAAAATGAAATTGAGGATTTTTTTTTAATTGAAGAGTCGAATAAAATCGACGAATCGCGATAGTCCTACACTCAATTGAAAACAAAATTTAAGGAAAAATTCAATTAATTTCATAGGGCCCCAAATTAAAAGGTAGGTTAATTGGTGGAGTTTGTAAGGCTGGTGCCAATATGTCTGATCAACCCCTCGATGAAACAAAAGGCCCTCCTGAAAATTAACACTTGAACTATCTCCTGCATATGTAAAAGGAACTTCAGAGACGCAGCACACAGTGCAGCTCACTCTTCACACACACTATCTCCACTTCACCCCCCTCCTCCTCCTCACCTAAAATACACTGAAAACCTATGCAATGTTATGTATGTACAAGAAGTAACTATGCATGTTTGATATAATTTAAAGTGTCTCCGTGCGCCTGGTAAAATGGTCTCATTCTCCCAACCATAATGAAAAGCTAAAAGAAATGATAAAATATGAGAAAAGTGATGTGTCTCTTAAAAGGTGTTTCCCTCCCCCAGATCCTCCATTCAGACTACACCTCCTGTATGTAAAACAAGAACCCATTTAAGTACAAATTCTGATCTCACAGTGTGAATCCCTCAACAGGGAACAAAAATGTAATTATAATGACAGACGCCACCATTTGGTAAGAAAATTGAGTTATCTGGGTATATAAGGAAAAGGTGCAGAAAAGTTTGGGGAGTCTGTAGGTTGACTTCCCAGACAAACGCTGTGTGTAGTTTTGTTGACAGGTAATAATTTCTACAAATTCCTCTATTTCTGAATTGTTGTTATGACATGTTCAACTGATGATTTTATTCTTATGAATTGGATTTTGAATTATTGCTTCATTACTTGGTCAATAAATTGTAAACATTTGATTGTATTCTGACCGACTCTGAGATTTGTTTTTCCCAAGTAGATTATCGGATTCGTATATTTCCACAAGTTTGCGTCAGATATTAGTGACGACTAATACCCGATATCTAAATTCAAGTGTGCTTGGATGAGGAGACGAGTAAGTTTCTGTCTAGAATCAGCAGATGCTGTTTGATCAGCCTAGATCTGAATGCGTCGATGACCTCTGTTCTAATTTAATGTTACTTTAGATAAGTTTACGTGGAACAAGCCACGAGCTTGGCCAAAACAAAGCCATTTTGAAGAAAGGTAAAGTTGATCGACTAACATCTTTAAATGGTGGTCAAAAAGAAGACTCTACTAAACTAAACGATTGAATTAAGTTCCTGAGGGGCATCCAAGGGGGCTATGTATTACATATCTTTGATTGGGCACGTGGGAATACGGCAAATCTCAGATATTTAGCCAAATACCTCTGTTTTGGGTCATTGGAACTGACGAAATTGTGCCGGAGACCTGGTGAGGAACTCGAAGCAATATAGTTTCCTGATCTAAGCGGGTGAAATATAATCAGAGTTTAACAGAATAATCAAATATTCGTTCACTTTAATGATGCACAGATATCATTAAAACCTTTTCATTTATGGAGTCAGATGTAACAACGAGCTATTACATGTGAAAGAAATATATTGCATTTAATCTTGTTGTGTTGCGAAAAGGAAAGACAAGCAATAGGCAGAGAAACCTTCCTCGTATTATTGGGAACCCCCATTGGACCAATAGACAAGCCCTACAAGTTTAATTGAGAACAAACAAGTTGTTTTTATTCTCAAGGTCTATCAAACATGTGGAGACCATTTCCTTCCCCATTAATTGCAAATTAATATTGTAATATATATTGATTTTGAATGATAATGAAAAAAAACATATATCATATTCTATTCACATTATATTACATACACACACTATATTCATAATATTTTGGGCCATATTGCCATTACATTGTAATGATTTTAAAAAATTACATGGAAAAAGTCTTGCACTCGCTCGCAAAACGATGGAAATACAGTGGTTTAGTTGTGATGTCAAAACCCGGAAGACTAATTTGCCGCTGGTTCCCTCAAGATTTTCCTGTTTTTTAATGACCTAAAAATAACCTATACAGTATATTCCCTAATGGTTATTTTTATGGTTTTATTTGCAACCATTAAATAACATTCCCAGAACGTTGCAGGGTGGTTATTTTTAAAATAGCCTAAAACTTATATATAATTTAGAACATTTCCTAATGTTTATTCTTAGGTTATTTTTATAACCCTATAAAACATCTTTCCAATGAAAACGTTGTGTATATTTGTGTAATGACCTACACACCCTGAAATTAGTTTAATACAGCATTTACTAAAATACAGAAATTAGATCAATCAAAATGCATTTTAAAGTAGAATATTAAGCCAGGGTTAAGCATAGAGGGATAACAGAAATCATAAATTTGTGGGTTTGTTTCATCTTCATTTCTGTGCTTGCGAAATTGAAATATTAACGGTCATTTCATTTTGCTGGTTGACTGTTCGTTTATCTATCTCTTTATTGAATAATTACTTAAAATCAGGTGTGTAGCCATCATTTCAGAAGTGAGGAAATGTCGAATAAAATATCTACCTACCTACTTACGTTTTATTGATTGATTTATTGATTAATTGGCTAAGTTAACAAATACAGTACACTGCTGGACAATAACCAGTAATTTGTATTCTATAGTTTTATTTTCTATATTTACCTAATGACAATTTTATGATTAGTTTATATACAAAAAAGTTTTGTATTGTACAATTTCTACTATAATAAATGCTATGCCAGTCAGCACTGCATTGTTCATATACTTCATTTATTACCTGGAGATGACTTGGAAAACACACATAAATCATATATTTATGTTCATTGTCTTAACGTTTCATCAGTCAAAACGTTTCTGATTTTTATTCAGCTTATCTACAGGGATCGCAGTACGCCTTTGGCCATATTAGGGATTTCCTTACATCATAAATTATTACTTCTATGAGTCCGTTTTGGACTTTCTGCTTAAGAACGCCCTTCGGCTTCGAGTATGAATGAAACATACAGTGCATGAGAGTGTTTAGCAGTCTGTGATGATCACATCGCCTCATTTTGGATACAAGTAAAATGTCAGGTCATGCATAGACTATGTTTTCTCTTTGCATTTAAATCTAGATTTATTCACACAAGTCCTTGTAAACCTCTATGTGAAAACATTTGCCTGAAAAAAGGTCCCCTCGCTTATTCTACGCCCATGGTTAAAATTAATATAGTTATGAGAGTAAAATTCAGAGGGATTTGACATGCCTAACTAAAGAGAATGTTATGTTAATCGAGAAGTTTTTTGTTTACGAAGAATGTCCTGATGCAATCTGTACACTTCAGTGGTAATAAATTAATACTGATATCCTACTTTAAGTAATTGTTTATTCGTTTTTTAATATCTGTGAATAAATATCATGTCCCGATCAGGTTTTTTGTGCCCCCGATCTGATCAGAGTCATTAAATATTGAGTATCTGCCGATACAGAGTCCCGATCCGATTCTTGTATATTCCTAGTGTCTAGTACACAATTCAAGTACATTAAAGTTATTAAAATCAATCCAATGCATACAGAGTTGTGCAGAGAGTTAAATATTTCTGCAGTTGAGCCCAGTTGGATATAGGCTAAAGTATTAAAGGCATCATGTTTTATCAATTTTTTATTATTATTATTTACATTTAGATGTCACTGAGAAAAGATAGGCTACCAAATATGGGGGTTTAGGGTTTTCCTCTTTAGGTCTTTCCCCATATTCTCAGTTTGCACATAT
Organism: Barbus barbus; assembly: GCF_936440315.1. Classification (NCBI taxonomy): domain Eukaryota; kingdom Metazoa; phylum Chordata; class Actinopteri; order Cypriniformes; family Cyprinidae; genus Barbus; species Barbus barbus. Next base: position 15,764,335 of record NC_136751.1, on the reverse strand, counting down.
ATCTACATTTCTGCATAAATATGACCCAAAACATAATCTGATTGCATAAAAACTAAACTAAAAAAACTAAAACTAAAAACTAAACTAACTAAAAAAAATGGCATTACAACCCCCCCCCCCCCCCCCCCAAAAAAAATGCTCCTGTAAATCATTCTAAGGAGTCAAATATTACCTTGTAATGGGAAGGCTAATTTTTGTTATTGATCAGAAGGTACTCCTGATTTTTTTTTTTTTTCAGAAGGTACTCCAGAATTTCTTTCAAATGGGCTCACCCTAGGGGCACTACACTGTGTTAATCCAGGCCTGCTCTCACTGCATCCGTGTACTCTCACCTAAATCCCCATTCACACGCTGTATGTAGATAGACTCTGTACTGTGAAGATGCTCTGGGCCAAATAGCATATACCCGGGCTGAGGGGGGTCCCCGGTGATGCCGGAAATATTAACTGCACTGCCATCCTTATATGTCCTATGCAAGAAGTGTCAAAACGCTCCAAAATATAGCCACCTTGTGGAACAAGTGATTTGTGCAAACAAATTAAATGCGCACGTGCGACCTGTGCGTGTGGTTACAAAAATCGGGTGATGTGCGTACATGTCATTACAAGCAGTGTTGTGCAAGTTACTTCCAAACTGTAATATTATAGATTACCCGTTACATTTAAAAGTAATTCCTTACCTTACAATATTACTGTCTCAGAATTGTAATGCGTTAGCTACATGACTCCTGTATTACTTTTGAGTTACTTTCACCAAAATAACTACAGAATTAGAACATTCTAAAATTACAAAATGTACTGCAGAGCATTTTACATCCAGTAGAGGGCGATATGGTGTAGCATGTGGGCTATTCAGGCTACTAACAATACAGGTCCTTTTCAAAAAATTAGCATATTGTGATAAAGTTCATTATTTTCTGTAATGTACTGATAAACATTAGACTTTCATATGTTTTAGATTCATTACAACACAACTGAAGTAGTTCAAGCCTTTTATTGTTTTAATATTGATGATTTTGGCATACAGCTCATGAAAACCCAAAATACCTATCTCAAAAAATTAGCATATTTCATCCGACCAATAAAAGAAAAGTGTTTTTAATACAAAAAAGTCAACCTTCAAATAATTATGTTCAGTTATGCACTCAATACTTGGTCGGGAATCCTTTTGCAGAAATGACTGCTTCAATGCGGCGTGGCATGGAGGCAATCAGCCTGTGGCACTGCTGAGGTGTTATGGAGGCCCAGGATGCTTCGATAGCGGCCTTAAGCTCATCCAGAGTGTTGGGTCTTGCGTCTCTCAACTTTCTCTTCACAATATCCCACAGATTCTCTATGGGGTTCAGGTCAGGAGAGTTGGCAGGCCAATTGAGCACAGTAATACCATGGTCAGTAAACCATTTACCAGTGGTTTTGGCACTGTGAGCAGGTGCCAGGTCGTGCTGAAAAATGAAATCTTCATCTCCATAAAGCTTTTCAGCAGATGGAAGCATGAAGTGCTCCAAAATCTCCTGATAGCTAGCTGCATTGACCCTGCCCTTGATAAAACACAGTGGACCAACACCAGCAGCTGACATGGCACCCCAGACCATCACTGACTGTGGGTACTTGACACTGGACTTCAGGCATTTTGGCATTTCCCTCTCCCCAGTCTTCCTCCAGACTCTGGCACCTTGATTTCCGAATGACATGCAAAATTTGCTTTCATCCAAAAGAAGTACTTTGGACCACTGAGCAACAGTCCAGTGCTGCTTCTCTGTAGCCCAGGTCAGGCGCTTCTGCCGCTGTTTCTGGTTCAAAAGTGGCTTGACCTGGGGAATGCGGCACCTGTAGCCCATTTCCTGCACACGCCTGTACACGGTGGCTCTGGATGTTTCTACTCCAGACTCAGTCCACTGCTTCCGCAGGTCCCCCAAGGTCTGGAATCGGTCCTGCCACACTTTTTCCTTCCCACAGACTTCCCACTGAGGTGCCTTGATACAGCACTCTGGGAACAGCCTATTCGTTCAGAAATTTCTTTCTGTGTCTTACCCTCTTGCTTGAGGGTGTCAATGATGGCCTTCTGGACAGCAGTCAGGTCGGCAGTCTTACCCATGATTGCGGTTTTGAGTAATGAACCAGGCTGGGAGTTTTTAAAAGCCTCAGGAATCTTTTGCAGGTGCTTAAAGTTAATTAGTTGATTTAGATGATTAGGTTAATAGCTTGTTTAGAGAACCTTTTCATGATATGCTAATTTTTTGAGATAGGAATTTTGGGTTTTCATGAGCTGTATGCCAAAATCATCAATATTAAAACAATAAAAGGCTTGAACTACTTCAGTTGTGTTGTAATGAATCTAAAATATATGAAAGTCTAATGTTTATCAGTACATTACAGAAGATAATGAACTTTATCACAATATGCAAATTTTTTGAAAAGTACCTGTATAAGTTATAATTGGCAAAGTGAAGGCTCGAGATAATGCAAGAAAGGATGACCGCCAGAATCCCAAACGATCCAAGTCTGTTAAAAGTATGGTAGAGGTAAAGTGATTATCTGGCAATATCTGTGAATAGCTTGGATCTATTCCTATTAGACACAACAAGACTATATGTAAACTCTAATGCCATGACAAGATGCAATTTGTTTTCTTTTCATATTGTTGCCATTATTTTATCCTCTTTGAATTCAAGAGGTTCGCTGACAAACTCGAAGTAATGCGCATACTTCCATCTCGCGAATGTACAGTCTTCTGCCATCTTCACCCATTAGTGATGGGTCGTTCTTGAATGATTCAAATCTTTAATGTGACTCGAGAAGAACGAGTCGTCTCGGGGAGTGATTCGTTCAGTCGCGCATGCGCAACATCCTATAGGTTCTGCACTGAATTAGTTCACCTGTTTCGAGTCTTCGGGTTTTTCGAGTCGTTCGTTCATCACGTGACAGCCCCATACGCATAATCTATGCAGTCTGAGCCGGAAAGAAAATTGATTAGTTCATCTATCGAGTCTTCGGGTATGAACTAATCAATTCTCTTTCCGGCTCTGACTGCATTGGTTAAGTTTATGGGGTTGTAACGTGATGAACGAACGACTCAAAACCAAAGACTAAGGTAAGATAAGAGGTGAGGTGACTAAGGTCAGATAAGAGGTGAGGTGAGCTAATCATAGACTAAAGACCCAGGTAAACAACGAATTATTTTGTTTTCTGTTTCTTATACCATTATAGTTTTGTATTGTTTGTAGTGTGATCAACGTTTGCATAAGTAGTAGATGTGTTAGGGAAGTAGCATGTAACATTTTAATTATATTTTGTTAAAATGAACGAAATGACTCGAAAAAATATTAGTTAATTTTGCTGAACGAGACTCAAAGGTCAGAGTCAGTAAAATGATCCGAACTTCCCATCACTATCACCCATTAACCGCTTTTCCACTGGCCAGTGTGAGCCGGGGCTTACAGCGAGCCGGGTGGGGCTAATAGCCTCGCACCTGGAACACAGGGGCCGAAATCATGCCGCGTTTCCACGGTTGGGCCAGTAGCCTCGCGGCATTCCTGTAAAACCCGGCCTAAACACACCTTCACTGGACTATGTCACACAATGCAAAGTTCCACCAGCGAGAGGGAGATGAATGAAATAAATCGCTAAACAAATATATCAGCTGTGTAGTTGTTTAGTCTTTATTTACAAACTTGGACACCACACGCGGCTATTGACTGACCACGAACAGGAAATAGAACTTACTTGTGGCATTTTTGATTCGTTAATGTCTTGCGGTCTTGCTGTTTTTTTTCTCTTTGAACAATACAATGTTGGGCTAAAAGTGTGTTGTAATGCAAGCGTTACTGAACATGTTATGTTTGTATACCGATATGAAGGATTAAAACCTGCTATTCACATCCATATTTCCCAAAGCAGTTCATAATAGACAGTTCTATAATTACCTTTTGAATAGATGCCAAACAAAGTTTCATATCCTTCCTCCCGGTGTCCGTCCTGGCTCAGCGAGTTCAGACCACTTGAAGCTCGAAACAAGGATTTATTCAGGTTCTGATAACTAGTTATTTAATAATTAATTACTCAGAAGCTGTGTGTAAAAGTTTGACGAATCACCAATACAATGGTTTTGTTTTATTTAAAAACAGTAACTCATAAGCAAATAACAAAATAACAAGCCAGAAGTCTTCACCACGGAATGCCGGCCTTGTACATCCGTTTCATAAGCATTTTATAGCCTTGCATATCATTTGCATTAATCTCTCCCACAATTCCTCTCCTCTGCCTCTGTCTGTGCCTGCCCCCACCTCCGTTCAGACAGGTAATGTAACCTTTACCATAGAGGCTTCTCAAGGCAGAGTCAAAAGTTCAAACAAAAAAATCATAACATCTCTAGACAGCAAGCCATGGTCAGACCGTCATATACACTGAGAAACTACAGACAACCTGAGAATCTACAGGTCTCAGTTAACATGTTAAATGATAAAGTCTGTGACGGTACAATTAGAAAACAACAAAAACAGACAAGTATGGCATGGTTGGAAGGGTTGCCAGAAGAAAGCCTCTTTTCTTTAAAAAGAACATGTCAGGATAGCTTGGGTTTGCAAAGTTGCATCTGAACAAACCACAAGACTTTTAGAACAAAAGAACTGTCCTTTTAACAGATGAGATCAAATGATCCCAAGCACACCAGAAAATCTACAATAGAACAGCTGAAAAAGAAAAGAATCAAGGTGTTGCGATAGCCCAGTCAAAGTCCATAAACCAATGGCCACAAACCTCAATAAACTGGAGCAACGTTGAAGAGAAGAGGGGGACAAAATTCCTCCAGAATGATGTGAGCAGGGGCGTGTCTAGAGCATTTTAAATGGGGGGCCAGTCTGGGGCACTGCCTTAAAAGAGGGTGGCCGGGGGGAGGGGTTGGATACACAATGTTAATAGGCCTATATTATATAGGCTATTAATTGCACAGTGTGAGATTCATTGGTCCTCACAGAACTTTGTGAGATCGCAATGAACAAAGAGTGACAGCTTTATTGGTTATGAGCACTCTTTGCGAGCTTTCTAAGCAATCCATTTAAAATGTAGAACTTTGTTTTTGGCCCACACACACGTTGCAAAGTTTTGGGAATAACATCTGCATATTTATGCGGGATTCGCTCTCGAAGTAGCAGCATATTGATAGCAATAGAAGGGACAGAATATGTGAAAATATGCATTAAGAGAGCACCCCCACTTATTTCAGAAGCAGCCTTAGTGATTACTTCTGGAACCTGGTTGATTTGCTTCTATAACTATATACAAAAACAACAAAATACAAATGTACTACATAAAATAATTTAATAAATGCATATTTACAATTTAAGCACTTAACTAAAATAAGTATTAATAAAATTAATAACTAGAGAAGGCTAACTATATTCAGCTTGCTTCCATTTAGTGAGAAAAGCCTACTCTTCACTTGAATTAGAAAAAAAAAGCTTTTCTGGTCTTCAGTGATGCGAGGATAACGTTTGAGCATACTCACAATATCTGAGTGAGACCCGAGCCAATTCATAAAAGAACAATGTAGATTTAAAAGCACACGTCCAGTTTTGTGCGAGTGAAGGAAATCCGCTTGCGAGTGGAGAGATTCGTGCTCGCGCATTACATGATCGCGTAACATTATGCGCTCTCGACATTTGTCATTTAGATCACGCTAAAATGCCTAAAATTAATACAGAAGAGAAGAAAGCGGCCCTAGGCAGCTGCCTACACATGCCAAGATACGCCAGATGCAGTTAGAAATTAACTAAAAACAAGCCTATCGCAAGACATCTGGTAGGGGGGGCACCTGGGGTGGCCAACCAAATTTCAGTGGGGGCTGGTGCCACCCCTGGCCACCACATAGACACGCCCCTGGATGTGAGAGACTTATAAAGTCATACAGAAAATGATTACTTCAAGTTATTGCAGCTAAAAGTGGATCTACAACTTGAATCATAGACTGTCCTTAGTTTGTCACCAATGGCTTTTCCATATTGGCTTTATTTTTGCTTAATAAATAATGACACGGTGTGATATGTCATGTGCTGTTGTTCAGGTTTTATTTTCCAAATTTTAAGACCTGCCAAGAACCAGATGTTTTTTTAGGGAAAACCATGGAAATAAATAGGGTGTCTTTTCTTTTTCACATGACTGTGTATGTATGCATATATGGAATATATGTGACACTGCACCACAAAACCAGTCATAAGGGTACATTTTTCGAAAATTATATTTATACATCTGAAAGCTGAACAAATAAGCTTTCCTTTAATGTATGGTTTGTTGGGATAGGACAATATTTGGCCGAGATACAACTATCTGGAATCTGAGGGTGCAAAAAAAAAAAATACTGAGAAAATTGCCTTTAAAGTTCTCCAAATGAATTTAGCAATGCATATTACTAATAAAAAAATAAGTTTTGATATATTTACTGTAAGCAATTACAAAATATCTTGGAACATGATCTTTACTTAATATCCTAATGATTTTTGGCATAAAAGAAGAGCGTCTCAGGTTACGTATGTAACCATGGTTCCCTGAGAAGGGAACGAGACACTGCATCCTCTAGAGGTTGCTATGGGGTGTGGCCAGTGTCTGAAGCATACATCTAAACAAGACAATAACATTGGCCGGCAACAGCCTATGCCGTCACTACCGGCGTGACCACAGTATAAAAGGGCGCCGAGAGAACACGTCATCTGCTTCTTCATCTGAAGCTCGCGTCTGCATGGAAAAAAGAGAGGACACAGCGTCTTGTTCCCTTCTAAGGGAACCATGGTTACACACATAACCTGAGACCTTCCCTTCCGAGGGAACTTTGAACTGTGTCCTCTAGAGGTTACTATAGGGAACGGTATACCCATGCTGCCATGCTGAGGGGAGTGCATGCCAAGCACCAACGCGAGCACCAACGTCGCGTTTAGCCACAGCCATATCACCCTGCAGCCCAATACCAGTTGCCCACTGAAGCTAAGCAGGGTTGAGCCTGGTCAGTACCTGGATGGGAGACCTCCTCGGAAAACTAGGTTGCTGTTGGAAGAGGTGTTAGTGAGGCCAGCAGGGGGTGCTCACCCTGCGGTCTGTGTGGGTCCTAACACCCCAGTATAGTGACGGGGACGCTATACTGTCAAAAAGCACCGTCTTTCGGATGAGACGTTAAACCGAGGTCCTGACTCTCTGTGGTCATTAAAAATCCCAGGGTGTCTTTCGAAAAGAGTAGAGGTGTGACCTCGGCATCCTGGCCAAACTTCCCCATTGGTCTCTGACCATCATGGCCTCCTAATCATCCCCTTACACTGATTGGCTTCATCACTCTGTCTCCTCTCCACCAGTAAGCTGGTGTGTGGTGGGCGTTCTGGCGCACTATGGCTGCCGTCGCATCATCCAGGTGGATGCTGCACACTGGTGGTGGACGAGGAGACACCACCCCTCACAATGTAGAGCGCTTTGAGTGCTTAGAAAAGCAGAAAAGCGCTATATAAATGTAATGAATTATTATTATTATTACTAAGTACCAACTCTACCATGGCCATGGGAGTTGCCCCTACGACGCCTTGATGGCTGTCTGTGACACTATTCCCTTCGGCCAAAGGCCTGAGCTGCGTAACCCAAAAAACGTACCTGTTAAGGGCTGGGCTCGTTGGAAGTCTGAACCCAGGGAGGAGCTCGAAAGCTTGGAATCAGAAGCATACGGCCGAGTATCTAGGTTGCCGTATAACCAAACGCTGGCCTGTCACCTAGGGGGCTACCTCGGGCTACCACGTGCTCGTACACTCTAAAAAAATGCTGGGTCTACACAACCCAATCGCTGGGTTCGTCCATATTTTACCCAGGGCTGGGTTGTTTAGACCCAGCGGTTGGGTTACTGCCCAGAATGTTGAGTTAAACATTTAACCCAACTGTTGGCTGAAAGCAACCCAGCATGTCTTCTGTCCAATATTTTCCCAGCACTGGTTTGTATTTAACCCAGCATTTTTTAGAGTGTAGGATCTCACAAGAGATTCTCAGAGTTTGGTAGCAAACTCCCTGCCTAAAGAAGTAACATCAAGAATGCATAAGTAGAGTGGGGCCCAAGGTGAGAACCGGGGCCTGAGTCAACACAGAGAAAGGGAATGAAGGGATCGTGTCACCCTCACCATAAAGAATTTTTTAAAAAGTGCACAAGGAGCTTAGTGTGCACACTTACCATGAACATAGGTTATAGAAAATGGATTATAGAAATATGGATTTTAGAAAAGTGCGCAAGGAGCTTAGTGTGCACACTTACCATAAATATGGATTTTAGAAGTATCGTTGGTAAGGGGTCACCTGAGGCCAGGACTGGCCTAGGGACTTGATATGACTATATGACTTGATATGAAACAAGCTTAGGAGTAGCAGAGCACTAGTTCGGCATATGTGGTTCTGGAATTGCTTGGTGTACCTCATAGAAAATCCTCCAGTTGAGGGGAGCCTCACCAACTCAACCATAAGCAATCACAAGACAGGAGCTCTAGATCATTATACCTACAAATACGAGCATAAACACTTGACTTGGGAGTAGTGTGCTCACAGATGACCTTTTAAAGCAAGGGGAGCACTACTAAGTTCAGCCATGAGAGCAGCCTAACAGGGAGGCAGAAAGTGCTTATCAACCCAGAATGATTTATTTTCTTACAGAGCTCCAGGGAGCGGAGGACTTGACTCTCAGAACGAGAGGGCAACTCAGACGCACAGTCAGGAACGGCGTGCTCACAGGTGACCCTCTGGAACAAGGGCAGTGCTACCAAGCTCAACCATGAAAGTATCACCAAGGATACATAAGAAGAGTGGGGGCCTGAGCCAACTCAGAGAAAGGGAATAAGGCTAGTATCACATCACACTTACCATAAAGGATTTAGAAGAGTGCGCAAAATGCTCAGTGTGCTCACTTAGCATAAACGTGGATTTTAGAAAAGTGCACAGAGTGCTCAGCATGTGCACTTAACAAAACATGGATTGGTTGCTATACGGAGCTCTAGAGAGCAGAGGGCCCGACTCCCAGGAGCGGAAGAGACACGTAGACGCTCAGTTGGGAGCGGTGTGCTCATAGGTGACCATAGGTGAATCGAGCTCCTGTCTCCAGCGAGCAGAATACTCAACTACACCTACTCATAGGTGAGGAGGATCAGCTCAACCTACAGTCCTAGCAGGAATGCTCCCGGAGAGCAGTATAATGTGGTTACCTGATAAGGACAAAATATGAATCATATGTCCAAATAGATATCCACATTAAACATTATACAATATGTATAAGGAATTATAAACAACAGGAAATACTGATAGGGAAAGATTTCCCGTCAGGTCCTTTCCATTCTATGCCCATAAACTGGAACCCACTGGCAACAGGCAGAGAAATCTCACATCAGCGCACAGCATGGTCCCCCTTGGGAGAAATGGCGGGTAGCAAACCTGCTACTGCTGCCACGAATGCATCGGTATTCCTGCGAGAGGCGAGCGCACTCATGCGAACGCTATCTACAAACTCGGGAAATTAGTGAAACGCTCACCTCCCCTCGTAGCCTCGCGAATGCATCAAGCACCCCTTTTCCACCAAGGCAGTTCCACTGCTGGTTTGGAGCCAGAGCCTAGTTTCAAACCGGTTCTTTGTTTTTCGACACCCAAAACACCAGCTACGAACCAGGAAAAGCGGTTCATAAGTAGCACCACAACATTGCTGGGCTAGAAGGAAGAACCGCTTGCGTCAGGGGCTGGGGGCGGGGTTACCGTGACCAAAAAGACAAACAGAAACTTTGGACCGCCATATTTGAAATAGCAGCTAAACGTGAACACGTTTGATTCGCCGTGTTTGGATGCCGATGTAGGTTCGCAAAGCCATGAATATCAATAGCAACGCAACATCCACCATTGTTGATAGTTTGTTTAAGCAGATGGCTCTTTATGCTTTTGGAACGCTCTCGCGATGCTTTAGTGTGTTGTGTGCTGATCGATCGATCGGTCTGCATGGCGCTGATGCACCTCGAACAAGCCTGTTGTGCCGTGCTAGTGAACCGAAACATGAAACGTATTGTGACGTAAGACCTGGCTCTGTATTGGCTCTCTAGCCTGTGGAAAAGCAACCGGTTCTCGCAGTCGAACCAACTAAGAACTGGCTCTAGCACTGGCTCTGAACTAGCACCTGGTGGAAAGGGGGTAAAGATGAGCATAGGATTTCTCCTCATGAGCAGAGCATGTTCAACTCACGCTTATCCACAAAGAAATAAGCAATGAATGCAACAAAGCACAATAAACTCTCTTGAGAGCTGAACATGCTTGCTCTTCACCACACAAACGACTTGCGAGCCGTGTTAAACTGCAGGTATCAAAGCAAAGCCTCTGGCAAGAGAACATGTGCTCCAGTCGTGCTTAGCTTTCTGCTAACATAAACGGCAGTGAAGACAAAGATGATGTGTTCTCTCTGCACCATTTTATACTGTGGTTAAGTCAGTAGTGATGTCACCGGCCAATGTTATTGTCATGTTTAGATGTATGCTTCAGACACCGGTCATGCCAAAGGCGTTCCCCATAGCGTCCTCTAGAGGAAACAGTTTGACGTTTCCTCGGAAGAGAATCGAAATTTTGACCCATACAATGTATTTTTGGCTATTGCTACAAATATAGCCCTGCTACTTAAGACTGGTTTTGTGGTCCAGGGTCACATATATGGAATTCCCCAAACTTTACATCACTCCACTGTCAATGTGTTCAGAATTGGCCTTCAGAAGGAGTTGATGATTTTCGAGATGTGTTCGTATAATTTTTCCAGCGCTGTAAGGAACTCTCTCTCAGAGTGCTCCAAGCGATGGCTCTTGCTTTGGGCCTGGAAGCAGAGGTCTTCTCAGCGCATATAAGCATATCATAAGTATGTAAATGATATGCATTACTTCTTGCTCCCAGTGAATCAGTGGCAGGGAGATCTGCAAGACCTCAATGATGTGGGTTGTTTTAAGGTGATGTGAATGGAACAACTCTGAATGGACTCTGTACTACCCTCCAGTGAACAGCGCATGTGTGAAGGATGTTCACTTATTGTGTGAAATCAACTGTGCTGCGGTGAACACTGATTAAGCATCACTTTGCTCTTCCAAAGCTCAGAGGGTGGACTGCAGGTGAGTACCAGTATAGGACAAGATGAGAAAAGTTTCATTATCATGTTTAATGTGGTGCTCTATCATTTAGGCTCTGTGCATTTCAGGTTCTGAACCGGGCTGGTAAGTTAATTTCAACCCCCAGCATTCCTGGAACAGTTCTGATTAACATAGCAGACCTGATGCAAAGGTGGACCAGCGATGTCTATGTGTCTGATGTACAGTGTTGGGGAAAGTTACTTTTAAAAGTAATGCGTTACAATATTGCGTTACTCCCTAAAAAAGTAACCAATTACGTTACTTAGTTACTTTTTATGGAAAGTAATGCGTTACGTTACTTTTGCGTTACTTTTTAAATATGAGCAGGGCTTGTTTTTAATACAAGAAATTCTAATCATAGCAAATGTAAAAGCCCTTTCACACTAAAATGTGTAATGAATAGACCTCAGGCTGAAGGAAGAGTAAATTCACGTCTGTGCAGTAGAAGAAGGTTCAACACTCTTCAGCAATAAAAAAAAACAACAAAGCACAATTGTTAGTTTATCTAAAGTCATTTTTGCTGCTTAGTATGGTTGAACTGGATCATATTCTATATTAATCTCTGCATTTGTTTTAATTCATTTTGATGAATACTAAATCAGTTTTTTTGCGAGTGGAATGAATTAATGCACATTCACATTTAGTCTAGAACTACAGTAACAGCATGACACAGCGCACTGTCAGTCAATAAATGGAACAAAAGTAACTGGCGTTACTTTTTTGAAAAAGTAACTCGGATATTTTCTTGTAAATTAAAAAGTAACGCGTTACTTTACTAGTTACTTGAAAAAAGTAATATTATTACGTAACTCGCGTTACTTGTAATGCGTGACCCCCAACACTGCTGATGTAAGATTTATTTATTTATTTTTTAACTAATGTGGCATTTAATTTTATTTGTGCAGTGCAGGCAATGCTTATTTAATTATTTTCTTTGTTCTGGCCCTCAGGTTCATAGGGTTTTGCTGCCCCCTGCAGGTGACTCCAGCACACGTCAGTTTTTGGTCTTTGTTCAACCAGATAATGAGGCCATTATTTCATGCTGCAATGGATCAGATAAATATCCTCCTGTTAAGTCAGATGATTACCTTAAATCAAGGTTCAGTGATTCATATGGCAAAAAACAGATCCTGGATTAAATTAATTTTTTTGATTTTTCATGTTTGAAAAAAAAAATCTCAGTGATAATCATTAGAGCACATAATTAGTGAAGCTGACATAATTTAATACATTGTAGAGAAATGTAAAGCACAGTCATTTATTCCTGAAATCACAAAGGATACTCAAACAAGGCAAAAAAAAAAAAGAAAAAACTACCAACCAAACAATCCATACCTACTTTACACTTTAAATTTATACATTGTTTACAGTAGAACACTGGTTGAAAACCATGAAACCATAATTAATTAAAATAAAACAGCTTGAAATAATTAACTGGTGTTGCAGTAGTAATTCATCAAAATTGGGATAGGATTGACTTTAATCTAAAGCAAAAAAAAGATACATTGATAATTGAATTAAATATAGGCCTGATTAGCATCGTTTTGTAATTTGTAGCATGAAACTGACAAAAAAAACAAACAAAGAAACAAAAAAAACACTATTTACTTACAACAGTAATGGTATTGTTATTGTTATCCTGTGTATTTTTTATTCTCTACACCTTTATTTTACACATTTATTCTTTTCGTTGGAAGTGCCGTACAATAAGAATACTTAATTGTATTTTCATGTTACCCTTTTCTTTTTCTATAAAAATATGTTAAAAAGAAGATTGCTGAATTGTGGGGCATTTAACATGACATGAACTTTGTTGCCCAGGTATAATATCAAATGTCTAAATGTGAATAGAGATATATCTTATGACGTTTGGCCATGTTTGTACAAAGATTGTGCAAATCAGACATGAAACAGTAAACAATAAAATTGCAGTTAATTTCTCTAAACACAAGTTTCAAGTACAGTCCTTTTCCTCACTATCTGCACTTTTGATAAGAGAAGTGTGATTGTCCACAGATCATATGTTTGATAATACTACCACAGTGATTTGTTTAATCATTTCAAGGAAAGCCAAGGTCTTTGTTAAGAGACAGTAAATGGTCCTTTTGTATGCGAGGATGGAAATATTTGACACCTCATACAACAGATAAACATATAACAGACACTAAGAAGAGCTTTAGCTGCTAAGAATGTGCGGGAAGGTCTTGCTGGTGACCTTGTGACATAGGCTGACTGTCCCCAGGTAGTATTTCCACAGCAGATGGTACTGCATTCATAAAAAACAAGAAAATATGATGATAGAAAATTAATATTTTGTTCCTTATGAGGCAAAATGGCTTTGACCAGAAAAATGTAAAACAATTACACTGACCTTTGGCCTGCACTGGAGGCTCTGTTTTCTGTGTTTTCAAGCGCTCCATGTGCTCTACTGCCTAAAAGAGAAGATCAGTATATTAGAAAGTGTTGAAGCGAGAGAAAACTAGCTTCAGACATTTCCATTATGTATTATAAAGGGAATATTTAGGGACAACAATATCAGCATAAGATAAAAGCAGTGGACGATAAATTAATCATATACACTCCTTTAAAAGTGTGTGTGTGTGGAGGGGGGGGGGGGGTGGTAATATTACATTTACATTTACATTTAGCAGACGCTTTTATCCAAAGTGACTTACAAATGCGGACAACAGAAGCAATCAAAACAACAAAAGACCAATAATATATATATATATATATATATATATATATATATTAGTGCTGTCAAACGATTAATCGTGATTAATCGCATCCAAAATATAAGTTTTAGTTTACATAATATATGTGTGTGTACTGTGTATATTTATTATGTATATATAAATACACATGCATACAGTATATATTTTGGAAATATTTACATGCACATACATTTACATATTTATATTCTTATATTTTATATTTAATATATAAACAAAACATTTTTAAATTTGTATATACTTGCAGGTGTTTTTATTTATAGATACATAATACATATACACAGTATGCACACATATATTATGTAAACTAAAACTTTTATTTTGGATGCAATGTTTATTTACAATTTATATAATTTGTAAGAATACAAATGCATTATTGACATTTGTTCAGCAATGTAATGAATCCTTGCTTTATAAAAACTATTGAAATTAAGATTTCAATATAGAGTGGACTTAAAGTGAAAATAACACTCTCTCTCCCTCTATATATATATATATATATATGTGTGTATATATACAGGTCCTTCTCAAAAAATTAGCATATTGTGATAAAGTTCATTATTTTCTGTAATGTACTGATAAACATTAGACTTTCATATGTTTTAGATTCATTACAACACAACTGAAGTAGTTCAAGCCTTTTATTGTTTTAATATTGATGATTTTGGCATACAGCTCATGAAAACCCAAAATTCCTATCTCAAAAAATTAGCATATTTCATCCGACCAATAAAAGAAAAGTGTTTTTAATACAAAAAAAGTCAACCTTCAAATAATTATGTTCAGTTATGCACTCAATACTTGGTCGGGAATCCTTTTGCAGAAATGACTGCTTCAATGCGGCGTGGCATGGAGGCAATCAGCCTGTGGCACTGCTGAGGTGTTATGGAGGCCCAGGATGCTTCGATAGCGGCCTTAAGCTCATCCAGAGTGTTGGGTCTTGCGTCTCTCAACTTTCTCTTCACAATATCCCACAGATTCTCTATGGGGTTCAGGTCAGGAGAGTTGGCAGGCCAATTGAGCACAGTAATACCATGGTCAGTAAACCATTTACCAGTGGTTTTGGCACTGTGAGCAGGTGCCAGGTCGTGCTGAAAAATGAAATCTTCATCTCCATAAAGCTTTTCAGCAGATGGAAGCATGAAGTGCTCCAAAATCTCCTGATAGCTAGCTGCATTGACCCTGCCCTTGATAAAACACAGTGGACCAACACCAGCATCACTGACTGTGGGTACTTGACACTGGACTTCAGGCATTTTGGCATTTCCCTCTCCCCAGTCTTCCTCCAGACTCTGGCACCTTGATTTCCGAATGACATGCAAAATTTGCTTTCATCCGAAAGAAGTACTTTGGACCACTGAGCAACAGTCCAGTGCTGCTTCTCTGTAGCCCAGGTCAGGCGCTTCTGCCGCTGTTTCTGGTTCAAAAGTGGCTTGACCTGGGGAATGCGGCACCTGTAGCCCATTTCCTGCACACGCCTGTACACGGTGGCTCTGGATGTTTCTACTCCAGACTCAGTCCACTGCTTCCGCAGGTCCCCTAAGGTCTGGAGTCGGTCCTTCTCCACAATCTTCCTCAGGGTCCGGTCACCTCTTCTCGTTGTGCTGCGTTTTCTGCCACACTTTTTCCTTCCCACAGACTTCCCACTGAGGTGCCTTGATACAGCACTCTGGGAACAGCCTATTCGTTCAGAAATTTCTTTCTGTGTCTTACCCTCTTGCTTGAGGGTGTCAATGATGGCCTTCTGGACAGCAGTCAGGTCGGCAGTCTTACCCATGATTGCGGTTTTGAGTAATGAACCAGGCTGGGAGTTTTTAAAAGCCTCAGGAATCTTTTGCAGGTGTTTAGAGTTAATTAGTTGATTCAGATGATTAGGTTAATAGCTCGTTTAGAGAACCTTTTCATGATATGCTAATTTTTTGAGATAGGAATTTTGGGTTTTCATGAGCTGTATGCCAAAATCATCAATATTAAAACAATAAAAGGCTTGAACTACTTCAGTTGTGTTGTAATGAATCTAAAATATATGAAAGTCTAATGTTTATCAGTACATTACAGAAAATAATGAACTTTATCACAATATGCTAATTTTTTGAGAAGGACCTATATATATATATATATATATATATATATATATATATATATATATATATATATATATATATATATATATATATATATTAGGGCCGGGACTTTATCGCGTTAATTTAGATTAATTAATTACACAAAAATAACGCGTTAATTTTTTTTAACGCATTTTAATCGCACTTATTTTTGCACCACGGAACGTTTCTCACTGGATGAGTTTCGGCGGACTGATTATACTGGAGCACCAACTAGCGTTCAGAATTCCAAGAACGCAAAGAACGGACTTGCGTTCTCGTGGAGAGACCGGTCTTGCCAAGCTTCCTTGGAAGAACGAACTCGGAAGGATGCGAGAACACAGAACGCACACTTATGAGAACTGAGATGTACTGCATTCCTGCTTAACTGACCGCATAGTCTCAGCATAAGAAACGGCCAATGAACAATAAATATTACAAAATGTCATAACTTATTAAAACATTTCATACTATTATAGATATTACTTTCATATAATTGTATTGTTTTATTTTACAGCGTTATATGTTTTACTGTTCAGATTCATTTTAATATGCCAATAAAAATGCAGACTTTCTCCGGGTCTTATATATTTATTAAAATTAACCAAAACAAAACGATAAATGTTTACTTTCAACTTGAAGAGCCGTTAAGTATTTGTGAGAGCGACTTTAAAGCTTACAGGCTTCCGTACACCGGCCACCCACAGCGTTTTCTGTGATTTCTAACGGCTCGATTCTCTCAAGTCTGCACTCGATGCATCCTCAGTTTCAAGAACATATCCGGGCACTTTCATGCATCCTCTGTACTTGCGTTGTCATTCTATATATATCTATGCTTGCGTTCTTGAGAATTGGAACTGAACTTCGACGGTTAATGATGACGTAGAACGAGAACACAAGGACGCAAGATCGCTGAAGAACGCATACCTCATTTCATAAATGAGCTTAGAATTATTGCTTCTTCTCTACATACACTTGAAAGTAATAAAGCTATTACATTAGCTAATTTTTTCAACCAATTTAGTGACTCATAATATATTGTAACCCCTTCTGTATTTTCTTTTTATTTATTTGTTTTATTTATTTATTTAATTTATTTCTAAATTATATTTAATTATTGATGTTAATGATGTACAATGTATATAACTTAGTTGTGTCTGCCTTGTATCTGAAATTGTGATTTTTTTCTATGTCTTAAGTTTGTTCAGTTAAAGCCTATTTTGCTTGTACATTTTTTGATTTTCATAATAAAAAAATAAAAATAAAAAAAAAAACCCAGAGAAAAATTCAAGAATCAAGAAATCCAAAAAAAAAAAAAAAAAAAAAAAAAAAAAAAAAAAAAAAAAAAAATCGCTGAAGAACGCATATTGAGAAACAGCCAAAAACAAACCGCAGTGAACATGGACGGGATGGGAAATGTAAAAATCCATATAAAAAAACTTACTTCTCACTGTTCTCAGGTCAAATATTTATATGCGATTAAAATGCGATTAATTTCGATTAATTAATTACAAAGCCTCTAATTAATTAGATTAATTTTTTTAATCGAGTCCCGGCCCTAATATATATATATATATATATATATATATATATATATATATATATATATATCAAACAAAGAAATATCCATCTATTTCCGTGACCTTTTAGGATCTTATTAATTTCCATGACTTTTCCAGGTCTGCAAATTACACTTATGAAATTCGTTCATGTTTGGAGGTTTTCCGGGACTGTGGGAAGCTGTGTATCTCTCTCTCTCAATATCTGGCGTCAAAATTAGTCCTATCTAGTTTTTATTCATTTATTTGTTTCTCTTAATCTTCCACTCTCCTACCCGCTGTAGCTCCATTTTCTGGGCGTTAAGTTGTTCCTGTTGTTTCTCCAGCTCCTCCCGCTGTTTCATCAGGTCATTTGTCCTCAGGTTCAGGTCTTGCTCCTCTCGAGCAAGATGCTCCTCAAACTCTCTCAACTCTTCATCGGTGTAGATTGGATTCTGTTCCAGAGTCTCGAGAGGAAGCAGACAAAGGGCATTTTTACATAAAGAACATTTTATGAAATGAACATTACTGTTTAAATGTTTGGGGTCTGTAAGTATTTTTTTAGTGTTTTTGAAAATAGTCTCTTATGTTTACCAATTCTGCATTTATTTGGTCAAAATTACAGTTAAAACAGTAATATTGTGAAATATTATTACAATTTAAAATAACTCTTTTCTATTTTAATCTTTTCTCTTTTCTATTTTCTATCTGAAAATGTAATTTATTCCTGTGTTGGTAAAGCTGAATTTTCAGCAGTCCTTACTTCAGTCTTCAGTGTCACATGATCCTTCAGAAATCATCCTAATATGCTGATTTGCTGCTCAAGAAACATTTCTTATTATTATCAACATTGAAAACACTTGTGCTGCTTGATAGTTTTGTGAAAAACACAATACATGTTTTCATGAATCTTTGATGAATAGAACAGCATTTACTTGAAATGGAAATATTTTGCATCATTATAAATGTCTTTACTGTCACTGAATGAATTTAATGTGTTCTTGATAAATAAAAGTATACATTTCTTTCAAAGGAAAGAAAAAAAATATACTATTCCCAAACTTTTGAACAGCAGTGAACCTTTATTCTTAATGAAAAGCAGTTGACAGACATGGAAGTCTTTGTTTCATGTTGACCCCAAAAGTAAAAAAACATTACCTCCCATCCATCTGGCTCTAGAAATTCTTTTCTATTTGTGGCCGTAATAAATTCATCAAGTGAAACAAGCCTGTCTTTATTAGTGTCGACCTATGGACAAAACCAAAACATGATTACTAGTGAAGCATCTTTGAAATAATATCATTAGCACAAAGAAGAATTCAGTCCCTGCTATGATGCTCCTACCTCATTCATCACATGCTCTCTCATGCGAAGTCTCTCCTCCTCCATTTCCATCATGTCATCCTCTTCATGTGTGGGATCATACACTTTCTCTAGCTGAACATGGTGGACACAAGCATCAGATTTAGCACCCCATAAAAATCCTCAAAATACTCTATTATGATCGCTCTGAATAGAAAGGTTATTAAGGGGAACCTCTTTGGTAAACAGTGCCTCGAGCTCTTGCTCATCAAAGTAGCCATCTCCATTAGTGTCTGTAAAAGCAAACAGATGTCACAGTCGTGCTGTGATATAATCTAAGTGTTCAGAACAGAGCGGCTCACTGATCTCACCATGTAGGCTGAAGAATGTCTTTGGGTCAAAATCATTGGGATCCAAACCGTCAGCTTCCTCCCAGACCTCTTTCAATTGGTCTTGATTGCCCTATTTACACACATACAGACCAAATCTATGCATTGATTGTTGGTTGGATGGATGGAGAAGGATCTGAATGTGAGCTGAATGTGAAAAAAGGGGCGAGGTTTATGTGGACGAAATGATTGGAGAAGTCAGATATATGGTCAATTAAATAAAAAAAAAAAAAAGAATGAATTTCTCAATATCACAATTTAGCTTTTTTGATTTTTATAATAGTTCAAAGAATGTATCTTTAGCTTACAGGGTGATTGATTTTGGGATGGTCTGCATGTTTCTTCTTCATCTCTTCATAGTGCTCCTCCTCTTTTTTGCGTGCTTCCTCATCCAGTGTTTTAAGATGTTCCCTCCGATCGTGTTCCTTTGCCATCTCGTACCTCTTGAAGTCTTCATGTCGTTCCTTGTCGAAGTTTTCCAGGTCATTAGTGGCCTCAATTTGACAAAATAAGGAAACAGAGAGGAAAATGTGTGGAGGCCAATAGATCATTATATAGATCCTCATCCAACATCGGAAAATAATATTGAATTGCACTTAGTGAATAATACAAACGAAGACTGTTGACCCTCACTGATGACAGTGTCCAAATCAAACATGAAAATAATCTTTTTGAATCAAAAGAATCAAAGAAGTTTTGCTTTGAATTTAATTTTGGGCACTTAAAGCAACTGTTTTTAACTTGTTTACCTTTATATCAGTTTCAAAATCATTCTGACTTATAATAAGGTGAATGGATGAATGGAATGGAAGGTGAATGAATCTAAATTGCAACTATGACAGTGATATAGCAGCAAAGTTGCAAAAGTACACAAAATTGTGTACAAAATAAATTTGTTTCATCTGTTGCTACAAATATGTGGAATTTTTTATTTACATTTCTACATTTAAATATGTCACATATTTACAATACATTTACATTTATGCATTTTATCCAAAGCAACACTGCATTCAGGGTGTACATATTATAATTTCCTTTATTCCCTAGGAATGGAACCCATAACAATGGTGTTGCTAACATCATGCTCTATACTGAGCTACCAGGATAAAATCATAAGATTTTATGACAAGTGCAGTTACACAGAGACAAAATTACCTGCATTTTACTCACAAATACACTAGGAGAAACAGCTAAATCAATAAATTCCCATAGTCATAGTGCATATATATATATATATCATGGCCAAAAATATCGGCACCCTTGGTAAATATGATCAAAGAAGGCTGCGAAAATTCTGCATTGTTAATCCTTTTGAGCTTTTTTATTTGAAAAAATACACAAAAATCTAACCTTTCATTGGATAATAAGAATTTAAACTGGGGTAAATATCATTATGAAATAAAAAAAATTTCTCTAATACACATTGGCCACAATTAACGGCACCCTTTTATTCAATATTTTTTTAAACCATTTGCCATTTGCCAGTTTAACAGCTCTAAATTTTCTCCTATAATACCTGATGAGGTTATGATGTTCATTTTTTATCTGTTGGTATTTGATCGAATCCATGATGCCATGTGTCTAAACAAGATGTCCAGGACCTCCAGCAGAAATATAGGCCCACAACATTAAAAATACAGCAGTATATTTCATTGTACACATGGGGTACTTTTTATCCCTGTATTCACCAAACCCATCTTGAGTGTTTGCTGCTAAAAAGCAAATTTTTTAGTTTCATCTGACCATAGAAGCCAGTCCCATTTTAAGTTCCAGTCGTGTCTGATAACTGAATATGCTGGAGTTTTTTTTTTGGATGAGCTAGGAGAATTTTTCTTGAAACCCTTCCAAACAACATGTGGTAATGTAGGTGCTGTTTGACAATTTTTTTAAGGTTTTCTGACTCCGAGACTGTGGTCCTTGGAGAGTCTTTAGCCAAACTCTCAAACTCTCCTTCTCACCGTGCATTAGAACGATATAGACACACGTCCTCTTCCAGGCAGTTTCGTAACATTTTATGTTGATTGGAAATTCTTAATTATTGCCCTGATGGTGGAAATGGGAATTTTCACTGCTCTAGCTCTTTTCATAAAGCCACTTCAATAATTTGTGAAGCTCAATTATCAGAAATATATTATTTGTTTTTTTTTCATTGTGATGGATGATTAAGGGAATTTGGGCTTTGTTTTCCCTCCTACTTATATTTCTGTGAAACATGAAGCCATGGCTGGATAATTTAATTTTCATAATTGTTCAAGTGCTCAAAATTGTGAATATGAATGGGAATATACTTCAGAGATATTCTACTCATAAAAATTTCTAGGGGTGCCAATAATTGTGTCCAATGTGTATTTGAGAAAAACATTTATTTCATAATGATATTTCCCCCCCATTTTAAATTCTTATTATCCAATGAAAGGTTAAATTTTTGTGAATTTTTTTAATAAAAGATCAAAAGGATTAACAATGCAGATTAATTTTCACAGCCTTCTTTGATCATATTTACCAAGGGTGCCGATATTTTTGGCCATGACTGTATATACAGTGCCCTCCAAAATTATTGGAACAGTAAAGACAAAATTGCTCTGTTGGCTGTGGAGTCAAGACATTTACAAACATGATTAAAAGATGAATATGAGACAAAACTACGGAACGTCACATTTTATTATTGGGCGATTCAACACAGATTGTTTTACCAGCTGAGAAGTTCAAGCACTTTTAGAGTTTCATCCCTCTATCTGATGTGAGCATAAGTATTGGAACAGTTGCCTCACAGGTCTTTCTAAGTGATCAGCTGTGTCCGGTTGCATTAATTCTTCAGATATTAAAAGCAGGGAATGTGTCGTATCAGTTATATCCATTACTTCTGCATTCTGAATCTTGCATTCGATGATGACACACACAAACCAGGATGAAAATGAGGTAGCTGACTTTGAGAGAAAAGCAAGCAATTTAGATGCTAAAAGAAAAGAAGAAGTCAGTTAGAGCTCTAGCAAAAACAAAGGGCATGGAGAAATCAAGAGTTTGGAAACCACCAGTGACACCAGCAACCAACAACGACCTGATTGGCTGAGAAAACAACAGCAGTTGATGACAGACAAATCATAAAAGCTGTGAAAATGAACCCTAAAAGACGCGTCTGTAAAATCACCAACAACTTCCAGAAAGCTGGGATGATGCTCTGACAATCTACTGTCCTCAGGAGACTTTGACACAGAATTACAGATGCTACACAGCAAGATGCAAACCTCTGACCAGCACCAAAAATAGAAAGGCAAGATTTGAGTTTGCAAAAAAGCACAAAGGTGAGCCAGAAGAGTTTTGGAACTGTGTTTATGGACCGATGAGACAAAGATGAACCTTTATCTAAGTGATGGAAAAGCAAAAATGTGGAGAAAAAAGGGAACTGCAAATGATCCCAAGCATACAGCCTCATCTGTAAAGCATGGTGGAGGTGGTGTCATGGAATGGGCATGCATGGCTGCCTCTGGAACAGGCCCTGTCTATTTTACTGATGACTTAATGTATGACGACAGTAGCAGAATGAATTTGGAAAGGTACAAAACCATCTTGCCTACCAATATTCAAGAAAATGCCACCAGATTCATTGGAAAGTGCTTCATATTGCATCAGGACAATGACCCAAAACACCCTGCCAGTTCAGTCAAGGAATTTATAAGGGCAAAGAAATGGAAAGTCTTAGATTGCCCAAGTAAATCTCCAGATTTAAATCTGATTGAACATGAATTTCACCAGCTGAAGAGGAGAGTAAAGGCAGAAACTCCCCAAAACAAACAACAATTGGAACTGGCTGCATTAAAGGCTGGGGAAAGTATTTCAAAGGATGAGACCAAGAGTCTGGTGATGTCTATGGGTCACAAACTCACTGCTGTGATTGTGTGCAAGGGATCTGCAACTAAATAATAGCTTTTAATCTTTTATATCTACGTTATGTTAAACTGTCCCAATACTTATGCTCACATCAATGAGTGGGATGAACTCTAAAAGTGCTGTGCTTTTTATTTAGTAAAACATATTTGTGTTGAAACGGCTAATAATAAAATGTGACATGCTGTAGTTTTGTCTCATATTCATCTTTTAATCATATTTGCAAATGTCTTGACTCCACAGCCAACAGAGCAATTTTGTCTATCTATCTATCTATCTATCTATCTATCTATCTATCTATCTATCTATCTATCTATCTATCTATCTATCTATCTATCTATCTATCTATCTATCTATCTATCTATCTATCTATCTATCTCTCTCTCTCTCTATATATATATAATCTATTTATATAAACATGTTTAATATATAATAAGGCAATATTTAAATTTGATAAATATTTATGACCAATAAATTTTTTTATTTCACCAACCAAAAAAAAAGTTGCCCTGAATGAAAATGTGTGAAAACTGTGAGTGTAGAATAAAACCAACAGCAAATCAGATATGGAGCCTACCGATTTAATGAGGCGATCCAAATCCTCCACTTCGAATGTATGCGGATTCATGTGATTCAGATGTTCAAACTGTTTCAAAAGTGCCTGGTGGTCCACTGTCATACCTTTAGGGAAATTAAGAGCATGTCATTTTTCATATACGTTACTTGTCTTTGCAGCAGGCCAGAGTTACAGGTTTATAAAGTAAACTGTGATATGGGGAGTTTGATAAATGGCACTCTCAGATACAACATTCTGTATCCTTGCAAATATGTGCTCTGTGATTGTGATCATAAATGAAACCAAGATGGTGGAGGACATTTCACAATATGCACCAGGGCAAATGTGAGCCACAAAACAATAACAAAAGTAAAGTGCTCCCGCGATACCTTTTTCTCCATTTATGTCTTGTTTGACTTTGATTAGGGTGCGCAGTCTGTTTACTTCTTGCCTCTTTAGCTCATCAAGTTTAGTTCGCACATGATGGCTGACAAAGTCCAACTCTTTAGCCAGTTTCCCTTGCTGTTTCCATCACACAGAGAATAAGAGGTTAGCAATGAGGGTATTTAGATAATCCGATTAAGACAGTCTGCAAAGTAGAATTGGGAAATAAAGCAGTGCAATACCTTGATGTCTTCCATGTCTGTGTTATGAAGTTTCTCTCTGAAATGTGGGTCCTTTTCCAGGAAATCAATAACCTCTCTGAGATATCGATCATAGTGCAGTCCAGTGTCCTAAATTAATTTAAATTAGATGTACAGAGTGGAGTAAGGAAAAAACACTAGGAAGACTAAATCTTTTTAAACCTATGTGAACATTTGCAAAATGACTGAGCAATCAGAGAAATGACTGAGAGATCAGAGAGTGAAGTGTCTATGTAAGCTGAGCACTCCTTTCTCATTTTATGGCACAGCTTATTATAAGCATCACATATGAAATGCCTGCTTACCAAACCTGTCTGAAGTTTTCACACTGCATATTAGAGAGAAGCGTCACACCAATTTTAACACTACATTTGAACATTATTAGTATAAAGACATTTTCATAAGTTGTTTTTTTTTCAAGACAGAGAGAGAAAAGAACATTATTAAATCATATTACTTACTACACTTTTAGGTGTCTCCAGTTGCTCTACTGGAGGGCTCACTTTGGTCTTATCCACAGCAACTGGCAGTGCATCCAAACAAGCCCAGAGACAGAATATCAAGCAGAAGTGTGATGGTCCCCACATCTGTGAGAGGACAAGAACATCACCATTTCTGACATAGATGACTATCCAGACAGAATTACTGCATGTTTGAGATATGAAGATGTGTAAATGATCTATTATTATTAATTATTTTATAATATAATTGTATCTTAAATGATGCAGAACTCTAGTTATCTCTTTAATAAAATATGTAATTTATTATTTGTTTTTATAATAAGAAGAAATAATTTCTTATTATTATAATTAATTTTTTTTTATTATTATTATTGCTATTAGAATAAAAAATATATCTATCTATCTATCTATCTATCTATCTAACATTCTAAATCTAACATTTTCAAAAATTACGAGTAAACAAATTCAAATTATGTGTTCAGACTGAAATCATATCGACAATGTACAACACATTAGCTACTAAATGACGTTATTTTCTGAATTTCTATTTTTCTATAAACACAAAACTGTATTACTCCACCGTTCGTGTCTTTAAGCATCATCAGTGGTAAAACAGGAGACAGCAGCTGACTTTATAAGGAGCAACAGGTGAACACCTACCCTAAAAGATCCCCTGAGAGTTGTTTATATAAACTCGATGTTGCTGTTTTCGCCTCGATCAAGCGCCACAGATATAACCTCTCTGACAGTTCATTTGCAACTTGTTTTACCTGATGTGTGCTAAACACAGTTCCTCAATGTAAACCCCGCCTCCTCAGACATGTAGCCACGCCCCTCGCTCTGGTGATTGGAGGAACCATCGCGCTTCCGCCTTTGTTTTTTCGCGTTGCTCTGTCATTGAACATGCTATCTGTCTGTCAAAGGTTCCCATGGTAACTTGGCAAGTACGCTTGTCAGAAGAGGTACGTGGCGTTCACGAGTCCACCGTTACACGAGTGTCACTGTCAATCACGCTTCTTCAGCGCTGCACAGAATGCCACACTAACAGCTGTCATCACTCGTGTCTGTGTTGTGTGTAGGTGGGTCATGACGCTACATTCCAGAATGTTGAAACTGGAACAAACAGAGGTTTCGTTTGTTAAAAACATTAAAAATAAAATAAAAAGGTAGGAACCACTAATCTATATAGGCTAAATGAGCTTATAGATGAGTGGTAGGAACATAATGTAGGCTACCTCAGTTTTTTTCTAGCAATGTAGGGCTCAAATAAGAAAATTACACATAGGCTATTTCTTCTAGATAATGGTTTTATTTTCATTTTACAGTCTTTGTATCAAGTAAAAGGTGAGTTGGTGCAATTTCCGTCTCTGTTTTCAATATTTTCCTCGCATATTTTGATTGTTCACTCACTGCCTCTCCTCCCAGTCTATTAAATGTCTGTATCCCTCAGAAACTATTTAGGATTAAAAGAGCATAATGCACCTGTTAAATGACTTGAAATGTAAACATTCAGGGTCCACCAATGTTTTTTTTTTCGTTGTGTATTTGTATGTGATGTACAGCTAGATTAGACAATAGACTACAGCTCTGGGTGTTAAAAAAAACAACGTAAACACAGTTGAATATTACACTCAACTCTAGACCAAATCAACATAAGTTAAATGTGGCTTTTACTGTGATTGCATTGTAGTTTGCTGCTGTATCCTTGTAGTAGATATAGCCTAATAATGGGAGGGTTTGCTATAAATTATATCCTTATGATTTGCAATGTCTACATCTAGCCGTTAGATGGCACTTAAAGTCTACCAATGAAATACTGCAGTCCCATTTTAAACATGAGCAGATACAGTATCAAGTGCTTAATGCCAATGTAACTGAAAGCAAAGGCATGTACAAGTTTACATTCTTTCTTTTTAAGGTAATCAATTAATTTTGATATCTTTGTCTTTGTGGGCTACATAGGCTACACCTCAAAATAACATTGGATATTCTGTCGTAGGAACAACAACTTTCACTATTTCTCTAAGGTTGAATTTGCTTACAGTCTAATGTTGTTGTTTTGCATTGGTTGCTGTTTGTTTTGTTGTTATTGCTTCCCCCCTTCCTTACACCTCTGTTTTGTTTGACTTTGCCGATTGCTTGGCATTTCTTTCTTATTTTTTGCCTTAAACTCTGTTTGACTAGTAGTTTTGTGTTTGCCTGTTTTTGTGCAAAAAGTAATTTAAGCATTTCTAACTTTCCAGCAGCTAAAGAAGAAGACTTGGTAGGTTAGTTAAAAAGCAGGCTGTTTTTTATTTGTTTTTTTTTGTGGCATATTTAGGGTAATATATATATATATATATATATATATATATATATATATATATATATATATATATATATATATTATAATGCGTTTGGATTTTTGCTTATCTTTTTGTTGTTATTTAATTAATTAATGCATTTTATTTATTACAGCTTTATTGAGTGCATTTAGAAGAGTCAGATTATTTTCAAAAGATTATTTTAAAGGCATCATCTAGCACAGTGTCACCATACTTATTTTGTCCCACCTTGACTAACCCTGGGCATATGTTGTTCTCATAACCTCCTGAAAACAGCTGCTGTTTAAAGAATCTTATCTACAGATAAAGTCAATAGAGCCATCTGGTGGTTTTTGGTAGATTTAATCTACAAAACAACAAAGACATTTGAGCAATATAATTAAACTGGCTGTTTGTGTGTCTGGAAATACATGAATAAAATGAATACTAGAATATAAAGTCCACTAGAGAAAATTTAGCATATATTAAATATATTTAAATAAAAAAAAAACATATAAAATAATATACATTCTTATTGCAATTCTTCTATATTAGAAATGTATATAATATAAACATAAATACTATATAATACGAATATGTTATCTATATATATATATACAGTACACTGTAAAAAAAAAAAATAAAGTTGGGAAACTTAAAAGTTTAAGGCAACTAGCTTCAGCAGATTTTTGAGTTTTCTTAATTCTTGTTTTAGGTTTATACAACAAAAAGTTGCGAAATTTCCTAAAAAATAAGGTGAGAAAACTCACAAATCTGCTGAAGCTGGGTGCCTTAAACTTTGGCTCAACAATTATTTTTTACAGTGTACTTTTCAAAAGTTTGTGTTGAGGTCAGTAATGGCTGCTTTTAAATTAGTACTTTTTTTTTTGGCATGGATACAGTGAAGACTTTTACATTGTTATAAAAAATGAATGTTGTTCTTTCTATTCATCAACAAATATTGAAAAAAATGATTATGGTTTCCACAAAACATTAAGCAGCACAACCTTTTCTTTTTTTTTTTTTAAACTGATGATAAAAAGAAATGTTGATTTTCAAAATGATTTATGTGACATTGAAGACTGGAGTAATGGCTGCTAACAATTCAGCTTTGCCATCACAGCTTTAAATTACATTTTACAATATATTAAAAACAGAAAACAATCATTTAAATTTTAATAATTTTTCACATTGTTACTGTTTCTATTGTTCAGATAAATTGATCATTAATAAATTTGATCAAAGAAATGTATCGGTGAGCTGTGAAATACATATTTTTGAAAAGGTTTAAAAAATCTGACGATACATTTTTTGAAGGGTATACATAATGCGTTTTTAGTAACAATTTTCAGTGAAAAGCTAAATGCAGAATCTGAAATATTTTCCTATCATAACAAATGTTCAAAATCCTAAAACTTTGTTTACTTCCAGTTTTAAATTTGATAATGATTTACAGGTTTTTTATGTGGCCTCATATTTTTGAGGCCTATTGTATTTATTGTTCAATAGTAGCAATTCAGATATATATAGTATTATGAATGAATAGAATAAGGGCTGTAAAACATTTTGAACCAAAGAGCAAAAATAGGGGGAGTTTATTGGGAAGTTCTTAGTTTCTCTTCTGACACACTTTACTAGTACACCGAAGATCAAAAAGTGTGGCATATCCCTGCAGTCCCGACCAGTGCTTCAAGGTGCAGGAATCAACCCATATTTCCATAACTAGACAGCCGCTGTGATGTTGCATGGCTGTAGCAATTTACCACTAAACACCCCCCACAGATGCTAAAGGTGCTGTCTGTGCAGGCGTATAAATAAGGCATAAGCCTTTGTGATTGGAATGAATATATACATGTGGGTCTGAGGAGTCGCAGAAGTACCTCTGTGTGAAGTGCTGACAAGGCTGTGGGGCCAAACGGCCGGCAAGAACTCCACAATGCAGATGGATAGAGGAGGAGTTCTGCTTCAGCTTGGCTATGATTTATAGGCCCTGAGAGGAGACTTTGCATCTTTATGTCTGTGTGGGTGTGTGTTTGTGTGTATCATGTGTTGTTGTGAGCAAGATTTATGAATTCTGACTTGATTTCCATGTAGTGTTGATGTGACAAACGTTGCTTTTCCATACAAGCTTCTCTAAGAGATATAGAAGGGGTGTATAGCTATAGCCAAAAGTTTGGAATAGTTATGATTTGTTTTTTGTTTTTTTGAATGATAAAGTCTCTTATGCTCACCAAAGTTGCATTTATTTGAAATACAGTCCCCAAAAAAATGGAATAGTAATGATGTTTAAATGTTTTTGGATGAAGTCTCTTATGCTCACCAAGGCTAAATTAATTCAAATACATTCCAAAAATATACAGTAAAAACAGTACTATTGTAAAATATTCATGTGATGGCAAAACTGAATTTTCAGCAGCCATTACGCTAATCTTCAGTGTCACATGATCCTTCAGAAATAATTCCAGTGTGGTGATTTGGTGCTCAGTTTTTATGATAAATTATTATTGATGCTCATTATTATTAATGGTTCATATTATCAGTGTTGAAAACAGTTTTGCAATGTGATTGGATTCAGGGGCCTGTGATTGATATTACAATATTATATGCCTATTTTGCACAAACAAATGCAACACAAACATTTAATCAAACTTTCTGAAAATTACAAATCCTATATCCAAAATGAGACATCCACAAAAAAAAATTAATAAATAAAATTCCAAAAATCGAAGCTGTTAAATTTTCTAATAAAATATTAATAAAATAGTAGAATGGTGAGTAGTGAAATAACATGAGTTTAAATATAAAAATATATATGTATATGCATCAATTCACGTCGATCTAGCATTACACCCAATATGCATTTATATTTGTATGTTTTTGAAGGAGGAGAGAGATTTATTTTTCAATACTGTTTGATTTATGAATGCTGGTCTGTATAGTGTTGTTTAATGCCTGTGTTATATTAGTACAGACGTCAGAAGTCTATTATTGTTTAATGCATGTTCACAGAATTAAGGATGTGCATTTTCAGCCTCTAGATTTTCTAGCACTGCAGAGCTCTTCCTGCTAAATGGTGTCTCTGCCTTTAATGGACTTCTTTTGTGTGCCAACAGGTCTGTTTTCACATCATGCATTTGCCGTTCTGTTTGGTGTTCCTTTAAAGTACACCACTTCTGCTTCCTCAAGCAATACCTCAAACAAGTCAAACTCAATATACAAAGAGGCACAATGGATGCTGCTGCTTCAGTTTGTGCCAACCCATGATTGACTATTTGAGGTAATTGATTGTAGGCTACTGTGTATCCTCTCTCATCTGGACTGCTTGATCAGCACGAGGTGGAAAAATCTGGCAATAAATGACCTGAAATGCTTTGCTAGCATTTAAACTGAACTAGATTAATCAGATATATACACAACATGAAAGTAACATTACAGCTTGCATTAGTTTGAAAAGATACAAATACACAAGTGAACTGAATGTGTCAGAACGTGTAAGTTCTGTTGAGAATGTGCGTAAAAACCCCACTAAAACATGGACAATGACGAGCTATAGCATTAAGATTTTACAAAATTGTATAGCTTTCACATGTTCTTGTTAAATGTTGTTAAAAGTTTGAGGTCAATTTTTTTATACTTTAGTGCAATTGATCACAAGTGACAATTATTAGACATTTATAATGTTACAAAAGATTTTAATTTTAAATAAATGTTGTTCTTTTAAACTTTCTATTCATCAAACTGAAATCTGAATAATTACGTGACACTGAAGTCTGGAGTAATGGCTGTTGAAAATTCAGCTTCGCCATCACAGGAATAAATGATTTTAAAATATATTCAAATAGAGAACAGTTGTTTTGATTTGTAACAACTAGGGCTGTCAATTGAGTAACATTTTTAATCTAATTACTTTCACGATGAGGAGATTAATCTAATTAATCACAAATTAATATCACAGCAAATCTGGCTCAGAAATTAGGCCCCAAGCAGTAATTTTAAGTCATTATTGTGTTAAATGAGAAAAAGCATCAAATAGACTTTACAAAATTAGTTTTAGAAAGAAATGTTTTGTTTAAATTTTTTGGGTGAACTACACCTTAAATTCTTTTTTTAAATATGGATTTATATTTTCATATTTTTTATTGATATGGAAATGTTGCATTCTTTTTTTAATGAAATGATACTCTAAATAAGAAACTAAAACTTCCAGCAGGTGGCAGTCAATGTCTTAATGAGTAGGTCATTGAGTCATTCATTCATTCGATTCGTTCAAACACTGATTCATTCAGGAATGAAGTAAATGGCTCTATAGGCCATTGAATCATTGGTTCACCTGATTCGTTTTATATAAATGTCTTATATAATTGCATTAAGGTGTGCTTTGATCAGTTAATTCATTCACTGGGAATTGAACCCATGATCTTGTGTTTGAGTCCCAGTGATAAAAAGGCTTATGTTGAATGAACTGGAAAATCTCAATATGGAAAAAACCTACAAAAGTACATTTAGATGTACTTATTTATTTATTTTTTTAATTCAACCTTTTAAATTAAGCTTTACTCTTCATGACTTGACATAATTGGATGAAGGAAATTAATTCAAGTCTCACTCACATATCATTGCCTCCAAGTTACCTTAGAATTCACCATCTGGAGCCAAGAGGGGTGTCTATACAGCTTCAATGAGAATATCAAAGACTCTCCCAAAAGATCTGGTGTCTTACAATAAAACAGAGAAGCTTTTGAAGTGTCACTGTTCAAATATGGCACTTGGCTTTCAAATAAAATTCAAGTGACTTGGAATGCTGCTCTCTAGGAAAGGACCGCAGTGCATTTCAAATATATGCCTTGACACTCTGCTGAAGAGTGATTTCACTTGGAAATTGGTAGGAAACTAGTCTGACCCTTTTGACAAATGGCAGTTGGCTTTGTCAGACAAGAGACAAGCGTAATTTTGCCTTTCTGCTCATGCTGCAACATTGTATTGTGTTTGTATGAGTATTTCAGCACCATTTAACACCAATAAAGCAATTGCTTGTGTTTCTGATGAGAAAGCTCATAGCATTATCTTGGTGTATACATTGTCTGGTCCATTCGATAAATTGCCCAGTGTTTTATGCTTTCGATCACCCCTCATCTTGATGCGTGGCTCTCTGTTAACTTAATGTGCTAGTGCTCTTCTGCCCTAGAGCACTGACTGTAACGTTTGACTCATGGTACATTAGACCTGCAGTGTTAGCAGTGGGAGGAGAAAGAGCGAGACGGAGGGAGCATGTGCATTGTTAAGTCCTCTCAAAATGGGTCAGGCCCCTTAAACAGTCTGGCTGTGCTTTATTCCACGTTAGTTATTTGTTAGCTGCTAGAAATAGATTTCAGACCTGCTGTGTCACGGTGTGAATCCTGATTATTCTGGACAATAAAACAATTTCAAACTGTTTGCCAAGGTAAAGGGAGGCGGGCATGGCTACATACATACACAAACACACACCTGTGTTCTGTTCATTATTGTTCCTCCCAAATGCTGGAAGCACATGCAGGATCAGCAGTAGCGGTCACAGCTCTGCTCATTATTATTCCATACAAAAACAACACCAGCCTCACATTGTTCCCTTCATACACAGCCAGTCAGCTTACAAAATAGGGTCAGCTTCGTAAATGGAAGGCCATGTTCTAGACTCTCTCCTGCACTGCCAGTATTGCCCCAGTGCAATTTGCTTTTGCACTTTTCTGGCTGTCCAACTGACTGTTTGCACAGACTTTCAGTTGCAGCATCTAATAAAACACCAGAGTGATTCTAGCATATGGGGAATGTAGCTTGGCAAGCAGATAATTATATTCAATTATTAAGGAATAGTTCACCCGAAAATTAAAATTAGCTGAAAATTCACCCTCAGGCCATTCAAGATATAGATTAATTTTCATTGTTTCTTCATTGGAACAGATATGGAAAAAATTTACATTACATAATTTGCTCACCAATTGATCCTCTGCACTGAATGAATGTCCACTGGTGAGCAAGTGATGCAATGCTAAATTCCTCCAAATCTTTTCTGAAACAATTCACCTACACCTGGGATAGCCTGAGCGTGTGTAAATTTCCAGCAGTTTCATATTTTTAAGTCAAGATAACTCCACATATTAAATGGGTCATTGGATGGATTTTTTATCAATGGTTGTGCCAACACACATGTCAGTTCAAACAACATGCAAAAGCGAATAATAAACTCCTAATATTTGAACAGTAGGGTTTATGAAATGTTTTAAAATTGGTTTAATTTTGCATTCTGTTTACTAAAGTTACTATTTTATTCGGAGTAGGCCTATAGCTAAAATTTATTTATTTGATATGAAAACAAACAAACAAAACGTATACTAAGGCCCAATCCCATTTGGATGAGGGGGGCTATTCGTGAAATCGCTAAACATTTTTCTCAAATATGGCGGTAACCGTAGTAGCGGTGTCCCATTTTTTAGGGGATTATTTTCACCCTTACCCCTTGACACTCTGTTTCAAGGGACAAGGGGAATAAAATAGAATTTGGATTGGGCCTAAATGAACAGGATTTTTTTTTTTTTTTTAAATAACCAAAAAAGAAATAATAATAATAGTAAAAAAAATTTATAAACACAAAATGGTGTCAAGCTTCATAAAAGGAAGGCCATGTTATAGAGTCTCACCTGCACTGCCAGTATTGCCCCAGTGCAATTTGCCTGTGCACTTTTCTGCCTGTCCAACTGTCCATTTGCACAGGCTTTCAGTTGCAACTCCTAATGTAATAAAACACCACAGTGATTCTGTAGCAAATGGGGAATGTAGCTTGGCAGGCACCATAATTATATTAAATTATTACAGGAATAGTTCACCTAAAAATGAAAATTTGTGGAAAATTTGCTCACCTCAGGCCATTTAAGACGAGTAGATGAGTTCAATCTTCATCAGAACAGATTTGGAGGAATTTAGCAGTTCTTCACTTTCTCACCAATGGGCACTTATTCACTGCAGAGGATCCATTTATGAACAAGTGATGTAATGCTAATTTTCTCCAAACCTTTTCTGACGAAGAAACCAACTAATCTACATCTGGGTTGGCCCAAGGGTGTGTAAACTTTCAGCGGATATTTATATTTTCAAAGTCAAGAGACTTCTATATATTTAAAATCTTTCCAACCCCTAATATTTGAATTGTAGGGTATATAAAATGTTAAAATGTGTATATATAAAATGGTTTAATTTAGCATTTTATTGACTAAAGATACTATTTGAGTCCGAGTAGAACTAACTAAAATTAATTAATTTGACAATAAAAAAAGGATGATAAATGAACAGGATATTTTGTAAAGAGACAAAGATTATGACTAAATCAAAAAATTGTGTAAAAATAACTAATAAGATCAGGCTTTGTAAAAGGAAGGCCATATTCTAGACTCTCTCCTGCACTGCCAGTATTGCCCCAATTTGCTTGTGCACTTTTCTGGCTGTCCAACTGACCGTTTGCACAGACTTTGAGTTGCAACATTTAATAAAACACCAGAGTGATTCTAGCATATGGGGAATGTCGCTTGGCAGGCACAGTAATTAATTAAGTTTTCTTTTTAATCTACATGTAATTTTATGATGCTCTATCAGAGAACTTTGCTGAGAACGACATGGTTGGAAGAACTTTAGAGGAACTTATAAAAGAGTGATTGTAGAAAGCAAATTTGTAACAGGCCTTGTGGCCTTACAGAAGGTTCTTAAAAAAATGATATTCACAGCTCATATTCATGGCTCTTGATCTTCATTCTACCTTAGTCGGTTGTTCACTTAATCATATAGTAAATTAATGTCATTTTTCACCCCGGGAAGGTTCCGTTCTCAATTAAGATAAATTACTTCCATGATGAGTCAGTTCGCATGACTGTATCAATATCTGCCTCTCACCATCTGTTTTGAAATGCACAGGGAATGGGTGCACTCTCCTGCACAGAGGGGGATGAAATCGAGAATAGTAATGACAGTGGGGCAACAGTTTATTGTTGAGGAGGTTTGCTTTGGGTATCCTAATGATGTGTAAATTACATTGTGTCTCTGTGTAACTCTCAAGGGATGTAGTCTATCATAGTCAGGGTGCAGATGTCTCGCAAGATTGATTTAGGACATTTGTGACATCGGCAACTCAATGGATCAGTTTATCCAAAGTAGTTTTGTTCATAAAGTCTGCAGATAATCAGCAGTGCACTTTAGCAAACTTTTAAGAACAGTAATTATTGAAATAATTCTTTAAAACAATACACTTAAGTGAGAACTGATGTTTGTTTAAAATTAAATGAAAATATGTTATAGTTTGAATACATATGAAATGCTGCTAGTTGAACATAAAGTGCTTTTTGACCCAACTACACTCTTAAAAGTAAAGGTGCTTAAAAGGTTCTTCACAGCGATGCCATTGAAGAACCATTTTTGGTTCCACAACGAACCATTCAGTCAAAGGTTCTTTAAAGAACCATCTCTTTCTTACCTTTTAATAATCTGAAGATGTTAAAGGTTAGAGGTTTTCTCCTAAAGGTTCTTTACGGAACCATTTAGATTAAAAGGTTCTTCTATGGCATCATGAAGCACCTTTATTTTTAAGAGTGTAGGTAGAGCTTAAATACATTTTTATATGCAATAAGTACTTCTAATGTGTTTGAAATATAGTTAGTTAAGTGTGCTGCCTAATGTACTGACAAACATTTATGGCTATTTAAATTATACTTGAATATCTTTTCTGTTGAAACTGTATTTGTTTTTAAATATTTTATAATTACACACTTTTAATGAAGTTGCAATTTAGAACATAAAATATATTAACTTTAAATGCAATATTTATTAAATACTTTAAATAAAGTGTTTTAGTGTGTTTCATAGTCATGAAATGTTAAGTGCACTTAAGTTGCCCTTTTTCATTATATTATACCCTCTTCAAGCAAGATTAGAAGATTTTAAACAATTAAGCACACTTATTTTTTCACAAGGGCAGCAGAATTCTTTGTGCTGATTTTAGTGAAAACCTGGTTTTGAGAGTACTAGTCCTGCACTGATATGTAATATTGAAATTCTTACTGATATACCAATAAGCAGATAATTATTTTCATTTTTTTTCATGCATGAAAAATACTGTAGCTCAGTGCTTCCCAAACCTGTCCTGGAGGACCCCTAGCTCTGATTTTGTATGTCTCCCTTACCTAACACACCTGATTCAACTCATTAGCTCGTTAGCAGAGACTGCAAGACATGGGCTGTATCCGAAATCGCCCCCTATTCACTATTCCCTACACTAGTCCACTCATACAGTTCACTTGAAGGAGTGAATGAAAACGAGTGAGTGAATTCGGACACTGAGTGCACAGGAAGGACTGCCGCTTTTGCATAGTTTGCTTGCTGTTTAATAATCATTTGAAACGGGCAGCTCCAGTAGTAAGATTGAAGGATATATCTTGAACTCTGTCATGGAGATTATGTATAAACCCTAATGGTCAATTTACAACTAATTTTGTACCCGTTTAGTATTACGCTGTATTACGCCGTGGACGAGTGCTTCTAAAATCAATGAATGGATGATTCAGCTGCGGACGCCATCTTCTGGTGAGACGCGGGAATTCACTCGGCGCGTGACTCTCACAGTGCATTCTGGGGATTCTCTAGCCGTTGAGTGTACATCGCTTGTACATCACTCGTTTTTGCGGTGCATTGTGGGTTTGAATGAGTGCACTCTAGAACATCCACTATGGTTTCGAACACTTCGGAGGAAGGAAGGCATCAAGGCACGTCCGAATTCAAAGTTAGCTTCTCTTCCTGTCTCATGACTCATGAGTCATGAGATACCTTCATCTGAACGATTTTTGAAGGCAGCATAGATGCATCCTTCACTGCCTTTGATATCCCACAATCCTATGCGTTCCATTCCATGACGGTTGAGCTAAAAAAAATAAAGATGGCGTCTGAAAGTTGTGTTTCATGGTTAGTTTGTGTGTAAATGTATATTTCTGATGAAAGTTTTGGACTTTTGATGTTATTTCTAGCGAGAAATTAGTATTAAAGTAATTAAATATTTGTTTAGTTATCACTAAAACTCATTCTATTTTGTTGTAGCTCATTAAACCGTTACGCTGCCTCAGAAGCCTGTCCGAAATGAGGTGCCTTCGTGCAAAAACGCTGCCTGCAAAGTCATTGCCTCATAAGGCAGCAAGGCAGCAAGTCCGCTGCCTACATTTTCGGATGCAGCCCTGAATTGGGTGTGTCTGATAAGGGAGACATACAAAATGTGCAGGGCAGGGGGGCCTCCAAGACGAGTAGCATCTGCCTGCAATGCCGCAGTCCTAGGACCGCATTTCTAGGACCCTAGGTTTTTAGTGAGAACGCCACCTACTGAATTAGAGGACCTGCGAAGATAGATGACAATCAGAGTGTGAGTATCAAATGTGAATCAATGTTTATTTGTTTAACATTAAAAACAATTGTGATGCATTTCATTGGAAAGTTAACTGTCACGTGCTCACAATCAGCCTGTTTAATGTTACCCCACAATACATGTTATGAGTACGTCTCTTCATTTTGACATGATTTTATAATGTTGTTTGAGACATATGACATTTTAATAGTCAGACATAACAGAGAGGCCATCATAATAACTGACTGTTAAAATACCATTGTGTCATTTACTGTGTACTGTACTCTATATGAAGTGCTTTCAAGGACACAGCTCAGGGCAGGCAATAGTATGACAAAAGATAAATAAATTGGTCAAGTACTAGGCTTAGGCCTAATTTATGTCTATTTATTTATATGAAATTAACTTAAAAATGTTTTTCAAGAAACATATAATAATCCAATTTCCCCGTAGGATGTACTCAATGGGAAGACTTCAAAATGGTATGCTCCGAAGTCCTTTCGCTAGGTGCCAGTCTACCTTGAAAGTTAAGAACAACAGGACAACCTTTTTGCTTTTCTGAAGTCAGTACTACATAAAACACCTACGCAACTGAGCTTCACGGATGAAGTGCAGTTAATCTGTGGTGTTCTATTTCCAGAGGTATGCATAACAATATAATGTATTGTGCATGTTTCTGCCCTTTCAAACCCTACTGCATATTAGACCTTATGCTACTTATGTACAGACCTGTGTATATTTCAATTAACAATTTTCTTTTGATAGGCCATCATATATGGCCTGGGTGGGCTTCAGAATTTGTCTCTGCAGGATGCTGAGCAGGCCTTCCTCTCTGGTCCTGATTATCATCACAGGTAAGAGTAGAAAATAGAATTGTTTTTACACAATGTCCAATATATCCCTTTTTTAAGTGTTAACAGTATTTCTGTTAACCTAGCAGTGATTATGTTCTCAATTTACTATTTCAGTGAAGTGGAAGAATTTAATAGGGTGATAGAGAAACAATTGAGAAAAGAGGGGAGAGCATCCAGGTGGTAGGTAGTGCTGCTGTATACATCACAATGTGTGCTTTAAATATTTAAAGGTCAGGAAAAGTCATGTCAATAATATGTTATTTCTATTCAGATTTCTTGCATCTCTCTCTATAATTTTTTTTCTCAGTTCAGATGGGCTTTATTGACATGAATGTTTCAAGAACCTTTGTTCCCACAACATCAATATATATATATATATATATTTTTTTTTTTTTTCCAAATCTTTGAATAATAGTATTATGAACATTAATTGGTATGAAGATTGATATCATTATTTTTGTATTGTATATGTGTGTGCGCTCTGTGGTAACTAAGTATGACTACTATGACTAAATATGAAATTTAAAATGAGAGAGTAGAACATGTTCAACTAAAGGTTCCTTATTTCATTCACTTCTCTCTCTTTCTCTCTCTTAGTCAATGAAGACATTGTCCATGAAGTTCATTCTATGTGGTTCACGTCATTAACACATTAGTTTTTTTGTGTGTTCAAGTTCAACTGTTGTAATATATTATTTTATAAAATATACACAATCTTAAATCTACCCCCAGAGTCATCCTTGTGCCTTCCCTCTGTACTTGAAAATGTGGTTGATCTAGTGACTGAAAAGACTACACCATGATTCCTTGTTTATTTTACTTGAGATATTATATTATGCTACTTAGACCCAATAATTACTCATCATTCCTAGGAACCAGGTTTAATTGCAATAAAGAAAGTAGTATTTGGGTGTAATAAAACTTTCAAAAACTCTAAAACTCTAATGTAGTTAAAACTGGGTGGAAATACTGCCTTGGTGGCACTTTTTTCAGTCCTCCTGAAAGTGCGGCCTCCGGTACTGCAGACGGATAATATTATCCAGGACAGGTTTGGGAAGCACTGCGTAGCTAGTTGCTATTATATACGTATACTACTTAAACTGAAAATTCTAAACAACATTAATATATAGTAAGATGGATGAATTTTCCTTTTGCTATAGTATTCTGTTTGAATAAGAAAAATATTAAGTGCGTATAGAGAAAGGAGCTCTGGAATGTTGGTTAGTTAGTCATTGATAGTGAATAGAGCACATAGAATAGTTTATACTATTATACTAGGGTATTACTAGGGTATTATGCAAGAAAGTTTGTGCGTGCTTGTGTGTGTGTGTGTGTGAACTGTAGTTCAAAGTAACATTAATTAGGTTGTTGTACATTTTTTTTTTCAAGACATTAACTTTTATTCATTGTTGTGCACAAATGCAAAACGCTCTGCTATCATTACATATGTGTGGCAACTTAAAACTGCCTTAAAGAGTACACTTAACTCTCTCTCATGTAATTTGAAATGACTTTCTCCTGTGGATCACAGAAGAAGGTATTTTGAAGAATGCATTGATTTTGTTGTATGGAATATTTAAGTTTTTAAAATGGAAAGTGCCCTTAAAGCAGTGGTTTTCAACCAGGGAGTTGGGGCCCAATAGGGGGCCTTGCCAAAATTCTAAGGCGGCCTCAAGATGACTTAAAATAATTTAAAACCAGCATTAAAATAAACTAAAAGAACCAAAACTCAAGATATTTCTTATTTTTTTTTTACTTTTTATTTTCATGTCCAGGGTTCCTACTGTCTAGAAAAACATATACATACCTGTTTATATTCTGTATGACATGACATGAATCATATGAATCAATTATAAAGTGTGTTACCTTTCAGTTGGCCTCTCCGAGTCTCGTTGGTGACCGACGAATTGGGATCTCACTTCAAGAGATCAATCTACTTCGAGTGTAAACTAAATGAGCCAGTGCACATTGGCATGCAATAATTGCATCCAGCTGCTGCTCGTCACGGCACGAGCATAAGTAGGCAGCAGGTGCAACGCATATTCAGCTTTTCGCTTCAGAGCCAAGCAGTTCTGTTATACTGTACTGCTCTGCCTATCAACAAGAGAGGGATTCTGTACGATTGTGCGAGCTCGGGGAAAGAGGCTTCTTCGTCTTGTGTTGGTGTGACGGCGCTTCAGCAATGTGAAAAAGCAAATTTCCCTAAAAGAGCAAACACGGGTGTGACGTTACATCTTTGTAAAGATGGCATTCCACCCGTGTGTTTCTGGATGCGGTTGTTTCCTGGCGCCGGATGACAGTCACGATGTGGATGTCAAGTCATGTCGACATGGTAGTGGCATGGCCATCGTGGCGTTGCGGCTGAGACTCCAGTACATCAAAAAAGGGGGAGTCCCCTTACCTATGCCCCGATCTAGTTTCTCTTCTGTTCCACAGAAGAGGGCTACTTCAGTGAACAGACAGGGTAGCCTGAGGGTTACAGTGCGGGTAAACCCACCGAGGGAATCTCTGTGGGCCCCCCATTCCTCTAGGATGCCGCAGGCTGTGGAGCTTCCAGGTAAACATGCCGGTTTCTTGTATGGGGGTCCGGCCGTTTCTTTCGGGGCTCCTCCGGACGATCAGATGTTGATTGCGGCATTGGAGGGTGAGCTGGAGTCTGGGAATGAGGACTCAGCTGCGTTGCCCTCTTTGGGGAGAGTAGTGTTGTCCGATCCTGACCCAGAATTAACGGCTATGCTTTCCCGGGCTGCCAAGGCGGAGTGTGGCTTGAGTGGAGAGAGCCCACCGTGTCCCGAGCCGTTGAGGTTAGATGATTGATATCTTGGGACGGCCCAGGGTTCTCAGGCCCCCACCTTTCTTCCCAGAAGTACATGAGGAGGTGACCAGGTCGTGGAAAGCACCATTTTTTGCCCGAAACCGGACTTGTGCCACCTCCTCCCTCATTACCCTCAATGGTGGGGCAGCCATGGGTTACGAGGCAATCCAACTGGTGGAGCACGCTGTTGCGATGCAATTGTGTCTGAGGAGTGCTGCCACCTGGAGGGGTAACCCTCGTCTCCCATCCAAGGCCTGTAAGTTCTTATCTGTGCTTTTGGCCAAGGTTTACGGTGCCGCTGTACAGACTGCCTCCAGGCCAAGACATTAAAGGAGTAGTTCTCATTGCATGAGGGTAGTTCTGACTCAGGGCTGATGTCGGAGCTGCACACAGCAACGGACCTCGTCTTGAGAGTGACAAAAGTCACTGCGTGCTCCCTGGGTCAGACGATGGCCGAACAGTTCTCAGCTGCCCAGAAGAAGACACAGGCAATTAAACATATCCTGCCCCGGCGGCCCACTGCTGCCTTCACTTCGCCGCCGGCTGCAGCTGCTCCACCTGTTTGTCGCAGAGGGCTTCCTTCGCCCCTGCTTAGCCTCAGTGGCAGCGTCCACTGAGGCCACAGCAGGGAGCTGGCCGCAGGGGTGTGGCTCCGCCCATCAAGGCCCTGCCAAACCAGGCGGCAAGCGGCCCTGAGACGGCCAACCCAGAGGTGGAAGGGACAGCTCTTCGGGAAATGGTGATCGCACCACTCCCTCCCCCTAAGGAGGGCCAGGTGGAGAATTTTTTGTTTCCTTTTCTTTTTTTTCCTGCCGCTGGCCTTTTAGCCAGCTTTACCTGAACCATTAAAAAAAGAGCAGTTTCCAACATCTTTGGGTTCCAAGAGAGCGCAGATGACGTCGTGTCACGCTATGCCTGGCCTTCTCCCATGCTCCCTGCCCAACCGTGGAGCCAGGTAGGTGTTGCACCACACACCCAGACCCCGCTTCGGAAATGCGATGCCTTCCGAGTCGGGTCCCTGTCCTCCACCACGCTGCCCTACCGTGGGTACGTCTGTGGTTCCTCTGGTCCAACTTGTATGGATTCTGGGAGCCTAGCTAGCGCTCCCCAGTACGTTTCGCTGGCTCATTCGGACCATCAGACTCGACTATGCGATTCATTTTGCCCCCTGCGTCCCGCCAAGAACAGGGGCATCCAGTTAGCCTCCATGCTGACCAGAGATGCTCCTGTCTTACGGGCAGAAATCACAGTCCTGCTGGCGAAGGACACGATAGAGCCGGTCCCTCCAGCTGATATGAGGTCGGGGTTTTACACCCCATACTTCATTGTACCAAAGAAAGGCAGTGGGTTACGACCAATATTGAACCTGTGAGTTTTGAACCGGGCCCTTCACAAGCTGCCATTCAAAATGTTGACAAAAAACGCATTTTCGAATGCATCCGTCCCCAAGATTGGTTTGCAGTGATCGACCTGAAGGATGCGTACTTTCATGTCTCGATTCTCCCTTGACACAGGCCGTTTCTTCGCTTCGCGCTCGAGGGGTGGGCATATCAGTACAAACTCCTGCCCTTTGTGCTGACCCTGTCGACCCGCATCT
Organism: Barbus barbus; assembly: GCF_936440315.1. NCBI lineage: Eukaryota > Metazoa > Chordata > Actinopteri > Cypriniformes > Cyprinidae > Barbus > Barbus barbus. Next base: position 15,721,606 of record NC_136751.1, on the reverse strand, counting down.
TTAAGAAAAAGGCGGAGGATGTTCCCAGGGCCCTTGTTCCCATGAGAAATCTCGACGACTGGCTCATTTAGGCTCAGTCGTGGGAGCAGTTGTGCGAACAACTAGCCACAGGCTAGGGTGCGACGTACTATGGGCATGCAGCGTCGGGGTTGTGGATGGGCTCCTATCTGCATTGGCATTTCAATTGCCTCGAGTTGCTTACAGTGCGACTTGCACTGAGCTGCTTCAAAATCCTCCTACGAGGCAAGCATGTTCTGGTCCATACGGACAAAACTGCACCGTTGCGCACATCAACAGCCAGGGTGGTCTGTGCTCCCTTCGTATGTCGCAACTCGCCCGCTATCTCCTCCTATGGAGTCAGAAGCATCTGAGGTCGCTTCGTGCCATTTACATTCCGGGCCTGCTCAATCGTGCAGTCGATGAGCTTTCACGACAGCCTTCGCTTACAGTAGAATGGAGACTCCATTCCTGGGCGGTCCAGATGATATTGAGACATTTCAGAGCCGCATAAGTAGACCTGTTTGCCTCTCCAGACATGTCTCATTGCCAGCTGTTTTATTCCCTGACCAGGGAGACATGGTTCCCAGAACTAATGCTCCTCGCGACAGAGCCTCCCTGGCGAATTCCACTGAGGAAAGATCTACTGTCTCAGATAAGGGGCAACCTCTGGCACCTGCATCCAGATCTCCACGTGTGGTCCCTAGACGCAACACGGAGGTCCTAGGTGATCTACCCTAGGCAGTGGTAGACACCATCACTTCGGCAAGAGCACCCTCTACGAGGCATGCCTATTATTTGAAGTGAAACCGGTTCGTGGAATGGTGTTCTTCTCACCGGGAAGACCCCCGGAAATGCCCGGTCAGAGCTGTGCTTTCCTTCCTTCAGGAAGATTTGGAGCGAAGGCTGTCTCCCTCCACCCTAAAAGTGTATATTGCCGCACACCACAATCTTGTGGACGGTGAGTCTCTGGGGAAGCATGCCCTGATCATCAGGTTCCTGAGGGGTGTGAGGAGACTGAATCCTCCTTGCCCAATTCCCGCACCCTCTTGGGATCTCCCTCTGGTGCTTACGGCATTACAGAGGGCCCCTTTTGAGCCGTTGCTGTCTGCAGAGCTGAGAACTCTGTCAAAAGAGACTCTATATAAGTGCTCTTAACTGCGTTGGCTTCCATCAAGAGGGTAGGGGACCTGCATGTATTTTCGGTCAACAAATTTTGCCTGGAATTCGGGCTGACCGACTCTCACATTATCCCAAGATCCCGGGCCGGATACGTGCCCAAGGTTCCCACCACGCCTTTCAGGGAGGTTGGCCCATTGGATAGTGGATGCCATCATCTTGGCGAATCAAACAAAAGGCGTGCCTTGCCTCCTCGGGTTGAGCGCACACTCAACGAGGAGTGTTTCTTCTTCCTGGGCGTGGGCGCAAGGCGCCTCGCTGACAGATATATGTAGAGCTGCGGGCTGGGCAACACTAAACATGGTTGTTAGGTTTTATAGCCTTTGTGAAGAACTAGTCTCCTCTCATGTACTCGCCTCGAGTAGCCAGTAAAGCCAGAGGAACTGCTCGGTGTCTCGCTTGCTGCGGCATTCCCCTCTATGGATTGGATACATGTGCTTTATTCTGCTATTCAGTTCAGTTCCCCACAAGAAAGTCGTGGGGGAGGGAAGTCGTGGCCTAATGGTTAGAGAGTCGGATTCGTAACCCAGAATCAGAATCAGAATCAGAAAGAGCTTTGTGGCCAAGTGTGTTTGCACACACAAGGAATTTGTCTTGGTGTTATGAGCTTCCAGTACAGAAAGTACAAACATAGTGCAGACAACATATAATTAAGGTGATAAAGAACACTAATGAAGAGAATATACAATAATTAAGAATAACAATAGTAATAAAAATAAAAATATACAGAAAAGAGACATGACCATAGACAGAACTGTGAATGTGCATGTGTCCTATGTACAGATGAGGGTTTGATGGTTATTTACAGATGCACAGTACCGGGGTGTGTTATGTGTTGTTCAGGTGGGATACGGCCTGGGGGAAAAAACTGTTCTTGTGTCTGGCTGTTCTGGTGCTCAGTGATCTGTAGCGCCGGCCAGAGGGCAACAGTACAAAGAGAGAGTGAGCTGGGTGTGAGGGGTCCAGAGTGACTTTCTTAGCCCTTTTCCTCACTCTGGAGGTGTAAAGTTCTTGGAGGCTGGGCAGAGGGGCACCAATAATCCTCTCAGCAGTCCTAACTGTCCGTTGTAGTCTTCTGATGTCTGTTTTGGTAGCTGAACCAAACCAAACAGTTATAGAAGAACATAGGACAGACTCGATGATTGCAGAGTAGAACTGTTTCAGCAGCTCCTGAGGCAGGTTGAACTTCCTTAGCTGGCGGAGGAAATACAGCCTCTGCTGGGCCTTTTTCGCAATAGAGTCAATGTGATTGTCCCACTTCAGGTCCTGGGAGATGGTGGTGCCCAGGAATCTGAATGACTCTACTGAAGTCACAGTGCTGTTCATGATGGTGAGTGGGGGGAGAGCAGGAGGGTTTCTCCTGATGTCCACTATCATCTCCACAGTTTTGAGCGTGTTCAGCTCCAGGTTGTTAAGACTGCACCAGACAGCCAGCTCCTTAACCTCCTGTCTGTAAGCAGACTCGTCACCGTCCTTGATGAGGCCTATGACTGTAGTGTCGTCCGCAAACTTCAGGAGCTTGACAGAGGGGTCCTTTGATGTGCAGTCATTCGTGTAGAGGGAGAAGAGCAGTGGGGAGAGAACGCAACCCTGAGGGGCGCCAGTGCTGATGGTGAGAGTCCTGGATGTGAGTTTGCCCAGCCTCACTAGCTGCTGCCTGTCTGTCAGGAAGCTGGTGATCCACTGACAGATGGAGGAGGGCACAGAGAGCTGTCTCAGTTTGTCTGAGAGAAGGTCAGGTATGATGGTATTGAAGGCCGAGCTGAAGTCCACAAATAAGATCCTTGCATAATTCCCAGGTTTGTCGAGGTGTTGCAGGATGTAATGCAGTCCCATATTGACAGCGTCATCCACAGACCTGTTTGCTCTATAGGCAAACTGAAGAGGATCCAGCAAGGGTCTAGTGATGTCCTTCAGGTAGGCCAGGACCAGTCTCTCAAGTGACTTCATGACCACAGACGTGAGTGCGACAGGTCTGTAGTCATTAAGTCCAGTGATTTTGGGCTTTTTGGGGACGGGAATGATGGTGGAGCGTTTGAAGCAGCAGGGAACTTCACACAGCTCCAGAGATCTGTTGAAGATTTGTGTAAAGATGGGGGCCAATTGGTCAGCACAGACTTTTAGACAGGCAGGTGAAATACCATCTGGTCCTGAAGCTTTCCTAGATTTCTGTTTTCTGAAGACCCGGTTCACATCCTCTACACAGACTTTAAACGCAGGTAGAATGGTGGGGGAGGGAGTAAGGGGGGTTGCAGGGGGTGAAGGTGAATGTGTGAAGTGCAGATCAGAGCGGGTGCTGGGTGTCAGTCTGGCCTTTTCAAATCTGCAGTAAAACACATTGAGATCGTCAGCCAGTTGTTGATTCTCCACAGACTGTGGGGGTGGTGACTTGTACATGGTGATGTTCCTCAGACCAGTCCATACCGACGCCGGATCGTTGGCTGAAAGTTCTTTTTTTCAACTTCTCAGAGTAGTTCTTTCTAGCCACTCTGATCTCCTTTGTTAGTCTGTTCCTGGCCTGGTTATACAAGATTTTATCCCCACTTCTGTAAGCGTCCTCTTTGGCCTGACGAAGCTGTTTGAGTTTCCCAGTAAACCACGGTTTATCATTATTGAATGATAAGAATGTCCTGGTGGGGATGCATATATCCTCACAGAAACTGATATATGATGTTACAGTCTCTGTGAGTTCATCCAGATCGGTGGCAGCGGCTTCAAAAACACTCCAATCAGTGAGGTCAAAACAAGCTTTTAAATCTTGCCCTGCTTCATTAGTCCATCTCTTAACAGTTCTTAATACAGGCTTAGAAGATTTGAGTTTTTGCCTATTGGTCGGTATGAGATGAACCAAACAGTGATCAGAGAGCCCCAGAGCTGCCCGTGGGACAGAGTGATATGCATCTTTAATTATTGTGTAACAATGATCCAATATATTACTGTCTCTGGTGGGACATGTAACGTGCTGTCTGTATTTTGGCAGTTCGCGGGAGAGATTTGCTTTATTAAAATCTCCAAGAATGATTAAGAAAGAGTCCGGGTACCTTTGCTCTGTTTCAGATATTTGTTCAGCCAGCTGTTGCATCGCGGCGCTCACGCACGCGTCCGGAGGCACGTACACATTCACGAGAATGAAGGAGGAAAACTCCCGGGGTGAATAGAACGGCTTACAGTTTATGAAGAAGGCCTCCAAATTAGGAGAACACATCTTCTTCAGAGTTGTTACATCTGAACACCAACCTTCATTTATGTAGAAACATAGTCCACCACCTCTCGTTTTCCCCGTTAGCTCCGTGATGCGGTCTGATCTGAACAGCTGATATCCCGGCAAATGAAGCATGTTATCCGGGATGTTTTCACTCAGCCAGGTTTCAGTGAAGCACAATGCAGCAGAGTTTGAAAAGTCCTTATTTGTGTGGGAGAGGAGAAGTAGTTCATCCATTTTGTTAGGAAGGGATCGGAGATTCGCTAGATGAATGCTTGGGAGCGCAGTTCGGAAGCCGCGTTCGCGGAGTTTAACCAGCGCGCCGGCGCGCTTCCCTCTTTTCCGTCTGAGCGCGCGTTTGGCTAGGACCGCTGCCCCTCCGACCAAAACATCCAACAAAGCGTCTGAATAATCAAAAACCGGAAAAAAATTGTCCGGTGTGTGTTGCCTTATGTCCAGTAGTTCGTCTCTGGTAAAACTGACAGTAAAAGAATGACTAAACACAGAACAAACAAACAAAAACAACAAAAGTACGGGAGCGTTCCACACCACAGCAGCCATACTCGGCGCCATCTTGAGTCAAAGGTGCAGCCATACTCGGCGCCATCTTGAGTCATCTTGAGTCGAACTCGCAACCCAAAGGTTGCGAGTTCGAGTCTCAGGTCCAGTAGGAATGGTAGGTGGGGGGAGTGAATGTACAGCGCTCTCTCCTCCCTCAATACCATGACTGAGGTGCCCTTGAGCAAGGCACCGAACCCCCAACTGCTCCCTGGGTGCCACAGCATAAATGGCTGCCCACTGCTCTGGGTGTGTGTTCAAGGTGTGTGTGTGTGTTCACTGCTGTGTGTGTGCACTTTGGATGGCTTAAATGCAGAGCACAAATTCCGAGTATGGGTCAAGTCACCTTTATTCATATAGCGCTTTTAACTTTTAACTATACAGACTGTGTCAAATCACTTAACAGTATCAAATTGGAGGATAGAGTGTCAGTAATGTATAATAATAAGATTAGGCACTCAATTTCCAGTTAAAGGCATTTCATTATTGAATTCAGAGATGTCAATGTCTAGCTTAGTTTAGTTTTAATAGTATCTTTGAAATCAAATGACGATAATCGCTAAAAATTAAGTGCCCCCAAGCCAGAGGCGACAGTGGCAAGGAACCGAAACTCCCTCTGTGACAGAATGGAGGAAAAAACCTTGGGAGAAACCAGGCTCAGTCGGGGGGCCAGTTCTCCTCTGGCCAGGATATTATTGTTTATTTATTGTTTACTTATTGTTTTAATTAAAATTTTAAATGTATAAATGTATTATATTTCTATTTTTATATTGTTGCAATTTCTAACAATAATAGCATTATTTAGTTAGGTATTTTATTATATTTTTTGTTATTTTGTTTTATTTTTCGTTTTATTGTATTTTTAGTCGAGGTCTTCACTCGGGATATGTCCCCGGGGCTCATCCAGGTGTCCTGCCTCCGCCAACGATCATTTAGACAATTTAGACATTATCTCCCGGCACTGATCCACCATCTGATCTGGACATGGACTGAGAAACAGAATAAGAAAGAAAGATAAATATTTAATCTAGATTTAAACTGACAGAGTATGTCTGCCTCCCGAACAGTGTTAGGTAGATTGTTCCGGAGTTTGGGTGCTAAATAGGAAAAGGATCTGCTGCCCGCAGTCGATTTTGTTATTCTAGGTATTATCAAACGGCCAGAGTTTTGAGAATGCAGCGGACGTAGAGGCGTATAATGTAATAAGAGCTCGCTCAAGTATTGAGGAGCTAAGCCATTCAGGGCTTTATAAGTAATTAACAAGATTTTCAAATCTATACGATGTTTGATAGGGAGCCAGTGCAGTGTTGACAGAACCGGGCTAATATGGTCATACAGTCAGGTCCATAAATATTGGGACATCAACACAATTCTAACTTTTTGGCTCTATACACCACCACAATGGATTTTAAATGAAACAAACAAGATGTGCTTTAACTGCAGACTGTCAGCTTTAATTTGAGGGTTTTTACATCCAAATCAGGTGAACGGTGTAGGAATTACAACAGTTTGCATATATGCCTCCCACTTGTTAAGGGACCAAAAGTAATGGGACAATTGGCTTCTCAGCTGTTCCATGGCCAGGTGTGTGTTATTCCCTCATTATCCCAATTACAATGAGCAGATAAAAGGTCCAGAGTTCATTTCAAGTGTGCTATTTGCATTTGGAATCTGTTGCTGTCAACTGTCAAGATGAGATCCAAAGAGCTGTCACTATCAGTGAAGCAAGCCATCATTAGGCTGAAAAAACAAAACAAACCCATCAGAGAGATAGCAAAAATATTAGGCGTGTCCAAAACAACTGTTTGGAACATTCTTAAAAAGAAGCAACGCACCGGTGAGCTCAGCAACACCAAAAGACCCGGAAGACCACGGAAAACAACTGTGGTTGATGACCGAAGAATTCTTTCCCTGGTGAAGAAACACCCTTCACAACAGTTGGCCAGATCAAGAACACTCTCCAGGAGGTAGGTGTATGTGTGTCAAAGTCAACAATCAAGAGAAGACTTCACCAGAGTGAATACAGAGGGTTCACCACAAGATGTAAACCATTGGTGAGCCTCAAAACCAGGAAGACCAGATTAGAGTTTGCCAAACGACATCTAAAAAAGCTTTCACAGTTCTGCAACAACATGCTATGGACAGATGAGACCAAGATCAACTTGTACCAGAGTGATGGGAAGAGAAGAGTATAGAGAAGGAAAGGAACTGCTCATGATCCTAAGCATACCACCTCATCAGTGAAGCATGGTGGTGGTAGTGTCATGGCGTGGGCATGTATGGCTGCAAGTGGAACTGGTTCTATTGTATTTATTGATGATGTGACAGCTGACAAAAGCAGCAGGATGAATTCTGAAGTGTTTCGGGCAATAATATCTGCTCATATTCAGCCCAATGCTTCAGAACTCACTGGACGGCGCTTCACAGTGCTGATGGACAATGACCCAAAGCATACTGCAAAAGCAACCAAAGAGTTTTTGAAGGGAAAGAAGTGGACTGTTATGCAATGGCCAAGTCAATCACCTGACCTGAATCCGATTGAGCATGCATTTCACTTGCTGAAGACAAAACTGAAGGGAAAATGCCCCAAGAACAAGCAGGAACTGAAGACGGTTGCAGTAGAGGCCTGGCAGAGCATCACCAGGGATGAAACCCAGCGTCTGGTGATGTCTATGCGTTCCAGACTTCAGGCTGTAATTGACTGCAAAGGATTTGCAACCAAGTATTAAAAAGTGAAAGTTTGATTTATGATTATTATTCTGTCCCATTACTTTTGGTCCCTTAACAAGTGGGAGGCAAATATGCAAACTGTTGTAATTCCTACACCGTTCACCTGATTTGGATGTAAATACCCTCAAATTAAAGCTGACAGTCTGCAGTTAAAGCACATCTTGTTCGTTTGTGGAATCCATTGTGGTGGTGTATAGAGCCAAAAATGTTAAAACTGTGTTGATGTCCCAATATTTATGGACCTGACTGTACTTCCTGGTTCCAGTAAGGACTCTAGCTGCTGCATTTTGGACCAACTGTAGTTTGTTGATCAAACGTGCAGAACAACCACCCAGTAAAGCATTACAATAGTCTAACCCTGAGGTCATAAATGCATGAATTAACATTTCTGCATTTGACGTTGAGAACATAAGTCGCAATTTAGATATGTTTTTGAGATGGAAAAATGCAGTTTTACAGATGCTAGAAACATGGCTTTCAAATGAAAGATTTGATATCAAACAGCACACCTAGGTTCCTAACTGATGAAGAAGAATTGACAGAGCAGCCATCAAGTGTTAGATAGTGTTCTAGGTTATTACATGTGGGGTTTTTAGGTCCGATAATTAACACCTCTGTTTTTTCTGAATTTAGTAGTCAGAAGTTTCTCGTCATCCAGTTTTTTATATTGACTATGCATTCCGTTAGTTTCTCAATTTGGTGTGTTTCACCGGACCGTGAAGAAATATAGAGCTGAGTATCATCAGCATAACAGTGAAAGCTAACACCATGTCTCCTGATAATATCTCCCAAGGGTAACATGTAATGCATGAAAAGTAACGGCCATAGTACTGAGCCTTGAGGTACTCCATACTGCACTTGTGATTGATATGATACCTCTTCATTCACTGCTACGAACTGATGGCGGTCAGATAAGTACGATTTGAACCATGCTAAGGCACTTCCACTAATGCCAACAAAGTGTTCTAGTCTATTTAAAAGAATGTTGTGGTCGATATTGTCGAACGCAGAGATAAGATCCAGTAGAACTAATAAAGAGATACAACCACGATCAGATGATAGAAGCAGGTCATTTGTAACTCTAATGAGAGCAGTCTCAGTACTATGATACGGTCTAAATCCTGACTGGAATTCCTCACAGATACCATTTTTCTCTAAGAAGGAATATAATTGTGAGGATACTACCTTTTCTAGTATCTTTGACAGAAAAGGGAAATTTGAGATCGGTCTGTAATTAACTAGATCTTTGGGGTCAAGTTGTGTTTTTTTTAATGAGAGGCTTAATAACAGCCAATTTGAAGGTTTTGGGGACATATCCTAATGACGATGATGAATTAATAATAGCCAAAGAGGATCTATGACTTCTGGAAGCAGCTCTTTTAGTAGTTTAGATGGAATAGGGTCTAACATACATGTTGTTGGTTTAGATCAGGGGTGCCCAACCCTGTTTCTGGCGATCGACTGTCCTGCAAAGTTTAACTCCAACTCTAACCAAACACACCTGAAGCAACTAATTAAGGTCTTCAGGATCGGGTGAAAATTAAAGGCAGGTGTGTTTGATTAGAGTTGGAGCTAAACTTTGCAGGACAGTCGATCGCCAGGAACAGGGTTGGGGACCCCTGGTTTAGATGATTTAACAATTTATACAATTCCTCCTCTCCTATAGTAGAGAATAGTAGAGAGTGAGTAGAATTGTTCCTTTGTACCTTATGGGATCTATAGGGGATCTGATGCGATACTGTAGCTGACGGCTGCATGGTTACAATTTTATCTCTGATAGTATTGATCTTGGAAGTAAAGTAGTTCATAAAATCATTACTGCTGTGCTCTTGGGAAATGCCAACACCCGTTGATGCTTTATTTTTCGTTAATTTAGTGACTGTATTGAATAAATACCGGGGATTATGTTTGTTTTTTTCTAGAAGAGACGAAAAGTAATCAGATCTAGCAGTTTTTAATGCTTTTCTGTAGGATAGGGTACCTGGAAAGAGCACGCTTTTCCAGTGTTATCCAATAGTCTTACTGTATGGGTAAAGAGGAAAAACAGTAATAGACTCTCTCCGAATAAGCCCTCTCCAATCTTCTGCCACAGGAGCTGTGGGGGGAATCAGGTGGCTTACTAGGGGCGCTGGAAGGGACAGCATCCATGGTGCTTTTGTAGGGATCCCAATTCGTCGGTCACCATCTCCGTTCCCTCCTTCAGGGAACGAGGGTTACATATGTAACCGAAACGTTCCCTTTCAGTCGGTCACTCAGAGTCACATAACGTCGTCACGGCCGCTGACAACCATTGAGCGGCCAGGTCCCTGGATCGGCTCCTCAGCGAAAACCTGAATATGCGTTACACCTGCTGCCTACTTATGCTCGTGCCATGACGAGCATCAGCTGGATGCAATTACCACATGCCAATATGCATTGGCTCATTTAGTTTAACACTCGAAGTAGATTGGTCTCTCGAAGCGACTTCCCAATTTGTCGGTCACCGACATGATGTCTCCGTACCCTCCTTCAGGGAACAAGGGTTACATACGTAATCAAGGCAATTTCTAGACCTGGAAAAGTCATGTAACTGAAAACTAAAATTGACATTATGTACTTGTACTGTATATCTTTAATTCTGATCCAGAAAATCATAAACAATTAAATACACGGACCTTTGAATAATTCTGTGAACAAAGTCTTTGGACAATTCTTTGGTGTAATATATCACTATGATTTTAATTTAGTGATAGATAATGGAAAAAGCTATCCAAATCTTAAAACGGGTGAAAACAATTAAATATCCAATATCTTTAAATTAAAAAGGAGCTAATAATGGCTTATACAGCATGGTACTAATATATTGTGCATCCCTAGAGAGGTCTACACTCTTATTGATTGTTGAAAACGTAATAAAAATTGGCTAAAAATATGCCATAAACAAACATTCAAGATGCATGTGGGGGATGTGTAAAAATTTATGAATGCTTGAGATTCTGCAGAAATTTATATAGGTCTCTGTGTGGGCCTAATCAGTTACATCTCCAACAGGCTCTCATTACAGCGCAGATACAGTAAAGTGATGCAAAATGTAGACTTTTTTTTTTTTTACGACAAATAAACCCACAACCTCGTAGGTCATGTATTACAGGTTTTTTGACAAATATGTCAAATGTAATTAATCCTGTGCAGGTTGTTTGACTGAAGTGCAGTTCCTTTGTGCTAATTAGAGAATGTAATATTAATTGACAGCAGTGTTGTTAATTAAAATACCTAAATGTGCACTGAAATGTACAACTCCTGCCAAGGTTTGCTGTCATGTTTTGGCTGATGAGGTGCAGTTGGTAGCCAGTGATCTTTTTTGAAGAACAGAGCCACGGCCTCATGCTTTGATACGGTTTCATATCTAGGTATCACAAGCTCTCTGGCTCTTAGACAGTTTGATTAGTACTTGCAAGATGTTCCCTTAGATCCTCTGACTTTACATAAACAAAAGTTCTTTACTCTGGGGGAGTAGGCCGATGTTGTGGGAAGATATACTACAGATGAATAAAGCGAGGGTGCTGCAAGGATGCGGTAAGCAGTGTCATTCAGATCTAGATGTAAACCTAACATGATTTTCCAATTGACCCAAGCCGAACGAATGCTGCAAGTCCCAGCACTACTGAAGTGACTCAGACGTCTTTGAAATATGTCTCGCTTTAGCAGTCGTAGCTGCTGCTCTGTGACATCAAACTCTCGGAGAAAGTTGATTGCAGCATGTCAGCTCTTGCTAGAGAATTTTGATGGGATAAATATGTTTGCGCTGACATTTTGGAATAAAATACCAAATCTAATGTTTGTATGGTGTATCCCGCTGTGATGTGACTGTGCTAGTGCAGGATGTTAGTCATCCGTGGATCTCTCACACAATTGTTTTCTCAGAACTCGCACAATAAAAATGGGGATGAATCTATCTTACTATCTTGACTCCTGCTCAAAAGAATATGGCAGATTGGCCAAATAAGCCTGTGCTTTTGCTGCTTTGTGCTGAGTTCACCCCCTTCTCTTCACTCTGCTGACCCACGACTGCACACCATCACACAACTCCAACATTTTCATTAAGTTTGCGGATGACACGACTGTGGTGGGTCTCATCAGCAACAGAGATGAGACAAACTACAGGAGCGAGGTGAGCCGCCTGGCCGGGTGGTGCAGTGACAACAATCTCTCTCTGAATGTGAAGAAGACGAAGGAGATTATTGTTGACTTCAGGAGAGTACACACTCAGCATGCCCCTCTGACCATCAACGGTGCGACTGTGGAGAGAGTGAGCAGCACCAAGTTCCTGGGTGTGCACATCACAGAGGACCTCTCCTGGACTAACAACACTGTAGCACTGGCCAAGAAAGCACAGCAGCGTCTCGACTTCCTCCGCAAACTCAGAAGAGCCAGAGCCCCGATCCCCATCATGTGCACCTTCTACAGAGGCACCATCGAGAGCATCCTAACCAGCTGCATCACTGTGTGGTATGGCGCCTGCAACGCATCCTGCCGCAAGTCACTTCAACGAATAGTGAGAGCAGCTGAGAAGATCGTTGGTGTCTCTCTCCCCTCCCTCCAGGACATCTACAGCACCCGTCTCACCCGCAAAGCCCTCCGCATTGCAGGCGATCCCACCCACCCGACACACAGCTTCTTCAGTCTGCTGCCATCAGGGAGGAGACTGCGGAGTCTCCAGGCGAGGACCAGCAGACTGAAGGACAGCTTCGTACATCAGGCTGTCAGGAAGCTGAACTCCCTCCCGTCCTTGCCCCCCCTCCCCTCTTTTCACCCTAGGACACACTAGGAACTCTGACTCTGTGATACACCCCCCCCCCCCCCCCCCCACCGACCACAAACTGTGATCGGCACCTGTCACTTGTGCAGCATTGGCTGATCACTACCTATCCAACATTGACTGCAAATTACCTCTTCGGATAGTCTGACAAAAAGCTATCCGAACTTGTCACTTTAACAGACTGATAAGCTCTTCTTGCACTACACTCATAACAAAACAAAACAAATCTGCACAGTTTTGTTTTTGTACATTCAACTGGTTTGCACTCCATCTATTCTGCCATGTGCCTTATGCACTTTATCTATCTCTCTTTTTTTTTTTATTCTCTACAATGTCCTCAGACTGATAAGCTCTTTTGCACTACAAATATATCTACACAGTGTTGTTTCTATTTAACTGGTTTTGCACTCTATCTGCCATGCGCCTTATGCCACTTATCGATCTAATTCTTATTTTTTTCTACAATATCCTCATTTGTATATTTGTATAGTTGTATGTACATATGTTTAAACTGTATTTATCTGTATCTGAACGTGTTTAATGTTAACTGTATGCACCAAGGGTCTGAGAGTAATGCAATTTCAATTCTCTGTATGTATGTGCTGTACATGTGGAAGAATTGACAATAAAGCTGACTTGACTTGAGTTGAATGCTAATGATCTTTCACTTCAAGTACAATAGGAAGAGCGGGACGCAGGAACTGACCTGCAGTTCCTCACTGTATTGGAGGTACTGTGAGTGTTCCTCTGGGATATAATTAAACTTCCTCTTCAAAGCTGACATGGCACAAACAATCCTACACTGAGTTGAGCTGTTTGTAATCAACCATTATAGCGTGATCTGTGTTCTTTAACTGGGTGGGTAAATTTCAGCACTAACCTCTGGTACAGTGGCCAAGCCTCGGCCCAAACTCAAATATTAGTCAATGTTATGGCCAAGATTCCTAAATTGTCCTTGAAATGTCTTTGTTTTCCCATTGATGTGCTCTCTACATTCCTCATACATTATATATGTATGTGTATTTGCATTGCTTTGAACGTTCTCTGTAGATCCGATCTTCTTGCATGCCACGATTGGTCAGTTATGTACAATGCTTGCATGTTATTGGCCAAACTATTTTTCAGTCATTACTTTTACCCAGCAAGTATTAAAAACATAAAGTGATGTACAGATAGATTATTTATCGATATTTGCTTTTAATGACCGTACAAGATCAAAATATATTGGGAAAAAAGAAAACACTGACTTGGTTAAGGTATTGACTGACAAATTTATTTGGCAATAAAAGCAAACGAATATGGGTTTTATTGTGCAAAAAATGCTTAGAAATACAAAATGCCCATATGAATGAAATCTTACATAGTATACAAGAATATAATTAGTTATTAATATTTTGTTGGTTCTCTCTTGTTTTTGATTATAGCAGTAATTTTCCAGAGTAATATTCAATACGTTTGCTAATGTGTTCTGTGTAATTTCTTTGTATGACACAATTTGTCATGTTTGATTACATTGTTACAAATTAAACATTTGAGTGTGTGCATTAGCTTTATGCTGCAAGCAGAACTATGCAATATGTTTACAAAATCCTTAATAATAAAATGTTTGAATGAAAGGTAAAGATGTCAATTTTCTTATGCCGGGCATCCCTTTTGGCCACTATGGTCACCCTAACTGGCAGACAATTCCATGCAATGCTAAGAATTTATCCTCATTCTATTCACGGGATGTCAGAAGTGTCCCATTCTCCTGGGGCAAACAAATCTCAGTCTGACATTGATTTATTGACTGAAACTGATGGAAACTTTCAGGCTCAGTCCAGAGCTCAGTATAAAGAGGGATTTTCTTGAATTTCATTGATCAGTAATTGTTTTAAAATCCAGTTTGGGCCAAGGACTGGTGACTGTACTAGAGATCAGAAGGTACGTTTACAGTACAATTACTGTATTCATTACTCATTGTGTATGTGTTTTGAGACCTAGTCGATATATATTAAATCAAAATGAAAATGAAAGTTATAATTTAGGCATTAACTATTACTGAATTAATTTAAAGTGTAACAATTTAGTGTAAGGACCAGTTCTCACTATTAACTAGTTGCTTATTAGCATGCCTATTATAACATATTGGCTGTTTATAAGTACTTATAAAGCACTTATTCCGCATGACCATATTCTACATCCCTAATCCTACCCAATACCTAAACTTAACAACTACCTCATAACTATTAATAAGCAGCAAATTAGTAGTTTATTGAGACAAAAGTCGTAGTTATAATGGTTTAATAGTGAGAATTGGACCTTAAAATTATTTAAGGTTATTTAATAATTTAAAATGATTTAAGGAACATTATTACCTTAGAATTTTTTTTTTTTTTAAGAATTATTCATTAAATTTTATTACCAAAATTTAACAGTTTAACTTGGCTGTGCAGTTTGTCATAGACACTGATCATTTTGCTGAAAAATAAAAAATAAACTTTAATAAATCATTTTACAATAAATAACTTTCATGGAATGTGCTCGCTGTATCCTATGCAAATAAGGTTTTACAACCAAGTAAATGTGTTGCTACTGGTTACCATCTACTCTGGAAGATGGGATTTCAGGGCAGTTGTTTGGACAGAGCTCTTCCTGTGATCTGCTTTATCCTTGTCTCTATCTTCCTCTGGGTTTTCAGTTGAATAGCCCTGACTGTTATGGCCTTACATCGTGTGTATCTCTGACTCCAATACAATCTGTATTCCATGCATTTCAGAGCCTTTAAAGCAATGAAAGATAGCATAGCTGAGGTTTACATTGGGCCAGTGAATAAAAATTTTGGGTGATTTTCATGTTCCCTTAGGTGCTTCAGAATGTTTAGTGTGAAGGATGATTATTCCCTGTAAGTGTGAAGGTAGCTTTTAAATTTCACAAATGGTTATACTAACTCTTTTTTTACTTCAAGAAAATGTTTCACTTTTAGATCAGTTGTAAAATAAAAAGAGGATCAGCAGCCCATGAACAGACGTAAATAAATAACATTTTATCCATGAATTATTTATATTAACGGGTAATATAAAGTAACATTAATATGAAAGAATACTGAAATAGAGCTCAAAAGGGAAACATCCATAATCCATAACTGAAGAGGACAGAAAACGTTAATATTTTTAAAACCTCAACAGAAAATGGCTCATTAGTTTGGGGGACATATCCTTATTTGGCCAACAAACCCCACTGTCCTAGATATTTCAGCACAGATAACAGCATCCATTGATTTCGGCCATATAAATCTTGCCTTTGGCCAATTACAGCCACAGAGATTTTATTTATAGCTTTGATCAGTAAATGAACACTGAACGCAAGAGGGAAAAATGCATCTGACTTCCTTTTTACAGACTGTTTCACAACAAATTACTGGGTACAAAGAGTAATTTATTCTATTAAAATTCTCACCCATTAGTAAATTGCAAACAATGCATTGTACATAATGACACATTATTCGTCTTTGTTTCAATCAATGCATACAGTCATGCGAAAGAAAGATTATTAAAGATTGTAGATTATTATTCTACCCTTCTCTAGCAGTTCTGTTCGTGAAAACCTCTCAAAATAATTGCTATTTTCACTAAATTAATTATTCAGGGTGTCATGTTCTTTTACTGCGGTCTTCATTGTATGTTGAGTTTGAGAGACAGGGAACAGCCTCAGACATGAACAGTGGAAAAGGCGTTTAATTCATGGCTTTACTCTAGTGGAACACTCTCTGGGGCGGCGTGTAATGCTGATTGCATTTCCTGCACCTGTCAGGGAAGAGCTGTGCAGCGATGGCTTTAGATTAAAGCGGCTCTCTAGAGGAGGTGAGGAGAGGACTTCATTAAATCATTGACGTGCTTCCTCTCTCTACTGCATGGCATTAGATTCAGACATGCCAACCTTCCTCTCCAACTCTCCAAAGCACTAACCATCTGTTTCTTCTGCCCACTCTGCCTGCCTTTTTTACTGCCACCATTAGGACTTTATCTCCCTCCTACGTAAACAGCTCAGTATTTAT
Source organism: Barbus barbus (assembly GCF_936440315.1). Taxonomy (NCBI): domain Eukaryota; kingdom Metazoa; phylum Chordata; class Actinopteri; order Cypriniformes; family Cyprinidae; genus Barbus; species Barbus barbus. The sequence goes on along the minus strand of NC_136751.1, from coordinate 15,705,106 downwards.
AACCCAATCTGGTCAAGTTAGGGTAATTAGTTACAAGATGAAACATAATATAATTGTAAGCTCTTCATGTTTCAGCGCCCGAAAATCAAATGAGGACAAAGATGGCTGATCCTTGGCCTGAACAAAAAAAAAAATTCTGTAATTTTACAGTTTACTCTTTGTTTTAGTCAAAGTGTAATAAGATCATTTATGCTTTCTTGTAACAAAAAAGAACACATGGTCTCATTCACCAACCGAACATATGCACAGATTTGTGTGGGAAATCTGTGCAAAAATGTTTTCACTAACAAATCATGAATCAGCAATAACTTTCATTCTAAAATTTATTGTAAAATAATGAATTATGTGCACTTCTGCAAAAACACTGTACATATACATTTCTTGCATATACAGTTGGGCAAAAAAGTATTTAGTCAGCCACCAATTGTGCAAGTTCTCAAAAGATGAGAGAGGCCTGTAATTTTCATCATAGGTACACTTCAACTATTAGAGACAGAATGGGGGGAAAGAATCCAGAAAATCACATTGTAGGATTATTAATGAATTAATTGGTAAATTCCTCTGTAAAATAAGTATTTGGTCACCTACAAACAAGCAAGATTTCTGGCTGTCACAGACCTGTAACTTCTTCTTTAAGAGGCTCCTCTGTCCTCCACTCGTTACCTGTATTAATGGCACCTGTTTGAACTCGTTATCAGTATAAAAGACACCTGTCCACAACCTCAAACAGTCATACTCCAAACTCCACTATGGCCAAGACCAAAGAGCTGTCGAAGAACACCAGAAACAAAATTGTAGACCTACACCAGGCTGGGAAGACTGAATCTGCAATAGGCAAGCAGCTGGGTGTGAAGAAATCAACTGTGGGAGCAATTATTAGAAAATGGAAGACATACAAGACCACTGATAATCTCCCTCGATCTGGGGCTCCACGCAAGATCTCACCCCGTGGGGTCAAAATGATCACAAGAACGGTGAGCAAAAATCCCAGAACCACACGGGGGGACCTAGTGAATGACCTGCAGAGAGCTGGGACCAAAGTAACAAAGGCTACCATCAGTAACACACTACGCCGCCAGGGACTCAAATCCTGCAGTGCCAGACGTGTCTCCCTGCTTAAGCCAGTACATGTCCAGGCCCGTCTGAAGTTTGCTAGAGAGCATTTGGATGATCCAGAAGAGGATTGGGAGAATGTCATATGGTCAGATGAAACCAAAATATAACTTTTTGGTAAAAACTCAACTCGTCGTGTTTGGAGGAGAATGAATGATGAGTTGCATCCAAAGAACACCATACCTACTGTGAAGCATGGGGGTGGAAACATCATGCTTTGGGGCTGTTTTTCTGCAAAGGGACCAAACGACTGATCCGTGTAAAGGAAAGAATGAATGGGGCCATGTATCATGAGATTTTGAGTGAAAACCTCCTTCCATCAGCAAGGGCATTGAAGATGAAATGTGGCTGGGTCTTTCAGCATGACAATGATCCACAACACACCGCCCGGGCAACGAAGGATTGGCTTCGTAAGAAGCATTTCAAGGTCCTGGAGTGGCCTAGCCAATCTCCAGGTCTCAACCCCATAGAAAATCTTTGGAGGGAGTTGAAAGTCCGTGTTGCCCAGCGACAGCCCCAAAACATCACTGCTCTAGAGGAGATCTGCATGGAGGAATGGGCCAAAATACCAGCAACAGTGTGTGAAAACCTTGTGAAGACTTACAGAAAACGTTTGACCTCTGTCATTGCCAACAAAGGGTATATAACAAAGTATTGAGATGAACTTTTGTTATTGACCAAATACTTATTTTCCACCATAATTTGCAAATAAATTCTTTAAAAATCCGACAATGTGATTTCCTGGATTCTTTCCCCCCATTCTGTCTCTCATAGTTGAAGTGTACCTATGATGAAAATTACAGGCCTCTCTCATCTTTTTAAGTGGGTGAACTTGCACAATTGGTGGCTGACTAAATACTTTTTTGCCCAACTGTATTTTGCATATGTGTGTATGAATTAACAGATTAAATTATAATTAGATTATATTTGTAATTAGTAATTATTATACTTGTAATTAGATTATATTTAGTGCTGTCAAACGATTAATCGCGATTAATCACATCCAAAATAAGTTGTTTTTTTTACATAATACTGCATATGAGTGTGTACTGTGTATATTTATTATGTATACACATACAAACACATGCATGTATATATTTAAGAAAAATATGAATAGCTTAATGTTTATATATTAAATATATTTATACATAATATAAAATTGAATAATATAAATATATAAATGTATATACATATAAATATTTTCAAAATATATACATGCATGTATGTATATTTATATATACATAATAAACAAACACAGTACACATAAATATAGTATGTAAATAAAAACTTTTATTTTGGATGCGATTAATCGTGATTAATCGTTTGACAACACTAATTTTATTACATTTAAAATGCTTAGAATCAGATTACAGATACTTTTTTTAAAAGTAAAAAGTTTTACTTGAAGGCCACCTAAAATTTTAAGTTGATATTTAATTTTAAATATATAATTTCATGACACATTTGCATGTTCACAGTTCTCTAATGTCAAACTGACATGCAGAAAAACAAAAATTGTTTTTTTATTGTTCAGGTATTGTTTTTATTTTTTAATTTTTATGATTGAATTAATTAGCTTTTCATCAACTCACGAACCCCCTGCAGTTCCTTCACAAACTCCACTTTGGGAAAACCTACCATTTAATGCAGTTTATGTTGTTGATAATAAACACATTTTCTTTCTTTGTGCATTTTATATCAGTATACTACAAAATATTCCTATTCAGAACATACACACACAGAGAAAGAAAGAGTGTCATATATTTGCTTTGAGAGATGAAAAGTTGCAAAGTAAATGTTGAATGGAAAGCCCTTATATGGAGATGGTTTGGGCGTGTTTTATGCAAATGACTAACCTCCTGCACTCAGGCGCTCATTAAGAATGCTCCAAATTTATTAACATTAGATTGAGGTTAAGAACAAATTCATGTGCATATGCATGTGTTGTGAATTGGGTGACATTTTTTTCGTGAGAAGTTCTCTTATGCATATGAATAATCTACACAATTGTAACAATTTATGAGCTCAAAAGGGAATTGTATATAAATAATTATGATTAATTATGATTAATTTACAATTATTTATATCGACTGACAGTAATAACTGTCGCAGAATTAAATTGCCATCAACTGATCTGTCCGTCCAGCGAACATTCAGTGTAAGTTCGTATCAACTCTAAGAAAAGGTATTTCCTTGGCCACAGAAAATACTTTCCTATTAATGCATTAGAGCATTGTAGCAAGGGTCAAAATCGTAAAGGGACATTAATTTGCAAGGCAGAACCAGAAACTCATGTAATTTGTGCACACAACTTTTATTAACTAAACACTAACGCGAACTAGTCTAACAAACAAACAAACAAACAAACATACATACGTACAATCACTCATACATGGGGAAAGGCTAAATGATAGTTGATGGATGTAGCCATCAGGAAAACCAGAGAATGCAGTTATGGAGAAAGTCATTTAACCACAGTAAAACCATCAGTGCCATTTATAATGGGGTCTATAACTTATACTAAACCTCTGTTTCGTTTAGTTAAATTTTATACTTGCACTGCCTTTGGTCGGGTCGAGTGTCCGTAACGCAGTCTCAGATGAAAGTCTTAATGGTTTCAAAGTTTTGGACTCCCGATCACGTTCTTCCGGGTTGAAGAGTGATGAATTCCAAAAATGTTCTCAAGTAGAAATGTTCTTCCAAGTTTTGAATGGAAAAGAGCTAAGAAAGAGATCATTCTGAGGTCCAAGGAGCTTGGTTGAATGGAAAGACAAGGCCGCAAAGGCCTGGCACAAAAACTTAGAGGGTCAGAAAATGTTCTAGCTCACATCCTCTAAGGATCTAACAAAACCACAGACTGCTTGGGCATCTCTGAAGTGGGAGCTTTATCTGCTATAGAGGTCACACCTCTGGGGAGTCAAATACCCAATAGAGTCCTGGATTTTTGGAGGGAAAGTTTTATGACCCTTTGTCTCTGAACATAGTAATTTGCATAGGTAATTCAGCTTGGTTAATGCACAAACTTCTAAAGATTCTTAGGACACTAATATGTTGCATAGGTATCAACATGTAATATTCACTCTCAATTAGATCATCCGAAGACGAACCGATAGAAACTAAACATGATGCAGCTAAAGTGATATTAATTAGTGATCTATCATAAGCATGCAGAAAACAGTGTATAAAACACAAAAACATATACAAGAACAGTAATGATATACACAATGACCTAAAGATATGTGTGTTCATTCAAAGAAAGGTTTTTCTATGAATTAAGTAGAGAAGAGTCCATTTTTATGGTGTAATGTGTCTTCTCTATGAGGAAGTGTTGCTCTACCCGCATTCCATTGAGCAATAAAACAGGTCTTATCAGATGGGTTGCCATGGAACCAGAGGCCTGGAGTCATTGACAGACACACCAGCACCAGTATGTGTATTGGGTGGGGGGGTCTGTGACCATTTGTTAATCTAATAACTAATTGATTTGTTAAATCAAAATCAAAATTGTGTGTCTGCTTGGTCAAAATGCTACGCAATTATCCTATCAGAGAATGAAACCCATTGACTTTCATTGAGTTGCTCATACATTCAGATTTGTAATGACATGAGAGTGAGTAAACAATCGAATTTTCTTTCTTTCTTGTTTTTTTTTTTTTTTTTTGGTGTACTGTCCCTTTAAGTGCAAAGCACACTGTTATTTAAACTCATTTATTTCCTTACCAGTGCAGCAGGCCTAGTATTCACCTACATAAACAAAAAAACAGACAACATACTGTAGTTATCCAGGCACAAAGCCACTCAACAGAAGTACAGCACTACACCAGCCTATTTACACAGACTGGGAGGGATCCAGGGTTAATAGCAGTGTCAAGTGCAATTTTAATGAAATGCTACATAGCCAGTGATCAATATGTGATTACCCTCAACTTAACAAGGCATAACTTAGACCCCCAAACAGTCAAAAGCCCCTGGAAAAAAAAATGTTTAGTGTTTTTAAATTACTCATACATACCAAGTGTTTAAAATCAATAATAGAACTGGAAGTAACAATGTACAGAGGAAAACAAAGTATACACCTAGCAATATATTAAAGTCAACCAGCTGAAGAGACAGAAAAGTTTCTTTGTGTGTTGCGAGATACTGCACTATTCTTCAGAAAGAAGAATGCATTTTTTTGAGATAAAATCATAAAGGCATAGTTCACCCAAAAATGAAAATTGTCGTTTTTTAATGATTTACTCATCGTCATGTTGTTCCAAACTTTAATGACTTATTTTCTTATGTGGAACATAAAAGAAGATATTTTGAAGAATGTTTTAAATGTTTTTATACACACAGTGAAATTCAGTGGGGTCCAAAACAACACTTTTGTGTTTTTTCCCCCTCTTTCCTCCCTCAGTAAACTGTCCCTATATCATTACCCAGGATTTTGATTTCTTTCGTTTAACAGGATTTAATAGAGCATTATCATTCTGTATTTCCAGTAGATTTGGGAAGAATTAAAACATGCCTAAATGTTGAGTGTTTTTTTTTTTTTTCATCTCTAATAAAGCCAGTAATCCCAAATTGTATTTTTCTGCCAGCCAACTGGATAAGAAGGTTTAAAGAAGACAGCTGTGAATATAAGCCACTCAGCGACAAGGTGAAAGGGACACCTGCAGAATCACTCATGTAAATGTCTGCAGCAGAACTTATTTAGCAAATTTAATTAACAAGGTGAAATAAATACAGGAGTTAATTCAGTCTCTTGGAATTGTTGCCCGTGACAACAGTATATGACAAGCTGCAGATGACAGTACTGTATATTATCAGTTTTATAGGTTATTGGTGTGTATGTGTGTGTGTTTGAAACCGAAATGACATATATATATACATATACATGTGTATAGTAGACAATAAAAGATAACACATGTAATGCTTAATAGCTAGAGTGTAGTGTTCTGTTGTATTTCAGTGGTAAAAAGCAATTTTGTGAAATTTACTTTCTCATATATTATTTTTTATTGCCTAAAATGCCTCACTTTGAAACTATCACATGCCATTTGCTATATAGCCAGACCCCGTTTATTTGTAAAAATCAAGGCTTTTATCAAGATGTGCTACAAATTGTTGTGGATTACGTCTTATGTGCTCAAACTAAGACGTTTACCATTGCAGCCTGACCTATCCAGCATGCTTTCACATATTCACATAGTCTACCACTATATCTATATTCAACAAATAAGACAATAATTGGGGTTTGTGAGAGAACTAGTGGATAGTTAGCTTAATAAAAAATGTAATATTAAAATAAAGAAATTACTTTAAGTCAAGTCAAGTTGAGCTTTATTGTCATTCCGCTACATGTGGGGACATACAGTGGAACGAAATGTCGTGTCTCGCAGGACCACGGTGCTACATAAATACAGACATACAACAATGAAGTAAAAAAACACTATAAACCTATACACAACTAACCTACTGACAGATTTAACTATAAGTATACTATATATAAATATTTACCCTATACAAACTAAAAAATAGAAAATAAAAAATTCAAACTATACGAATGCTTCACATAAATACTGTACATGTGCAAAGAGAGACATTTTGAGTCAGCAGCTGGTTGGGGAACAGTGCAGGACTATTTTTAGTGCATGAGCATGTAAACATACATATATTGCTGAGTCTTTTGTGGGATTGTGAACACGCAGCAGTGTGTGTAAAGTGTCTAGTGCACATAGAGGAGAGTGTGTTACGACAGGTGGTTTGTACAGGCCCACTCACCTGTGTGTAGCACACTTCGAATTGCCCCAAAAAAGCATTACTCTGGGCTTCATCTTGTGAACTACTTATAGCAAGTTACGGGTCTTTGTATGTTCTCGTGGATACAAGTGATTTCTGAATGGCAGCCCAGCCATAAATGCCAGTTTTATGAAGCTCAATGTACAGTTTTTTAGGTGATTGGGTCACAGAGGACCTTATTTATTTCTGTGGTCATTTTTGAGGCTGTGTTTTTGTGGCGCTTAGCAACCAGGCTGTGAAGTGTCAGTCTGTCTGTATTGATGAGCTTTGGATTGCTATCACTGGTGCCTTTCACCACTGCTGTTTCTCCATATTTGGCTCTCTCGCTGGAGGCATTAAGGGATGATTTTCTCTAAAGCTGCTTTGAAACAAAATGTATTACGGAAGGCTCTATACAAATAAAATGGAATTGGCTGGAATATTATGTCATTATTTATCACTGAAATAACTGACAGTTCGGGCACAGATTGTTTGTCCTCTGTAGATAGTTTTTTTAGTTGCCTCATGAGGATTTGAAAACTTGCATATCAAACTGCTAATTTTCACACTTTTTAAATAGCTGTCACATGAAAATGAACTTGAAGTAATTAATGTGACTCATCTAACTTAAAAAAATAAAATAAAATCTTACTGACCATGACGTTTTGAATGGTAGTGTATACCAAGATTAAAATGGGATTAATTGTATTTTATGGAACCCTTTTGAGTTTTGTGAATAAGGTGAATTTTATAATGAGCCTAATTTGCAAAATTAGCATGTTCAATTTAAAAATGTAATGGGAAAAGTAAATTTCTGTGAATTATTTAAATTTGATTTATCTGAATATGACAAATCTGATTGTCAATTATAAAATCTGTTTAAATGATGGTAAAGCAAATGTAGTCACTTTACCAAAACTCTGTTTAAAATGGATGAAATTTGTCAAAAAAATCTGATTTTGAATTAATTAAATTTTGACCCTTAAATGCATGAATGTTTCTGCAATATCACTCTTACATATTCGGGTCTGTAGCGACCCAGACCTATATATCCAGCATGGATGGATCCTAAACTGCTGCAATAGCAAAAACCTCTCTTGATATTTTAAGAACCATTACAGAAGAATAAAATAAAGCTAATTTCGTTACCTTTTGAAACTTAGAAGGGTTCAGTTTGAGCAGATGATTGTACCATCACTTCCACAGTACATTCAGCATTTGCTTCATATTAGCGATCTCAAAAATATTCACAAAACTACCATTTTCAGTGACTTCAAAATCAATAGTTTGATCGCTGGCAGCTTATTTACCACATCCACCATCAAATGACAGTGACATTTATATTTTATGGCATACATCAATTGCTCTGCAGTATAGCCATTCAAACCAATTCAATTTTTGCTGATGATATTCTTTTGTTTTAAGCCTGTGGTGATTAGGAGTGAAATATCACGTCATTATTGTCTATTAAACAGTGCCATCCCCGAGGAATAAAGGTGAATTGCATGTATTGAGTCATCAAATATTTTAATATTTTTGCGCTGAAAAATATACTTTAATACACACCTAGGGTCAATAGCGACCCTATACACTTTTTATGATAAATTAATCAGAAAACAGACATTCTTTGATTTTTTTTTTTCTTGTTATATTGTTTATAATGAATAAATTGAGGAATACTAAGAAAGCTGATGTCTAACTTTAAAAAAATGAAGGAGGGAGAGGGTAGTAAATGACGTCCCGGGTCGCTAAAGATCCGAGGTATGCATTTAAGGGTTAATGAGTTATTATTATATAAATTAAATGCTTCACATTTATTCTGAATTCATAATATGTTCAACTTTTAAAGATTACACATTCAATTTAATACAATTAATTAATGGAACTTTAATTGAATTTGAATGTTCACGGTCCCATGCTATTTCAGTCCATTTAGCACTCGGTTAAACAGGATTGCATGTGGTTAGTTAATAAGCTGTTGGTATTTGCGCTGAAATCTTGTGCAACTGGTTTAGTGAATTCGCCTTTGAGATATTTATCCAAAATTTGATTGGACATTTAGAAGGAATTGCTTTCTTTCATTAATATCACATAATTCCTGCAGCACTTCAACTGCATTTTACTGCCTTCATAACAAAACCTTGTAATGCTTCACTCTTCATTCTGCAACACCAGCTGTTTGGTCTCCCTCTCAGGGACGTTCTTCACCTCCTCTGCATGCCCTCACGCAACACTTAACATTCTGCTGCCTCTGCTGTCCCTGCATCCCTGACACTCTCGTGCTGTTCAGAAGAAGAAAGATTTCTGCAAGGTTATAAATTTGCCTAATGATTCATTAGTCATCATTGCAGTCATTACAGTATTTGGGACATCAGTTGCTGGCTATGGATGCCCATTTGTGCCATGGAATAAATAAATAAAAAAAGCTAATTGCAATTTTTTTCTAAAAATTTGGATTTACAATTCTGAGAAAGTCAGAATTGCAAGATATAAACCCAGAATTGTGAGAAACTTATAAAGCTGACTTTATTTTTTGCAATTCTGTGTTCACATTTCACAATTCTGAGTTTACCTTGTAAACCTTTTTGACTTGTTTTCTCTGAATTCTGAGTTTGGATCTCACAATTCTGTTGTTTCTGCCACAAAAAAAAAAAAAAAATCTCAGACTTTTTAATCTCACAATTCTGATTTACAGTTGCAAAAGTATAAGTTGCAAAGTTGCAAAATATAAGTCTAGAATTGTGTGGTAAAAAACCACAGGAACCCTATTAATAGGTGGAAGTCGTGGCATAATGGTTAGAGAGTCGGACTCGTAATCCAAAGGTTGCGGGTTCGAGTCTCGGGCCGGCAGGGATTGTAGGTGGGGGGAGTGAATATCCAGCGCTCTCTCCACCCTCAATACCACGACTGAGGTGCCCTTGAGCAAGGCACCGAACCCCCAACTGCTCCCCGGGCGCCGCAGCATAAATGGCTGCCCACTGCTCCGGGTGTGTGTTCATGGTGTGTGTGTGCACGTTGGATGGGTTAAATGCAGAGCACGAATTCCGAGTATGGGTCACCATACTTGGCTGTATGTCACTTCACTTTAATTTTGTCATTTTGTGGCAGAAACACAATAAAGACACACTGGCATTGTGCTCTGTACGCCAGTCTGAGTGCAGGACCTCTCTCACTTCTTGCTTGCTTTCTTTAGGGACCTTTCTGCTACCACAACCTTTACTACTCAGCTAGAACTGTTCTTTCCCCACCGATCAAAAGACTGCCATGTTGAAAAATGGTCATTGTAAGAAAAATGCATCTCTATTAGTTGTGCTCAAAGGTTTGATACCTGACTGAAAACTAGTATTATGCTTCAGGGAATGCAGGGAAGCTTCACCTCATAGTTAGAGATTAAATACTTTTGTGGAGCTCAGAGACCTTTATGGATTATTCACACCAAGTGCAATCATTCGTTGCAAATATGATTTTCAATAGCTCTAGGCAGTGGATACTTACAGTACAAAAAATGCTAGTCGTGAAAAAAAGAGAAAACAAACCCTGGTAATTGGTTAACTGAAAGTTACCTTACACTCTAAAAAATGGTGCTATATACTGTAGCACTAAAAGTGGTTCTTTGGCTCGTAATCATAGGGGAACCACTTTTGGTACTGTATAGCACCGAATCTTGGTGCTTCAGTGGTTCTTCAGCGGTTCTTTGGCACGACTGAGGGGCTATATAGCACCGCTACCACATATAGAACCTGTTAAGCTCCTGTATGGTTCTTCAGCAGTTCTTCAGTGGTTCTTTGTGGTGTTTAAGGTGCTATATAGCACCACTGCCGTACAAAGAACCTATTAAGTCCCTTTAAAGGTTCTTGACGAGCCAAAGAACCTCTGTTGGTGCTGTTTAGCACCATTTTTGTTGAAGAAATACAATGCAATATGGCACCTCTTATGGTTCTACATAGCACCATTTGACAAAGGTGCTGTATAGCACTTTTAAAGATATTAAAGACAAGAACCACTTTTAGTGCTATATAGCACCATTTTTTTGTGTATACCATATATGTAGAAAAATTATTATTTCACTGTGTTTTTAGAAGTTACCGTATAGTTCTGAGTTCAAATCTATATAGAACTTTACAATAAATGTTTATATTTTACAGCATTTTACAGTAAATTGTTAGTAAAATTTATTACTTTAGTAAAAATATGAGCTAAATTATAATTCACATCAAAAGAGTAAATTGATGTTCAGAAGCTTCTGTGTGATTCAACAAATGTGATTATATTTCATTTAAAAATGTTATTTAAAGTTTATTTTCTTTTAGTTCATTTAAAAACCTTTTTTCTTTGTTACCAGTTATGTTTTTAATGTATATTTGCATATTTAAAACTGGACAGAAGTACACCATAAAACAAACAAACAAACAAAAGAAACAAATTCTGTAAAATGTACGGTGAAAAACGTACAACTGTGGTTGCCAGAAATTCACTGTTAAAAAAACAAACAAAAAAAAAACAGTGACAGTTTTTCAGCTATTACGAGATGACATATTGGTGCCTGTATGTTATAGAACTCATAACCATATATTTATTTAAATAATTAATTATTTTTACTTTAAAATGTACTGATATTCATAATAATACAGGTGGTAAAATATAAAGCCACATAATGAATAAGAGTTCATTGTAAATGGCGTGTGCATAATACATTTAATGCAATGTTAAACTATTAAATATTTCACAATATACTGTAAGGGATAGATTTCTGTCTGAAATAGAAGTGTAGATTTCTGTCTGATTTTATCTGTGATCACATTGACAGCCCTAAAAACACACCACTGTATATTTTGAGCTGTCACTAGACATTAGTCTTGATCTTGCTTACTTGTCTTGTGCCATATAGTTCTCTGCGACTGCTAAACTGTCGTCTTTGAGGAGGCGGGTTATAATCATCGTCTTGAGAGCTGGGTGGCAAACCAGCTGAATGGTGTTGTTGTAGCGTTGTGCATTTGCTTTTTATTTAGACCAACAGATATCCGTTCCACTCATTTGGTGTGAAAGGGCCTTTATGCATAAATCAGGATATTTTTGCTTTTTAAGAGCCTTCACTGCTGTGTAATTTGTTTATGCAGACATCTGCCTGCTTGTCACAGCTGATTATAGTCCTCAGCAGTTCGCTTTATTTAGATTCCTATATATATATTTCACATTCCACTGTCACTGGACAATTAATGACATTTCGGTTTCAAAGTGAAAACATATCTCTGGTAAATTAGACCTGTTTTTAAAAGCACCATTAACTAATTTCATTCTTTTCCAGCTCTATATCCTAGGCTTCATTTTCATTCAACATTACCGGTCATAAACATTGTTTCCTTCAACCTTTATTTTGTGATCACTCGAGGCAACTGATTATTGAGTATTTTTCTATTTGTTTAATGCTGTATTTCCATCCACATAAAAAATAGTCAATGAAATGTCACTCACGGTAGAATTTCTCTAACAATGAAATGAATGTGTATGAAACGGACCTGTCATTTAACATGTTTTAATAGCTCCCTGCTGTCTGTGATTAAATGTCTTTTAGCGTGTGCTTTGCTGCTAGGAAACGAGTATACTCTGTGTTGTTAATAAAGTGATAGGCAGTTACAGCCTTCCTCTGCCCATAAAAGGTTTTGGCGATGCCGTACGGTTACACGCGGGCTAGTTGCGATCATCTGCCATCCCTTTCAAAGGCCTTTACTGAGCTCGGAAGACAAAATTACCGCCCCCCTCTTTCTTGATTTTTCAACTTGCAATTAGCTGTAATTTGTCTGTTCTTTTTCTCTGTGGCTGTATCATGACTGACTGACGGCCACATCCTGATGTTTGTCTATTGTTTTACGTGAAAGGCCTGCAGCGTGATGAAACAAACATTTCACACTTTGTTCTGACACGGATGACATCTCCTTTGTCTGCTTTGTGTGCTGCAGTAGATTTTGATGGAATGGATTATTTTCATTTGTATGGCTGCCTGGTTGTGTTGATGTATCTGTTAGAGAGAAATCTGTCACATACTTCAGTATCAGGCTGCGGCAGATGGCTTCAGAAACAGAAAGCCTACAACAAGGCAGCACTGTCTTGTTTAGCACACAAAGTAGCGTTCATCGTTCTCAGACAGTGCAGAACTGACGTAAATGATCCTCCTTTGTCTCAATAAATTGTCTTGACAGGAATCTCCCCTTGTGAAAAAGAAGAGTGCTTAATTGTATTGAATGTGCACTTGCTGTGTACTTCAAATCTCAAGCATGTTTTCATGATATTAATTTTACTGAAATAAAGTGTCATTTAAATGTAATTAAAAACAGTACACTTTAATTACTCTTTTTTTTAATAAGCTTAAGTGCACTTTGTAATGTTAGATTCAAGTTTTCTTTAAAATACATTTTTAATCAGTATATTTTAATAATATTTAGTCATGTGTTAAAGTGGTACACTTATTTTGATATTAAAGCATATGTAAAGTTAATTGTTTTAAATGTACTAAATACATGACAAACAAGTTTCAATAGAAATTACATTAAAGTATATTTTAGTTTACCATAAATGTTTGTCAGTATATTTAGCAGTACATATTAAAAGGGTCATGACGTGTTTTTATTATTATTATTATTTTAAATATGTTCCTGACCTTCACTTATAATGTTAATAAAGCTTTTAGCACAAAAAAGTCACATATTCACAAAAAAAGATTATTTTCAACACTCACTCTGGCCCTCTGTCTGAAATTAACAGATTTAGGGGCGTGTCCTTTACAGCTTTTCAGTAAAGTGGAGCCTGTTGCGATTGGTTAACACATTAGCATGTGGAAACGTATGCATGTAAGTGTTTTGAAACAGCAGTATCCATATAAAACTTACAGACAAAGCATTATGAAAATGTTTGCAATGTGGCTGTTGTCAGATCCGTCAGAGTTGGCTGCTTCATCTTTCATCAAAAGTTTCTTTGCGAACTCTCCATTACACTGTGCCTCATTTACCAAACAATATTTCGTCAAATGCTTGAAAAAACATATAATCTTCTGACATGATCCAGCATGCCATTAAAAATAAACTACTTGTTCCTGACGCTGTGTGTGGACCTTTTGAAAGCTGTTTAAACTCATCACATCAAAGCGATTGTTCTTTCTCTCTTCCATTTGTCCTGTTGTCGGGAATAGCTAAAGTGCGTGTAGTACAGCAGAAATTGAGCTTCTTTGGCAAGGTGGTGTTGATGTCTGGTGTAGTCAGTGTCAACTGTCAAGCGACCAGTGAGCGTGGCCATTGGTGAGATGATGTAAAATTATTTGACAATGTCTTGCTCTATAGGCGATAATATGCATTTTTCTTTTGCCAGTGAGACATGTTCCACAGTATCCAAATGGGCCGTATATGACCCTTCGAAGGGAGTTTGATTCACAGGTGATCTGACCAATTATAACGTCATTTTTGTCTGACAAACAAACCAGACAGAAGAGTAGATTAATGTTGGTGGAACTGAACTTGAAAAACTGTGTATTGGCGCGGTTGAAACAAGATGCCTTCTGATGTTCATTCATGTTTATTTTGTGTTATAACTAGTAAAGAGGAAGAGATGATCGGAAGGAGCTACGGGAATCTGTCACGACTGTTTGAATTTCTTACAAAATGACAAAATTTGAAATTGTGTTGTCAGTGTCGTCTTTGCACCACAATGCATTTTTCACTATGGTGTGTGGTGTGAGAGCGCCATGGCTTGTCGGACATAGTAATTAAGAAGGCGGGTCTTTGCGAAGGGGCAATTGGAGCTTGGTTAAATAAATTTTCTTTTTGTACTGAGGAGGACATTTAAGCTATAAAACTTGCAGGATGTTTTAGTTGTTCAAAGACCCTTATAGAGGTCTAAGATTTCTTGTTTCATGACCCCTTTAACCATATTTCAAAGATAATAGAAAGTAATTATGAAATTTCAAATAAAGATGTACTCAAGTGGGTCAAGAAAGCATGTATTTAAAATATAATACATTTTCATTTAATAAATAGCATGCAAGTAAATGTAAAAAAAAATATTACATTCAGTTTATACTTAATTATATTATTTGAAAAGATATTATTTCCAAGTACTTTCTTTGAAAGTATTCTAAAGTGTACATCTTTTTCACAAGATTCATGACCCTTTTGCTCACAAAAAACATTCCCTGGGAAAGTGAGATCGAATCAGCTCAGGACCACATTTTGGATATGAGACTGAATGAAGTCACAGAGAGACCTCCTCCTCGGGACGCAGATGGCCGTGGCAGTCAGGGACTGAGTTTTATGCCACAAGCCTTTTCCTCATGAGTCAAGGTCACATATCTCAGGGCAAATACACAGGTTAATGTATTGCTCTGTGGGGCTTTCACCATTGGCTCGCTTAGTTTAGAAAGGAGAAATGGAAGGTCGAAAGGTTTAAGTGTGAAAAGAGGATTATTGAGCTGTTTTGCTTGCTGCATCCCAAGATGCTCTTTTCACTGACGTGAAATCCATAATTAATTTGCATTATTTTTTTTAATGTGCCATTCATTGTGCACCCTAATATCTCGGTTGTTTTAATTGCACACGAGTTCAGTGACTCCATCTCACAAAGAACTTTTGAGGGTTTTTTTCTGTCTGCTCTTGTCATGGAGTTGCAGAAAGTTGCAGTCAAGTGAAAAGGGCAAAGGAATAAACCGTGAGCATGACTTTTAATTTAAATTCCAGCTTATTCAAGAATTAGAGGGAGGCCTATTCCTTTTTTCTCTAACCCCTACTGAGCGACAGACCCACTTACATTTGACAGAGATCCTGGGATACCCTGTTTCCCTGACATCTTCTTCACAGAAGTTTTGTTTGTTTTATTTTGAGAACATTCTTTCATTCGTCAGCTATGCGATGACATGTTACCCTTTTTAGAGCTGTTTGATTCTCTCGCAAGGATTAGAGTTCTTTTCATCTGATGTCATTTTGTTGCACGGATCTCCCTAAATGCCAGATAACCTCTTTGATTGGACTGTGTCTGATAATGCCAGATTTAACACAATCAACCCATCATCTTCTATTGCTGTCATAATCACTGTATGTCATGCCCTTCTTAAACCTCTTACACCAGAAGGAGTGGGTGAGCAGAGCTTCTGAGCGTGGCAGAGATGCACAGCACTTGTTTTCTGTAGGTAGAATGGATGACTGCTGTCTTCCATCGTCTCTGAGGGTTGTGAGGGAAATATGAGTAATTGCGGTATGAAGAGGCCGACCCGTCTTGGGCACGCTTCCCGAAAGAATGAGGTGCTATTGGCTCTGCTTGCAACCCTGCGGCTTATTACAAGTTCTTGCAATCTATAGATAGTTAAACCGCAAGTGTATATTGGGGTCAGTTACATGATGCTCTATTATTTCATTCAAAATACATTCAAATGTTTTTGAGGGGGCACAAAATCAAAAATATCAGGGTGATACAACTGTGCTTATATAATGACCTAAAACAGTTTTTAATGAATTTTTAATTCATGGTATATATATATGAGCACACCCTGCCTGAGCACATAAAATTAAACCAGCATGATTTCTTGAAACCAGCATAAATACAAAAAGTATGTTTTTTTGTTGTTGTTTTTTGAGTTTTAAGAGTATCATTATTATTATTTTTTTCAACAAATACAAATGCGTAAAGCATCTGAATTAAGAATTTTGGGGACACAAAGTCAAAAATATTAGGGTGATACAACTGTTGTGATTACACAAAAATGAAGACGAAAAAAAATTATTAAAATCCTATTAATGCCTGCTTTCTTATACTGATAATTATATTTTTCATTATATTTTTCAACAGATGAAATCATTCCCCTGCAGTACCTCTTGACTGTGAATCAAGGTCAAAAAGTCTTTCAAAATGTATAATATGACCAAAAATTTAATGATTTTGGTGAATTCATTCATTATACTGTGCATTTAAAAATATATATACATAAACAAAAATTGTACCTGAAAAATTTAATATATTAATTTTAAATTAATATTAAGATGTTTACATTCACATACTCAAGGTAAAAGGAAAAAATATGTTTTTTATTATTATTTTGAAAATGTTATAAAGTTTTTCAAAACCATATGAAAATAACATGAATACAAAAAAGTACTTTTCTGAAAAAACTTTTAAAATTTAGATTAGATTTCTTTTCATTCATTATCATTGACACACCTACTTGCCATTGACCCAATATTATGGTTGTTTTCAATACCCATACTTACTAAGTGATCATCTTTATTGTGAAAGTGATATGTGGGAAACGTTCAGGCAGTATAACTCTCAACAAAGTTTGTAGTAACACTACTTCCAGCAGCTGTGGAGGTAGTCATATTCTTTAATGGTCATTTGAATTCCCTCTGCAAGGATCATTGACTCTTTCTTTCCAATGAATTATTAATCCTCCCATGGACAAGGATGGATGTAATTTTACCGCCTAATAGCGAGCAATAAAAATATAATTTGAAATTGAGCAGCCAGAGGAGTAATTGGCCCGCGATTGGTGCTTGTTCTTGGTAATTAATATGAAGGGGATCTGGAACAGTTAAACAACATATGTTTATTTATTTCCTGCTTATCTCTTTTGGATTGTTTCTACATATTGGCATTTTTCCCTTCTTGGATTTGTTTTGACAGCCTTCACAGTTCCTCTGTTACACGCTTTTGTGGCCGAGCAGCTTTCAGCTGTCCTCTTACTCATGTCTTAGTCATGCTGCTTTCCACTCCCTTGGGGCATGTCCAGTTTTGGATGTGCCATGTGCCAGTTTTTTGGGGGTCTGATTGAGGTGACCCGTGTCTAATGATCTGTGACACTTTCAGGTCTGAAGATGGGTCTGAAACAGTATGAAGTCACAGTGGTTTTTGCCTGCAGAAAATGCAGTAAGCGAGCCATTTTAGACACCTTTGGAGTTTATGATAGTTGCTGACATTCGGAAAGGCAACCAGGTGAGAAGAGAATAAGCAGAGATGTGCAGATGATTTAACCTTTCAGCGCAGAGTGTGGAAGGACCCCGGCTAACATTCTCAGAGCTTTGCCAAACATTCTTGCAAGGTTCTTTTAAAGTTAGGATCTTCCGTTAACATGAATTAAATGTTCGTTCAAAGTTAACTCATAACTAAGAACTTTTTTAACATTTAAAAACTAGACGTTTTCAGTGTTCAGGGAACATTCTAAAATAACATTTTCATTACCTAATGGGAACATTAGCAAAACTCACATATTTTTGTTAGCTGGGACCTTGTGGAAATAGGTTTTGAAAGTCCACCGTATTTTTTTTTTTTTTTTGAGAAACACATTAGACACATTAGAGTTTTTTTGAGAAACACATTTTTTCCCTGTATAGCTTGAGTCTTGAGTCTTTGTGTTCTGAAAAACTATTCATTTCTAGATTTGTTCATTTGGATGTTAGCAAGAGCAGCAAATCCCTCAATCACAGAAACGCTTCTTTCTATATAGTCACACGGCTTAGGAAATATGTACAGGTATTTGAAAACTTAATCACTGTATTCCACATTCCCATTTGTACATTCATTGACATACATAATTTTCACATATTTTGACAACCAGAAACTGAACACACAAAGATAAAGTATATGTCAATAAGAAAACAATGAATTAGTACTATTCCACACAGTTGATCCAAAATGTTTAATAATAAAACAGACCAAATATTTCTGAATTACTTTTTACGGAAAACATCTCAACAAAGCTCCATATACAGTAGTGTACAAAATGAATTTAGTCATTACCGTATTTGTTTTCCTCCATTTCTCAACACTAACACAGCAGGCAGCTCAAGTGAACATCTATTGTCGAACAGTATGAGATTGTGTGAATCATGATCCCCTTTGATTTGGCCTATATTCACAATACTTTGTGCTTTACTTTGTACAGTTGCTTTGTTTCTGTTTCATGTAATCAACATTCAAAGCCTTGTTAATATGCATTACAACATTACTTGCACACATTGCTAAAAGCAATTTTCTTAATGTGTATTTTAGTCTTTTTTAGTAAAACTATGTAAACATCTTTAAAACAAGATGCATTTAAGAATTGTATAATTAAGTCATTTTTAGAAAATATATATATTTTTTAACATAATTGGCATTTTATCCTTAATTTGAGCATAATGGATGAGGAAGGGTCAATAATAAGATTTATGTCCAAACAAGAAATTAATTTAATTCAGTATTTATTGACAAACAGTGATAAACAGTGATACAATTATTGTATTTTCTCAAGTGAATATTTAACCTTCCTATGTATTAACACTGATTATTTTTTATGTTTATTTGTAATTAAAAACTTTACTGGATTCGTTCGTTTGTGTAGTTATGTAGTGCAAAGCCATCTGAACGATTCAGAGCATCCTTCTTTTTCCTGCTCATTGTTCATCTAAAAGCGCTCTTCAATTCTCTTAAATCTGACAGGAGACATATTTTCCTTCACCTTGTCTACTGTGACACAGACTGCCGGAGGTGTGACGAAGACAAATAAGACCAGATTACGAAAAATACTTATTGCAGTCCCAAGGGCCTGGACCCCAGTCATCTGTGACCACTCCCTGAGTGGCTATGCAACCCATGATGCTCTAATTAGACACAAATCAAATAGGTGCGGAATTAGGAGCAGGGAGTAGAACTAAGGGACAATAGACTCTAAACTCCATTAGTGGTGTAATGGAAACCATTCATCATTCTTTTATAACACGACCTCTACCGCCGACACATCTTTGCTCTATTTCCACTGTTCTGATCATAGAACTTGAATCAGTCAGCCTTCCATGGCTAAAAGCAATGGCTATCTCTAAATCTTTTATTCCCTTTGAAGACAAAAATAGTGCGAGAGAGACAGGTAAAAGAGGGATGGGTGCTATCAACAGACCCTTTATTTTTCAGTTTCTTAATGAGATTTGGTTGTTTTTATGATGCACTGGCCCTCACATTAAAGCATTTAAAATGTTGCCTTTTTGCACGTATTTCACAACATTTCAGAAGAAACATGAAGTATTCATATTAAAGGGACAGCTCACCTTAAAAAGGGAAATGTCGCATGACTTGCTTTCTTCTGCAGAACACAAAAGGAGAAGTTCTGAAAGCTCTTTTTTCCATGCAGTTATACAATAAATGAGTGCTGCAGCTTTCAAACGTAAAAATGATGCAAAAGCACCATCATTAAAGAGTTATGTGTTATATTCCAAGTGTTGCGAAGCCATTGTATAGCTTTGTGTATGAAACAAACCAAAACTTATTCACTCAAAATCTTGACATCCGCCCTAACTCTCCTCGGTGCAGTTATAAGAGTTCAGTTTTAGAGTGTCCAGTTTAACATCAAATGATTTTTTTGAGCCAGATCTTTTGAATGAATCAGTTAATCCAGTTCATACACATTGTCTGTATGACTAGTTTGTAAATAAATTGTATCTGGTTCTTTTAGCTTGATGGTCATATCTACCAGTTAACCACAAACAAAAGGAGATTATCAGTAAATAATGTTTTAAATTTCAGTCTGTTCCTTACAAAAAGCGTGTGGAATATAGTGCATATGTCATATGGACTACTTTTATGATACTTTTATGGAACTTTAGCCTCCTTTTGCGAATCTTGAATGCTTCAGTTCACATTCATTACTGGTCGCTGTTTTTTAATGTGACTGTGTGGTCTTTTACACAAAAGAAAGGAGATGACATTGTGAAAAGTATAAATAACTTTCCAAACAATCTCTGGTCTGCAATTGGTTGGATTCAACGAGATGGTCCCACCCAAAACATGACATTGGATGCGTTGTAACAATTTTGCTGTGCCATGTTAATCAGGATGATAAAACAAACCACAGTATTTTATTTTATCTTATTTGGTAACACTTTATAATAACGTCCAGTTATAAGTCATTTATAAGTGATTAGTTAATGATTAACTAATCATTTACAAAACATTCATAAGCGATTAATAAGTGATATGCTAACAATTTGTGTATGTTTTGTTAATTAATTTAAAAGTCATTTACAAGTAATTAGCTAATGATGAACTAATCATTTACAAAACATAACTATACATTCACAAATGATTAAGTAATATGCTAACGATTTATAAATCTGTCATAAGTTATCTTTATAAATAGCATCAAGAAATAATTAAACACATCCTTAATGGTTAATAGTTACTAGTTCATATATTATTAATAACTTATAAATCATTGAAATGTCAACATTGTACTATTATCTCAATAAACATTATAAATCATTTACAAAGCTTTCTGCATCCCCTAATCTAAAGTGGAAACTACTCATCAGTTGTAAATGTTTTACAAACCTTCCAGGTTACAGGTTGTTTGTGAATATATATATATATTTACGCACACACGACTGGAAACCATAAAGTTTGTAAAACATTTACAACTGATGAGTAGTTTACACTTTAGATTAGGGGATGCAGAAAGCTTTGTAAATGATTTATAATGTTTATTGAGATAATAGTACAATGTTGACATTTCAATGATTTATAAGTTATTAATAATATATGAACTAGTAACTATTAACCATTAAGGATGTGTTTAATTATTTCTTGATGCTATTTATAAAGATAACTTATGACAGATTTATAAATCGTTAGCATATACTTAATAATTTGTGAATGTATAGTTATGTTTTGTAAATGATTAGTTCATCATCATCTAATCACTTGTAAATGATTCAAAACTTATTCTACAAAACATAAAGATATTAACATATCAATTATTAATCATCTATGAATGCATAGTCATGTTTTGTAAATTATTAGTTCATCATTAGCTAATTACTTGTAAATGACTTTTAAATGAATTAACAAAACATACACAAATTGTTAGCATGTCACTTATTAATTGCTTATGAATGTTTTGTAAACGATTAGTTAATCATTAACTAATCACTTATAAATTACTTATAACTGGACGTTATTATAAAGTGTTACCTATTATTTTTTTTACATTAACGATTATAAAGTCGCAGTGTAACGGAAGTAGCGGCAGATATGTTTTCCGAAATTGTGACACAACCGAGTCAATTGGATTATTAAGAAAAGGGGCCCTATTTTGACAATCTAAAGCGCATGGCACAGGCGTTTCTGAATCCACTTTTGCTAGTATAAAGACGGGAAAAACGGTCAGCACTCCCAGCACATGGTCTAAAAGGGCTGTCCCTATTCAATGAGTAAAGGGTGTGTTTTTGGGCATAACGTGCAATAAACCAATCAGAGTCTCATCTCCCATTCCCTTTAAGAGCGAGATGCGCTCGCGCCATGGCGGATTCGCTATTTAAATGGCAGAATTTTAAGGCGCACAGACTGAACAAGAGCTAATGGATCTGCTCATGCGTGAGCAAAGAGGTTGGCTAATTTTGATACACGCAATGACTATCCATTATGACATGTATGACATTTTTATATTTATGTAGCCGACACAGTAATAATCTTTTACACTGTAATCCTTTAATTTTTAATATTTGTCATGTTTGTGTGCTGCTGCACATCCCTGTGTAGGCTAATAAGCAAAGTGAATGCGCATTGTGGACCCGCCCAGAGGCGCATTTTCTACTAACACGCTCTTTAAATAACAAAAAATAAAAAAATAAACTTGCCCATTGACTTCAGACTTTAGACCAGGTTTGAGTTGGTCTATGGCGCAGTATATTTTCAATTCCTCAAACTAACAACGCGCCAACAATGCCTGAACACACCTCGTTTTTAGACCAGCACGCCCATAGGCGCACAAATGGCCGCAAATGCATTTGCGTGGCACAGGACCCGAAAATGAGAACTGCGTCGGGCTGAAATTAGCAAAAACACTTGGTGTATGATAGGGCCCAAAAAATGTAAGGTGAGACTTTTATCCATCAGTTGTTGATTGGATTGCCAATCTGAAAAGCTTGCGGTTTGTTGTAAAAAAAGGGTGGGGTTTAAGTGGACGAAATGATTGGAGAAGTTTAAAATGTATAAGAAGAAAAAAAATTGTGAATCGTTCCATAACATGCATTTAGAAAATAGATTGTGTATATTTTCATCTCATTAAGCCACAGTAAATTTCATAAATTGGTTTGATATTGATATTTTCATTACACCTCTGATGTTTTGTAACCTTGTGTCCAGAAACTGAATACTGTTTGAGAAGCCGGATGAAGACATCAGATGCGGCGGAAAGGTAAAGCGAAGCGACTGCACGACTATTAAATATATCATGATCGGTTTACCCTCTTAATCTCACAATATGAGACGGTGAGCAGGGAAATGTCTCATCAATTACTTTGACGGACAACAGAGAACAAAATGTCAAACTAATGAACCCTGCCATCAAAATGTAATCTCCACGAAAATTGATTAATTTAGTCTTTGTGGAGTAACCCTGCACGCCTCGAGCCCAGATAATCGCCCTGCCCTGTCCCAAGGCTGCTGGTAATAACGCCGACAGATGGATATCATGTGGGACACACCAGCAGGTATTCATCTCGCCGTGGAACGCAGGAGAGAAAGACAGGGAGCCACTGGCTGTATTGATGCTGACATCACCTCACCACCTCAAATCATTCTCCAGTCTTCCTCCCTGGATCCTGGATCCCCCCTCCCCTGCACCCTGGTTCCTGGCCATTAATAAATCCGTCCGTCTTCCCGTCCCTGCTATTTGAAGCTGAGGAGCCCCGCACTTTCACATACACAGACCGCTCACAGCGTTGCATCTGTCTGCCGTGGCGTGTGTGCACCACTAAAAGAGAGAGAGAGAGAGAGAGAAAGAGAGAGAGAACGGGTGAGTGAGCCAGCGAGGAGAGGGAGAGAGAACGGGAGAAGGGAAAGGCGAGCGATCGAGAGAAAAAGAGACGCCGAGTGCATGAGAGCAAGACAAAGCAATGAAATTCATCGGAGCCGTTTATCTCCTGTTCCTCTTCCCAGCTTTAAGCTTCAACAGCAGGTAAGAGCAGATTTACATCTCCGGCTTTATCCATCAACCCCATCAGTCTGTCTGTCGGGGACACAATAGCTGATTATATTCATCTATGATGTGGGCTACTGTTAAAGCCTCTGTCTGTACTTAAAAATCTCTGAAGAGGGAAGGAGAGAGTGATTGAGACGGCACAGAGAGCGAGGTGAAAGATGCTTAACAGCTCAACTTTTTCCTGCTTCTGCTCTGGGCTTGGCTAGCCTGCAGACAAAACAGAGATGTCCGCTTTCTGGCACGCAGAGTGAGTGAAATGTGGCAGGGGTTTGTGGCTTATATGGGAAGGAGCAGTTTTTTTGGCAATCAGAGCTTTGGGATGCCCGTGCAATTGCAGAACGTGATTTGTGTGTGTGTGTGTGTGTGTGTGTGTGTGTGTATTATGCAGCGACGGGAGGAATCTGAGATGAGGAATAAAGAGAGAAGAACGGCTAAGCCAGGAGGAGTCTTGCAGAGTCAGGGAGTTTTCAAGGATTGATCATTAATTTAACTACTGATAAAGCCGTGCCTCTTCTTCTCTGAACCCAGAGCACGGGAAAGGTCAGTGAGCACTCAGCCAAGATTTCAGCATTTACTTTATCATCTATGGAGTATTCTTTAGGCTCTTTTTGGGTAAATTAAAAAGCTTGTTAAGAGCGAGTTTGTTCTGCAAATACTTCTGCCCTTTAGGCTTGTCCAGGGAGTGGCCCTAGAGCACACATGCTTGTAATACAAACACTGATCCAGTTATTGTTAACATGCGCGCAAACACACACACATTTGTGTGCCACTAGCATGGAACAGTTATTGCAAATCCATCAGTGAAAAAAAAATCAATTTCAATTAAAATAAATAAATGCAGTGTGGTATGGCCTTTTTGAGCCTATATATTTTACAGTTCATAACCGTATATTTTGTTTACTGATATAATGATAATACTGTATACCGAGATACTTCAAGAACTAACATCTGCTTAGTACTTAAAACATTAACACTTTTTTACTAATAAAAACACTTTGCAGCATTTTACAGCAAAAATCCAAGTATTTTTATGGCTTATAAATAAAAAAGAAATAGTATAAACATTTAAATATTTTTTATAAAGTACTTATAAAAACATTGAAAAAATATGAGTAATTTTTGGCTTTTTATTATGATATGTCACTTATAGTTGAAAAGCATCTTACAATTAACAGTTAATATTTACAGTTTTTTCTCAGTTAAAACTGGTGGCAATTTTTTTGTGTATTAGTTTTAAAAGTAACCTATAGCATATATCAATGTTTATTAATAAGATTTGACCATTATAGCCTATTCTCAAATCAAAGGCATGCTATTTGGCAAAGTATGTTAATGTGGTCATTTTATAACATGAAGAGAATATAATCTCACTTGCTTTTTCTTAATGCAAGACATTTATCAAGGCCAGTCTCTGTGTCACATCTCCAGATTCTCATAAGACCAGTGTCAGACACACATTTGAACTACTGTTTCAAATTATACAATAAATTTGTCAATACAAACCTCGATGCTACTGCACTGAAACTGCCACTGGGTGATGATGCCTGTAATGTTTTACTGTACAGAGAAATCCTACAAAAAAATCCTTTTAATACATGTTCCTTTTACATCTCTAGACTTGGACACATATGCTTTTATCCAAAGCGACTTGAATTGATTTTAATGTATACATTTTATTAGTTCATGCTTTTCCTGGGAATCAAACCCATGACCCTATGCTGCTATTTTGAGTGATTCTATAGATCATTTGCTTTTAGTTCTTATTGACGAGGAAAAAAAAATCTGTTTTAAAATGTTACATTTTTGAAAAGTTATTACTACAGTCACCAAAGGTCATACTCTGAACCATTGAGATACAGTGCAGTGGAGCATAAAATCCACAACCAACATTGACTCAAGTGGTGTAAAAAACAGCACTTGCCCTAATTTCTCTTGACTTCCTCCAGACTGAGCATCATAACAGCTCTGTGTTACTGTCGTCACAACAGTCATACTTTTTGTTGTCTTTGGTGATGCTCTTCTACTATTCTTTGTTGTGATTACTACTTTTTTTATATAATTTGAACAACATATTTTGTTCCGTTGCAAAGCACAATATTTGCACAATATTTATAATAAGTGGTATAAGATGAAGATGAGGCCGCCACTCTTGCCAGCTTTAGCTTTCTAAAGATCATGCACTATGATAGAAATGGTCTATAAAATCACAGTGTGTCAATAATTGGAAGAGTTTTTTAGTGCATAAAACATAGTATGGTACAGTTCATCAGGGACAGCTGCATGGAGCTCATAATATAAAAAATCATACTTTCCCACTTCTTATGAGTATAGAAATTTAGTTTTTAAATTTTAAGAGTGCAGCACTACTTTTTGATGTTTCCTTCCATTTTTAAATGACTTCCTTCAGATTCGTCGGTTAAAAACATGGTCATAAAAATGTTTGCGTGGCTCTCATTTAGATATCTAGAATTCCAGCTCAGCAGTAAACCGCTCTCATGGCAAGAGCAACACCGCTTTCATACAATCTGCACCAACATTTCATCAATTCTGCTTGCTGGTCTGCAAAGCTCAACAGACAAGTGTATTGAGCTACACATGTATAAATCAGCAAGCTGTACTATTCAGCATTTTATACAGAGAGATGATAACATTATGCTGCATAAGCATTTAATGTTTGGGGAAACCTACTCCAAACAGAACTGTACTGAACGATTTCGTCAGAGCCCGTAAGTAGCTCAAAAATGGCTGGATGAGGTGAGATGTGGCTTATTTGGAGGAACTGAATTCTTCCACAGCCACATGTTCATGGCATGCCTGTGCACTTGTTGATGAATAGGTCAGGCTATGGCCGATGAATGAATCGGGAACTTCATTTGAAAGGGCAACCATGACCTTGCCACACACACATAAAACAGCAAATCTTGGACCGTAAAAGAAAATGACCATTCCTGTATAAATTTTCACCCCTGCAAGTTTACATAAGCATTTTAATGTGTGTGTGTTACGCTTTAGACATCATTGCTTTGGTAATGCATCATTGTGTGTTTCAGAATATTTTATGCTTTCATACAAGGACATACACTTCTCATGGAATTTCCATGCCTTAGGAGTATTTTGTCAAATCTGAGTTTTTTAATTTTTTTATTTTCTTAAGCAAGATTTTATATATTCTTATATGGCTTTATTAATTAATTTCTTTATAAAAATGTTTAAAATTAAAGCTATATTTAATTTTGCAAGTTTTATTTAATGTTGATTATCTCTCTCTCTCTCTCTCTCTCTCTCTCTCTCTCTCTATATATATATATATATATATATCAATATTAAATAAAATAGTAATAATATAGTAATAATACAATAATCTCTATTAATTTCTTTATAAAGAAATGTTAAAAGAAAATTAAAATGTTAATGATAACAAACATAAAATAAATGAGAAAAATCCATCAAGGTTTCTAATATAAATACTACTACTAATAAAAATGTTAAGTAAAACAACTGTCTACATTTGATAAGAAAGGTTTCTTGTGCACAAAGTCAGCATATTAGACTTATTTTTGAAGAATCATGTGATTCTGAAGACTGGACTAATGGCTGCTGAAAATTAATATTTGCCATCACAGGAATACATTACAATTTATTACAAATAATTATCATATATTAATGCATATAAGAGGGAATTTAAACTCTAATAATATTTCACAATATTACTGCTTTAACTGTATTTTCAAATAAATGCAGCCTTGGTGAGCATAAGAAACATTTTTGATTAGTTCACCTAAAGTTTCAGGTTCCAAAACCCCACTAACTTTAATTTTCATAGGAAAAAGGCCTTAAAGAATGAATTCCGTTTATTGTGTTCCCCACTTGAGTATATTTGATGACAGAATTGTAATTTTGTAATGAACAATCCCTTTTACATATTCAAAAGAACACTTTGTTTGAGTGATCATTTTCAGAATGTGTTTCCGTAAAAAAGTTTTCACATCTGCTGAACTTGTTAAGTGTTAAACTAAGTTGTTAAACGTCTCTTTATCACATCCTCTATATTGTGGCTCTGGGTTTTGGTTCCCCGGCTAAAGTGGCTTAGTTCACTGTTACAACTGTCAGTGCTTTTCAGTTCCGCTCGCATGCCTGCAGCATCTCCCTCAGGATCGCAGTCTCTCTCTCTGATGACTCAAACTTTGATGTAGGGAACCGTGGAAGCCTCTTCTGCCAAAACTTTGCCTCCAGTGAAGTGAGTGAAATGTCAAAAAAGAGCATTTGCAAAGGTTTAAATGTAAGACGAAAGGTGGGGAACTCCCATTTTAAACCTAGATCAAGAATGGCGGATCGGTCATGTAATTGCTCATGTGCGTTTTTCCCCCCTGCAGTAGCCTGCGTCTTTTGTTTTTATCAGGCAAATCCTCGGAGGCAGCGGTGTCATGTCGGAAAATGACTGGGAAGACAAACTCATTGCAGTGTGGATCGATGACACAGTGGCTGGTGGGAGGGGGTCATATGTCTCATAGCCGTGCTCTATGGGCCCGATCATTACCCATAAATCTCGTGTTTTAATGGCTCGAACATTCGCGCTGATATCCTTGCGCTCTGGCTACTCGGATGCGATAAAATATTCCGTTCTTGCTTTGTGTGAATAATGACCTTGAATGATGCTTTATGGTTACCATGGCAACCATGATTGTGCCATTGATAGAAGTCGCTCTAGTCAGCGAGCGTACTAGCAGAATTTGCTGGGCACACACTGATGAGTGAGGGTTGTGCACTTTTCTTTTCCTTTCTTTTCCTTTCCTTTCCTTTCTTTTGCGTGTTTTGTTTAGTCGTTCCTTTGGCAAACTAAGATAATATAGTTTCCAGTTCAGGTTAACCTAGTTGTGTGTGATTTGAAAGTTTTTCAAAAGGCTGTGGTTTGAGAAATGTTTCTTTTGCTCCTTTGTTTCTTTCCCGTCTTGTGTTTTTCAGCAGCATCCTGGGGGTTAAACCTCTGAAAATGTTCTCAAAATATCAAGCCTGATGCAGTGCCTTTAATCTGACAGCCTCTTGCTGTATGTGTCACTGATAGATTCTAAAGAATAAGGAACTGCTGTGGCTATATCTCAAGCTTGCGTTGAGAGTGGAGAGGAGCACGTGCCAGGCTGGAGAATAGAACAGATTTGTTGGCATATCCAGAGGTGCCCATGCGTAACCGCACCCAGAGTGCTTGGCATCGTGAGTAGTAAATGGAAAAGGTCCAACAATATTCTGTGCTCACCTGCATGATGCATGGCAGCCACATTACAGACCTCTTTCTCTCCTTGGGTCGCATCTGTTATTTTCGCTGGTAGAGTTCTATTAGAAATTGTGATTTACGTTTTAGCTTTATTTATGATTTGAGATTCATTTAATTCATATTTTACCTGGCTGAAGGAGCATGATTCATGTATATTAAAGGGATATTATGACTTCAGTACAAGTTAAGCTCGATCGACAGCATTTTGGCATAATGTTACAGTACTTAGTATAAAAATGAATTTCAACTTCTCTTCTTTTTTTATTTTAAATATCAGCTTACAGGTGAAGTGAATAAGGCCTAAGTGTTAAGGCCTTTAAAATACTAAGTATTCCAACAGTATAGCCAAAAGACTTAAACGTGTTAATATAAATTTAGCGTGGAAAACAAAAGATGACTAAATAACCTTCTGTGTAAAGTTATACAGAGTTGCTGCCATGGCAATGTAAAGCTGTAGGAACTAAAACATTAAAGCAGATGTAAAAATTAGAATACATGTGTTTAAAATCTTCCAAAAATGAGCAAAAGTCACTTCTATAAATGCCTCACTATAACCTCTCTATCTTGTGGAAGCTCGTTTCCGCCACAGGATAAAAAAAAAAAAAAAATGTAATTGCAACTTTTTTTTTTTTTTTTCAGAAGTACAAGATATAAATTTGGAATTGCAAGTTATAAATTCAGAATTGCAAGATATAAACTCTTGCAAAAAAATCTCCAGTTCTGAGGAAAAACGGCTCACAATTCTATTTTTTTTTTAATATAATCATTAGTTTATATTTCACAATTCTGACTTTATAAATCACAATTGTGAGCTGTAAATTAGTAATTGTGAGAAAGTCAGAATTGACTGTCTGTCTGTCTGTCTATCTATCTGTTTTTAAAGAAAGGAAATGAGTGAAAATATTTTTATTGTAAAAAATCATTTGGTATCAACATCACACTAAATGTTGTTGGTTGAACTTGACTTGATTATTTAGAATATTGAAATTTAGAATATTCCTTTAATGTGCAGAGCACTTAAAAGTGATTTATAATTTTATCTTGACCTACATACTATGCATTAATAAAGAATGGAGCGTTTTAGCCCTTACTGTTTTCTGCGGTCAGCTGTATTTTTCATGCAAGTGTGATATTTGTGGGACTGTGGCTTTGATGAGATAAGCCAATCAGAAAGGAAGACTCTCAAGAGATGTTCTGAATGCACAGACAATGTCATAAGTGTGAGGATGTGCATGCAGATAGGGGTAGATTGGAGGTTAGTGGGGAGAGGCTGTTGTCCTGTGCTCTTGCCTTGACAGAGAGTGAAAATTGAAATTCGCAAGGCATACTGTAATCAGAACACCATGGCAACCAAGCAGGCTGTCAAATAGTCACAAAGTAAATTAATAATAAACAGAACCTTGCTTTGCCACAACAAATATAAAACTAATTAAGTCACCTGGTGATCTACAAGGACGATTACCACCCGGACCGTTTACGAGAACTGTCAACATCACTGCTTCCATCCTCTGTTTGGGCCGTCGGTGTCAGGGGTGTTTTCTCCAAGGCAGTGCCTTCTCGAATTTGGATGAGAAAATATTTGGCAGTACATAAGCTGGGTCACAAATCAAATATGCCAAACATGCTAACGAACCACCTACTGGAAATCACTATTTTTCAAAATGATCTTAAAATGACTTTTGAAAACAATGTGATTGTAAGCTCCTTAAAGCTACATCTCCATGCCTGCGACCTTCATGATGAAATGAAGGCTGGTGAACAGTTAGTAAAATATATTAAAGATACATTTTTGAAGTAATTTAAAATGTCCTGAAACACATGACACTTTGTGATTTGAATATAAACATACAAACATATGGTCACACTTTACAATAAGGTCCCGTTAGTTGACAATAGTTAATGCAATATTTTTGTTACAGTATTTAATCATCTTTGTTAACATTATTTAATTAAAATACAGCCGATCATTGTTAATGTTAGCGCCATTGAATAATATGAACAGAAATGACTTTTGAATTGAATAATTTATTATTAAACTTTTTGAAATGAATATTAACTAAGAATAATAAATGCTTTAGTAGTATTCTTTATTGGTAGTATGTTAGCTAATGTAGTTAACTAATGTTAAATGGAACCTTATTGTAAAGTATTATCAAACATTGGCCTCTTACAGTATTGGATGCAATGGTGATAGTCCTGAGTGTAATGTAAATGTATTCCTTGTAAACATCTTGCGGAACTAATTTACATTGGAACAAAGACAAAAAAAGACACAGAAACACTGTTTTATATAGTGATGGAGACAGTCACACATAATGTAACTGTAGGATTTTTAATTCATGTCCTGTTCTAACTGGCTTCAGTTTTATGGTATTCATGCCAACTTGAAATTGAGAAAGTAGCAGACAAACAGAGCAGCTTTATGTATGTTTGTTTGTAATTGTATACTCTTTTGATAGGATATGTGATCTTGATATGGGGTTTTATTTATTATAGCCTTTTGTTCATTTCCTATTTAATTTACTGTTATGATTATAAATGTGCAAAATGTTTTAAATAATTTCAACAGTATATTCAATGTTTTTTTCTTTACAGTTGTGGTTCATTCTTTCTGATAAACTCAAATGTGAAAGGGTCCCAGGTTCAATTCGTGTGCGATTTATAACAAATTTTTGTAAGTAATTGTACAGTAGAATACAGTATGTCAGTGATTGTACTGACATTGGAGCGGTGCTGGTCTGAGAGAACATAAACAAATGCTCAGCGAACACAGAAATACATTCAGACAGACGCTAACAGCATGAAAACTCTGGCTTCTTTCTTAGATATTCCCCTGCAGGAGGCTATTTTTCCTCTTTTCAACAGAAAGGCTTTCATAAAGAGAAAAAATCAGCTAAAGGAAATATGCGTTTGCCTTCTCATTTTAGATGTCCATCATTGATCAGTATACATACAGACATGCAAATAATGAGGTCACTCAGTGGTTTTATTTTATAGACAGAGCAGCAATCTTATCATTAATATATTGTTATAGCTTTTATTAATAATCTAAAATAGTTGTATTTTTATTTATTTGTTTTATTTCCCATTTTCTGGTTAAAATTGCAGTAATTTTGTTTATTTTTTGTTTGTTTTGTTAATTTTTAAATAATTTAATCTTTTTTTTTTCATAGTACTTAAACTAAATGAAAATTAAGAATTTTTTGTTATTTTATTTAATTTCAGTTTATTTTATTTCTATATAATAAAACAGTTTTTTTATGGTTTTAGTTTAGTTTTAGTCAACTATAATAACCCTGCAGAGCTTTTCAGTCAGCTTCTGAATATGATAATGACTTGTGTGCCACTATGAAGAGTCATAAATGAATATGCAAAACCTCTTGCCAGACTTAGCAGAATTATAGCAGGAATCAGAAAGCCATATCTTAGAAACACTCTAATAGGATTGTAAGGGACATATAAATAAATAAGCAGTGGGAACTGTTTCGGAAAAGGAGGGAGAGCATGGGCCGCAAGGGATTTGTCAGACAAAGAGATTTGATGTATGCCTTACCCAGCTCTAGAAGTTTGGAGCCCTGCATCGGCTGAACTTCCACTGATAGAGTGGGTGAGGGCAGTTGGCGACTGAGCTGTTTAAATAGAGGGACAGAGAGCTTCACACACTGTGCTTTTGCTTAAAATGAATGCCTGCAGGAAGTGAGTGGTGTGAAGTATCGCATTGGGTGCTCTGCGTTTATGTTACGCAGACATTGAAGCATGTCTGGTTCTTGTCGCCATAGGAGTAAATTGACCTGTCAAAAACGCAGAGTTTAAGACGGCTCACAAACCTCTAACTTGCCCTGAAAAGAATGTGGGAACCAAGAACCTGTTGTTCAGAAGCAGTTCCATTTTGGAACTGAAATGTTGTTTGTTTGGATCATGCATCTGCCGGTCTAGACGGAATACTCAGTCGACTCAATCAATCGTTATTGATTCTGTAGTCTAAAAAATAGTTTTGCACAATTGCAGAACATATGACTCCTATGAACCATTTTTTGTTAAAAACAGCACAAGTGATGTAGTCTGATTCCCAAACAAAGGACGCTTATGAGATGCTTTGTAGTGACTCAAAAACAGTGGCTTCCAAACAAATGACTTTTCAAGTTACATAAATGAGGGAAAACTGTTAAAATGTTGTGTTTAGTATTGTTGTTTAATATATGAGGCCAGTAATTGGATAACATTTATGCAGCCTCAAAAATGACAGAATTCTTAAGTCTGTTTACCGTATGCACACCATTTGACAAGAATTGTTTAAAATTCTATTGATATTATGCATTATTTAGAAGTTGCATTTCTTTTCCAAATATTTGTTCATTAAAAAGAACTGGAATCAGTACTGAAACCGTTAAATTCTTTGATTCCAATCCCTGTTGGGAAACACTTTCTAGTACTACCAAACACCTCCAATTCCAATCAAAGCAGAGTGGATTATTTGAAAATGGGATGCCTTGGTTAAAGGAATATAGATTGCCCACCAAAAATGTTTCTCGCTGTAGCACTGACTAATTGAGATAAAAACAAAAGCACCAAGGAACTGCTGGTTTCTATGGAATATAAGGCAGAGATTTGCCAGCCAGCATGTAGATATTCTGGTGAATGGCATGATTGGCAATTT
The DNA here is from genome assembly GCF_936440315.1 of Barbus barbus. Classification (NCBI taxonomy): domain Eukaryota; kingdom Metazoa; phylum Chordata; class Actinopteri; order Cypriniformes; family Cyprinidae; genus Barbus; species Barbus barbus. Next base: position 15,671,323 of record NC_136751.1, on the reverse strand, counting down.
CCAAAAACCGTATATTCATTGGATCTCATAAAAGGCACACAGCAAAGCTTGGCCTTGGTTCAGGCTGCTGCTTTTTTCAAAATAAGAGAGTTATTAAAGATGGAAGAAATGGTTCAGCAATTCATTCTTGCTGTCTCCTTTCTCGTCCTCTCAGGGTCATATTTTCTCACATCCCTCCTTGTCATTTTTTTTCTCTCTTTTTTTTTTCTCAAGTAATTTTTGTGTACTGAGATGATTTTGATTTTTAGATGAACTGAAAGTTCATGGACAGATAGAGGCAGAGGCAGCAACTATAGTATAATAACCCTGAGACAAAATGCATTTAGTGTTTCCTGGGCTAGATGCATCTCACTCAAGTGCTACATTTATACCAGTTCTGTTTCTCAGAAGTTTGCTTTGCTTTTTTTAGGGATTTGAGGGAAATGCATTGCCAGAGGCAGAAATAAAGGTCACAATATAGAAATGAATCATTCTGCCTCTAAAGCATTAAACTCATGGATTTTTCATGAAATATGCTGAATATTTAAGATCCTTAATTGCTAATGGACTGGTTACTGTATAATTTAGCATAAAGCATGATATAATTGCTTTTGTCATCTATTTCAGAATAACATTATTTATTTAACAATAATTTAACCATTAAAATGATATATTGACTTTCTAAAAGCCATTTACCATTGCTACATTTTTTGTCATCTCAAAAGATCTTCGATTGAATATTCTGTTTTGCTCAAACAAATTGTAACATGAACAATCCACAAAAATGTATCTATAGCATAAAAGATTGTGATTCTAAGGTTTAGTACATGAGCTATATGATCTAGAATTATTGTTGCTGACTGATTGTTAAACATTGAGACAAACCACTGTAAATATGTGTATATGTGAGTGTGTGTGTGTGTGTAATAGATAGATATTTATATTCCTGTTTTTCTGATGTTTTAAACATATAGCGAAAACTTAAGACAAACTGAAATTTAAATATCTACCACTATTATAAAACATTCACAGATACGTCTCTTTTGAAATTTACAAAAAACAAATTTATAATTAGGCAAAATCATAGTAAGCCTTCATCCTGAATAATAATGAATAACATTATACAGGCTCTGTTGAGTTGCATAATTTTTTATAATAAGTAATTGTGCTTATCACAGCCATATCTCAATTCAGTCACACAAATTGTCAAGAAATGATTTTGCATTTTAAAGTAGCCTCTATAGTTGGAAACAAAAAACAAAACAAAATGGCTATTGGATTTATTACATGTGTGGTGTGCAAAATATGGCAATTTTCTGTGGTGACAGTTCAACAGATATAGCTTAAAATCAGTTTGAAACCATCCTGTGGTTTAAATTAATTCAATCTTTGAAGGGATTTTGTCAATATCTGTTGACGTATCAAGCAGTGCTGATACACAGAGTGAAAATCACATTTTATGAGACAATGGAAACAGCAGAGATTGCACCTAAACACAGGTGAATACCTCAGAACATGCTGAACAGAATCCTTGAGACACAAAAAATCCTTGAGACACAAAACTTTTTTTTTCCACTGTTGTTGCCTGTTTGTTTCCCAGAACTTGAGAATCAGTGTGCTGTGAATCCAAAGTTGCCATTTCTCAGAAAACATGGAACTTTTATATAGAGCATTTTATCATACCATATTCCCTGCCTTGTTCTTTTTGATCCTAAGCTTTGATTATAAAGTCCTGATTATAAAGTCACATTTCCCTGTAGGACCCTGTCTTCTTATTTTGAACTTTGTGCATGATGCAGAGGAAAAGGAAAGTAACCTTGACTCCCTCTCGAGAGAAAAATGGCTGCCTGTCAGTCAAATTTGAATCTCCCAGTAGCTTTGCAGTCTGAGGTGTGTCAGGACAAGGCCGGAGGGGAAAGTATGTGTGTGTGTGTGTTTATGTATGTGCATGTATTGCCGTTTGGGGATCGAGGGTGGATGAGTCCAAAAGTGTCTGGTTGTTTGTGAGTTTTATTCAGCCATCAATCTTGTCACCAAGGTTGATCAGAGTCCAGGGAGTTGATGGGGCTTTTTTCCCCTGTATGGAGGGTGACAACACTGCAAGGCAATGACATGAGCAGTTTGCAAGGATGCCACATGGTTTGACTTGAAAAGGACAAAGTGAACATTCAGAATGAACTGATGTTGAAAGGATCTTCTGAATTATTTAAGCTGGAAACTCTGCAAAGTTGTGTGCATTTGTTTGTAGCCCATCAAGCCAAGATGTTCGAAAGCATTAGCTGATTGAGAAGACAAACTGTGAAGTCAAAGATATATGGACTTCAATTTATTAGAGGTTTCCGTTGAGCACGCAGCACACCGATGTTTTCCATGGGCTCTCGGGGTAAATTACTCTGAAACAAATGATGTCTGTAAAATAAAGAAACAAAAAAAACAATGTGCTTTTTAATCTAGCCTTCAGTAGAACTAATGCACGTTAATTCTCCGCTTGCATTAGTTCCAGCAAACGGAGATCAAGCGGAGAGTGAAATAATGAGAGATTTTCGAATCTTCACACCCTGAGCTATTTTCCTAAGAAGACAGCAGAAATTCGTTTGCCGTCTCTCAGGAACAGTCTCGTAGGGTGTGGTGTAATGGCTCGGCTCTGATGCCTCTATTTATGTTACCAATTTTTAGTGGAGCAGCATGAATAATTTAAGAGGGAAAAGATGGTAGAAGCAACAACAAACTATATCCGGGTGTTTATGTCAAGCAGCCATCGCACCATGAAAGCCTCTTATACGATTGCATCTGTCTCCGCCTCCCCGTGCCTTTGTCTTGTCTCTCTCTCTTAATAGCCTGTAATTGGTCCCCCATGGAACCAAAAAGAAAGAGCAGAGATGCGTAACTCGCTAGTGATTACTCAGATTAAAGTGTGCGAGGAAAGACTTGGTCAGGCATGTACAAAAGAGAACTTCATGAATAAAACATGCTACAAATCTATGGCTCTGATCATGAAAGAAGGATGGCCCAGGGCCAATGGGAGGCTCTATTTGTGTTGAATGATAGAGGGGCCCACAAGCGGAAGAGCCAAACCGGCGTCTTGATTTAGGAAGAGAATAGGTAAAATAGGTAAAATAAAATAAAAAATAAAAAGTTTAAAGAGAACTTAGAGTGGGAATCATGCAAAACTTAACAGTTCTGGTTTTGATTCTTCATAGTAATTCTCTTTTTCTTTAGAAATTAAGAGATATTTTGAAAAAATAAAAGTGACATAATTGTAATCTAATAATTGGCCTTGACTTTAGATTAAATAATAGTAAACTTGCAACAAGCTCAAGTATTACTTGAAAAACCCTCAGTTAGATGTGAGCTTGATTCACTTTAGTTTCAAGTTCAAGTTCAAGTTGAGCTTTATTGTCATTCCGCTACATGTGGGGACATACAGTGGAACGAAATTTTGTGTCTCGCAGGACCACGGTGCTACATAAATACAGACATGCAACAATGAAGTAAAAAACACCCTATACAAACTAAAAGAATAAAGGATAAAAAATACAAACTATACGAATGCTTCACATAAATATTACCCTATACAAACTAAAAAATAGAAGATAAAAAATACAAACTATACGAATGCTTCACAAATACTGTATATGTGCAAAGAGAGACATTTGAGTCAGCAGCTGGTTGGGGAACAGTGCAGGATGATCTGTAGTGCATGAGCATGTAAACATACATATATTGTGTCTTTTGTGGGATTGTGTACACGCAGCAGTGTGTGTAAGTGTCCATAGTGCACATAGTGTAAAGTGTCCATAGTGTAAAGATTCAGTTTGATTCATTAAAAAGAACTGGCTCATTAGAGACATTAGTTCAGGAATATGACTTTTACTGTTTGAATCTGTCTTTACTGTTACAGCTCAGTAGACTAATTAGTTTTTGTTGTAGGCTTTTAATTGACTGAAAAGAACTGGCCCTTAGAGTCATTTGTTAAGGAAACAGACTTCACTGCGTGCATTGTATGTTTCTGATTCACTAAAATAACTGGTTTGTTTGAATCATTTATTCAGGAATCTGACTTCAGCTGTTTTTCTCCCTGTATGTTTTTGATTCCCTAAAATAAAAAAAAATCTAAAAAAAAAAATACATACAAATAGGGTCATTTGTTCAGGAGTCCAGTTGTTTTGCTGTATGTGTTAGGTTCACTAAAAAGAACCAGCTCATTAGAGTCATTCTTTTAGGAATTGGAATGCACTTTTTTATTGTCATAAGAGTCCTTCATTTTGGAATCGCACTATGTTGTTTGCATTGTAGAATCAGTGGTGTTGTTGTGGTTCTGCTTAATAATTGCTGCTGAATAAGTATTGCAGGAAACTCTGTCAGTGTATTTTAATACAGTGTTCCAGTACAGGGGGAAGCAAACACTGTATTTTGGCTTGAAAATCCACTTTGTGTCTATTTAAAGATTTCGCCTGCCACAGTAATTTGAATTTAATTTGAATATGTGCAGCTTATTCGATTAATCATGTAATTCATTTGAATACCATTTTTGACAGTCCTCGTAACAGTGCATGTGTTTAGATCACATAGAACCAGTTGGAAGATGTTGAGCAGAACCTGGCACAGAGACCTTTCTCTTTTCATGATGGCTGCAAAGAAATGCGACAGAAAATTGATTTTGATGTCATACATTGTGTAACAACCAGTGTAGCACCCTTACGTGGCTATCTTTTGTTCGCGGGCTTACGTTAACCCCCAATGTCTCAACCTTTAAATTTGCCTCTTTTCTCTGGCTTATTTCATTTCCAAAATGTCATATTCGCTCCTTTTGCTCCCTCCTTACATAAATCTGAATCCCTTATCAGGATACCCGCTACACCCCGGACGACACGGGGATGGATCCCGTTATTTTTATCTAATCTGCTTCACCAAGCATATTCTGTGTCTGCCTCCATCTCCTCTGACAGGAAAGCTGCTTGCATTAGTGCTGTATCTAGGCGCTGCGGTGCAATGTTTTGCCCTGACACCTCTCTCTGATAAGCACCCTCCTCCCCACCCCCCCGTGCGTGCGTCAGTGACGAGGGAGTATTTTGCCACCGATGTCTCTCAAGCAAAAACTGATAAAATACCCAGCCAATAATGCCGCAGTGGTACATTATCTGTTGGGCCAATATTTCATTACTCTGGGTTTGTTTTTTCTTTCTTCGGGTGGACCCGTAAGGTCTATTTCCACCACACCAGGCTCTGTGCTGCAGAGTGACTTCCTTTGTTTATTCTCTGTAAATAAAATTGCATTGAGCAGAGCAGCAAATCTAAGCAGTTGTTTATGGGATTGTACGCGCACACGCAGTGTGAGAGCAGCGCTCGGCTGGTGTTAAGTGTTAAGATATGAACTGAAATGTTAAATCAAATGCCTCATTTGGTTCAAAACTTTTCTGAGAAATGATGTTTTTGCGGTTCTGCTCAACAGGAGTTTTGCTGTGAAGAGTGGCTCTTTGAAGGCGTGTTATTGGCAGTGCCCTGATGTGCCACCAACTCAGTTTTGTATTTTGTGTTGAATTTAAACAGTGAAATACTACAGGGCTTGGTAATGGAAAAGCACTCAGGTGTGTCTGGCTTTGGCAATGGCTTTATCATTAGATTTGCCAGTGCCACAGCGTGTGTTTGTGTTTTTGCATCTGTCTAGCCATGTTTGTGCCAACATGTTTTTCACAGTGGTGTATACAGTGGTCCCAAAAAGTATTTGGACACTTGGTGTTCGAAATTTTTGCAGTCAGTAAGACTTTTATTGTTGTTTATTCAGCAAGGATTAATTAAATTGATAAAGTTACAATAAAGGTATTTATATAATGTTACCAAAGATTTGTATTTCTATGTATTTCTCATATTTTTTCTTTGGCCCAAGTTTGTTTATGCTATTTATTTGTTTTTTAAATGAATGTTTCTTGGTTTGATTTTATTATGTAAAGCAAAGAGATTCATTGTTAAATGTGACTGAAGTGTCCAACTATTTTCTGGGGCCAGTTTTTGAGCTGTTTGTATGGGCTTTTGTGCCATTGTTTGACAGTGTGGGCCCTGGGGGTGGTGGGAACTGTTGGTTTCTGTGGTGAGGGTTGACATGGTGCTGGATGCTGGTCAGCAGGGCTTTTTGTGAAAGGCCGTTGTTATGTTGCTGAAGTCCACAGCTCCCATTTGCCCGGTCTGTCTGTCTGTCTGTGAGCTCTCCTGGCTGGCCCAGCGCCTGTGACGATGCTGACAGGATGACAGCAGGGGCGCACAGGGGTGAATGTCAATGTGGGCGAGAGCAGTTTCCGCATGATCTGCAGCACATACAAACACACACACACACACACCCTCATGCATGTATTGAAGTTTCTCAAAGGAGTGCGGCAACATCTGGTGATAGAGAGTGAGAAGACACGTATATGCTCGCATTTTAACACAGAATTCAATTGGGAATTTTAATTAAGAATTCATAAGGCTTTTTCACAAAATCAATAAGGTATTATGTGGTATTGAGTTGTTAGAGTTTGAGACAAATATATCCAGCATTTTAATAGAGCTTGAAACAATACAGAACAATATAACAACACCCCTCTTTTTTTGAATGGCTGCAGGCAGGTGTGTTGGACTTGAGAAAGAAGACAATAAAATTCCTGAATGCAGATGTAACATCTCCAGTATTTATTGAAATAGCAGGGTTTCAGTTTTGCGACCTTAGGCATTTAAAAGCTGAGAATGATGAACCTTCAACTTTAAATTAGTGAACTGTTTTGTTGGTGCCGATATCCTTGTGGGCAGTACGCTGACATATCATGCCATTGAGCTTTGGGGGATCTCGAGTTTGAATCCCGGCTCAAGGACCGTTCCTGATCCTGTGAAATTTGACTCCCCCTCTCTCTCTCTCTCTCTCTCCCACTTTGCTTCCTGTCAGCTCTACGCTCCTGTTGTAATAAAAGGCACCAAAATAAACACCAAAAAATAAAAATTGTGAGCTGTTGGGGCAGTCGTGGCCTAATTGATAGAGAGTCAGACTTGTAACCCAAAGTTTGCGGGTTCGAGTCACAGGTCTGGCAGGGATTGTAGGTAGGGGTAGTGAATAAGCAGCGCTCTCTCTACCCTCAATACCATGACTGAGGTAAGACCCTTGAGCAAGGCACCGAACCCCCAACTGTGCCGCAGTATTGGCTGCCCACTGCTCCAGGTGTGTGTTCACTAGTGTGTGTGCACTTGGATGGGTTAAATGCAGAGCACAAATTCCGAGTATGGGTAACCATACTTGGCCACATGGTCACTTCACCTTTCACCTTAACAATTAGGCTAGTTGGCAAATAACAACATTGAAATTGTGTTATAAGCATTCATTTTCCAGTTAAAATTCCAGTTAAAATGATGATTTATAACAATAACCAATAACTTATAAAACACTGAAGACAGACCTACTGTGAGTTAAGAGGTTGTTAATCGAAGGAATATGCTTTTGTTGAAGCCATTTTCCACCAAATATTCACTCCACCAACAGTGGAATTCCTGGTGGAAAACTACATTACCCATGATTCTCCAAAGAAATCTCCACCAGTCAGATAATAGCAACAAGCAAAAAAAACGTTTTAGTATCCATCTACTCCCATGAAGCATTGCAAATGACATAGTACTGTAGTCAGTGTCCCTTTGCTCTCAAACTTCGTATATAGTTGCATTTTGCAATAACATAAAATATATTATTTCTGTATAAATTAATCAAAAGATCAATCAAAAAATTAATTAATAGTTTTATATTTCTCCATTGTTTGCCTTTCACAATGCCTTTCACAAAAATACTTCCTGATTCAAGGTCGCTGAAAAGCATCTGTCACTACTGTGCTCCATTCTTTGCTTTTAAATACTTAATGAAGGTGACATGTCTGAAACCTTATTATATTACTGAAACCAGCTTATATTACTTTCAAGAAATATCAGTTCATTTTCTTGGGAGTTGAACCCGTGACCTTTTGTGCTGCAAGTGCTATGCTCTTCAGTTTGAGCTTTGGGTATATTACGGTTTCAATAATATTAATAAGAGTTCTGTGGAACCACATCACATACACTGAAAAAGCAAGATGTATCATGGATACAAAGTTTGTCTATGACTTGCATACAAATATGTAGCCTGAAAAGAAAATCGGTATGGTCTCATATGATACAGTAATGTGTGAAGTTTTGTTTTGAGCTCTGCCAGGCTGAGCAGCTCTTACTATTATGAAATGACAAGAGGTTGTGGGGTACGGCTCAATCTGTTGCTGTGGCCTAGTTAGGCTGTCAGAAGATTGCCTGCAGGTGCGAGAAGAGATGCCATGAATCAGGTGTGCGCTTCAACCTAGGCCTAGGGCTGCAAGGATCCAGAGCTCCAAACAGACGGCAGCTACCCAGTCAGTCAGGCGCTCTTGTGTTAAGACCGGTTTCACACTGGCTTCCAGGCACTGTACCATCACATCTGAAGATCTAGAACAAATTCAAATGAGATTTTGAGATCAGTAAGTGAATAGTTAATAACAGTTTTTATTTCTCAGTAGTAACAGAATCATTGATGACATTGACTTTTTGATTCTTTCAGTCAGTCGCCAAATGGCATGCACAGGATTGTGGGATATCTGTGGATATGTCTGATTTAAAAACATTCCAGTAATAAAAATGGAATTTAGAGTGTAACATGGTACTGTATGTCATGGAATTTGGGACATTTTGAATGAATAAATTAAAAGAAGAGCTGTACAATTAATCAAGTAGCTTTTACATTTTCATAAAATTTTAAAAGGTATTCATACTGTTGTATGCCTTCATTTGCTTACTGCCTTTTTTAAAATAATTATAAATCCAGAAAAATAAACAGGTTTTAATAGTTAAAGTTTTATGAATTCAATTGATTACATATGCCTTTAAATTATTCAAATCTAATTCAACTATTAAAGCTGAATCTAGAAATATTACAGTGGGGGAAAAAATGAATTTGTGAGAAAAATCTGGATTTAATGGAGCCCTAAAAATGTATTTTTGTTTTGCTGTTGAACTTTTGTTAAATTCTATTAAATTGTTCACTTAATTAACTAAAATTTAAAAAAGAAAAGAAAAGAAAAGAAGAATAATCCAGAAAAATGGATGGAAAATAAAACCGATTTCAAAGAGCCTATGATATCGTAGGCAGCGATGGATCTGTGCTTCCTTCTGAAATCTTGACCAGATAGAGGCATCCCATCTGACAGGATGTAATGTGAGCATTAGATTCAAACCTGTCTTGATGCCTTCCTGTCTCTGTATGCGGTCTGATAAGGCAGTATTTTGAAGATTTCGGACATAGTCCCAGAGTGCACACTGCTTCACTGAACGCGTCAGTGAACATAACCAGCACACACACACACACAGATACACATACTGTATTCCAGAGTTTCTTTCTGTCTCTCTTTTTCTCATTTACAACACATGCCACATGGGTGAAATGATGTTTCACACACACACATACACACCTGCAGGATGAACACATGCCCATAATCACACTTTCCTGTGATGTTCACATTGAATTACCATTTGTGCCAGTCATGAGGCAGGGCATCCCTCATGAGTTTAAAATCAGTTTTTCTCCCTCGCTCTAAAAACATTTTTACACTGTAAAAAGCATTCTTAGATCTAGTAAATAATACAGAAGAATATTGTTGTGTTTACTTACTATTCAAACTGCCTACAGATTTCGTGAACACGTATCTCAATGAAGCTTTTCTATGTATATATAGAATAGCATATATGTTATTCTATAACTTTTTGAGTTGATTTAGCTATTATTGCCATTAAATTGTTTATGCTTGTTGGTGATCTATTGGCTACTGAAATTTTTGGATTTTGTTGGCCTGTCCATCGTAAAATCAATTGCAATGTTTGATTGTAAGGACATTTTTGATAAATGGTTTTATGTTAGTTAAAATCTGGTTTTCTGAAGCAAAACCATAGTGCAAATGTTTATTTTACTAGCTTCATGCATACTGGTTACTCTGAAGTTGGACTTGCCAGTACGCACTGGGGCATGAATTATTAATATGGTTGCGCTCTTTGACTGTTTGCCAGTTTTATTTACACTGTTGTTGTTGATTTTGTTGTCGCATTTCTTAAGTTGTTGTCTTGCGAAGTCAGGATGTGTGTTCATATGATTTTTCTTGTTAAAGACAACAAACGTACACATTTCTCCTTGCACATGAGATGAAATATGTAAACAGTTTAGTGCTATGTTTAGTGCTTTGCACTCTTTTAAGTTGTTATAACACTAGAGACTATTTCAAACTTAATCTAAATAGGTAATTGTTACAATGATTGCACATTTTAAGTCATGGCCACTTAATGTGCAGCAAAAACGTTTAAATTAAGCAGATGAATTCTGTGCAAGAAAAGCCATTTAAAATGTTGCCTTCATTTTTAACCCTCATTTACAGACTAGCCCTCTTTACATGCTGAGTGAGACATTTAAAAGCATTTTATTGGCACATGCATACTAATATTACAACGTGAACTCTACATAATCTAGCTTGAGTATACATCTTGGCAGATGTTTTGTTGTGGTCTGGCTCATCCTAAAAAGCAGACCATCTGAAATATGACTCTATATGTTTGCTCAATAAATCACAGTGATGTGAGCTGAATGAAGAATACTACTGTGCTTTTCTTCTCAATAAGATGATGTTGGATGCTGGGAGTGAACTGTTAACATCTTGATTAACCATAATGGAAATGCAATTTACATGCACAACAGAAGAAGACCAGCTGTTCTTGTGGCTGTCTTGAGATTCTAATGGTTCTGAGCTTTGGGAAAAGCTCCTCTGAATTTGAATGTGATTAATACAAAGTCATCTGTTTTTTGGTTTTGTTTGTGGTCCAAAAAGATTGTATTTGAAATATGTAAGTCAGGTATCTATAGTCAGGTATTGTTTTTGTCTTTAACACTCTATGGTCTAGTGTTGCCGACCGTACATGCCAATATATTTTTTTGTTATTCAGGAAAATAAATAAATAATTGCATGCTCAGAATTTAAAAAGGAAATCTTTAAAGAAACCAATATGCTTTTTGTAAGCCATATGACGATAAGAAGATAATGGTGTCAATTATGTGATTATTTATTTATTTATTTGGAAGTGATTGTAGATACAGAATTGTATTTATGCATAGAAACACAATTATAATTTATGAAGAGATTTGGACAATTGACTCATTCTGGGTGACCAAGGATTTTAAGAGCTATATATATATATATATATGTGTGTGTGTATACAGTACATACGGTACATATATTCCAGAAATCTCCATTTATTCTTGTTATTGGGCCAATTTTATGTCGAAATATACTGGAGAACATTATTCACCATATGTCTGCTATGTAGGGTTTTCAGCCATATTTATTTATATTAATCTTATGACTAAAAATTGTATTTTCAGTATCATAAAAATAACCCTCATAATTTTAAATGGCTCTCAGAAGAATGTTTAACAACATTTCGGAATGTTCAAACATTTAATTGGGATTTTCTAATAATAACCTTACAATTAATACTCTTCTTTTGTGAACTAATTCCAGCTCTATCCTGAATCCTCTGCTGTGCTATAACAGAATGCATTACTCTCTAAGGGCTTTGTTAAATTCTAATTAAAAAACGTGCAACCTGCAAAACTGGATAAACAAGAAGCAATACTTTGTCCAAGAGAGACAATCTCATCAGATTACAGACTATGTCCATGTGCAACTGATCAATATTTATTCCGTATTTAACCTTGCAATATCTGAAATCCTCCAATACCCACTTTATTTCTGATTTTGTTTGTCCTGCGTGAGTGTGGGAAATTCCAGGATATCATTCTGCATGGAGCCTGACTAAACTTTCATATGGACACTCATAAAAATGCAATAGGCTAGCAAAACCAAAGCAAATCTTTGGTTGGCTTTATGTGTACTGTATATTTGCCCATGAAGTATTGAGACATTCATGAGACATTCATAAAGCATGGATATAAAAGCCATCAAAGATGCATATTGTGGCTAGAGTCACTTTGTTTATGGTCTTTCTCAAGCCGATTGTATGTTCTTTTTTTCTATTATTTGTGGCGAGGAAGACATACTCTGAACAAATGGTTCTTACCATCACCTTACCAGACTTGCATAAGAGATCTCTCAGTCTGTCACTCGCTGTAAGGTTTTATAACACTTATTATAAAACTAATTTCATTATTATATGCTGGAATGAATAACCTTGTCACGCATGCTAACAGATAATGGCAGGCCAACACCTGTTCATGTAGTTGAGTTCAGTAATCCATGTCGAAACTGAGTGTTGTGCATGCTGTGATTAAGGCAAAAAGGAGACAGGCAGAATACTAACAAACTCATGTGAACTTTTCACTGAATTTATTATCCTCATCATTTGTAATGGAAAAATCGAAAGAAAAAAAGAGAGAGAAATGCCAAATAAATAAATTTTCATTAGGGCACAATATAATGTGTTCGTAGTCTTAATGTAAACAAATAACTCTTAAAACATAAAAATAAAACATTACTGGGAAAGACTGAAACTTAACCGAAATACATTTGCATGGGAAAAAAAATATTTTTTGATAGATGGTATATTAAACTATACACTGTATATTTATATTATAAAACTTAAAACCTATGCAACCCACATTTATCATGAAAATGCCTTTATTTAAAGTAAAGTAAAGTAAAAGAAGTTAAAGTTAAGTAAGTAAATAAATACATACATAAATGAAAGCATAAATCATTTGGGGAAATGGGGAAGAAAGAAAAGGAAGGAAAGTAAAATAAAAAGAATACAATTTTTTTCTGTTTGCAAATAATACTTTTAACTTAAATATGCAGCCATTCAAACTTATTTTTATGGGCAATATTTTGAAAATGTAAAATGCTTTTTGTTTTGTCACTTTCAGTTATCAATTACATGAATCTTGTAAATGGCAGCGTATTTTTTAATAAAAAAAATAAGAAATAAAGCTAAAAAAAAGTTTACCCTTGGTCATTAGAAGATTAGTCTGTTATTATGTTGAACTACTTGCATACCTTGCACTCTTTCAGATGAATTCATGCATGACTTCTGTGAACAGTAAACCCTGCCTTCTTTGATTTGATTGGCAATCATTTTGATATTGACCGTTAAGGCAGTCAAGCCTAAAAATATAACTTTTAATATACATTTTTAAATGTTACTTTTAATGTAACTTTTTATCATTTTAAGTTTACTCCCTTGTGTATTTCAGAAAGATTAGTAGTTGCAGGTGAACGATTGGTGGTTGATCCAGAAGCCTGGTTGCTTGGCCTTGGCAATCTTATCTTAACCTTGGACAATCAGACAAGCGCCCCACCATTTAATCTGTCATTGAAAACAAGGACATTGTCACAGGGGCCTGTGTAGAATCTAGATTCAACTACTTGCAAGCCTTGTGGGGTTTGGACAAAGAAGGCCTTGCATATAAATGTGGTAAAAGACAGTCCTGTGCCTTGGAATAAGAATCCTGTGATCTCATATCCAATGCAAATACTGGCATTTCATAAGTTCAGTTATTCAGCAATGCCTTGAACTTACTCGTGTACTGTAGAGGGTGTCAGCAACAGAAGATATAGAGAAAAATGAAAAGAGAAAGTTTGTAGGAGTTGAGTTGTAGTTAAAAAATGTTTTTTTTTTTCTATTAATATTCAACATGTAGAAATAAAGCACATGAAACGGGCTCAGCACGGATGCTTAAGTGCCGCCTGTCAATCCACCAGCTCAGCCCCTCGTGAATGGCTTTTCTCTCTGTATGCGGAGATGACAAAAACCACCCACGTTTCCGACTGCATCCTCTTGAACATTTGAATGACAAGTGATGAGGAAGCTCAAAAGATCAACATTTAAGACTGAGAGTCAACAGGAAGGGAATAGTCTCTTGTTTGTAGAGAAAGTTGTCTCTCTTAGTGTAACCTAAAACTTTTACTTCCCCACTTGGACTGTACTCGTGTTGATGTTTGACAGCATTTCCGTGAAGTGCTTCTCGGATTGGCTTTATTAAATTTCCGGGAAGGTCAGACAGGCATGAATAATCAGCTGTGTCACAGGAAGGTCTCAGTTTCTTTTTTGCAAATATTGTTCTTTATCCAGTGAATGTCAGTAAAAAGGTCTATTTTTGTTGTTGGCGCCTGCCAAAAAGTTTGGTTTTATGCCATAATTTTAATATCTCATTATTGCACTTGAGTGGAGACAAGGGATGGCAAAAACAGCAATTAAAATGAGGGCAAAGTAGAGAAAATTGATGCTTTGAAAATGAAATGAGGCTCTTGGAAATTAGAAAAAAAAAAAAAATGATGTGCAAAGAAAAGCTATTCTACAGCCAGCGTTATCCTGGTCCAGTATTGATAAAGACAGTCGGGTTGTTCATCTACTCGCTGACCTCATGAAATGAGTTTCTTTTGAATGAGATTTTCCTGATTAAAATTGAAAGATACTTCTGTCAAACAAAAGATAACAAAATCACATTTGGACGTTTATTGTAATTTGATCACTTAAGAGACCTTCTGCTGATAAACTGAGCAATACTGTATGAATCTTTGGCTGGAACTCATAAGTGGTGGAAAATAAACCCATTCTCAATATTTGATGGTCTTGATTTATTCAATTCTGCTAGAGTTTCATACAGCACCTGGAGGCTTTAAATGCAGTAATCTATATGTTTTCATTAAGTTTAATGAAAGTAATAGTTTCTGAGCTTAGCGGAAGGTGCTTGTATTAAGAGAGGCTTTGATTTCACAAGTCACTCTGGGCTTTGTGTAATGCAAATATGGTCCATAATGTTCCTTACAGACCCCAGTTTAGAGCAGACAGCGAAGAGTCTGCTAACATAACAGTGTAAATCCTATTAACCTAATGGATAGGACCAATAATGCAGCATAACCTCCAACGCAACCTGATTAGCACAGATGTTGTATTTGCAGGGATTTGCCAAACTGGCTGTCTATGGTTGGCCCCTGCTAGGTAAAGCCTATAAGCTTCTTTATTTCCACCCCAGAACTGTGCGGCTGTATCGTTTAGCATAGCAGGCGCTTTAAAGGTGAATGGAAATTACGAGCTTCTAAGTATCAATTTACAGACACACAGCAATCCTGCAGGACACAGAACATGATCAAAACAAAAGGTCTTTCTGGGTCCAAAGTAGATTTATGGAGGACTAAGTGTGTCTTTATGGCTGCACTGTGGCTTCTCTGTGTTCTAATTGGTCTATAAATTATGATGTTAATGTAAAGAACACAAGGAAAGCAATGACTATGTCACATCAATACATCAAGAGAATAATCCTGAGGTACAGAACGGACGTGCCGCAGGCTGCTGTCCCTGGAGTTGCAAAATGTCAAGCATCCACTCCAATCCTGCTTAGCCATCTATCTGCATTCCCCAGATGCTCTTAGTACATTGAGCTAACACTTGCTTATGTGATTGAACCCGTGTTGTCAGCACTGCACTGAATTCATAATATAAAACAACATAATGAAAAGTTTTATGTGATCGAAGTGGGTCTGTTGTAATGTCTGTTTTTTTTAGGTTAAAACCTAAAAGTTTAATTTTTATTTTTTATGAAACGCATATCCAGTGGTTGATTGTCAACCTCAGGAGGTCGAATTAAATTCATTAAATTTCGATTTGTAACACTTTTTCTCAAGTATGAAGTGTTTTGTTTTTGTTGTGTTAGTTTTGTTTCATCTGTTCATGTTGTTGTTTTTGTTTTGTTTTGTGTTTGTAAAACAAAAACAGCAAACACAATACGTTTGCTGTTTGTTGTGTTTTTTTTGTTTTGTTTTCTTGTGGTGTTTGACAGACAGACAGACAGATAGATAGATTATATATTGCATATGCAATGTGTGATATTACAATTTCAGATTATTCAGATCCAGGGCCTAGAGCAGATCCCTTGATTCAGTTATAAAGACACAGTTCAATATATCCATGCAGACATGTCTTGAGGACAGTATACAAATATGTCCAGCTTCATTCAACCATGACCTATCATTCTTGACCAGACTGTGCAGCAGCATTCCAGTGAGATGTGTTCTGTATGACCGAACGTTTTCTTCTGTCTGTGAATCACTTTTCTGTGGGCTGCATAGGAGACCTATAAAAATAGAGAAAGAAATACAGTTAAAACTCCATGTTGATATCTATCCCTTTGCCTCAAGGTCTGGCTAGCGAGCAAACAGGCGGACATATGTGTTCCTTGGCAGGGGTTCGGAAAGGTTGGCACATGCCGGTTTCCGCTCCAGTAGGGGACTGTACTCAGGTGATCCCTACAGAAAGAAGGACGCTACAGGAGAAGTCATGCCACTGTCAGCCCATGGGAGCATAATCAGGAAGTACTGTGAGCAGCAATCAGCACTGATGTGCGCTGTCCACAGGAGTGCCTGCTTTCCCTGCCGCTTGCACATATGCCTCTTTTAAGCCACAGTGTTTTTGCATTATGCCTCTAAAATATTTCTATATTATTTATGTAACAACCTCTGATGTGGATGCAAAACTATAGTAATAAGGATGATGTATACTTTTAAAGATTTTTTTGTTGTTGTTGAAGAAGAAATTAATGATTTTATTCAGCAAGGATGCATTAAGTTGATAAAAAGTAACAGTAAAGATGTCTATAATGTTACAGAACATTAATATTTTAAATAAAAATGAAAACAAAAATTAAAATCACAATTTACACAAAACAATATTATGCAGCACAACATTGATAATAATGAGAAAAGTTTCTTGAGCACCAAATCAGCACACTGAATGATTTCTGAAGGATCGTGTGACACTGAATATTGGAGTAATGGTTGCTGAAAATTCAGCTTTGCATCTCAAGAATAAATTACATTTTAACAAATTTAAATGTAAAAGAGGTATTTAAAATGTAAAAATATTTCACAATTTTAAAACTTCCAAAAATAATTTTTAAATTATACTGACGCCAAATTTATGAATGGTAGTCAACAGCATGTATGTCATTACTTGCTCATTACTAATGTTGTTCTAAACTCTTCTTTTGAAGAGGAGAAATATGAAGCAATATGTTTTCATCCAAATGAATAAATGAAAAGGATCTGTCAAGCTAAAAAATGACCAGTGTAGACCACGTGACTTTGGCTGCGCATTCCAAGTCTTCTGAAGCCATACAATAGCTTTATGTGATGAACAAGCCGATATGTATCCATTATTGACTAAAAATCTTTACCAGACTGGACATCATGGTGTTTGATCATGAGATATGCGAGAATGTTTGATGTTATAGACATTCAGCCTGCACCATAAGCCCCATATTTGAGAGCTGTTTTCAAGCTACAGCCATTATATGGCTTCAGAAGACCTGTAATATATTGTACAAGTCATATTGACTATTTCATGGTGCTTTTTGAAAAGAGCCACTTCAAAACTTTCCTTTCATGTTCAGTGGGGGAAAAAAACAAATGCGTTTGAATCTTATGACCCTGAAACTAAATGGCAGAATGAGAATGAAAGATTTATTTCAGGTGAACTATGCCTCTGGTCAAGATTAAATCAATTTTACTGCTTTAAAAAAAATAAAAATAAAAATAAAAAACTCTGTTGGTGCTGTTCTAATTAGAGTCATGTATTTGTTGTCCAACAGTGGTTGACAAGAATCTCTGAATTAGTGGGTAACCGCCTGTCAATTCCCTCTCCATCTGGGAAGTCTGAACTCCTGCTGAGCCAATCGGAGACATTCCCTTCCATTTATTTAGCGAGAGCATTCCGGCCTCATATTTAATGTGACAGTGAGCTCCCACAGGCTTATTGATTAGATCGACCCTTAAGGTACTCAGAGTACATATTTATATTTCAGGGAGCTGCTGTCTCCATCAATTTTGTCAAGAAAGACTGGCAGATGTGAAAGCCCATTCCTTTGGGTGATCATTTGACAGTCGGATCTCACCTATGACGTCCTATGAAGTCTGAATTGACTGTGTAAGTCGACTGAAATTGAAGTTTTCAAGACAACGCACATTTTGTACTTAATAAATAAATTAAAAATTGAACACACTCATGGTGATTCGTAACTACTTAGACTTTTTGACTATTTCAACTTTTTTGCAATTGCAGACCTTTTGTTATGGGTTAGGTGTAGAGGTGAACCTTCAGGCCTACATTTTATTATTTTTATTTTTTTGTGAACAATTATTTTTATTATTAAGCATTCATTTCAATACAACACAAAATATACATTTTATTTTTTAATAAGACTCAAATCATCAAAAAATCATATGAATATGAATTTCTTCATCACCAAAAATGTGCCAAAATATTATATAGTTACTTTTTTTCATGAGATCGTATTGTCAAAGTCTTCTTGTTTGTTGTTTTAAAACCTGTGCTGAACCCCAGACAGAACTGGCATTGCAGGACAGTCTTAATCAGCTTAACCTCCGACGGCACCCGCTCAAATCTCCTAGCGTGTTATGTATGCTTCCATCCTAAAACCTGCCGATCTTTGTTACCTCACGGCTAGCTGTCGACCTGCCAGTGGAAACTTGGCAAAACGTGTCTCTACTGATGGTTTGTGCTTTCATAAGCTTTTTTTGTATCTCTTCATGATTGGTTTTATGGATGTGGAATGGAATGATTTATACAGATGTATTTATGCATCTGACAGGAGGCTCTCTAATCCCAAAATGATTGCCTTCCTTTGTTTTTTGTACAATCCATTAGCTTCCTCCAGTTTGAAAATTGGATTTATCATGCCATAGCCTTCAGCAAGGTCTTGGTGTTATCTCCTTATAAGAAAACCAATCTTGGCTGCCCCGTTCCAAACATTATCAGACTTTGTTGTGTTACAAGAAACCATACAGGTGTTACAACCTGTACAAAATCCCAGTGTTGTCTCCAGAAATTAGCCATTCTCTAATGTTATTTAAAAGACATTTCACTTGCAGAAACTATGATATTCTTTCCGTTTAAGTAAGAGCGGCAAATCAAATGACTAAAAGAATTCTTTGCCTTACAGGTATCAGATTTAATTTCAGCCGCTTTCCCTCAGTAATATCTTTCACAGTTGTACCGCATTGAATTTAGTCTCGCTTTCTAATGATGGGGTTGCATAAGAGCCTATGGCTTCAGATCTTACTAATGTGTTGGTTGTTGCATTTGGGTCAGACTTGGAGGTCACGATTCAACTTGGATATTTAGCCACAGCAAGAAAAGTCCCACCTACACAATCCGAAGCGCTGCGGGATGCTGTTCTGTACTCTCGCTTATGCCAGAGCTACAGAACTGATAACTGCACGCTGACCCAAAAACGTGCAGGGTCAGAGACACAACTGCAGCGGTGTGTCACAGTCTCTGAGGGCCACGGGTCCAGAGTGATGAGAATTATTCGAGCCATTACAGCGTCCACAAATACGACCTCTGAGTTTAGAATAATCAGCGGTGATATTACCTACACGCCTGTGTTGATAACATCCACCACCTCATCAATGATGACACATGCTTTGTCCTCAAAACAAACGGATGAGAGCCAGAGTTCAACGCTAGTGGCAGAGAGAAAGGCGCACACAAGTCGATAACTAAATTTACACGGCCACATTGCCATGGGAACTCCTTCGCTCCTTCACTGACCTAGATAGGTGTATCTTGTCAAATACTAACCCACAGACCAAGGCAGCAACATGACATGATCCATAAAAATGAAAAAAATCAGCCATTCTTTTGGTGCATTTACAGAACATTTGAACTCATTGATGTCAATATGCGTTGCATACTGGCTTCTTTACAAAAAGCAACACCATACAAATCATCGCTCACTGTACTGTAGCATTGCTGTAGGATTATCACAACAGAAGGTATAGGGCTTTGCATTCCTCGCTTCCACATCCACAGCTTTGCAACATTAGTCACAGTTAACTGCGGCAACAGCTGTTGCCTCCGAGCCTTTAGGTCCCTTCGATAGAACTAAATAAAACCCACTCACACAGAGTCCATCTTTAAGACTCGTCTTAGTTGTGATGGTCCTCCAGGCTCTGTCTCAAACCCATACATGTCAGTCTGAAGAGGTGAGCTTGAGCCTGGAGGCGGTAACTGACACTGTTCTGGCGTCTGATTGGCTGCGGCGGAGCTCACCGAATGAGGCCCGTTAAATGACCTATTACTGACAGCGTTCGGAAGTGCAATCCGAGGCCGAGCTAGAGTGCTGTCATAATTATGATTCTGGAGAGCCTCTGGTGAAGTGAGAGAAATGATGATATCAATAGACTAAGGCTTGACTAAATGAAGAGGATGAGGATGCACTGCAGGTGAATTCTAGACAAGCTGGGTTGATGGTGGAGAGGACGTTTTCTCAATTGCATTAGTCTACAGCACTCTAGGTGGTATGTTTAATTCATCTTTTTTTTTTTCTTTCGCAGTCCTATCAGGGCTGTGACGCCTGGATTTGTTTTGGAAAATTTGTTTTATTTTCAGAGCTAACCATAAAAGAAACTGATATTTAAAAAAAATCAGCTTTAGACTGTAGGGACATGATAAGAATTAATGCACACACTTAATATTACAAATTAAGACGTAAGAATTTACTACTCACTGTAAGAGCCTGTGGCTTTGACATACCAATACATAATTATGACTCAGTATACACATAATTATGACTCAGTATACGGTATACATTTTTGTCATGATTGATTTGTTTTGACATAATTATGATTTAGTCAGTGACTTTGACACAAGTCAGATTTGACATATCTGTACTAAGTCATAATTATGAAATAAAATCATAATTATTAGATAAAAAGATCAAAATTATTATATACTAAGTTAGTAATTAGATAAAAGTTATATGTGCTTTGCATCTGAAGGAATTGGTGTTTTAGAACGAGTTGGTTGAGAGAATGATTCAGTGACTCATTCATAAAGACTACTGTTCTTGGTATGTTGAAGAAATTGGTTAAATTAATAGCGCAATCACTCACTCATAAAGGTCACTTGTCGCCACCACTGAAAAATCCCCACCCCTAATAAATCGACAGCCTATCTGGAAAACGCAAAATATTTCAACGAGCTGGCTAAATAGGGGTCATGTGGATTAACTGGCTGGGTCAATTTTCAGTGTCTTCAGGTTGTTCAGTATAAGGGCTGTCTAAAAAGAAACAATCTGTCCAATGGTCCAGCAGTGGTCTGAATCGATTGTTTTTTATTTTGCCCAGCCCAAAAATAGAATCAAAAAGAACAAAAAAGCAGCACAGCTGCGCTGTCATGGAAATCAGCAGGGATGCAATCCAAAAAATAATAAATGCAACTGATTTCACTGATGACTTATGGTGGCTGTGTGAGCTTCTGCCTCAGTGCGTTGATGAGAGGTGATCTAAATGAGTCAGAGCATGTGTTGCTCTCCTCTAAATCACAATGGGCTGATGAGCTGAATAAGAATAGAACACAACAGCATGATTTGTTGAGGACCTAACCTAGCATTATTTGCAATTAACATTGAATCAGAGTGAAAATACCTAATTGGAATTAGATTTTTCCTTCTTATGCCCTCCCTTTCGCCTTCTAATTTTTTCTTATTCCAAGTTGGTCCTTTTCTGGCTGATCCTAGCTTGACTGCTGTTTAGATATTGACTTCCTGTCTGCCATGGACCAATCTCGTGTTCTGCTGCGAACTGCCCAGCTTATATCACATTACATGCTGACAACAGAGATGTTAAGGCCAAACTCGGACTGCATGCAGGTGCGAGCCAGATAATATAAGGTAAAACGAGGTCTGTCACCTCAATCCTTCAGAACATTGTAAAGATCTGTCAAAACAAGACTGAATCCTGCAAATGGTGTCAGGTTAAGTTCAAACTCGGTGATATTGTGCCTCTGTAGTCTCCTGCTATCATATGATTGTGTAGTCAGGTTTATTAACTCATTTTCATAAAACATTGTTTAAATGTTTGAGGGCACCTACATAATAGATTGAACCAATATATTGTTAGCTGTCATACTCTATGCATTTTAAAGAGACTTGTATGCGTTATTTTCAGTGTATTTTGTGGTTTAGTATTTCCTTGGAGGGCAATGCTGCAGGAACGCGCAACAAATTAAACAAATTAACTTGGTAAATGAGTTAATTTCTCTTTCTTAAAAACCAATGGCAGGTTTAACTAATATGCAAGCTACTATTAATCATTAACATACGTCCAAGCACCGGAATCACTTACAGCATATTTAAAAATTACTGAATGTACAATTAACCATCTTTCCTTTATACTCAAATGATAATAAATTGTGTCCTGTTCCATGCAGTTTTTCTAACCCATTAAGCATCTCACGAGGATTAGATTTAGTGTTAATTGGATTTCGAAATCACCTTTATACAGTTACAAAAAAAAAGAAAGTATCTTACTAAATCAAGATAGACAATTCACCCTATTAAAACAGGCCACCCCAGAGGCCTACCATAATAAATAACTCACAAGCAGATTTTTGCCAATAGAATTCATGATTAGTTACTACATAATTGATTTAGTCTTCCCTCTCAGAGGCATTAATTCGGTGTTTGTGTAAATCAGGCTAAATAACATTTTCCTCAACTCTTTTGTTACGTATTATTTTGGCCTTACTATATATTTCTTTATTAAAAATAATCTGATGTGTTTCCAAACGATCAATGCATTATTTGTCAGGAGGAAAATGTATTCACTGGCTATGTTGGAACAGATTGCTAAGAAGCCACTATATTTATTAATGCAATATATAGTATGTATAGTATAATTAGATGTGAATGCATAGATGATCTACAGCACTTGCCAAAATGAGCAGTATACAAGCATATGTACTGCATACCTAGTTCTATTTCCCACAATGCAATGCCTTCAACTTGACCTTCAGTTTTCAGTGTGACAATATTTTAACTTGCCAAAAGTTAATACATTTTAAATACGTTTTTAGCCAAAATTGGATAAAATAAGCAAAACAAATATGCAGTGTGACTTTGGTAACACTTTATAATAACGTCCAGTTATAAGTCATTTATAAGTGATTAGTTAATGATTAACTAATAGTTTACAAAACATTCATAAGCGATTAATAAGTGATATGCTAACAATTTGTGTATGTTTTGTTAATTCATTTAAAAGTCATTTACAAGTAATTAGCTAATGATGAACTAATCATTTACAAAACATGACTATGCATTCATAGATGATTAATAATTGATATGTTAATATTTTTATCTATGTTTTGTAGAATAAATTTTGAATCATTTACAAGTGATTAGATGATGATGAACTAATCATTTACAAAACCTTAACTATACATTCACAAATGATTAAGTAATATGCTAACAATTTATAAATCTGTCATAAGTTATCTTTAAATATAGCATCATGAAATAATCAAACAGATCCTTAGTGGTTAATAGTTAATAGTTAATATATTATTAATCACTTATAGATCATTGAAATGTCAACATTGTACTATTATCTCAATAAACATTATAAATCATTTACAAGGCTTTCTGCATCCCCTAATCTAAAGTGTAAACTACTCATCAGTTGTAAATGTTTTACAAACTTTATGATTTCCAGTCGTGTGTGCGTAAATATATATATATATATATATATTCACAAACAACCTGTAACCTGGAAGGTTTGTAAAACATTTACAACTGATGAGTAGTTTACACTTTAGATTAGGGGATGCAGAAAGCCTTGTAAATGATTTATAATGTTTATTGAGATAATAGTACAATGTTGACATTTCAATGATTTATAAGTGATTAATAATATATTAACTAGTAACTATTAACCATTAAGGATGTGTTTAATTATTTCATGATGCTATTTATAAAGATAACTTATGACAGATTTATAAATCGTTAGCATATACTTAATCATTTGTGAATGTATAGTTATGTTTTGTAAATTATTAGTTCATCATTAGCTAATTACTTGTAAATGACTTTTAAATTAATTAACAAAACATACACAAATTGTTAGCATATCACTTATTAATCGCTTATGAATGTTTTGTAAATGATTAGTTAATCATTAACTAATCACTTATAAATGACTTATAACTGGACGTTATTATAAAGTGTTACCGTGACTTTTTAAAAACAAAATGTACAAAATTTATAACGATGCCTTTACTTACTATATTTTAGTAGGCCAGGTAGTATATAATACAGATTCTACTGCACAGCATTTAGTAAGTAAGCTCGTATCGTAACCGCAGAGCTCTTTGAAAGCGAAACCGAGGGCAGAAATAAATGAAATGGTCATTACTGGAGAGCTGTTATCCCATCAGCCTTTTCATTTGGCTTAGTTTTGCATCCCTCTTGCCCACTATTACTGTTTCTTTTATCTGATTCCTTTCTCATTCTAATGTATTTATCCGAGCCTTTCGGGCCACTCCTGTTGAGTATACTCCACCTTATTTGGTTCACGTCTTTCAATGCCCAGGATTGTGTCTTTCTAATTGGGACGCAGAGTTAATAATTCTCTTGCCCAGTGTTGGCAGGGAAACTGCAGCTGTCTGGATATGGTACAGCACCTGGCACTTAGTCTTGAGAACTCATCAAAGAGGATAATCAAGAAAGGGTGTTAACTTCTCAGGCCATTTTCTATGAGAAAGAAATAAGCAATTATAGATTATGTATAGAGTGGCATCAATAGCCTAATCTTTTTAATGATTATTATACCATTAATTATGCATGGCTCTTCTTCTATGGATAAGTGGCTTCAGCCATTAAGTTGAAAGCGAATGTTAACTAGATAAAATTATGATGAAAATGGAGCATAACAAGATGTTGAGACCCGAACCAAACAGGAAAGGAACAGCTGTTTTTATTTATTTTTTTAACTTTGTTACTAAGCTGCTGGACAGTTTCATCCAACAAATGAAATTCTGTAACATTAAGCTTTTGTAAACACATTATTACTTAACATTATCACTCACTTAACCTTAGAAATGGCCTAGTAAAACTGGAAAGTCGTATAACCGGTGGCTCTTTATAGCTGTTAATTTAGAGCAAAGTTTCACAACAGCTGTACTGGGACAGAGGAGACCACTGAGGATTTCTGTGTCTGATTTCCACACCATGACCAAATACTGAACAAATGTGTTTGTTTAGAGCCAAATCATTGAGCAAACTCCTTGTAATCACGATGGGTTTGAGTGTACGCATACATCCATCGCTGTAGAGCTCCTGTGAAGTTCTTTGACTGTGCAGTCTGCATGAGGATGATGCGTCATAGCTATCATGTAGGCATCACAGAGTGATGTTTTGTTCTGAAGTATGTTGTTGTCAGGCTCTTTTACTTCAAGGAAAATGTTTGCTTAGTTTGTTATATTCCTGGTGGGGCAATTTTGGAGGTGATGGTCTTGTTTTTTAGCTTTTGCAATTGTAGCCGTTCACTTAATATGCTATTTTTTAAGCAATATCACAAACAAGAGTGCTGTAATTACTTTTGGAAAAACAACACAATTGTGAGTGTGATATTGTTTTCATACAGCGGTTAAATAAACACTTGAGTTGCTTAGCATTTTTAGACACAAAACTGCTAGTTACTTTGAGAATAGTTCCAAACAACGCCAAAGCCGAATTAACTAGGGGTTACTCCATAATGAAGGGTTAACATACTGTCACGTAAACCTTGAACTCTTGGTTGAGCAAGCCAAACTTTTCTTACTCAAGGTTAAATCTAGTGTATGTTCCAGTTTATGGTTGTGCAAGCATTTTTAATCTTATCTCTTAATGTTTTAATAAGTTTTTTACAAGAATTATATTGTTGTTAATGCTAAATAGTTGTATACTGTATAAGGGGATTTGATATTGAATGAATCAGGGTTTTTGAAAGATCCACTTGAGTAAATTGATCATTGACTCACTCAGAATGAGATCAGTGGTTTGAAAAATTGCATGACTCACTCTTAAGGATGGTGATTTGTTTTGTTCCTAAATGAAAGATTTGGTGACTCCCTTTCAAGGACACTTTTTTTGTTCCTGAATGAATCAGTGGTTTGAATGAATCAGTTGAATTAAATATTCCGTCACTCACCCTTAAGAACCTACAATTGTTTTTACCCCTTAAGAACATACAATGCTTTTGAACGAATCAGTTGAATGAAAGATTTAGTGAATAGTCATTAACTGTGTCTGAAATTGCATGCCCTCTTGGGTACTGTAGGTACTACTTCCGGAAGTAATTACCTCACAACCATTAAAAAAGTACAGAATATAGCATGTATGTTTGTAGTATAAATGTAGTCTGGAGGTAATACATTCATCATATTGCCACTGTCATGTGGCCACCACCATTAACAGTCCTCTCTCGTGGCATGGGATAGTAAAGTGTCCATTGAATGCATACTTCAAATTTTGCCAATGTATAGGCCATCTGGGTACTTTTTGCCTACTGTTTTATGAATAGCCTACTGTGAGTTACTGAGACATATTACTCTGTTCGCATACAATTTTTTTTTTTTTTTTTTTTTTTTTTAGCATTTTGAACAATGTTTGGATGGATTAATTCATGACTCGCTCATAAAGACAGCAATTTGTCACCACCTACTGGCAGAACATTGTAACGGGTCCGAACTAGTGTTCAGATGGGTTTGCTTGACGAGCCTAAAACCAGCAAATCTGATCAGACTTGGAGACTAACAGCTAGGTTTAGTTACACCTGGTCGCAAAAAGCTACAATACCCACCAGACTTATGTACCACTGATTAAATTCTGTAAAAAAAAAGAAAACGGTGATTGAGCACAGGTGTTAATTACCAATAACAGCTCAAGATAATATCCATCCTCCAGGGGCCATCTAATCACAGTCTATTGTCAATGGGAAAAATTGTCTCAGGAAAAAGAAAAATGGAGTAATGTATAATATGTCATAGTTTTTGGAGTGACAGTGTGGATATGATTATCATGCAGTCTGATCATTACCTGTGCTGCTGGAGGATGACAAATGCAAACTCTTTGGAACAAAGAGGATGTCGATCAAACAAAGCATAGCTTTGGCAAGATGAATTCTGTGCAGAACAAGTTTCTCTCTCCAGGAAATCATTAATATAAAGGATGACACTAGAATCCTGAGGGACTCCTCATAGTCCTTATCTTTAATAACTTGTCAAGGACCAACTCATATGAATGTTTGAATACATTGGCGCATTACCTGTGAAGGGTATCTCACGCATAATTCTTATAGATAGCAGATAGTATTACCAATATAGACTATCGCTTTTCCCATTATTAAAAAATACAATCTTATCTATTTTAAAATGCAAAAAAACTTTAAGTATAAATGACATTATCCACTTTTTAAATGGGGCCGGGTACATTTAGACAGCCATTTTGGGTTGACACTGTGGTGAGAATTCTGGTAATGACTTTGTGTAGCCCGTACATGAAATGAGTCACTCTGATAATGGGAGCCAATTTAAATGTGCTCCAAATTCTCAGCTGGAATGAGATAATTTGAAGTTTAATGTGCATTGCTCTTTAGAGAGCCAGTGGTTTCTGTATGCAGTGAGTGGCTGCTGGAGTTTGGGAACACTCGGGATATACACAAGAGGCCTGTTTGTTTAAAATGGTTACTTTTAGCTTACATAAGGAAAAATACAACTTTTAAGAGGCTTAGACCAGTGGTTCTTTATACCTATACTGCCCTACAAATGCAAAAGACCTTAACTCGCTGTGTGAAACTGAGAAAAATAACTTTAAAGTTTTTTTATTTGTCCAGCCAAATTAATTATAGGTAGGACACTGGAAATTTGTCAATTAGATGTTTTAGTAATGACAATTATCTACATTAAAAAATTGTGAGCTCAAACTTGATTTTTAGCCCTATTTTGAAGTTAATGTACTCTGCCTTGGCATTGTCTGCAAAAAGTGAGTTTTCACACCAAGTCACACCAAGGCAAAAGGCAGTAACTTCCACATTATCAATATTTGGTTGCTGATCACTATTTACAAAATCATTATAGTAACACCTGTATAAAATCTAGTGATCATAGGCTCCAAATGATCTCATATAGGCTATTGCATATAGTAATATGACTGTATTACTTTTTTTTTTTTTTTGACCGTAACAAGCAGACTAAAAGTAAAACATGCGAGTGGATACCGTTTACCTACCAATTTATTTGCTATGCTCAGTAACGTAAAAGAATGCTAGACATAGCATAATTGCTTATATTAACTTGAATGAAATAGCCTAACCTAAAAGAACGACTTGTGGATTTATGTAAACGCCAACAAGCAGGCATGCTCAGAAATGCGTGTGGATTAAACATCTCCGACGACATTCAGCGCCCTGGATTGATTTTATCGGGTTACAAGAAAAGGTAGCATATGGATTTAATTGTGAACTGTTAGGCTACTGATTTTATGATTGATCATGCTACATGCTACGGCATTCAAGTCCACACACGTCCAACTAGAAGTCAGTCTGGTGAATAATCTGCATTACAAAAAGGAAAAAAATAGTTTTTAAAGGTTATTCACGATTATGTATTGCTACCGAGGTGTCTAGTCTTAACAGTGCTTTGTTATATGGAGCTGTTTGGTAGATCACAATCTAATTCATTTTTTCTACACCGTAATTAAAATGCGGCAGACTTTAATGGACAGTAAAAAAAGGCAGAACACAGTATAACTCAAAGTCGTAACCGTAACTTCATTTTGACATGCAGTTAAACAAAGGCAGAATGCCGTAACTCAATTTGAGCGTTCCAAACAAAGCGGAAGAGCTGTAACTGGTGTTATACGGTGTTCTGTCTTGGTTTCAACAGGGCTTTTTGAAGGATGTCTTGAATGTCCCAAAATATCAAACTTATTTTCGTCAAAAATCGAAGTTACGGTCTTTTGCCTTTGCATGGCAGTATACTTATAGGGCCAGTTGAGGCTCCCTGTTGTAGGTTATATAGTGTCTGGTAAAACTCAGAGTTGGATCATACTGCTTGGGTGCATACACTTCCCCTCACTGACAAATTAATTTGTTACATCAAAAAAAAGTGTCCTGAACAGAACTTGCTAAAAGTCCCGAGAAGTCTCTATAGAAATGGTTCCCATTAAATCAATATCAATGTTTTACTTTCCTGCTGATGTTTGCAGGGAAAGCAGTGACAACGCTGCTAGTTTTTTTTATTTTACTTATATATTTATTTATTTTTACAGAAATTAGGAGTGATATTTATTAAAATAGTTAAAATAATTATTAATAATATATATTTTTAAATTATGTAATTACAGATGTTTCAAGAACTGAATGTTCTTCAGGTTTCACACACTTTATGACCAATGGATTTCCATGACCTTTCCAGTCGTTTTTTAAATTATTATTATAGAGCCCTATACTTGAATAAGCATTACAACACAGAAGAAACATTATATTGCTACTTTAAAATTATAATTCTTTTGGATTAAAAACGAAAAATTGTCATTTTATGTTTTCATTTTTAGCTGTTTTAGTTTTTTTCAGGTTCAGCTTATTTTAAGTCATTTTAAGCCATTATACAGCCACTTTGGAAGTGTACTAAGCCTTCTAGTGGGTTCCGGCTCCCGCTGGTTCTTTTCTTTAACTATGCCCAGGTTTCTAGGCAATTCATCCCGGGGCCATCTTGTGAGCACATCCGACAAGACTGCTTTTCAGACTGTTTTGAAACTGCATTCAGAAAGAATAGGACATCAGCCTGAAGAAAATATCCCCAGATCGATAGTGACATAACTTCCCCCGAGGCTATTCATGCTCAATACAACAGAGCAACATACGTACGAAGAGCCTGACATTTACATCAGACACACAGCAAACAGGACCGGCTCCCAGAGGACCAAGGTGGGCTGATGCTCTTCGGTGTACAAAAACAGCCTGTGCGATAAAACCCAAAGCAATGGGTGCACTTCTGCTAGAGATCTCCGAACACAAACACTCCCAATATTGATGCGCCTGTCAGAAATTGTGGAATGAACGGGTAGATGACTAAATCAAGTTTTGAAGTAAGAGAAAAGGGGAATCTTAATTGCCAAAGTGAGTTTATATTTAGTTTCGTCATTCTAAAGGCATCCGATTATTTGGTTTCAAGCTTTCCAAAGGTCTTGCTTACAAATTTACAGGCTTTACAAGTTTAATTGGACTTACGAGAGGATATAAAACCAAGCGAGGTGTACATGCCTGCAAAAGTAAAGATGAAACTCAAACCTCCTTTCTGAAATGTTTAAAGATGAAATATTCTGGTTTGATCAGAAACATTTGGCTCTATCTAGTTGGCTTGGCAGGTGATAGAGACATTCTGCTCTTTCATGACCTACATGACAGCAAGGACTCACTGATGGATTTAAATAATCAGAGGAAGTTGCATTGCGAGGGAAGCTCAAACGACGTGCTGTTCGTGGATCATTAGTTACACACTTCACATAGCCATATTCCATAGAGGCCTAAATTTAAAACACAATTTAAATGTGATGTTGGCAGAGTGCAAATTAAAGTAAATTAATTTGGATGATATAACACGTCAAATTGTGGACACTGGTGAAAGCACATCAGTGCAGTCAAGCGAACTGGCACACTAAAGCCCTAGACCTAGTTTTAACTAGTCGGACCTTGAACAAATTTTGTGGTTTATACAGAGTAAACGAGTTGTTTGTGAGAAGGCTGAAAACCTGGACTCGATATCTGTCTTCCTAGAACGCAATTTTAGAGTTTAGGCAGTATACTTATATACTTGCTGCAAAGCAATTTCTTGGACAGAACAACACGAGTAAACTCTGAAAATAACTGCAATGAGAAGTGAAAAAGGTACTGCAGCTTTTGAAATATGAGATCCTTTAAAGAAATAAAATACTTAAAAATGAAAGCTGTTAAAATATATCATATATCATTATTTTTAGTGTTCCTAGCAAATCATCTGAGGAATCTTCAAGTCTGCTGTGCAAAATTAATGTCAAGTAAAATACTGACTGAAAGGATATACGTTTTTTTTTTTTTCTAGGTTTAATTGTGTTTGAGGTGTAGTCATGTGATGTATTAATGCTTCGTTTAAAAAAAAAACATTATTTTTCTCATAATTTACCTTTATTCTACACCGCTCTGTCCCTTTTCTCTAAACGCGCTGATCATTTCCTGCTTTTATGAAGCCCCTCCCTCAGAAAAAAATGCGATTGGCTCTGATTGGTTAGCTGGTCCAGTGTGTTGTGATTGTCTAAACTGCCTCTAGTGTATGCGTCTAAACGTCCCGCCCCTCACCTCAGAATGTGCTCCGGTTGTATTGTAAACAGTGGTGTCTTCTATATTGCTTATCAGTTTGAGCCCAACTGAGATGCAGAGGATATTACTGAAGAGGATCGTGCAAAACATGTGCAAGCACGTCTTTTAATGGTATGTTTTTTTGTTTGTTTGTTGTTGTCTCATACATTTAGATACCCTGTGATTTGTAAATGCTACTGCTTCTGTTAGCTTTTAATATACTTAAAAAAAAAATCCTGATTAAAGCTTTAATACAGCGGCAACTGCACACGTGTCCATGTATAACACTTCTCATAGCTATGTGAAAATAAGTGTATAAATGGAACAGATTATTGTTTGAGCTGAGCTGGTGATCTGAATGAGAGAGAGATGTGAATGAGAGATGCAGAGCTGGGCAACGTGAAGAACAGGATTGAGAACCGTCGCTTTACAACATTGATTTTGAAACTTGTGAATGCGTTAGAATCGTTAGAATACAGAAGCACGATTCATATATGAATATGTTTTCTTCCTCTTCTCTAAAGCAGTGTTGCATGGCCTCACCCCCTTCATTGCATGTTCCTGTGGGCAAGGTTTGTCTGGGTTTGTGACGTAACGGACCCGGGAAGTAACTCGTCGTAGTCCCTACGAGCCGTTGTTGTAGGCGTTAAACTGCCATAATTTTAAAAGATGATATCTCCATTTGCATTGAACTTTCAGCGCCGCAACTTTGTAGATATCGTTTATGCTCAAACAGCAACATTACACACTAACTAACGTTAAAAAGTTGAATCGCAATCAACCACCCCTTTAAGGTAATAATCCAAATTACATTTGCTAAAAGCACAAAGTTTTGCTTTAGTGTGACGTTTCCATTCTGTATGAGTTTACAGTTTTTCTCGATTGCTAAAACACGATAACCAGGCTTTTGAACTAAAATTTCAAAACCATAACGCCATTTTTAAAAAAGCACACCCATTTCCCTAAACTATAAACACGATTCCCCTGCTTTTACACATGAGTCAGATTTGGTGAACTGTTACTGCAAAACTCTACACACAAATCCCTACATTTCTCAGTGCTTACACCATGTGCTCATTTAGAAAGCACTAGCATTCAATATTGTTCACTCAAGTCTGTAAAGTTTGAGCTCAATTAGCACAAAATTACCCAAGTGGAAACATTCGGAGTCAAAATTTGTCTCACACAAATCAGAACCTTAGATGGAAATAAAAGGGCCAAAGTCAGCTTACAGTTTTTCTCAGTGGCTTTGGTGCATTTCTCAGATCAGAAATGTAATTCTCAAAACTACTTGTTCAACCTCCACATCATCTAGTCACTTGTGCACATCATAAAATAAAATTCTCATTCTTTTGAACAAGTTGCGATCGCTTTGGTACATTCATGGAACTGATTATGTGAATTTGCCTGTGGTTTCCTACATTATCAGTTGCTACTGTCATGTTGCTAAAAATGCATTATATATAGTTCTCTGTGCTATAGTCTTACCCCTCAAAACATCTAGTCATTTGTTCATCGTATAAGTCATTAGAGTTTTTCTCAATTGTTTACACACAAATTCTGGTACTTGAGACACAATGACACAACATGTAACTCATTCACCAACCCCCTGAACCAATTTTGCTAAACTACAAGCACAGTTCCTGCTTTACACTCAAATTGCAGTTCTAAAACACACTTTTTTCAAAACACTACACACAATTCTCTGCTTTTGGCACAATTTTCATGCAGAAAATATCTTGTTTTCACAAGGAACACACTGCCATTCAAATATGCACACTGACTCATCACAAGGGCAAACACCCGTCACTCAGTTTTACAATTAGCAATCAGAGCTTTAGCATAAAAGGGCAACAGGTGAGCTCTTCTGTTTTGGAGCAATGGATGCCGACATTGGAAACAGAGGCAGAGCCAGAGGAGTGAGAGTAAGAGGAGGAGGACGGGGACAAGGACGAGGACGAGGAAGGCCAAGGACCGTAATCTCTGATGAGATCCGAGCCACTTTGGTTGATCATGTGGTCAACCATGGTCTAACAATGAGGGAGGCTGGGCAAAGAGTACAGCCAAATTTGAGCAGGTAGCATCCATCATCCAGACTTTCCGAAATGAGAATACGTAAGAAATCTACTCTCACTAGAAAATTGCAGTACTTCATATCAATACAGTACTCAATGAGTACAGTAGTACAGTATTGCCTGTGGACTGTTTTGTAGGACTGTAAAAATACTGTAAAGTATGTTTTAAGTATTTAGGAAATATATACCTACTTTGTATTTACAGTACTTTACTATTTGTTTGCCAGAACTGAAAGATTACCAACACAAGGTGGTCGGGAACGCGTTCTGTCTCCTGAACAGGAAACTGAAATCATGAACATGGTCCTAGAGAACAACGCCATAACATTACGGCAAATACAAAGAAAAATAATAGAAAACAATGACATGTTTCAAAATATTGATAAGGTAAGCTTATCAACACTGGACCGTGTCTTGCGCAGAAATCATCTCAGGATGAAGCAGGTCTACAAGGTGCCATTTGAACGCAATTCAGAAAGAGTCAAAGAATTGCGATATAACTATGTGCAAGTGAGTTCCACAATTGATGCATACTCTCAACACTGTATACAGTAAATTATACATATTTCAATATTGTAATCATAATGATTGTACTTCACAATAGTGACCACTCCATGTCTATTTCTGATATTGTCATGTGTGTTTCAGAGAGTCCTTGAGCTAGAGGTGGCTGCAGTGGAGCACCAGTTCATCTTCATTGATGAGGTTGGGTTCAACCTCACAAAAAGACGAAAGAGCAGCATAGTTTTTTTTTTTTTTTTTTTTTTAACTGTAACTGTATACAGTAAATTCTTCTGTTGTTTTGTATGTAGTGTATGTGCAACTTTGTGTTGGTTGGGAATGTACGGAAGTTCTAAGCGGCCATGCATTATTATAATTTTTCTGTCTTGTTTTCTCATGATCACGACTTAATTTTCTCGTGATCTCGACATAAGGAAAGTTGTTTTGTCGTTATCACGACTTATTTTTTCTCGTGATCTCGACATAACGAAAGTTGTTTTGTCGTTATCACGACTTCATTTTCTCTGTGTATTCGGCATGAGAAAATGCTATAGAAGCAGCATCATGGATGATCGTATTCGCTTTTACTTTGATCAGGGACTCACTCAAACTGAAATAATAAAAATAAAAATATGGTATAAGTACCATCTCAAATATTGAAGGTGTTGTGTGTGTGACCGACTACATTGATCCATGATAGAATACTTGGCATGCATATTCATACTCGGACATTTTAGCTCTGTGTCTGTCAGTGATTGACGACTTACACATAAGTGTTCGACACTTGAGAAGGAGGCTGTCGGGTCTGCAACTTTATCGTCGAAGACAATATAGCGACCCTGATTTTCTCACTATAGCTACAATTACGTTGTGAGAAAACGGTTTTTAGGTTGAGATCAACAACTTTCGTTATGTCCAGATAACCACAAAACAAATTTCGTTATGTCGAGATCACGAGAAAATTAAGTCGTGATAGCGACAAAACAACTTTCGTTATGTCGAGATCACGAGAAAATTAAGTCGTGATAACGACAAAACAACTTTCGTTATGTCGAGATCACGAGAAAATTAAGTCGTGATAACGACAAAACAACTCGTTATGTCGAGATCACGAGAAAATTAAGTCGTGATCACGAGAAAACAAGACAGAAAAATTATAATAATGCATGGCCGCTTAGAACTTCCGTAGGAATGGGATGTACACTCTGTACATTGTTTTTGCGGGTAAAATAAAATAAACTTTTACCGTGTATTTGTGTGTTCTGAGTATAAAAACAATATTCTCAAATATTTTACAACACACTTATGCATGTACTGTCTGTAGTAAGTGTAACACTGAACCAAAAAAAAAAGCCTAAGTCATTATGATGAATGGAGAAGAAGTGTTTTCCATTCTTTTCCATTGAGCACATCAGTGTTCAGCTGGTTCTTATAAATGTCTATTCATATGATGGTTTGTGTGTGTCATTTGAAAACAAAATACCATTTTGAGAAGATATAATATTGTTTTGAATGTAAAGTTTTATTTTGCAGGAGAATTGAGGGGTTTTGCCCATTGTGTGTGTTTTTTTGGATTTGTGTGTAGAGTTCTGAGAATATGAGGCATGCTTTCAGAAAATGTGTGTAAACAATCGAGAAAAACTGTAAATGCAAAATGGTTGATCTAGTTGTCAGAAACTGTCAAGCATATATTCTACACATTTCTATTAGACTTTTTGTAAATTTGCCATGAATTGTGCTGGTTAATCTTGACTTTCACTAATGAAGGAAATGCAGATCAATGATAAACCAGTTCTCTGAAATAGCTCAAAGGTGCATCTCATGAACCTTCAGTTGGAAAGCATATAGACAGAGGACAACACAAGAGTTACAAATTCTGACAATGGATGAACATTCAGAAAATGATCAGGGTCAACAGCCAAGAAGAAGAAGAGGGGTAAGGATGCATGGTGAAAGGGTACAGAGGCAAAACAGAGGAAGAGGCCAAGGACATAAGCGCATATAAGATTAAATAAGGGCCACTATTTTGGAAGGTGCAGCCAACTACACTGTAAAAAAAAAAAAAAAAAAAAAAGTTGTGCCAACTTAAAATTTTAAGGCCACCAGCTTCAGCAGATTTTTTTGTTTTCTCAACTTGTTGTTTTTGAGAATCTCCTACAAAAATAAGTTGAGAGAACTCAAAAATCTGCAAAAAGCTGGTTGTCTCAAAATTTTAAGTTGGCTAATTTTTTTTTATTTTTTTATACAGTGTATTGATAGATCAACCATATCCTCAATAATTCAAACACTTTGAAACGTTGTCTTTCAATCAGTATTCTACATACAGTAATATGTACACTTGTACTTTTTAAATGAATATATGGCATACATAAGAAGTGTAGCCTTCTGCATTTCAATAGAGTAACTGCAATCCAAATTGTTGCCATAGTTTACATCAGGTAATAGTGTACACTGTTCATTCTGATGGCACTGATATGTTCATTAACATAAATACTTACTTTTGAGAGATGAACTAAGGATTTTGAGTAAGTTACAGGATTTTTCAGGTAATCCATTGTGTACTCTGCAGTACATTAAATTAAGGAATAAAATACTTGGAGTACCACAAGCAACACTTATTACCGATTTTTGTAGTATTGTTTTGAATTTATCTCATCAGTGTGTAAGACTGTATTGTGGTGTGTGTGTGTTTTTGAAGGTTTATGTGTCATGTCTGAGAGCAAAGTTTGGTTTTTCAGCAAGATTTATTTGTTTTGTGTGGAGAGCTTCATTTTGACCTGAATGTAGTAAGTTTGGGGAATTGAGTTAGAAGTTATGGATTTGTGTTTTGAGTTCGCAAAAAAAGAGGCATCATTTCAAGAAATGTTTAAACAATTGAGAAAAACTGTAATATAAATCCCTTTTTTTCCAAATTTTGAATTGGATAATTTCTGTTTTAGCTATATCATTCAATATATGATATTTTAGCCATACCAGGTTCCATAAGTGAAAAAAAAAAAAGAAAAAAAGTTTGCTCCTGTCATGGTACTTTGTGATTTAAAAGTACAATTTCCTTAAGTTTTTGGGGGGGCCTTTGTCTCAATCAGTTGTGTAATGCTATAAGTGAACACAACAGAACACAGTTCATTTTTTTCCTGCCTGTTTGTAATTGACTTATATAATTGTGCTGAGAGGAAAATTAGCTGCCTACCTCTCAGGGAAACTGGGATTGACGTTCCTATTCCACAGGGTTTAAACGGTGGCTTTCTGCAAAGTGTACCCTGTCAAGTAATTCAAGCGTTTTAGAGCCTGTGGATCTAGCAAATGTTCCCCCCACTGTTAAAGATTACAACAGGGATTCCACTCATTATTTTCCTATCAAACTCCGAACCGGAAAAATTGTTGGGCTACAGCAATTGGCTACAGAAGTCCATCACAATGGCAAGGTTAATGGCAAATCACTTTGAGAGATTGATCGTGGCGTGGATGATGGGCCATCTGAGATGGGAGAGCACTGAGGGGGACAGATATTACTGATGGGGGCAAAAATAATTCGCAAGTGAGGTGATAAAGGTTCAGTTGGGCCCTCATGCAAAACCTATTGAGTAGATGGACTCTGACGGTCGGTTTGACCAGTATTTCCAAGATACTTGGCTTTTATTTTACTTTTTTTTTTAAACAAGATTATCTCATTAATATTGCTGCTTTTTATAAGCATGAAAAAGTCACATAGAGGTACATGTCAAACACACCACACTAATTCATCTCAGGTCATCCTGTCACAGCGGAAACATCCACCGAAGGCCAATAATTAATCAGTATTGACTCATAGTGTCAGTCTTTACTTCTGAAAACAGGTCAGAAGAAATCATATCTGACTAAATATAAACCCGGGAATATTCATTGCATTTAATGTAGTTTATATGTGATTCCCTTTCCTTAACTTTAGTAAAATATAGATGTACCATGTGTGCCACAATATCTCAGGTCCATTATTAGCTTAGAAATATTGTATAAGACATTATTTATTAAAACCCCAAGACTTCAAGTGCAATTTTTGCAATATTTCTCGTCTCCAGAAAGAAAAGTGGGCTACCAGTGTTGTGGAGGGACGTAAACAAAGCAGCCAGGAAGGGGTGATTCAATGTCACTGGAGATTTCTGCGCCCGATGTCTGTCCTCTGTGCTGAGGTGCAGAGTCAGAGACAGAGTCAGCTTAAAATAGATGTTTCAAAACATGAAGTGCATCGTCAATGTGGGTTTAGTCACCAGGATGTGGCCCTCACGCCGTGCTGTGTTTTGCATAATGAGCTTAGCTGAGGGTCGGTGGCGTTGGGGGTTGAGGTGTCCTGATGCCCAGATAAAGTCTGAACCAGTGTCATTCAGCATTCTGAGAACTCACAGTTTTTAGGTGATGTTTATTCATGCTGCAGGGTCCTGTGCACAGGGGGGAGCCATGACAGGTGTGACCTTACATGTATTTCATGTGTAGATCCTAATGGGTTGTGAAGCAGTGTTTGCTCCCAAGGGTAAAATGCTACACCACAATACATTTCACATTATGGTTTGCTGGTTGTGTTGTAGGAATCAACCAACTGTATGCTCTGTCCTGTGTAGTCCCTTTTAATTTTGATATGTAATATTGTAAATTTATTGTTGAGAAAACCGGTTTGAATGCACGTTTTCTACATGAGCACAATGGATATACATCAGAGCTCATGCACTGACCATAAGGCAATGTAGCTGTAACATATTCTAATGGCTTGCTCTATATAACCTTAGTATATGGGGACAAGGGCTAGATGACATGCAGAGAAGGTGTCACAAGGTCTTTATCTCATTATGTCCAAAGTACAATTACAATCTCTTTAAACTTAGCTAAATGCAGGTTCTTTTGTGACAACTTGCCCTATACAGTGTGACAGCATGCCCTATCAAATGAATTGTACCTGTCCTAGTGAGGAAAATGCCAGCACTTTTTATTTATTTATTTATTTTTTGTAGCAAAGACTTTAAGGTACATATGCCTATGTTAATTTTCTTTCATAAATGAGCTCACCTTGAGGAATATTGCCAGAATAAACTGGCAAAAAGTTTTGTTTACTAAAACTATATATATATATATATATATATATATATATATATATAATTATTATTATTATTTTATTTTATTTTTTTAATTAAGTCAGATTAAAAAAATAATAAAATGCATAGCAAAATTGCTAGAACTTAAACTAAAATGAAAATATTAAAATAAAAGCTACTAATATAACACTATTTTGATATTATCCTTTTGTATCTTACAAAGAGGAAATCAACCATACTTTTCTCTGTACTGTTTAGACAGTTGCATTAAAGAGTTAATTCTTTTGGTTCATTTGAGTTGTTTTGTGTGTGAGAGTGTAGCTAATATTTTCAGCTCTTTGTTTAGTCCTTTCTGTCATTTGCATATTGACATCATTCTTAATTTGCACTCTTCTAAATTACATCTTTAATCTTAATCTAAATCACTGGTGATTTGTTATTTTGTAGATTGAAGGTTGTTTCTTAAGATTCAGGCAGTTGTATGTCACAGCAGGGATTAATATTTATTAAAACTTAATATTTATTTAATATATTAACATTTATTAAAACAGATTTGGTGTCTTAAAAACAATGATAATCTAAACAGTGAGTGAATTAAACATTTCAATATTTAGTATGTGAACATCATTTCATTTCAAAGTGACAGTGCTGAGTTTACTTGAGATAAAAAAAAAGGTAAATATCTCTAGTAAACAGAATTCAAATCATGCAAGGTGCAATTTTGTCAAATTATGCGTATATGGAAATATTATAACTTTTTGTGTTTTTAGGATATTAAAAAATATATTATAAATAAATAAAAAATAGCCTTGGAAAGATGAAACATTTTAATCTAAAAAGTTTTAAATACAATTTTCACCACTGTCAAAATGTGGCAGACACTTTGATTTCAGATGTTACAGAAAATAAATATGAATGTATGTTCACTCTTGGACAGTAATTAGTGAAAGTGGTTTTAAGTTTGTGCTTCAGTTTGCAGGAACTAGGATCTCATCCAAGACAGACTGGCAACAAAACAGTTGTATATGTTGTTGTATATACATTGTGTTTGTGTCTAATTTATGTTTGTATACATTGAGTCTGAACTATGATTTCCACCTAGTGAGATGCTTGACCTTTACACTGTCATTGTGTGTCAGTGTGCTCCAAACTGAAGAACCCAAATGAATCTAATGCAGAGAGACAAATGCATCACTCCAGCACCTAAGCTAGCATGACTTTAAACCAGTCCTTGTCCAATGCAATAAGAGGAGCTAGTTTTAACTCACCACCAAAGCAGCCTCCCTACTTCTGGAGCTGTTTAAAGCTAGCGGCCTCTAGCTGAAGAGTTTGTCTTATAGCCAAGTCCTTAACCCCTCATGCTGAGCTGCTGAGTTTGGTGGATTTCTGTTGCATCTGAAGTATTAGAGCCACAAGCAAATCTAATTACACTGCACTTAAACGGATACTTCACTCAATAATGAAAATTCTGTCATTATTTACTCACCCTCATGTTGTTCCAAACCGGTTTGACTTTCTTTCATTTGTGAAGCACAAAATGTGAATGTCTAAATAATATTCTGGCTGATTTTTACAGTGAAATAGAATGAAGACTGTGGTCCTTACAAAACAGCACCATAAAGTTATCATGAAATTGGTCCATATGAGAATATTCTAAGTCTTTTGAAGTCATATGAATATTTTGTGTTAAACAGATTGATAAACCATCGTGACTGGATCATTGAATCAATAAGTTGAGCTTCAAAACCATTTCAGTTTGATTCATGAATGAATGAGTAAGGCTATTCAGAATGTTTTTTTGTTTTTTTTTAATCATTGAATTAAAAAGAAGGGGCAAAGACTAAAATAAAATAAAATATTGTGATACAGGTTTGAAACCTTTCTTTCTTTCTTTCTTTCTTTCTTTTATTTCTTTCTTTCTTTCTTTCTTTCTTTCTTTCTTTCTTTCTTTCTTTCTTTTATTTTTCTTTTCTTTTCTTTTCTTTTCTTTCTTTCTTTCTTTCTTTCTTTCTTTCTTTCTTTCTTTCTTTCTTTCTTTCTTTCTTTCTTTCTTTCTTTCTTTCTTTCTTTCTTTCTTTCTTTCCTTCCTTCCTTCCTTCCTTACAGCTATATATTTACTGCTTGCTTGCAGAAATGCTCTGTGGGATGTTCTCCTACTGGTCTTAAGGGGATTGTGAAATGTCTAATTATTGTCCTTGAGCACAACATCTCTGTTCATGGTAAACAAATTCTTCGAAAGTAAGTGCCCTCGAGGCAAATAACAAAGGCTCTCCACCCTGAAAACAATAACTCTTTTATCTCCTTCACACTTGAAATGCAGGATTAAAGCAGGCCATAGGCTCGGCTTAAAAGAGAATATCTGATTACATCAAAACACATGGTCATTTTTTGAATATGCTGAGCATGTGATTTTGTGAAAGCTCAAAGCGTATCGATTGCTGCTTGTAAATGTGAAGCACCACTGTGTTCACACACTAAAATCGAGCACTATGTAAGCAATCTTCTGCCAGGTTTTGATTGGTTTCAGCCAGACATGTGAACACGTTACTTTATACAAACACACACACACACACACCTGGTGTGTATCGGTATGACAGCCTGAGTGTGAATTAACCCAAAAGCTTGGTATGCTGTCAAGCCCTTATAATCAGCTATCAGGTGACAGTAAATGCTTATCGGTGGCACCCAGGTATTGCCAGTTTAACACAAAGACCATTTTTAAATCAAGTGGACAGATAATTGAGACTACATTCAGACAGACTCATTGACTGGGCTGAGTAGAGTATCGTTTAAAACGCTTCTCAAAAGTTTTGGAGTTCAGAAGTGATCAAAATGACTTTTGAGTTTGATCAGTTTCTGAACAAATCATGCATCAAAAGTGGCGGCGCTTTGAATCCCGTTTCCAAAGAGTCTCTTAATAGGACTCACCCCGTCAGCATCAGGGCAGCATATATACCGAATGACAAAAGTAATTCTGCCTAGAGAAGAGTATTGCCTATCTGCCACACTTCC
The DNA here is from genome assembly GCF_936440315.1 of Barbus barbus. Taxonomy (NCBI): domain Eukaryota; kingdom Metazoa; phylum Chordata; class Actinopteri; order Cypriniformes; family Cyprinidae; genus Barbus; species Barbus barbus. The sequence goes on along the minus strand of NC_136751.1, from coordinate 15,629,455 downwards.
AAATGTCAAGCCTTTACCTGTGGTTGACACCCAATTTGACCACACAGCTTTTTCATAGACGCCAGTGGATAACCTGAAGAGATATTCTCATTTCTACATGTGAAAGAACCCTGACACCTGCTTTGTGTGGCTCTAAGTGGTCACTGATTGTTCCCTTGACATCTTGTCCCTACAACTTTAATGGGATGTCTAGCACATACAAGATTAGTGAAACCATTACCCCTTCCTCCAACATTCCCCCGGTCCTGACACTAGCTTTAGTGGCGATGCCTCCACAAATATCAGCCTTTAAAAGTCTGAGGATCACTTAGAGTCACTCCTGCCAATGGCAGGACTGTCAGGTATTTCAGCTGGACATGACCGTAGAGGAAGAGGGAGAGAGAGAACAAAAAAACATCAGGTCACAATCGTTCTCTAGATCAGTTGTTCTTGTTTCAACTGATCCTTAAAGATTATCATGGATCTATTTCCCGTTACTGGGTTTAAATGGCATACATAAGTAAACACTGGTAAACAATTTAATGTCACGATAAACATATGGCATATCTCTCATGGTATTTAAATAAGACAGTTTGCTAGCTAGCTAGATAACAAATAAAACAAGAAAGTACCATCCACCAATATGTAATTGTAGAGATAACCCCTTTTTGTTAATTAAATGTTTGCAATGGGATGTTGACAGTTCTGGGAAAGGTTTGGTAAAGATGCGGAAAAACATAAAAAAAAAAAATTTTGTTAGTTTTTGTTAATTTAAAAAGTTAGTAAGATTTGTTATTGTTTTTAAAAGAAGTATTTTATGCTCACCAAAGAATTTTGTGATGGAAAAAAAAAATCTGTTAAAATAGTATTAATATATAATACTAAATTAAATAAATATATTAAAATAGGAACCAGATGTTTTAAATTGTAAAAATATTTCTAAATATGACTAAGTATTCTATTCTTGTCATGGCAAAGCTGAATTTTCAGCAGCCATTACTCCGACTCCAGTCATCAGTGTCACATGATCCTTCAAATGCTGATTTGGTGCTTATAAAACATTTCTTCTTAATATCAAAGTTTAAACACTTGTGCTGGTTAATATTTTTAAGATTCTTTGATTAGACAGTTCAAAATAGCAGTGTTTATTTGAAATATAAATATTTTACTCCCAAAAACCCTAGACGCCAAAAAATTAGGGAGACGTAACATAATTGGGGGCTCGTCCGGGATATGAACCTGGGACATCTCGCAGCCCAAGCGAGAATCAAACCCCTCAGTTATAAATGTCCTGTTTCATCAAATTAATGCATCCTTAACGTCTTAAACCAAAAACTTAAACCATTTGGTTTCTGCTTTTCATCAATTGACATTCTGTCTTTAAGGCAAACAATTCAAGGCAAATTTCACTTTACTCCAGTGATTTAGTCCAGTTACATTAGAAGCAGTAACTATTTTCTTTAATTCATTTTCAGCGATTTAACTATTGCTGACTGATGCGAGAGTATGAGAGTATAAAAACGTTTGCTTACAAAAATGTATACAGATGCACATTTGTCTCTATCTCTCCCTTTTACGTAAATGGGTAGAGACACTGATGCAGATGGATCAGTCGAGGTTGAGCAAGGACTGTTAAACAGCGACATCATTGGTCGGGATCAACACTTGGAATCATTTTATTTAGCAAACATTGGCAAACACAGCAGTTGGCAGCTTCTAGCATGGAGGAGCGCAGCCCATGCAGCCAGAGCTTCACTAAGACGGATGAGGGGTCAGGATTGCGGGGAGACATTTGGCGGTCTGTATACCGGAGGAGCCGACTGCCATTTGACTACAACAGGACTTGTGAGGTTTCTCTCCTCTTGGCATGCATACGTTGAGAAGATGGCATGACCATTCATAATGCAGATGACAAGGGTTAATAATTTCTCCTCACAAAGGAACCAGGTGCAAGCCTGCGGCGATATGCAAACGCTTTGAGTCGGCTATACTGAGGATAAATAGTCAGCACTGGCACTTCCATAAGCACATAGGTGCTAAGCAGGAATGTTAAATTCCCTGTTTGTGCTCTGAATTAAAGCCTTGTGAGAAAACATTGCACCAGAGTGTAATTCCCTATGGGCGGTGAAGATTGGCATGCTTATTTAGTTCGGCTCCTTCTACCTGCTACAGAGCAATAAACAAACAAAGTATTACAAAATCCCATTCTCACAAGTTCAAATAATTGCTCATATTATCTAATACGTAATCAAGACGTATTATTCCCAACCAGCAAGGCCTTAGATTTTATTCTGTCATTTAACATAATTTTTAACCATCTGCTCAAGAGGTCTGATTAAGGAAATGACACATAATGCCGTTCTCAGATCCCAGACCCCAGTGCTTCGTATATAGTGCTTACCTTGGGCAGCAGCTCGGTAATGAGGTGCCACGCGACACGAGGAGACACAAAACACTTCATTATGGACTGTGGTGAATCATTTTTACAGCTTGCGTTCATGTGAGCTTGCAGTCTGAGAACACCTAATCATTTTCATTTAATCCAAATTGATGTAAAAGGATTGAATGCTACTTGATACTGTGCATCTTTGAAATACAATTATGGACCCGACAGAATAATAATAGTCTAGTCTGGGTAGCATCGTAATTTAGGGTTATGAACTGATTTTAATATTATTCTTTCAGTCCACAGATGCAAGTGTTGCAAGAAGAGAGAAAAAAATAATCATTTGGGCTTGTTTTGTAACTGAATATCTTAGTTAAAAAAAAAAAAAGATTCACACTATTGTTCAAATGTTTGTGGTTAGTAAGGACAGTAACACTTTAGTACAGGGTCAAATTCTCACTATTAACTACAGCAGTTGCTTATTAGCATGCATATTACTAGCATACTGACTGTTTATTTGTACTTATAAAGCACATATTCTGCATAACCAGATTCTACAAGCCTAATCCCAATACCTAAATTGAACAACTACATTACTAACTATTAATAAGCAGAAATTAGGAGAAAAGTCATTATAGTTAATAATTAGTTAATAGTGAAAACTGGACCTTAAAATAAAGTGTGACTTTTAAGCCATGATACATTTTTCAGGATTATTTGATGAATAGAAAGGAAAAAAGGAAAAAAAACGAAATAGAAATAATTTGTAATGTTATCTTTACTGTCATTTTTGTTAGATTTAAATGCATGTTTTTTGAATAAAAGTTTTTAAAAATAAATAACTGACCCCAAACTTATGTGAAGGGACATACTGCCAAGTATGGTGACCCATACTCGGAATTCATGCTCTGCATTTAACCCATCCAACGTGCACACACACAGCAGCCATTTATGCTCCGTCGCCCGGTGCCCTTGAGCAAGTTATTTTATGAATGGTGCTATAATGTCTCTCTAAATTGTATGGGCATGAGAATCTTTTTTTTTTTGACTTCTTGTTACTTTCTCTACCAGTTTTCTACAGTAAAACCCTCTGCATTTAAGGAGCGGATTCAGTTATGTACAGGTTCGTTTGTCGCCTCACTGGCCTCATAATTAAACGTTTTTTCCTCTTCTTTAATAACACAAAATGGCAAAAAAGAAAATCAAATTAAATTTCCTAGAAGGATCATTGAACCAGGGCAGTGTTCCTAAACGCTTTCTCTGGAGAATGTGTGTACACGTGTGTCCCGGGCTTTTGAAAATTGGCTTTGGAGCACAGAGGCCCTGAACCATCCCACAGCGACACTTTACCCTTCCTCACACTAAACCCAAAAGGTCATTCTTTTGTCTTTGCAGGCTCTGTCAGATTGCTGTCTTTTCTCATATGTGAGAACGCTGAGACGCTGTGAGCCAGTCAATACATGTATCTGTGGGTAATGGAAAGAGATTGATTTTTAGTGTTTCACTGCCCTTTGGAATGAAACCAAGATTCTTCTCACCATATTGGTAATCCATGAGACATAATTAAAATGCATACCCAATGTATTAGCTGGGGATAGTTACTCTTGCCTAACAAGATCATGATTTTAGTCAGTTTAGTATTGTGATTGGCGATACCTCAAGAGTTAGAAAATATGAGAGATTATATATAGATATAGATGAGAGCAATCATACTAGAAGTTCATTTAAATTAAATCTAAATGCAGATTTACGAAGAAGTCAAATAGTGCAAGGTGTTTTTTGTGTACCGCCTGTGACTTTTTCCTCCATAATGTTAGTGGAGCAATCTGTCATGTCTGGTCAGTATCGCATATTGAGCTGTGATTTGTAGGATGAAATTGCAGCATTGCATGCTGAACTGCTCTTGGCTCAGCATGGGCTGGACAATTTCCAAGCATCACTCATTCTTTTTTTTTCTTTTTGCTGATTGAACACTGTTACAAACACTTTTGAACTTCGTATTCCAGGGCCTTTTTTTCCTTCCTTTCCCTTCCAGTAAAATGGCTTGTTTCAAAGCATCCGATTATTTAAAGCTTGTATTTACACCCACATCAGGTTTAAAGCTAATTGTGATCCTGAAAAGAAGATTATATAGAATCTGTTAATACATGAAAAACACAAATTCTGCATGGATGAAAAGGTCCGTGATAAAACTAAATATTGTTACTAACCAAGATTACTGGTAGCATAAAGCTACTCTGACTAAAGCTCATGTTTTACATAATTAATGTGAATTTCGAATTTCTTTACATTAGTCTTTGCATTAAGCTTGTCCAGACCAAGAACAATAACTATAACAATAAATATTTTAATAATTGTTGTAAATCTATGAGAATAGGAAATCCAAACCAGCTACAACAATAACAACACAGAAGAATTATAGAATTATATTATAGAATTATATAATTGGAATCACTTTCCTAACAATTTTCCCAGCTGATAAAAACATATACATTTAAAACTAAAACTACTATTCAGCATCAACCGGATTAAAAAAAAAAAAAAAAAAACTTGGTCACTTTATTTTAAGGTCCAGTACTCACTATTTACAAACCAATAACTAAGATTTTGCCTAAATAAACTCCTAATTTGCTGCTTATTAATAGTTATTAAGGTAGTTAAGTTTAAGTATTGCATAAGGATGTAGAATATGGTCATGCAGAATATGTGCTTTATAAGTACTAATAAACAGCCAATATGTTAATGTTAGGCATGCTAATAAGCACCTAGTTAATAGTGAGAACAAGTCCCTATCCTAAAGTGTTAACAAAAGCTCTTTATAGAGTTTTATCTTTAGAAATATTTATCTTTAGAAATATTTATAGTTGTTGGTGGTGCGATTGGGCCTTTAGCCGTGGGATTTTTCCGTGACACTGAATTCGAGTGCATATTTACATTTACATCAGTGTTGACAAGTGACACTCTTGAATCATTTGCTTAACTGATTCATTTATAAACAGTGAATTAAACAAATCAGTGCGTCACAGAATCATTTACTCAACCAGTTTGTTCATCCTTAAGGAAAGAAACAAGTGACTGGATCTGACTGACATTATATACATTAGAAGGATAGTTCACCCAAAAATGAAAATTTTGTAATTTCCTTTGTGTTCGGCAGAACAAAGAAATTCATACAGGTTTGGAACTACTTGAGGGTGAGTAAATGATGACACAATTTTCATTTTTGGGTGAACTATCCCTTTAAGTGTTCATCGATTAGCTCACTTCAGAATCTTGACAGAAATAGCAGGTACTGTTCTTTTCACCTTTATTTTATTTTTTTAATGCTATGAAATCGACCTTACTACTCCTTTCAGTTAATGTTTTAGCCTACTACTATATAGTAAGGAAGAAGGTATATTTGGTTGCAGGGAACATCTTTATGAGTGAGCTATTGAATTATTCACTCAGTTGACTTGGTAGAGCAAATACAAAGTAACAGGCAATGCTGTGTAAGTTACCTAATATTAACTTATTGTCTACTGAACTGTCGTCTACATTCAGAGCTACAGGACTCATGTTTTTGCTTAATTGTATACAAACTGACAATTTAAATGACTGTTGTTGCGTACAACAATGAAGGGCTTTGTTTGATTCTGTGTGTTAGTTCAATGACATATTTGCGTTTTAATTACATCCTTTCCAAACTAGTTGAGATGCACTGTGCTATCAGACTCTCTATATGTCCACCCTAATTCTGTGAGGCAAACAAAAATAACAGTGTTAGACAATGTAAAATATAGTCATAGAGTGCTTGTCAAGGACATACTTTATTGCATTAGGACACACTAGCTTAGCGGCTAAACATTCTGATTAATATTTAGCAGTGTGCAGAGAGGTACAAACTGTATTCCAGGTATTAAAATGGCCATAAAAAAAATCCTGTGACAACTCTACCAGTCTGGCTGTAATACTGGGGGCTCTAGACACCTCCAGCTGGGCATTATTAAATAGCTTAACATCCCACCAGACAAGAGAGCAGCTGGAAAGAATCATATCACATGTCTAGAGTTGGAAACGGAGTCAAAACATATCTATGGCAAACAACCCCTGTACCTTCCAGAAATACCTCAATTTCATTTATTTTAAACTGGATTTAATAGGACAAGCAAGCTATGGCTGGTACCAATCTAGTCACGTCTGCGTGCCTGAATGAAATGCTCAATAATGCATTATGGATTATATTTCAATTTCAAGATTACGCCTGGGACAAATTATTAATGAGATATCAGGCAATTATGAGTCAACTCTGAAGCTCAAACTCAAGCCAATTTCAGCGAAGCAAAGCAGAACGAAGGTGATCTGAATACAGAAGCAGGAACAAAAAGGTACTGGCAAAAAAAGTGCACTGGCCGCAGGTTGTTTCCAGATGTTAGCAGGCACATTATGCAATAGAATTATAGATGAGCATTTCATTGCAACTACACACGGAATGACAAACAACATGAAAATATGAATCAAAAATGTCATGCCCCCTTTAAACTCTGTTTCATAGAAAAATATCAATGTGTGCAGTAAAAAAAAAAAGCGAGAAAAAAGTGCCCTAATTTTAGCTTTACCCACATAAAAGATTTCAAGCATCCTTGCATTTCAAAGTTTTCTGGAATGTCTAAGCCTACGCATCAAACTCATTTCAAATATACTGTAGTTCTTGTGCTTTACACGTGAATTGCTTTTTGTTGGGTTGGGCATTGCACAACATTATCCTGATCAATAAACTGTATTGTGTTTGTGCAAAGCATGGAAAAAGGCACTTCAGCCCTGTTTGTTTATTTCCTCACAGTTGCATTCATTGTGCATGCATTTGCACGAGCTGTTGCATATTGATTTGCATTCTGCTACCATGGGAAGGTTTTATGCAGACGAATAGGCTAAAAAGTGTGTAATTTAGATGGTCAGTTGCACTGCAATTTTTATTTGCATCATTGTTGTACAGTACCTTTACAGTTTTAGTCTGTGGTCACAGTGACTGTGTCATTGGTGAGGCTCCACATTATTCAGCTGTCAATTCCTTGCTGTCACATTTCTCTGTCTCAAGGAATGACAGCGTATGAGGACTTGATATAAAACAAAATAGTATGCATACAGAAGACAGTGATATCCCTGCACACAGCACTGCAGCTCATTTAAAGAAGTAAAATTGCTTTCCCCAACTATTTTTCTTTTGGGGCTTTCCTTTTTATCTCTCTTTCCTCCTCCTTTTTGTTCTCATTAATTTTTAACGCAAAATTGACACAACCAAAAATCTCAAAGCAAGCAGAAACTATATAGAGGACATTAAATCCCACACAGCCTAACAGGCTGTTTAGTGGCAGATGTTTGGTCATAATGCTCAGCAGCTGCAGGATGTATTTGTCTCTGTTTGAGCGCAACCATTCAACTAAAGTATTTAAATATGCAGTCCAGAAGTTATAAATATAATAGAGATCTGTCTGTCTATCTATCTGTCTGTCTGTCCGTCCGTCCGTCCATCTACCTGTCTACCCATCTATCTGTCTATCTTGTGTGTCTGTAAATAATGTCCATACAGTTCCTCTAATATTCAGGGTTCTACAATTTCTTTATTGGATTATGTAATTCTGAAAGCCCATAAAATTGCACTGTAAAGCCATTAGCTTTACAGGAAACATTCAGTCCGACAGTGGCTAATGGAAGATGAGGAGCGATGGGTCCTGCCTTGTTGGCTATAGCCCAGTCACACTCCATCTGATCTTTACCTTGGCGGCGAAGGCCTATACATCCATACTGAGCTGTAGCAGCGGCTCGTGCGCTGGACTTGTGAAACTCAGCACTTTCCACTTTAATAAGCAGGTCTCAGCACTTCTTCATTACAGAGGAAGATCAGTTTCATATAATTCAAAGTCAAACACAGAGACGTACTGGGTGGGTAGGGAGGTTCTGTCTAATGAGGCTGCTTGCGCGTGTGGTTGTTTCCCTGCCTGTCGTGTGCTGTTATTCAAAGCTCCCTTCATCCCGAACAATCAGTTTTTCAGACAGCATCACCATTCATGTGTGCAGATTGTTTCTGGCAGATCCTTACAGCTAACCACCTTTTCTTCAAGAAGGATTGTGGTTTATCGTCAGCCTTCACATGGTGTGGCTCTAATCAGAGTTATGCGATCGCTGGCATCGAGGAGCCATAGAGTGCAGCATGCGATTTATAAGCCGGTTTGTCTGACAGGCTGATTCTCATTAGAACACTTTCTGTGGTCTCTCTCGTATGAGAGTCTGCCAAAACAGCTGTGTCAAAAGAGGTCACAGCATAATTATCAACCCATGACAGTAATGACCAATTTATTCCTCATATGTGGAGAACAGACTCTGGTTATCTGTACCGTTGTGGCGATGAAGCTGTTTGTATTTTCAGCCAAAGGAGATTGATAATATCTGGAGAAAGTCATCTGGTAGCATTCCCGGTCATTTGATGGCAGCTGATGCAGGAAGCATGTGATTTTAAAAACTGTCCTCTTTCTTTATAGAATCATCTGAACTCTAAATGTTGTAGACTATGCTAAAGTGAATCGACTGTACTGATTTAAAACTTCTGACTGATAAGCAGATAACTATTTTCATGTTGTGGCTGAAAACTAATAAATGAACAATGCTGGAATTCTATACTATTTTGTCTGAATAGATGAAAATCAAAACACTACAAAACTCAAACCAGTTTGTAATGCTGAAAGTCAATTTACCTTTGTGAAAAAGAATTGCAATTAATTGTACTGAATGTGCACTTGTAGTGTACTTCAAATCATAAAAATATATTTTAAAGTAAACAATATAATATTTATTAAATAAAATAAAAGGCTTTTATGAACATTTTTAACAAACTGAACTACAGTTTTTAAAAGTGCACTTTGTAATAATATCAAATTAAAAGTTTTAATTTAAAATAAACTTTAAATTATTGTTTTAATAATCTTTTGTCATGCTTTTCATGTGGTGGCTAACACTAATAAATTTTAACTTATAGTATTTTTAACTGTAATATGTAATTTTATATCATATTTAAAGTTTATACATTTTAAATGTACTAAATTGCAACTCCATCTTTACAATTTGTTAATTATAATATATTTAAATAAATGACATACAAGTTTCAAAATAAATGGCATTAAAGTATATTTTAGTTTACGTATAAAGATATACTGAAGTCCTGCTTTACTGAGGCAAAGAAAGCACTCTGTAGTTCAGCTAATTGCATTTTAATATAAATTTAAACTATAAAATTGTTTATTTATTTGCAGTTATAATGTGTCTGAAAACATCACAATCAGTTTCTGTAACAAGAACTCTTTTTAAAAGTACGTAAAGTCTACTTCTTTTAACAAATGTTAGAATCACAACATTACGAAAAGTATAAAAAGTGATTTTCTAAAGATTACATCCAACAGTGTTATTCAAAATTATTTTGCAAAAGATTAAATAAGTGTTAGATGTACAAATGGGGTAAAATAAGCATATTAACTAATACCAATTAATTAAAAAAATAAAATAAAAATAAAATATATATGTGTGTATATATATGTATGTGTGTGTATATATATATACAGTATATGTATGTACTGATATGTGCATCCCTATTAGCAAAATATATGTTGCTTGTAACAAAATGTTTTATCAGAACATACAGCTGTAGTTGAATGGTCGTCATTGAGGAGAAATATGCTTCTTACTACCAGATATTGTAGTACAGATATTGTACAGCATTTACCAGCAGGGGCTAACTGGGTCACATTAACCAGCCGTACCCTGACCCCTTGTTTAATCCAGACTCTATTATTGACCTTTTATAGGTCTGCCCTAGATGAGCCCAACTGCACTGAATAATAATCAAGTCTAGTAGCGAGAGCATGATTTTTTTTCTATCTCTATCTGTCTTTTCCAGCCCACACCCTTGATCAGTTTCACAGACATCACACTGTGGGAGTTTTATAGGCATGATGCTCTCCAGCATGATTTATTTATTTTGCAGGTGTTGCTTTCTCATCATAGAGATTCGTATGACTGTGCTTTAGTTTCCCTGACATAAAGCTTAAAGGTTCAGCTGTGAGCAGCACAGGATGCATTGGCAAAGAGCCCTTTGTTGAAAGCATTTGACTGTACTCTACATAACTTATTTATGTTTTGTATTTGGGACGATGACAAAAGAAAATCACGCCACATTATATTTATTTGTTTATCTTTTTTGTCTATGCACAGCTATGTCTGTCTTTTTGGCTTAGCAAAGTGTCAATATTCTGACAGCGAAGTATAAATATGTATATGTGTGTATTTATGGAGGTGAGGTTGGATGTTTTGTAGTTTAGCTGATATTTTCACAGAATATTTACAATGGAATAATAGTTTGGATTACAGGTTTGACTGGTTAGCATGACCCCGACAGACCCTGTTGATAAATACTGTATCATATTTAATTTAATTTAATTTAATTTAATTTATTCAATATTTATTTTGTAATTTGGAAATTGCAAGGATACATTTACATTTATGCATTTAGCAGACACTTTTATCCAAAGCGACTTACATTGCATTCAAGTTACAGTTTTTACATTTTATCAGCTCTTGCTTTCCCTGGGAATCAAACCCATGACCTTGGCGTTGCTAGCGCCATGCTCTACTATTTGAGCTACAGGAAAGCTCAAATAGTAGATACATTTACATTTATATTCTACAAAAGATTGCTATTCCATATAAATTCTCTAATTTTGAACTTTCTAGTCATCAAATAATCCTTAAAAAACAACATTTTGAAATATGTTCAAATAGAAAACCATTATTTGAAATTGCAATAATATTTTACAATATTACGCCTTTACTGTATTAAAAAAAAAAAAAAACAAGCCTTGGTACACATAAGAGATCTTTTTCAAGATCATTAAAAAACGCTTCACTTTTAAACTTATATAGTTATATATTGGAGAGCTTTTAAAAGGTGAAATATGTTTATATTTTTCTCTGTCTGCTGCCTCTAACTTCATGAAGTCCTGAAATAGAGCCTGATGTGACTTTGAGTCCAGGTCACAAGTTTTTTTTTTTTTTTTTCTTCTTTCTGGATTTTGATGATGAACTATTGGATGCTTTCCTTGAGTTCATCATCCACTCACAATAGCTTCAGATCCTTCAGGCTGCTGTAACCTGCCGTGCACAATGAATTTGCCAGGCATGCCAATGATTTAAAGAAGTCATCTTCCCATTTCTTTTCTCTTCCTGTAGCTATGAGGGGCTGGAAAAGAAGCTGAAGGAGGTTTTCACAGAGAGGACAGGAATTTTACGACAACTCTCCAAAACATCAAAGGAGCTGGACAGCATAAAGGGGAACCTGCAGGTAAGACCCTTCCCTTCCTCCATTGGGCTGGCCATGTGATGGTGGGAAAGTTAAAGTGATTTATGTTCTTTTGAATGTTTAAATAATCCATAGTGCATATTTGTTATATAATTTAATGCTTGCACCTTACTCCAAGGTTTTGCACTAGCTGGAATATTATTTATGGTATTTCTGTCACTCAGATCTTAGTCTGCTCTTAACAGATTCTGCTTTGCTCTTATGTTTTGTTGACATTTTTACTTTATGGCATTTTCAGAAGTATACTTCAAATAAAATTTAATTATTTAGGGCAGAAGTTATTTTATTTTTAGTTTTTCGAATTTCTTTTGCAAATTTTAAATTAATATATAAATTCAATAAATACAACTACAGTATCTTGTTTCTAGTAAGTAAAATGTAACACCTTACAATAAGATATATTTTTTTTACATTTACAAGTGAACAACATTTTTTTTATTTTATTTTTTTTCTATATTTGTGGAAAAAAAAGGTTGGTCTAATGTGTTTGTTTGACTTTGTATGATTTGTAGTTTTTCGGTCTGAAAGAATTGATCTCAGCCTGAATTTTGAAGAGATAGTTCACCTAAAAATGAAAAGTCTGTCTGTCATTTAATCACCCTCATGTAATTCCAAACATATATGACTTACTTTCTTCTGTGGAACATAAAAGAAGATATTTCTTGTGGCTCAATATTTTTATTCATACAATGGAAGATTGGTGACTGTTTGGTTATCAACATTCTTCAAAATATCCTATCCTTTTGTGTTCCACAGAAGAAAGAAAGTCACCTGTAATTGGTAAATTATAACAGAGTTTTAATTTTTAGGTGAATTATCCCTTTAAGCATGAACCTCACTGAGCATGCATACTGTAATCAGTTGCTCTGAAATATTCACATCCTACAAATAAGGCCTGTTTCATGTACTTTGCAATGTTTGTTACTCAAGTAGATGGATAAACTCGCTGGCTGAACTAACCGTTGCAAATAAAAGCACCCTATTACATGCGATTTTCGTGAGTGAACTCCAAAATCCTTATGAGTACAATAATCTGTTGGATTTTGTACTGTGAATGTAAGAAACCACTAAACCAATACACAAAACACATAGTGGTATTTACAGTACAGTAGAATACAACCAATAATTAGCCAAGCAACTATAAAAAACAAAAGTACATTAGTAAACCTGGCAAGTGGACCTGCTAAGTGAGGCTGGCACATATGGAAACAGATTAGCCACAAAGAGAATGCATTATTCCAGGCATCTGAGCCAGTCACTCAAATACTTGATTGCCTTTTCCAATGGCAGTCAACCAAGCACTGGTGTCTGAGAATAACCATACACTCCAAATGCATTCAATCTAATTCATAGAGCGATTTATTGTTCTGCTGGAGTGCTTGGAGCGTTAATGGATATGGTCAATAATGGCGTAAATAAAACTGACAGAAATAGTTTAAAAGAGCTTTTTTTTCTCAAAAATACATCTATCAATGAAATGGGTCATCACGATTTTAATGCAGTTGTGTTTCTGGATGATCTGTCCATTGAAATTCAATTGGTCACTCTGTGAATTCTCTCCTACAATTCCTCCATGAGAATGCATAGTAATGGCCAAATAAGTTTAATGGTTCTGTTAGGACGTTATGTGCCGGCTGTAGTTGGATATGCAAGAGTAGCAGAACCTCAGGGGCCCGACTGCTGGACTGCAGCCGGAGACACCCTGGCCCTACGCCGAGCTTCTAGATCCCTTGAGTTCAAGTCTGAAATCTCCAGTGGATTTTGTTGTAAAAAAATGATCAACTATGACCTTTTTAGCATGATCAATTATGTATATGTGACCGATTAACCTTTTTGTAGAGCAGATTTACTGTCCATACTGTTTATTTTTATAATAAGATCTCCCCAGAGTACTGCTCATCATCATTAAACTTTGCCTGATGGAGCCTGTAGTCTTGGCAGGGGTTTGTGGGTTTGTGCCGGCACATTCCTGCCAGCTTGGCCTGAATAGACACTGCAATGCCAATCTCAATACAACTCAACAGCTGCACAGATGGTCTTCCCCTGACTAAGCTTTGCTGCTGTTATTCACTGGAAACACAGAAGAGTCTGAGCGGGAAAGCGACAAAGCAACAGTAATGGCCAATACGTGTCACATCTGAAAGTGTCCTGAAGTCAAGTGATGTGCTGTTGTTTTAAGTGCTGCTACATATCTGAAATTCTGTAATGTAATTATGTGGGATAATAGCTGCTAAACCTGGGGTTAAAGATGCTGTATGTAATTTCTTGAGAGTACAATTAGGAAACATACTAAGTTCACGTACAACCCGAATTCCGGAAATGTTGGGACGTTTTTTTAAATTTGAATAAAATGAAAACTAAAGACTTTCAAATCACATGAGCCAATATTTTATTCACATTAGAGCATGGAGAACATAACAAATGTTTAAACTGATAAATTTTACACTTTTATCCACTAAATAGGCTCATTTCAAATTTGATGCCTGCACCCACCTACAGATGTGTGATAGGAGTTCTGCTGAAATGATTTTATAATATATACCCTCAGTTTCACAAAGAAGGCTTAAGCAAGTCTGATGATGCAAGTCTGATTAAAAATGACCCCTGATTAAAATGCAAGTCTGAGCTGTTTCAACTGAAAGAAACCTGCACTGACTTATCTTAAAACACATCCGTGCCTTTGTTATGTATCTATCTTTAGAAGCACACCAGTAATGATTTTTCTAAGGCATGTTTATAAAAATGACTTAAATGTCCTTTGAACAATGGCCGAATCCTGACTTAGTCTTAACCCTGTCTGATTTTTAGGCCTGTTAGAGTTAATGTTAATATTGATTACAGGATTTAACAATATCTTTCTTTTTATATTGGCAGTCTTGCTTTTTAACAGTAAGAAAACAAATCTGCTCATAGTTGACTGAAAAAAATGCTAAATAGTACTAACAGTTGATTTTGTCTTCCTTGTGACGTATACATCCAGTAATATTTTTGTGTATCTAATAAATGATTCTGTAATTCATCATACGTATAATATGTTATTAACCAACATAGCCCATTACTTCCCATTGACTGATAAAAAATTTATATATTTAATGAAAAAAATGAATGCTCATAAACATCAGAATTCTTCAATGTACAATTCTAGAAATGATCTGAATGAGAAAGGTTTAATATATTTTTCTTTCAAGGTTTTGCATTCCATTATTCATAGTTTATGCTGATTGAAGAAAATGGAAATGAGGCTATAATGAGAATTAGTCAGATTTCCTCTCTCTGATCTCGCTGATGTTTCTCTAAGGAGGGAAACAGATGCTTTGGAACTGCCCCGCCAAAGCAGCATTCTCAAGACTTTACTGGTCTTTTCAGACTGTAAAAATCAGCATTATAGAAGGTGGTCATACCTTTACAGATGAACAGATCTGACAGTGTCAGCTTCATCTGCCATGTTGAATCCAAAAATAAACAGCTCACACACTCACACACAAATATACAATATTATAAAGCAAAAAATCACAACCACTCTTTTTTCTTCTTCTCTACAGTCTCTTAAGAATGACGATGCTGTTCCCAAGAAAGATGTTCAGAGGATCCTGGAGCTCAGTCACAAGCAAAGGTAAAGATTTTTTTGTTAGTTTTTTTCTCCTCTGGACAATTTTTTGCACTCTCTCCACAGCTCCTCTCGAAGCAACTCTCCGTGTCATTAACTCTCAGCCATTGATCGGACCCATAGTACAAATTAATTACTTATGAAGATGCAATTCTAAGAAAGATTGACATTTAGAAGCATGACCAGCAAACTGAAGCAGGCATATTTAGACACAATTTAAAAAAATATTTCAGACAAAGGACTGAATCTAAACAGGGAGTATAAATGCAAATAAGTAAATAAGGGAACTAAACAGGAACAGCTGATCAGAATTAACTGAGTAACCAAGGAGACTAACTAGGAATTCAAGCAGGCAAACACAATATAATACAAATATAAATATTTATAGTTCATGTCAAATCACATTTTATTACCATGTACGCTACATGTTGGGCTTGGTAAGATTTTTTCTTCCAAAAACAGTAATACTGTGAAATATTATTCTATTTTTACAGCCATTGCCTCAGTCTTCAGGGGCCGTATTCACAAAACATTACATCTTATCACTAAGAGCTCTCCTAAGAGTTTCCTCTTATAAACCTATTGGCTGAGACCAACTTAATACTAGAAAACTTAAATTAAGATAAAGGATGCCACATTCATATCAAGATTTTAAAATGTAGGCTAAATGTCACTGAACAAGTACGTTTATCTAATTTCCAGCCTCTTACATGTCTGCCTTTCATAAACAATTAGCAGATGAGATGTGTATATACTGTGCACAATATTTTAATTAACAGACTAGAATAATCATGTTGTGCAAATGTAAAACAAAACAAAACTCGACACAAGAACAGCTGTTATTTCTTGCCTAACTTGTGCATTAAAGTTAAAGAGACATTATCATTAAAGGCTTCTAAAATGTTTGCCGACTATATTTGGTCTTAGTGGCTTAGGGGTCCTCTTGAATACTTCTAATTTCACAGATTTAGGAGCTGGTTTTAGTGCTAAAATGCTTCGTGTAATACTTTGTGAGTGCTAAAATTGGGACTAACTCAATTTTTTTTTTTTTTTTTTTAAAGGGTGCTACGTTTAGCCTTAAGATGTTTTGTGAACATGGCCCCAGCATGATCCTTCAGAAATCATTCTAAAACACTGATTTGGTGCTCAAGAAACTTTTCATATTATGAATGTTAAAAACTCTTTTAAAAACTTTTTTTTTTTGGTTTATATACTGTATATACATTGATTCTTTGATTAATGGAAAGTTAAAAAGAACAGCATTTATTTGACAATTTCAATTTTGTCAATTTTTATAAATGTAATGCTTGCTGAAATAACAACAACAACTATAATATTAATAATAATAAAACAAATTATTAACACTAAACTTTTGAATGGTAGTGTAAATGTGCAACCTTGAGCCCTAATTATTGACTTAATTTAAATGTATTACTTAATTTGTATCATTTTCAAATGAGCAGCACCGGAAAATAAGAGAAAAATAAACCTCTAATATAGTGCATTTTCATTTTTAAAAAGTTTGGCAACAAGTATCTCAGCCCATGTGGTGTTTCAGTCAACTTTAGATGAAATGAACTGTGAAGGAAACAGTGCTCTGAGAGACTCTTTAATGAATTACTCATTCTCACACACCAACATCAGTAATTAGAGACTGTTAGCAACTGCTTACATGTGTACGGCTGTAGACAGATGCTCTGCCATTTGTCGTATACATCTAAGGCTCTCTCGGCGACTGCTATTTCCCAGTTTCAAGAGCAACAGGGTTCTTTAACACAGCTTTTATGGCCGTCTCAGTTTAAATCAGATTAAATTGTCATGGGTTTTCAGTGATATAAAACTTCAGGGCTCTCAAGTCAAGAACAATCGTGGTGGCATCATGGCAACAGAATGGATCCATCAGGGTTCAACCATGTTGGCTGAGGAGAGTTAGTGACAGAATTCAATTTCCCCCGGTGTCAGGTGTGCGTAATGGCTTCTATTTTTAACCCCAATCAACAGTAGACAGATATTGAAATTCAGGGCAGATGTGCTGAAGTTTCTGACCTTCACTCTCTTGATTAAAATGACAATTTAAGCACCTGGTAGAAAAAGAAATGGGCAAACCATCCCATGGACATTTGTGATTACACAAGTCAGGAGAATTACAATGGATGCTGTGTTTCACCTGCAAGTTGGCACACGGTGATCTTTCTCCAGACTTAGTACAGCATAGAGTGAGTCCAAAAATCTGAGATCACACTGAAAATCTGGGATTCAAAATCTAATATAACCTTGCAAATAAACAAAGTTTTAGGATTTTTAATGAATAATAAATATTTCCAGCATAATACAAACAAAACATGCATATACATACAATTAACTGCAGTGTCCAGCTGAAATGAACAGTAAAATGACAACGTTTATTCTTCACACAAATGGCAAATACAAGAGCAGGTTATTAACAAAGACTTAGGCCCAATTCTATTTTATACCCCTACACACAACAGAGTGTCAAGGGGTAGGGGTGAAAATATTCCCCTAAGAAATGAGACACCACTACTATTACGTTACACGTGATCATACGTCATCTAGCTGCTACAATACACACACATACAGGTGTGCTTGTGTGCATTAGAGCCTTATCGTTCTAATAATGTGCTGCTCAACCTCAATACCACGACTGAGGTGAGACCCTTGAGCAAGGCACCGAACCGGGCGCCGCAGCAATGGCTGCCCACTGCTCCGGGTGTATGTTCACTACTGTGTGTACACTTGGATGGGTTAAATGCAGAGCACAACTTCAGAGTATGGGTCACACACCACTTCCCTTTCCCCTTTCCTTACTGACACACACACATATCGGAGATCACGCAACTCACAAATCCAGAAGCAAAGAAACTGTTCAACGCTGCCCGTGGTTTTTAGCCCGTGGCCCTTCCCTTACCGCTACCCCTCCAACCAAAAGAGAATCGAGACAACCATAGGAGTAAGGGATAGAAATGGGATTGTGCCTTTTTTTCCAGCAGTTATTTGCACCATACTTCTGACCATAAAACACTTTTACCTTAATGTATCATTTGTAAATTAAGATATTTTGACATTAGCATGATATGACCAGCTCCATATGTATGGCTTTTTGGATGTAGTAAACTTGCTCATTAGCTCACCTGGTATACAGCACAGCACTTGCGATGCTGAAAACTTGTTTATGAGTCCTTTGAAACTCAAGTCACGGCACTTGATGAAAGAGCTCAAAGACTCGTAGAAGGAAGCTAAAACTGACATTGTTGCTTCAGCCAGCATAATAAACATCGTTAGATTTATATTTGTGTGTTTTGGATAAAGCCAAACACATTTTTAGCGCCACTAATGGGAAATTTCACTTTTAAGTGTGCTGTGAAACATGCAAGAACTAAAATAATCATTTTAATCAAAGGTCATTGAATCACTATCCTTCACTATGGGATGTCACATGCCAAATTCTCCATCAGTTTGTTTACTAGGCGATATATCCATAATCAATTTAGACAATATAAACAGTCAGTTACTCCTGGTAGCGCTAGCTATCACCAAGAAAACTATCCTCATGAACTGGAAATCAAGAAAATCCGTACATATTGCATCCTGGAAAAATCTACTAATTTATTATATCTCAATGGAAAATCTATCCAGTTCATCTCATAATAGAGTAGAATTACATCCCGTCTGGTCATCTCTAATTACCCTCCAGCAGTCATAAATCAGACCAATCACAGCAACACATCTCCACCTAAACTACTATTTGAGCTCAATTTGAATATTAATCTTTGAGTTTTGGGAAGGGGTGGAGGACAACATCGATAAGAGAACACTGCTGAGAAAGGGTTTAAGAAAAGGTTAACCTACTTACATGTATGTAGTATATTTTTTTATTTGTTTTATTTTTTATATAAAAAAATATAAAACAAGGGTGTGACATGGACTGGGGAGTTAAGTTCTGATATGTCTTAGCCACGGTGGGATCGGAGGCACCCCAATTATTAAACATTTATTAATTTACAATTCACTACTAATATTATTAATATCATTATTTTTACTTGACCTCTTCATTGTCCTCCACCCTATCCCAGTTTTGACAAATCATTATTATTATTATTATTATCATTATGATTAATATTATTATGGTTATTATTGTTGCTAATAACATTTGTTGTCTCTATTATTATTATTATTATTATTTGTCTTTTTTTTTTCTTTTTTTTACACTACTTATATCTTTTATCAGTCTATTATGATACTATTTCAGTTGTATGCTTCCTTCCCTAACCCTAGACACTATGACACACGCACACACACACACACACACACACACGCACATTCTCACAAACATATGAATGCAAATACAGTTAATCGGAACGGACTTGTAATGTTGGTCATCAGTATATATATGTTTGTTTGTCCAAGTGTTTCTACATTTTGGCACATGTAAATATTGTCACCTTCTAAACTTAGTGTTTTTGTTGTTTGTTTGTTTTTTCTTATATGTTATATGTTTGGTTCTGTATTTGTACATGTAAACATTCTTTACTTGCATAATAAAAATAAATAAATAAATAAAATAATAATTTAGCAGAAATTGTGCCATGGGCCTGGGTTGAACATTTTGATTTCAGATTCTTCACTATTTCTAGCAAAAGGGGTTAAACACAGAAAAACTTTGGAATTCTGTTCATTTAAATTCTGCTTTTCATTAGAATTGTTGTCATAATCATGTAAAGCACTGGTAGTCTCAGACATCTGGATCCCACTTTATATCAGAATATTTCTTTTATAATTCACATGCTGATATAAATGAGTCATTTGACAAGCAAGAATAAGTATGGCTCTTATGTCTCATTAAACTAAAAATAAACTTTAAAATGAGGCTGCAAGCAGCAATTAATAAAATCCAGTGGGCATAAAAAGACATCATAAAGTAGATGAAAGAGAAAAGGCCTTGTCCTAAATGGTGCACTTGATACGGGCTTGAAGTTGTGTGACATTCACATGTCTGTGTCTGTTAAATCTGTTTAGGCTGTCCTTTTTTGTCATTTTATGGTTACAAGGGTCCTCATGAGTACACCTCTTGTGGCTAAGATGCAGTGGCCTTTTGTGACAAGCTTACATTTTGATTTCTAGATCCATCAACTCCAATCTTATTAAATTTTGTAAACATATGAAAGTAATTTCCAAAGATGGCATGTCAGAAATCAACTGGATGATTTGTCAACTGGATTTGATCAACTGGATGAGCCGTTCTCAAGAAGGATTTAGCCTCTGGTTTTGCCTGAAATGTCAAATACTGAAAAAATATCTTAATTGTGGAACTTGGTGGTCCTTGAGGCAAATTTGTTTCCTATAAGGAGAGTGACTCTCATGTGAAATATTAAGTCTTGAGCGCAAACGGTGTAGTGGGGCTGATGTTATGAATATTGCAAATTTATCCACTAGTTGCTAGGCAACCATACATCCCATCCATCCTAAAATTACAGAGAATGCAATTAGCCAGGACCCCTCATGCATGCAAAGTTTGGTGAGTTTTCACCATAGGGACAAAAAGTTTGTTTATAACAAGCTTACCCCCTCATCCTTGCTTATTTATCTTCAATTATTTAATTAGTCTGTTTATTTCAAGAATGTTTGAATGACCAAATACAATTTTTGCTTGTTTCTTTTTCTTCTGAGCATTTAGTGAGCAACAACTCCAAGATTATAGTGAACTGTCTATTAGAAAATGTAGTACATTTTAGTTTTAAACAATGCAGTGCAGCTGATTAGATTTTAGTCTTCAATCATTTATCATTCTAAAGAACAAAACTGCTAGTGTACAGTGTGTGGGCAAACCCTGCATAATATGATAGGGCGTATTAATTTACATATTTGTCATGGGCCTTTATTTATAGACATTGTTCAGTGATTTGTAATCAGTTTTGGTTGATGAATTTTTGTATGTATTCATCTTCAGAAATTGCATTATATGTCTTTTAGAATGTTAATAGCAGACATGTAAGATAAAAGTAGGCCGTTGTGATCACTATTCCCCTGTGCACTCTTATTCACTGTTTTCCATTTGTTTTCTCTCTCTCTCTCTCTCTCTGTCTCTCTCTCTCTCTCATTCACAGGGATGAGATGAAGTCACTCCAAGCAGCTCTGCAGAAACAACTGGATGATGCGGCTGAACGTGCAGAGAAACAGCAGGCCACCGTGAGACCCTTTACACTGATGTGTTAAACTGTATAAATACAGTCCAGTCAAACTACTAACCACATAAGCTTGGCCTTTGGGGACTGTCTCAAAATGCTAATGATAATGGCCTATAGCATTTTGCCACTCATTTGTTTACTCACAAAATCATTGGTTTTATTTGTCCATGGGTGATTCTTCGGTTACACTCTTAAAAATAAATGTTCAACAGGGGTTTTCACAGTGATGCCGTAGAAGAACCATTTTAGCTTCCCCAAGGAACCATTCAACAAATAGTACTTAAAAGGACCTTTTTAAAAATCTAAAGAATCTTTTTCCACCATTAAAAAATCCTTTGTGGAATGGAAAGGTTCCATGAAGGTTAAATATTTTTTCTTGGAACCATCATTGCCTTTAAAGAAGCATTTTTTTTTAAGTGTAGGGACACTTTTGAATGCTTAAAAATCTTCAAAGAAAAGGATGCTTCTCTGCTCTTTTTCAAAACCCACAAATTGTACATAAAAGTTAATTGAAAATAGGATTGAAAGTTTTAAAAATGTACTTTTAAACAATTTCAAAGTATAAATTTATTTTAAAGAGAAAGCTAAAAAGTACAGGTTCTTGACAAGACAAATACTGGCAAATTAATATTTCAACACCCTTAAAATGAGGGAAAAGAAATTAAAGAGTAACAAAAACGTTTTACCCTTTAAAACTAGAATGAGACAAATTAGACAAAAAATAATATTTTTCTTTGAAACTATTGGTCAGTACAGAAAGAGGGTCATCTGGGTTTGTTATTGCTGCATTGAAGCACAATTGGACTAAATATCATGACTTCTTCATTTTGAATGTTTCATTCATTCTGCTGTGTCACCACTGCACCCTCTTTACGTACACCTGTCTAAACTAATTACCAGGAAAACACAGGGATCTTCATTAAAGTCACTGCATTGACATGGAGGGGCCAGAGAGAGTCTCTTCTATTTTAGGCATTTACCTTTAGGTCTGGAAGAGTTATGTTACAGTAATTATGGAAAACTGTAGGAAGCACCTTGCTGACTCTGGAGGAGATACACAATTATCTGCATGCAACTTTTCTTGTTTTATCTCTGTGTGTGGCTGTGCGCAGTACTGCGGGGGATAGAGGCACAGGGGCTCGTGTTTGGAATGAAAATGAATCACTAGGAATTAGCATTTCACCAGCTCTGGCCATTCTTTCCATTCTGTGAACAGTTCACCACCAATTGACACCAATTACAGATAGCAAAGCCGATTCACAACCCCAGATATATTCACAAGCTGCAACAATGTGGCCGTTCAGTCCGGGGGAATGTTAACATTTTACACTGCTGTTGAAATGGCCCAACGAGCTGTGACCTTTTGTTTGCCTGTAAGTGTCTTTTTACGACAACCTTTACATTATCTAGCTATTATGTTGAGCTGTTAGCATTATCCTGAGACCAAACTGTTTTGGTAAGACGAATAAAGTCCATATCAGCTTATTAAAATTGCATATTCAGAACTCATGCACTAGAGAGAGTTTTAGCTTAAAGGAAAAGATCATCTTAAAATTAAAAATCTGTCATTATTTATTCTTTCATGTTTTGCAGAAGAAAGTCAATGACATGAGGCTTCAAAATATATTTTGAAAAATCTGTTAGTGTTTTTTGGTCCATACAATGACTGATTTTATAAATAACTTCTTTAATGAATATATCACCCAAAAATGAAAACAATCAGAAACGTGAGATATTTTGTCAATACAGTAAAAATCTGAATCAGAATCAGAATGAGCTTTATTGGCCAAGTATGTTTACACATACGAGGAATTTGTTAGTGACAGAAGCTCCACAGTGCAACAGAGAGACAGCAACAGGACAGGACACAGATAATAAAGAATAATATAAATATCCAAATAGGCAATGTACAAAACAGCAAAAACACAATATATAATATAGACAATTATGTATGTACATGTCGGATATGTGCAAATTTGAAATGAAAAAATTAGATAAATAAAAAAGTAAGCAAGTGTGGTGAATAAATAATAGAGTTGTGTGTTCTGCATTTTATTGTCAAGTGTTTATGAGATGGATTGCCTGAGGGAAGAAACTGTTTCTGTGTCTGGTCATTCTGGTGTTCAGAGCTCTGTAGTGTCGACCAGACGGTAACTGTTCAAAGGGGGAGTGTGCTGGATGTGAGGGGTCCAGAGTGATTTTACCAGCCCTTTTGCTGACTCTGGATGAGTACAGTTCTTGAAGAGTGGGGAGGGTTGTACCAATGATTCGCTCAGCAGGCCGGACTACTCTCCGTAGTCTTCTGAGGTCAGATTTGGTAGCTGAACTGAACCAGACAGTTATTGAAGTGCAGAGGATGGATTCAATGATGGCAGAGTAGAACTGTTTCAGCAGCTCCTGTGGCAGGTTGAACTTCCTCAGCTGGCGAAAGAAGTACAATCTCTGCTGGGCCTTTTTCACAATAGAGTCAATGTGGTTGTCCCACTTCAGGTCCTGAGAGATGGTGGTGACCAGGAATCTGAATGACTCCACTGTTTTTACAGTGCTGTTCATGATGGTGAGTGGGGGGAGGGTTGTGAATTTACCAAGCTTTACTGACTGCTGTCTGTCTGTCAGGAAGCTGTTGATCCATTGACAGATGGAGGTGGGGACGGAGAGCTGTGTCAGTTTATTCTGAAGGGTGTTCGTGATGATGGTGTTAAAAGCGAAGCTGAAGTCCACAACATGTCAGCGAGTTTCTGTAAAGTTGTGCTCATGTGTGCTTGCGGTGGAATGTAGACACTCACGAGAATGAAGGAGCAGAACTCACACGGCGAATAGAACGGCTTGCAGTTAATGAAGAGCGTTTCTAGATCTGAACAGCACATCTTCTTTAACACAGTTACATCTGTACACCACCTCTCATTGATGTAAAAGCACGTCCCGCCACCGTGTGATTTTCCCCGTTGATTCCGTGTCCCGATCTGCTCTGATGAGCTGGAAATTAGGCAGATGTAGTATGCTGTCCGGTATGTCGCCATTTAGCCCAGTTTCCGTGAAACACAGAGCAGCAGAGTTAGAAGAATCCTTGTTTGTCTGGGAGAGCAGAAGGAGTTTGTCTGTTTTGTTGGGTAGAGAGCGGAGATTCGCCAGATGGATGCTAGGCAACGGCATTTGAAATCCGCGCTGAAGCGTTTGACCAGAGCTACGGCTCCGCCAAATACAATGTCCAGCAAAAGGTCAGAATAGTCAAAATCCGGTAAAATATTTTGTGGTGTGTTCTGCCGAATGTTCAGCAGGTCATTCCTGGTAAAACTGATCGTATTTGAGTAACAAAAAACAGGAAAAACAAACAAAAACAGTACAAACACTGAAGAGCAATGCACAATAGCTGCCATCTGCGGCGCCATCTTAGATCGAATAATGGTAACTGAAACTGTTTGGTTACTTTTGTGTTCCACAGAAGAAATTCATACAGGTTTTCAAAGGCATGAGATTGATTAAATTACAACAGAATTTATGGTCACACTTTATTTTAAGGGCCAATTCTCGCCATTAAGAAACCATGACCTTTGCCACAATAAACTCCTAATTTGATGCTTATGAATAGTTAATAAGGTAGTTGTTAGGTTTAGATATTGGGTTGGGATGTAGAATATGTTCGTGCAGAATATGTGCTTTATCAGTATTAATAAACAGCCAATATGTTAATAATAGGCATGCTAATAAGCAATTAGCTAATAATGAGAATTGGTCCCTATAATAAAGTGTTACTGAATTTTAATTTATGGGTGAAGTCTTATTTCAAATTAATTTAGAAACTCAAATGAAATTAATCATGAACCTGAATCTGATATAAAACCTTTGACTTCTTTGACAAATCAAAACATGCTTAGTCAAGACATTCCATAAATTTACTCAGATTGCATATGATTCACAGACAAAGCCACGTGAAACTAGGAAATAAGGAACAAGACATCATTCTATTGTAATCCAAAAAACCAAGATTGCAAAAAATATCTATGCAGTGCATCAATACGTGAGCTTGTGGACTGAATTCAATTAAAGGTCTAATCGGAATAAATACACCCGCAGGTACACTGCTGCCGTATTGTCTGGAACTGCACACAGCTGCTCGACCTCAGTATTTAGATGTGTTGTTATTTTTCCACAGTGTCTGCCATGGCTGGAGGCTGGAGAGAGAGAATGAGAGTTGAGGTAGTTTGACATTCAGGGCTGAGCTGGGTGAATAAGGAATAAGGAGCAATAGTGGAACGTTCTATTTGATTGGAGCTGCGGTTCACCCTCAGGGCTGTAAACACTTCTGATACTATTTTGGTTGTTTGTACCACGCTCTGGATTGTTTTGGGAAACCTTCGCTTTCACATTTGTATTCCATATAGGCTCGTGTTGAAATATTTCTATATAGTTCTCTTTTCATTTGAGTTCAATTCACCAGGGGTAACACATGATTGAGGTTTTCATGAATTTACATTGCAATCATACACAGCAAATGTACAGTAAGATCTGATCTCCCCTTGCTATTCAAGTGCATTCTTTCTGTAATATTTTAATCCGTAAACCCCCAAATCAAGCCTGTAAAACAAATAACAAATACAATGAATATAATACAGCTCATAATCTAATAATCTGAATTACAAAGATAATGGTGCAGTTATATTTCTGTACATTACTGTGCAAAATTTTGGTGTCAGTAAAGTTTTTTTTTAAGCAATTAATACTTTTATTCATCAAAGATGCATTAAATTGATTCTTTCATTCTTTTGAGCTTTGTTGAATAGATTAAAACAAAAACGGTTATTTAGATTTAAAACAGTTATTTTAATTTGTAATAATATTACACACATATTACTGTTTTTACAGTTTTTGTAGACTTCAAAAACATTATCAAATTTTGCCAACCCCAAATTTTTGAGCAGTGGTGTATATTTAACAGCATACGTCATTCTTCCTTAAATTAGATCATCATGCACAATTTATGATGCTTTTTTATGTACAAAATGCTTCTGGGGCTTTAATATGCAAAATTTTCCCCCTTTACCACACAGATAAAGTTCTTAAAGATGGAGATGGAAAAGAAGACAAAAATCATCAAAGACCTTCAGCAAGAGGTACTGAACACTTTTTTTTAGGAAGTATTATTAATGTATTAATTCTGGATACATGCAATAATTCCTCAGAACATCAAAGAAATATACTTTCTTAATTTTTAATAGTATCATTTACAGGATATGTGAGATTAAATGCGAAATAAAATAAAACAATGTTAAATGCTTTCATTCATCAAAGAAGGGAACAATCACCAGCCACAGCAGTTTCTTTTTGCCAACGGCTGGTTGTAAATTAATGGAGAAAATATAATAATAAAAAAAAAAAAAATCTCAATAGAGATTTATGTTCTAACATATGCTGTGTTATTCAAGGTAAAGTCTACAGTGGAATGGCCTTTAGTTGAACATAAAATGGAAACTGTGTCCCCTAGTTTCCAACTGAAGTCAAGACGTAGCTGATGACAGCATAATAACTATTTAATTTGTTAAAGTACTGGTTGTATCACTTACCGTGGCAGAGTGAATTTAGCTTATCACTCAATTTAGCTTTATAGTTTTACTAAATAGGGAATGAAAAGGGAGTGCAAGATTTAAAGTGATGGTTCACCCAAAAATGGAAATTCGGTCATCATTTACTCACCCTTATGTCGATCCAAACCTATACGATAACAACTGGACACCGTTGTCTTTCATTGTATAGACTAAAAAATCCTTTTAAGTTCCATATGTCATACAAGTTTGGAACAATATGAGGCTGAATAAATGATGACAGAAGTCTCATCTTTGGGTGAACCGTCTCTTTAAGGCTATACGTTTTTTCATAGTTGTTGTTTAAGTTTACCCTATCTGCTTGGGTGGATCCTTGTGTCATTGCAGTCTGCAGCAGGGCAGCCAAATTTCACTTTTAATGACAGCTGCCAGTTTTTCTTACAGACTTGAGCACTCGTTGTTCTTCATAGAGGGGTAGAAATGCAAGTGTGTGGATTTGATACTCAGCCAATTCCACCTCATTGAATCGTATTGCAATGCTATTCTGCTTCATTACCTCAAACACTCTTTCACTTGCTCTCAGAACGTCCCTTCCTTCCTTTCTCCATTCCTATTCTTTCTCTTTCACACACAGTCACTTTAATGTAACACCTCTCTGGCCCACCAGCTATTATATATTCCCCAGTCAATTTGTTGGTGTGGGCCACTCTGACTCGTTACACAGCAGGTGTTGTAATTACAATAAAAGTAGAAAAGAGCCTGTTGAACTTTCAGTGTTAATTTAATGACGGAAGCGATGAACATATGGTATGAAAAGCAAGTGTTCTGCTAAGATAATGACTTTGCCATTTTTAGTTATTTAGAAATTTTCTATCAAATGTCACTTAGCAGAAGTGAATGAACTGCGTTTTTGCTCCCCACATGAATGAATTCTATAATTTGGTGCAATTCAGTGAAAACTGCACTTGGTTTTACAGATGCAGTGAACTATTGGGATTTTGCGATCACATGAATTGATTCAGCCAGACCACATTTTACTTGTGGTAGTGTGTAATTTTCTCCCATTTTTGCAATTTTTCTGTCAAAAAATACGAATTTAAAGGGGAAAAGAGCAATATTAGCTAATCAACACTCTGAAAGTTGTGTTCTGTCTCGCACTCTATACAAAGACTTCACTGCCACTTCAATTTTAAGCAATGATAGCACAGCGGCAAAATTCATGTTAGCGGTTAAGACTTGGGACAAATAAAACTTCAGCATCCAACATTGTCTCTTTGTGTCCTCTCCAGTTACTCATGTTCATTTGGAATGACCCTATAAAAGGTGTCCCGTTCCTGCAGTGCCCTTCAAAATGCAATTTAAAATGTTCCCTTGATCTTCACATAAATATCACACAGAAACGCTAAGACTAAGTTGTCTAGTCACTCTCATTTACTGACTTCATTAGATAGTAGCGATAACGTCAGTAAGTCTGTATATGTCTGTAAATTACTGTTCAAAAGTTTGGGTTATGTAAGATTAATGTTTAATGTTTTTGAAAGAAGTCTCTTATATTGACCATGGCATTTATATATAAAAAATAAAGTGAGAAAAAACAGTAATATTGTGTAGTTTATTCATTCAGTTTAAATATATTTGAAAATGTGATTTATTCCTATGATGGCAAAGCTAAATATTCAGAAGCCATTATTTCAGCAATCATTTGAATATGCTGATTTGGTGCTCCAGAAATATTTCTTCTTATTATCAATGTTGAAAACAGTTGCTCTGTTTAAGATTGTTGTGGAAACTGTGATTCTTTTTTTTTCTTTCAGGAAAATAAAGTTAAAAGTAATAGCCTTTATTTATAATAGAAATATTTTAGAACAATGTAATGTTCACTTTTCATCAATTTTATGTGTCCTTTGCTGAATTAAATACATTAATAATAAACAATTACAAAATGAAAAAGCTTACTCACCCCAAACTCTTTAATGGTATTCAATGAGAGGTGTCGGTAACTAATGCAGATTTTGAAGATGTATGGCATGCATAGAAAAAAAAATTACTTATGTAAATTTAATCTCTCAAGAAAATTATTACCAGAACTCTCCGAACCTAATTGCCCATTTGTGTTAATGACTGAAAAGGTTTTGTTAACATGATCACTCTGTGGACACTGTTTTTTATTTATGCTGAAAACAGTATCATACTCTGTTACTATCGTAACCTCTGTTCCCTGAGATATGGGAACAAGTACTGCGTCGTAAGACACTTGTATGGGAAAACTCTATTTTTCCTCTTCAACTGAAGCCTTTTCAATCACGCAGTGAAACTGCACGTCCATTGGTTCGTGCAGTGCTATAAAATCGAACCAATGGCTCGGCGGCAGCGATGACCAAGCCTATGGCTATGCAGCCCGCCATAGCCCGCCAAAATGGGCGGGGCCTCTGGCTATATAAGTGGGCTCTTCGCCGCCACATCTCAGATTTCTTCAAATGAAGCGACTGAGGCGTGCAGCTAATAGCACGGCCAGGAACGCAGTACTCATTCCCATATCTCAGGGAACCAAGGTTACGATAGTAACCGAGTACGTTCCCTGTCGATATTCCACTCATACTGCGTCGTAAGACGCTTGTATGGGAACCAGTACAATAACGCCATGCTATGATAGGGAACGACTCAAAACCATAACTCACGTGGGAGAAGACCCATATATAATATGGCCATCCAAGAGAGGGAGGGAATTGAGCAATGTTGGTCAAGTGAAACCCTAAGACTGCTTAACTAGCCGGAGGTGGCGAACTAAGCAGAAAGGACTCTGGCCTGGAAGGCGGGGACGTCCAGGTTGTAAAACCTCATACATGTGGACGGCGAGGACCAGCCGGCCGCCTCACAAATTTCCGAAATGGACACCCCACTGGACCATGCCCAGGAAGAGGCGATGCCTCTGGTGGAATGGGCTCTGACTCCAATGGGGCACTGCAAGCCCAAGGAGGAGTATGCTAGGGTGATAGCTTCCACTAACCACCTGGAAATTCTTTGATTCGTAATAGGGCGACCTTTAGCGTGGTTACCGAAGCTGACAAAAAGCTGTTCCGACCTCCTGTATGAGACGGAATGCTCGATGTATACCCTGAGGGCCCTGATGGGGCAGAGCAGGGACAATTCCTGGTCATCCGTCAAGGGGGCCAGCGCAGAAAGTGCTATGACCTGGGCTCTGAACGGAGTGGAGAGCACCTTAGATATATAACCCAGCCTTGGTTTCAGGACGACCTTGGAGACGTTGGCCCGAATTCCAGGCAAGCAGGGTTGACAGAAAGGGCCTGTAGGTCTTCTACTCGCTTAACCGACGCCAGTGCTAACAGCAGGGCGGTTTTAAACGAGAGCGATCTCAGGCTCGCGGATTGCATTGGTTCAAACGGGGGGCCTCTCAAGGCCCTTAGCACGGTTGGTAAGTCCCAAGGTGGAACTGTACGAGGGCATGGAGGGAGGGTCATTTTCCTGGCGCCTCATTTAAACTGGACCACCGCACTATTTTTGCCCACCGATCGACCAGCAACAGGGGCATGAAAACCCGCTACGGAATCCTCTCTCTGTGGTGATGGCGAGGCACGCGGGCACTGAGCCGACATGAGGCCACTCAAAACCTCTGCCCCGCTGTTTCTTCCTCGCAGGTCCCTGGGAGGAAGAGGAAGGGAGGGCTGGGAAATGCGAGCAGAAAGGTGCAGGGGTCCAATCCGGCTGCTGAGACGTTTCAACGGCGAAGTCGGCGTCGGCAAAGAGTCAGCGAGGAAGAATCTTCGTCGCTGAAGAGAAGAAATCTGAGATGCGGCGGCGAAGCGGCCACTTATATAGCAGAGGCCCCGCCCATTTTGGCAGGCTATGGCGGGCTGCATAGCCATAGGCTCACTCATCGTCACCGCTGAGCCATTGGTTCGATTTTATAGCACTGCAATGGACGTGCAGTTTCACTGCGTGATTGAAAAGGCTTCAGTTGAAGAGGAAAAATTTTTTTTTTTTCCATACAAGCGTCTTACGACACAGTACGAGTGGAATATCAACAGGGAAAATATACAGGCTATTTCATCATTGTTGTCTTAATATTTCGATGCATACTGCATATTCAGTTATTATGCACTAAAATAATTACAGGTAATTGTGCTTTTATTGTCACTAACACTAATTGCATGATTGTTGATGGGTTTTCACTGCAAAACAACACCAAAAATACCACAAGTAGCATCGCAACTTTAGAAAAAAAGCCTCTGGAAATTCAGTCCTTTTTTGGGTCCACAATTATCAGTAAAAAGTCCTGCGAAATCCTGGTGGGTCTGAAACTGCGTGACATTGCCACTAAAAGCATGTACATTTGCATCTGAGAGCAACAAAGAGACAAAGTGAGAAATTGAGGCAGAGAAAGAGAGAGATAATGAGAGAAAAAATAAAAGCAAAAGGACACGAACAGAGAAAAAGAAAAAAGAGGAGGTGGAGAAAAGCACTAGATTAAACTCAGCACCACCATCATCTCTGTATTGATTCTTAATCTACCATCATCTATTTCCATAAAGACATCCACTGCAGGTTATTACAGAAATGAGGCATATACTCCTGGGTCACCTTGAGCTTCAATAAGCTTGTGAGGGAACTGTCAAAATGAGCTCAATGGAAACAGTTGAAGCATTGCTTTTGTCTGCAGGGACAGGGGTACCATTAAATTGAGTGTATTTACCTAGATAAAACAAGACGTCGGGGCTTGTTTCATGCTTGATGTTACAAAGCCGTCGGTACAGTATATCTCTATTTATTGCATTTTCTTGTCTTGCAGAATAAAAGCCTGAAGAACAAACTTCTGTCTGGAAATAAGCTCTGTGACATACATGCAGAGGAGGTATGTTGCGCAGACTGTTGTGCACTCAAGCACGGTTGAAAATATGTCAGCATTTCTATTCAGACCAAAATAATGTTGCTCCTAGCAGAAGCATTATGCATATTCACACCTATTCACATGCCACCCTCAGATTTTTGAGTTTGAAAGCACAAATAATTACAAAATTATGTTTAATGATTATTTACAAAAGGTTTTCTCTTACACTTTGGTGAAGAAACATTTTTTTATTGTTATTCAGAAATTGCTAGAAAATTTTACAATAATTACAAAGAAACTGCAAGTAACACGCTGAATTAAACAAACATTTGAAGTAGAAAGACTGAAATTGTAATTTATTGCAAATCATACCCAAATAATCTTTTGAAAAATAATAAAGTAATCTTATGCTTGCCAAGGCTGCATTTATTTGATTAATACAGTAAGAACAGTAATATTATTACAGTTTAAAATTACTCCAGTCTTCAGTGTAATAAGTGTCAGAGCCCACTCTGGAGCAGGGAAACGCAGAGGCGAGGAACTTCACAAACTTCTGAACTTTATTGATAACACTGGGCTCACAGGAGACACGGCGCTGACGAGTCGAGATGACGATAATACCGGACAGAGGGGCAGGGAAACACAGGGCTTAAGAACACAAGGAAATCACAGAGGAAGAACCGAAACAGGTGCGGAGAAATTAAACAGGGCTAGGGACTACTTAACTACTGATGACAGGGAACGAGGACAGGAACAGGAAGGCCAAATATAGACACGAGAGGAGGGGGAAACAAGACACAGGACTGACAATATGATTCTTCAGAAATATTTCTAATGTGCTGATTTGGTGTTCAAGAAGCATTATTATAAATGTTGAAAATATTAGTATTTTTTAGATTCCTTGATGAATATGAAGTTTGAAAGAACAAAATTTATTTGAATCAATGAATCTATGCTGCACTTTTAAAACCATTTATTGCATTCTTGCAGAATAAAATTTATGAATTTCTTTAAAAAAAAAAAAGAGAGAGCGATCCGAAACTGTATATATTTAAAAACACATTTTCTAGGTTAGTGCTAGATTCAAGTGCAACTAACTTGATATTACAAACTCAACATTCTACTCATTCCAAGCTAGAAAATTGGCAAGGTAGACAACTAAATGCAAGTGTATTGACAACGTGATATTGCTTCTCTAAGAGGGAGAGAGGAATGTAGTCTCGTTAGTTTTGTGGAGGTGTTGTACACAGACATTGATGCTATAGTGTAAGAGGAGTGTATGTGTTTGTGTGTCTGACTCTGTAAATGTTTACAACTGTGGCAGCAATCCACAGGCGGCAAGCCAAGACAATACCATACCATGGAGTGAGTATTATTGTGCAAGTGTGTATTCCTGGGTGTTGATGTGTTAATGTGTTTGCATCATCGAATGGTCCCTGCAGTCCACTGAAGGGAAGAGTTTTATATTTTCTTGCTCAGTGAAGGTCTCTCCTTTGAATTGGAGCTTTACCCAGCAAGCGTTCACAAAGGAACACTTCGGCGCAGCCACAAAAAGCCTGCTACACAATCTAAAACCAATTTTACTATTTGAATAAGCTAACACACATTCTCTCTTATCTTCATTTTGCAGTCCAAAAGAATCCAAGCCCAACTGAAAGAGCTGAGGTATGGCAAAAAGGATTTAATTTTTAAGGTAAGAACCAAACAAAGAGCTTGTCATTACTGTACCCTTGCATTGTCCGCAGCGGCCTTAGTGCCTCCTTGAAAAGATGATTTTACCTGAGCAGTTTAACCACAGTTCTGAAGCTCAAAGAAGGTCCCATTTGGCTTACTATTGTGTGTTGTCTTGTTACTCGAACCAATATACAAGGTATTTCCAATTCAGTTTACTATGTCAGTCAGTCAGGACACATCACCAGATGCTTTAGTTTAATTGTGCTAGGAATTTAATATTGTGAGTATTCCCAGCAGGCTCACAACGTCATAAGACATTGATATTTGGTTAAATTTCGGTTGCGACATTGGGTGACCAAAATTCAATGTCAATGTTAATTTGATGTACAATACTGACGTCAGTTAATGTTGATATTTGTTGTTTTTAGTTTACGTAACCAAAATCCAACATCATCAACATCAAACTGGCGTCAAATATTGACGTCAGCCCAATTTTCATTCTCAACCAAAATGCAACATTTGTACGACATCATGTCCAACATAAACCTGACGTTATATTTGACATCCTGTGCATGCTGGGTTGTGTAATACCGTGAAATGCACTTACAATTTAAAATAACTGTTTCCTAATATATTTTAAAATAATTTATTCCTGTGATGACACAGTTGGTTTTTCAGCAGCCATTACTCCTGTCTTCAGTGTCACATGATCCTTCAGAAATCATATGTTGATTTGGTGCTCAATAAACATTTCTTATTATCAACACTAAAAAATATTTGTGGAAACCATGATATATTGTTTTCTGGATCCTGAATAGAATAGAAAGGTATATCAGCATTTATTTCCAATTCAGATGTTTTGCAATAGAAATGTCTTGTCACAAAAAACCTTCTGACACCAACAAACTTTGTCAAGCTTTGGAATGGTACTGTAAAGTTTACCCAGAACAAAAAAGATACTGAATTAATGTGCTTGAAGTTAGTTTGATCAACTTTTAGAAATACGCAAGCATTTACAGCTTCCACAAATGGTCTAAGAGCCACAAACCTCTCATGCTAAATGGCGTCTTTAACCAATTTTAACCACACTGACTTCTGAGGTGTTTTTGAAAACGGAAACAAAGCAATGTGAATGTCACCGTCCTAAAAATCATACATAATAATCTGCATTTTTGGCCAAAATAAAACAAATTAGGAGTAATATGTGCATTCTAATTGAATGGTTTAACCTTTTCATGTGAGATGAGAGTGAAGATTCATGTAAAAAACAGTGACCTTTCCTGCCATGCAGGTTGACCTTTCCTCTCTTATTTGCAGTGTTAGATGGGAAAATGTCAGCTGATATTTCCAGCACATTGCCCTTTGGTACCGTCATATAAACACTGGGTTTTCACACAAAGTGCATCACTTTAAAACTAAGGCTTCTTAATCGGGAAGACAGCCTAACACACGTTGTAAAATGTCATGTCAATTTTTAAGAAAGAGCATGAATTATTATTTTTGTTAGTCGAGGCCCCTGCTCTGAGGCAAATTTTTTCAAAAAGCAATATCTAATCTGGGCTTACCTTCCTCTAATGTGTTTTTATCTGGGCTGTACATCTATTTCTGCCTCCCCTGTTTGAAATCGATGTAGGAAGATTATCCATCGTCCTTTTATATTCATGATTAAAGAAGTTCTTTTCAGAGTTTTTATCTAGAGTTGCCTTTTAAGTACGAGTTGGTTTGAAGAGGCATTGTTTGGTAATGGGAAGCAAAGGAAGAATATTCAGAGGCTTAGGCTAGCATGGCAAAAATCTAGAGAAGGACAATGAGCAAGATTGCTTTGTCAAAGTATTTTCCCCAGATCTAGCCAGAATTAAATGGATTTTTTTTTCCTCTTATTCAAAGTGCTGTCATTTATCACAATCATGCCTTGTTGTGTTGGCGTGAAGTGTCTGAATTATGCACATGTATACAGCATGTCAAATTATTCATAGACTGTTACATGTGGTGTGGCATTGTTGTTTATTCAAAACTTATTGATGTAAGGCATTAGCATTTGCTTGGTATATTTGTCTTTTATCACCTGATCTAGCATCAGTTCTCTTCAGTTCCCATGGCAATTGGTCTTTCTTGTTTAAGATTCAGCTTTTGTGATCCATCGTTTTGGTAGCTCTTCTCTGTTGTGCTTGAAAGAAGTCTATGAAAATAATCACAAATAGATTAAAAATTAAATAGAATAAATTGTGACGGCAATGGCATAATAGCTTGTTATAAAACACAATCAGAATGATTGCAATGTTCTTTCTTTTAATTATACTTTGAATACAGTTTTTTTTTTTTAATCGGCAGCTGCCTTACTAGCAATTATAGGATATTCCACAATTTACTGTGATTATGGTAATGTTATATTGATTGAAAATAAATCACATTACAAAATAGCCCACAATACTATAAATATGCTACAAAGAACATTAATTTGTACATTTATAATGTATTACGAACATTAAAGATTTATCTGGTTGATCCAACCTTATTTTCACTTCTGAACTACTTGTGTTTTGTTGTGTATTAACTTTGTGTGTAAGTCCATGCTTAACCACCGAGTCACTGAGAAAAACACTATCTTAGAGCTATTTTACTTTTTTTTACTTTACTTTTAGTCATTTAGCAGACGCTTTTATCCAAAGTGACTTACAAATAAGAAAAAGTAACTAAAACTAAAAGTTAACACTCTGTAAATACTCTATACACACCCATTTAAGAAAATACAGAAATTAAATAAAATTGACAAATGCATACAACAATTGTTATGCATACATTTCAATAGTAAACATATAAAGGAAAAAAAAAAAAAAAAAAAAAAAAAAATATATATATATATATATATATAATAAAAATATAAAAAATATAATAAATATTATTTATATAAAAAAAATATATATATAAAATAGCTATTTTTCTTTAGACTTATGTGTCTTACATTGATTTTGTTTCTTGCTCAAAACTAAAGGCTTTACTATTCTCTAAAGGTCTCACCTCTTTCTAAAACGCTATTCACAAACAAATGGATTTTTAGTACATCTCTTTTATGATTTTAGGGACATTCAAACCTGTGAAAATGTAAAATCATGGCCTGTTCATGTTAGATTTTAGATGACTACTTACTATATATTGAAGAAACTCTGTGAACATTTGAGTTCATTCTGTAAAATATGAATACCGAATTTCTCTCTTATATCCAAGCACTCTACTTTTCGTCTCCCAGATAACGTGTGCTAATGATCCCAGATGGGCAATCTCTATCACCTGTTCACATCTCAATGAGTCTGTTGTCGACTGCACAAACAGCATCACAGTCATATAGCAATATTTATGAAACTAAACTAATGACATAGTGAGGGCAAGTCATTATGTAGTTCTGCCTCAAAGAAGAGCATCACACTCAATTATACAAGCATTCACAGTAGAGTTTGTGCTACCCAAAGTATATTATATATAAATAAACCTACAGATGTAAAGATCTAAAGATAAATCTAGCAGAAAAGAAATAATGGTTATTTGAATAGTTTGCTCATTATCCACAATGTCTGTGACCACATTGAACATATAGGATTCAAGTCTAATTTAAACCTTGAAATAAACTATTTAGGCTTTTAAGATTTTTCAAAGGAACAGTAAGTACAATATTTAAGAAAGACATATTTAAGATTCTGGACTATTTCTGAGCCAGTAATAGAATAAGTAAATGTTTTATATTGACCATGTTCCTCTCCCTTTGAAGCTTAAAATACTTTGTGGATCATTTTCAAATTGTTGTGTAAATCTAAACGATTTGTTTAAACTGTTGATAATATAATTTGCAATTACAAATGCATTGAATAAAAATGCTAAACACAAGCATCTCTAGACTTCTGGAAACCACTTTAAATATAAATACACCATTTGGACTAAGGCTTATGTCAGTTTGGTTAGATGATAAGAGCATCAATGCCTCTTCTGTGCAGGGTCAGCAACTGATGGACTTGGAGAATAAACTCAAAGTGGCCAAAGATGAACTGGAGAAGGCAGCGCTGGATAAGGTAAGTCAAGAGCAGGTCCGTTTCATCCTTCTAGTTCAGCTTTACTATTTTTCTCTTCTGCTATCTTTTAAAATGTAAACTTTGAGAATGAATTCTAGTATCTTATTAGGTCAGGGATTTTGCAATTTTGGCAGAGCGCATGGAGCAAATGAACAGATAAATGCTTTGAGGACAAAAGGATAAGATGACAGCGTGATAAACATTTGCCCATTAATCTCATGTGTTGTCTCACTTAATTTGTTACAGGAGTCACAGCTGAAAGCCCTGAAGGACACCGTGCATATCTGCTTCTCGTCTGTCCTACACAGCCAGACAGGAAGTTTACACAGATTTCCAGCCACACCCACCAACCTGTTGAGGTACTCTGCCCTGGCCAACAATTCAAGAGTCACCTTTCAGCAGCCGCATGCAAAGGTACTAACACCCTGAAGAAAAGCCATTCTCTGAATTTGATGAAAAAGCACATCATCCATAGTATGACCAAGACAGGCTTTTTTATTTTGTTTTATTCACAAAGTCTTTCCTTCAAATGGCACAAAAGTACTATAAATGTATGCATACAACTTGCTATATTTAGAACCTTCTGAATCCATAAGAAAGTTTAATGTTATAAGTAGACCAGGGTGAAAGTTATTCACTAAAAATCTGCAGGTTTCAAAGTTCACAATCAAAGAATAGCACACATTTATTCCAAGCAATTTGTGTATTTTCTACTATTGATAAATTACTGGTGTTTATAATGTAATCTGTTGTTATAAATATCACTTGTTGTAATCATAAACACTTCAAAATAAAAGTCCTGGTATATTTCGGGATTGTTTATATATTTAAAAGTGCTGTATTAAGCAGACACACTTTAGTTTAGGGACCAATTCTCACAATTAACTAACTATTAACTATGACTTTTTCCGCAACAAACTGCTTATTAATATAGTAGGGTAGTTGTTAATTTTGGGTATTAGGCAAGGTTAAGGGATCTAGAATATGGTAATGGAGACTAAGGCATTAATATGTGCTTTTGTAAGTACCAATAAACAGCCAATATGCATGCTAATAAGCAACTAGTTAATTGTGAGAATTGGTCTCTTAACTAAAGTACCACATTTTTTTTTGTTCTGGTCATTATAATAATCTGTTGGCCTGTCTGGCATTTAATTCAACAAACTCCCGTAGTTTCACTCTAGGCTATGTAGTCACTGGAAGGAAAGACTAAGAACATTATTTAACACATTATATATATTTATTTAATGGTTGCACTTTACTTCGATGGTACATTTTAATCATTCTACTAACTATAAGTAACTTACCAACTACATGTCAACTAACTCTCATTAATTTGCAACTAAGTTGACATCCTTGCAAAGATTAAAATCATGTGTTTGGAGACAATCAATGTGTAGTGTTAGGAGATATTAAGCAGACAGCTTAATAGACTTGTAGTTGATGTAGGTGTAAAGTTACTTATAGTTAGTAGAATGTCAAAGTGGACTGTCAGAATAAAGTGTTTCTTATTTTACTAGTATCTGCACAATAAACACATTTTTTCTGTTTTCATTCTTTTATCTATAACATGCATTTTCAAAACAGTGAATTTTCATTTCATGCTGACCTTAGATTTCTGTTTATTGTGCATTTCTGTGGGAGTTATCAAATGATTTTAGAATACTTTAAATATAGTGCATGGAGTTACAAAGACATTTTGGGGAGGCTAACTATTCCTTCAGCAATTTTATTGTCATCTCTTTTGCATCATGCTATTGTAAAATGAAGGAAAGGGGTTTGTTACTTTGAGGCAACTGTTACGGGGCTGACGAGACGTGAGACGTGCGGATCCATGTGCAAAGCTTTATTAAAAAACATGGTCAGAAAACAGGCAGGGTCAGACAGTGGCAAACAGGTATGGCAGAGGCAAGACAGAGCAATCCGGGGCACAAGCGTGGGTCGATGATTGGCGAACAGTATCCAAAGGGGCAAGGCAGAGAGATAATCCAGAGACGAGAGCAATAATCCAAACAGGGAGCAAACAGAGTCCAAACGGCAGAGGCAAAGGGTAAATCCAGGAAACACGGGCAGGGTCAGACACGGCAGGAAAACAAGGCAAGACTAGGACTAGAATAATGGCTCTGTAGAGTTGCTATCGCTGGGTTAGTGATAAACGCTAACAATACTCGGCCCTGATGCTGAGGAAGTCCATGGTTTAAATAGTGTGTGTGATTGTGAAATGAGCATCAGGTGCGTGTGATGAGTGAATGGTGACAGCTGTGATCTGTGCAATGCATAGTGGGAAATGGAGTCCAGTGTGCTGTGTAGTGTGAGAGTCAATGTGGTGAATGGGTGACCTCTGGTGGTGGTAAAAAAGGAGAGCATGGACCAGATTCGTGACATAGCCCCCCCCCAAGGAGCGGCTTCCAGACGCTCCTATATAGTCCAGGAGGGTGGTGGAGCGGAGGCGGAACAGGGGGAGGGAACGGAGGGTCAGGTCCTTGAGGAAGTGGGAAGACCGGGGACAGAGGCAGAACCGGCAGAGCAGGAAACCAGGGCGGAGCCAGAGGCCAGTTCAGGACCGACAGAGCAGAGGCCCACCAGGGCGGAGCAGACGGCACGGGAGCCCACCAGGGCGAAGTAGACGGGACCGGAGCCCACCAGGGCGGAGCAGACGGGACCAGAGCCCACCAGGGCGGAGCAGACGGGACCAGAGCCCACCAGGGCGGAGCAGACGGGACCAGAGCCCACCAGGGCGGAGCAGACGGGACCAGAGCCCACCAGGGCGGAGCAGACGGGACCAGAGCCCACCAGGGCGGAACAGACGGGACCAGAGCCCACCAGGGCGGAGCAGAAGACCACCAGACTCGAGCAGAAGACCACCACGGCGGGGCAGATAACCACCAGACCAGAGCAGAGGACCACCACGGCGGAGCAGATGACCACCAGACCCGAGCAGAAGACCACCACGGTGGGGCAGAAGACCCCCATGGCGGAGCAGACGACCACCAGACCCGAGCAGAAGACCACCACAGGGAGGCAGACAGGGCAGGAACCCATGACAGAGACTGGGATCTGGGGAGAACAAGGACAGACAACACAGAGAGAGCAGAGACAGACAACACTGGGAGAGTCTTCGTTGCAGGGCAGGACGGGACCAGTGCCCACCTGGGCGGAGCAGGAGACCCCCAGAGCCAGACAACTGACCACCATGGCGGAGTAGACGAGCCGGAGCCCACCAGTGTGGCGTAGACAGGGCAGAGTATCTCCACGGCAGAGCGGACTGGTCAGGAAGCCATGACAGGATCAGGGATCTGGGGAGAACAGAGACAGACACCACAGAGAGAGTCCCCATGGTCACAGGAGCCGTGACCGAGCAGGTCGAGAGTTCATGGACGGTCTCTATGGCTGTGGCAGGACAGGGCGAGAGCTCACAGACGGCCTCTTTAGCCGTGACAGGACAGGGCGAGAGCTCACAGATGGCCTCTTTAGCCGTGACAGGACAGGGCGAGAGCTCACAGACGGCCTCTTTAGCCGTGACAGGACAGGGCGAGAGCTCACAGACGGCCTCTTTAGCCGTGACAGGACAGGGCGAGAGCTCACAGACGGCCTCTTTAGCCGTGACAGGACAGGGCGAGAGCTCACAGACGGCCTCTTTAGCCGTGACAGGACAGACAGTGAGTTCAGGGGCGGCCTTCATGACTGTGACAGGGCAGACAGTGAGTTCAGAAACGGTCTCCATGGCCGTGACAGGGCAGACAGTGAGTTCAGGAACGGCCTCCATGGCCGTGACAGGGCAGACAGTGAGTTCAGGAACGGCCTCCATGGCCGTGACGGGGCAGACAGTGAGTTCAAGAACGGCCTCCGTGGCCGTGACAGGGCAGACCGTAAGTTCAGGAACGGCCTCCATGGCCATGACAGGGCAGACCATGAGGTCAGGAACGGCCTCTGTGGCCGTGACAAGGCAGACCGTGAGTTCAGGAACAGCCTCCGTGGCCGTGACAGGGTAGACAGTGACGTCAGGAACGGCCTCCATGGCCGTGACAGGGCAGACCATGAGGTCAGGAACGGCCTCCGTGGCCGTGACAGGGCAGACAGCGAGTTCAGGGACAGGTGCCACCACTTCGGGAGGTTCTGCAGCGGAAGCCGCCACCTCTGGAGGCACTGGAGTAGACTCGTGGACAGGAGAGGCCTCAGGAGCACAGTGTGCAGCCCACACACTCAAAATGGCAACCGCCATAACGGGAAGTACTGAGGTCAGGGGAACACTCTCTGTAACAGACAGGGTTGAGGCCCTGGGAATGCCAGCTACTCGCACTGACATCAGTGGTGGGTCCATCACACTGGATATCGGAACTCGAAGGACTGACCTTGAATCTGTGGTAACAGACTCTGGCTGAGGAGCTGAGACGTGAGCAGACTCTGGCTGAGGAGCTGAGGCGTGAGCAGACTCTGGCTGAGGAGCTGAGGCGTGAGCAGACTCTGGCTGAGGAGCTGAGGCGTGAGCAGACTCTGGCTTGGCAGGCGTGACGTGAGCAGACTCTGGCTTGGCAGGCGTGACGTGAGCAGACTCTGGCTTGGCAGGCGTGACGTGAGCAGACTCTGGCTTGGCAGGCGTGACGTGAGCAGACTCTGGCTTGGCAGGCGTGACGTGAGCAGACTCTGGCTTGGCAGGCGTGACGTGAGCAGACTCTGGCTTGGCAGGCGTGACGTGAGCAGACTCTGGCTTGGCAGGCATGACGTTACGGGGTGGTGTTGTTGCCGCCATTTTGCAAGTGAGTGCGGTGTTGCATTCCTCCGCAACACCCACAGTGAACGGAGAGCCCACACACAGCAAGGCATAGTCCATAAATTGACTGAGAGATGAACGGGGACCCTCGCGGATTAATTTTGACCGGAGCGGCTGATTAATGCCCTCGCAAAAAAAATCTATTAGAGCATAGTCCGGCAGATCAGAAAAATAGGCGAGGTCTAAGTACTCTTGTATGTATTCCTCGAGCGGTCTAAAAGCCTGCTCGAGGGTTAACAACAGTCGTGCAGTGTCCATACCTGGCCAATGTCTACTATAAAAGCCGCTGGATCCTCTTGTGGCCGAGTATTCTGTTACGGGGCTGACGAGACGTGAGACGTGCGGATCCATGTGCAAAGCTTTATTAAAAAACATGGTCAGAAAACAGGCAGGGTCAGACAGTGGCAAACAGGTATGGCAGAGGCAAGACAGAGCAATCCGGGGCGCAAGCGTGGGTCGATGATCGGCGAACAGTATCCAAAGGGGCAAGGCAGAGAGATAATCCAGAGACGAGAGCAATAATCCAAACAGGGAGCAAACAGAGTCCAAACGGCAGAGGCAAAGGGTAAATCCAGGAAACACGGGCAGGGTCAGACACGGCAGGAAAACAAGGCAAGACTAGGACTAGAATAATGGCTCTGTAGAGTTGCTATCGCTGGGTTAGTGATAAACGCTAACAATACTCGGCCCTGATGCTGAGGAAGTCCATGGTTTAAATAGTGTGTGTGATTGTGAAATGAGCATCAGGTGCGTGTGATGAGTGAATGGTGACAGCTGTGATCTGTGCAATGCATAGTGGGAAATGGAGTCCAGTGTGCTGTGTAGTGTG
The DNA here is from genome assembly GCF_936440315.1 of Barbus barbus. Classification (NCBI taxonomy): domain Eukaryota; kingdom Metazoa; phylum Chordata; class Actinopteri; order Cypriniformes; family Cyprinidae; genus Barbus; species Barbus barbus. Next base: position 15,586,174 of record NC_136751.1, on the reverse strand, counting down.
AGAGTCAATGTGGTGAATGGGTGACCTCTGGTGGTGGTAAAAAAGGAGAGCATGGACCAGATTCGTGACAGCAACACTGTAATCTAAGGGTTAAATGCCATAATTCACAAAAGGCATACTGTCATCAAACCTGTTAAGAAAGGAATCTCTCAGTGCATACAGTACTGCTGAGAACACCATTAAGAGTGCTTGATTTATTTGGCAGGCAGTGTGGGAGAATCTGCCTCTATTTTCTCCCCCTACATGACGTAGAAGCAATTGTTTCTTAAGAATCTCAATGCTTATATGCACTACCCAGAGGACAGAGCAGTGCTTTTTGATTATGCTCCAATACTGTTGTCCACAAGCAAAAAGTCTCCATAGAACAATATTAGAGAACATCAAAAGACCTCATAAAACAAGGCTTCAGCGTTCAGCTCTTTTTTTCCTAAATAAGCTGATTTTTAAGAAAGAAAATGTTAGAAGGAACTGGTATTATTGCGCACCCATAAAGACATGACAGGAAAAATAAATGAAGTACTTTCTTGGACAGTGTCATGTTTATGTTGATTTCTTCAGAATCTTGATCTGAATGGTCTCACTTTGAGCCTTTCAGCAAAAGTTTCATTGGAAACCTGCCACAAACCTCAACCCTGACAACAAAGTCAAGATGTGTTCCTATATGATTAAACATGTTATTGTAAAACATCTGTCCAAGGTTGTCTCTCAAGTACAAATAATTTTCTACCTCTCAAATGAAGTGGATGAGAAGAAGACATTTAGTCCTCTATGCAGTGTCCCATTCAGTATTTCATTACAGTCCCTATTCATCAACTGTTGGGAATGTAATGAGCCTTAATCCTTTCCAAACAGCCATGTAAAACCTATACTGTCAGCCAGCACACACTAGTCCCTGCTGCTGAAAGATTCATCAGCTTGAGGTTTTAACAAACAGCCAGTATTAAATGATAGTCACTTCATATTTAATAGCCGTTGATAGATGCCATGTTCTGTAGCTTATTAAATTGCATGTAACATTTATGAGTTTGTGCGATTTGCCTGTTAGCAAATACTCTAGAATATTTAGAGATTCTTTTTTTCACTTAAACTCAAAAGATTATTATGCAAGTATCAATGCAAATTTATAGCTCCACAAAGAGCCTAAAAGGCGAGCATAGACATTTGATGTGTTAAAAATATTGTGCATTTATGTTAAACTTATCACTGTTTTAATTTACATTAAAAGCTTTTTTAATTTACACATAAATTTAAGTGTTCATCACAAGTAATCGAATTAAGAAAAACGCTGCAAAACAATGCCATGCTGTCTCACGACTAATCTGTACATATTTTATGAGGTGGCTAATTCGTACAAATTCATACAACCTCACTGGTATGATTTTGTACGATTTGTCTAGACCCCAGTGATGAGTAGGTTTAGAGGCGGGGTTATGGGGTGGCTCATTCGTATGAATTCATACAAATTGGGGGACTCGTACGATTTAGCAAAAATCTTACAAGTTTGTACAAGTGAGGTCTTACAAATTTGTACGAATTAGCCATCTCATTAAATATGTACGAATTGCCATGAAATCAGGTTGAGCGGGTTGTGGGTTAAAATGCAAATTATATAATATACATTATAGGCTTTTTTTTCATTAGAAATACAACGATTTGTTCATTTATGTTAGCACAGGTCCATTAAATAATAGCAACAATTTTAATAATGTTAATAAGTGTTGAAATTAACATTAACTGAGGTTAATAAATGGTTTAGAAGTACTAGTTCATGTTCATGTTCAGTCAAGTACTAGTTAGTGTTAGTTCATGTTAACTAATGTTAAATGAAACCTTATTGCACTGTAAAACATTAAAAGTTGACTTAACTTAAAATTTCAAGGCAACTTGCTGCACAGCTTTTTTGAGTTTACTCAACTTTGGACCAAGTTGTTCACTCAACCCAAGTCACTGAGTAATGTCAGATGTCTCTTTTTTTATTATTATTCAGCTAAAACAGTTTTGTTAGTTACAAATACTTGTAATGCTTTTCCAATGTGTCTAAAATTATGTTCTGTGAACTCTTTTTTTTTTCTGTGAGTTTTATGGACAAAGATGTTTTGTTCTAGTTAGCATTTATACAATGTTATAAAATAAAACTATAACTGCAGGCTTCAAATTTTGTTTATTAACTTGAATGTTGATGTAATTAATGTTTTTCTGTTTCTTGGAAGAAAAAAGAATGTTAAAGTCACCACATTATTGAATTTGTTTGTTTACAAATAAAAAACATTAATGGATAAGTTAGTCTAATAAGTTGTCTTAAAAAGTCTACATTGTCTTTGTAAGACAACTTATAAGACTAAGATATCCAAAAAATGGATAAAAGTGGTTGAACATACTCTAGGCCTCAAAACTAGACCTCAAGAACGGTGGCAATCAACAAATGTTAAAAAGATGAGCCCTTTACATCACAGTATAACAAATAACTAACAATAATGATAAAACAACAACAAAAAAGTTTAAATGAAATCAGCAAACAGCAAAACAATCCTATAATAGTAACTGCATAATTTATTCATGCTGCAATGCATTCTGGGAACTCGCAAAGCATTAACATTTCAACAATATGAAATTCTTTGTTCAGACAACTGTGTTTGAATAGTTGGGACAATATTTGGGGTAATTTTGTTGGTCTGACAACGGTTTTTATGTAGTTTCAAGAAAATAACATTTCGTCGCTGTCGGGCGGAAACCTCCTATGTCCAAATTTAGTTAATTTCATATTTTTTCACAAATCGATGCTATTGGTCAGTTCCCACGTGTGTCTGTTATTTTTACAAATTATTAACCAATCTAAAGTATTGAAAATAGCTTGAGAGCAAATCTCTTAATGCCATTGGACACTTCAACTGTCTGAGAAGTCTCGTAACTCCACCTCTTCTTCACTCCGCGGGAGCCTCGCAGCATTATGTCTTCTCAAGATTGAAAGTCGCAACGAATCCTCGTCGAGCAACACGTCCTCTGAGGTAAATGTCCTCAAAACACTGGTTATTCATGATTCATCTATATGAATTATATAATAATAGTTTATATATTATGTATAACAGTTTTATCTCGATCCGTTTTTATTTATGGGAGAAAAAAGGGCTGTCTACTGGTGCCAAGTAAGCCTATCTTTGGATAACTGTCTGTTTTTTAAACAATAACGAGTGAAAATAGTTACATTTATACATCGATACATTTGAGTAGGCCTGTTTTGTTAAAAAATCGATAGCTGTAATGCTTCGGTGCAGAAGGAAGCCCCTGAGCCACGAAGGTAAATTTGCGAGCAGATTAGTCTAATTTCCGCCTATTAGACAGCCTAGTCAGCTCATCGTTTTTTGGATTGCATCACTTATAGCTCTTAAACCTTTAAAATAGAGTTTAGGAGGATGTATGTAACCACAGTCGTTAGCTTTGGTTAACTATTGAATAATTTTCTCTTGTCAAAAGGCTCAACGCGACCGCAGACTTTGATGAACACTGCTGGCAGCAGCGATGTCTGTGTCCGTACCATTCTTATCAATGACAGCGTAAACTCGTATCTCCCTGCTCCCAAGTCATAAATCTCGTATCTCCGATTAAACATGATTTTGGGGAAATGTTGTGTTAATGTTGGTACACAACAGTATATGATAGCAATATAAGGTATAATACCAACTTTAACGATACAATGTTTAATAACTCAAAAAATATGCAGTTTTTTTAATTTCCTGAAAAATAATGGTTTTGGAGATGCAAGGATTCTGCCCGACAGTGATGATTTTTTAGTATTTGAGATTCAAACGTTTTCGTAAACTGGAAAATGTGCTATTGCATTTTGTTTACAGTGTGTAAACTACAATTTTTTATGCATTATTAGAACCCCCCCCCCCCCCCATATCTGTTCTGGATCAGGTTAGTTGGGCAGCTTTTGTTACTATGGCAATGTAACACCAGTAAAAACTGATCTTCCTTTATGAGACAAAAATAGTTTGCTCAAACTATACTGTAATTGAGCCACTTACACTGCCTTTTGAGACAGACCTCATTGCTGTTGATTTGTTGTTATTGCTATATTTATGTGCATGACCATCGTAATAAATGGAAGGTCAAGCGTGTAAACAATGGGGAATGGGACGGTATCTGGAGAAACTTTTTGAAAAAGATTTATTTTTATAACGGTGCGGAAATGACATAAAATCATGTACTTGTAGTCATACTACAAATACAGTGGTATAAAGGTCACCAAGAATAAATGCATTAAATTGCCAAGATAGGCAAGAGGTTACAAGTTACAAGTTTTGATCTTTCCGTCTCAACCCAACAACAGCTGACATGAACAGAGCACTGAACACGATGACGCTGGAAATCATGGAAATGGATCTCGTTAGCTGTCGATTCACTCTGTACAGTTAAACAGAGTTAATTAACTAACAATCTGAACAAACCGAGAAGTGAAATATTTATACCGCTGCTTTCCCTGCAGGTATCTCTACCAAACATCCGCTAATTAGCTCGTCTTAAACCAAGGAGGCCAAGCTGATTAATTAAAGCAGGTGTTTTGAACAAATAACTCCGACACGAACCCTCATTTTAATAACTCTTTACAACACTCACCCGACGGCATCTTGTCTTGACGTTGTTGGTCTTCTCATGAGAGTTGTTTGAACTGAAATATAGCACACCATTTCTGATGTAAAAACAAGACTTCTGTGGGCTTGATACAAGATTCATGGATAATGTCCTGAAGTGAAATGTGCAAACTTTACAGCGCAGAAGGGCTTTTTAACTGCTACTTGAAATTTAATAACCTCAAAGCCCTTACGTATAACCGGGATCCTCACCAACCCAAAACAAAGTTTTGCAATCTGCTGTGTATCTGTGCATAATAAGATAATAAACGTGAAGGTATATGCACATTTTCCTTCAGGGTTTGGACATCTTGGCTCATAAGTGAGCGCTCAAGTCAATACCAGATGACAATGTTCAAAAGTGGCTTACCAAAAACTAGGCCTCTACGGATATCATGCTGATTTGCAATGGGGACGCAATAAGCGTGTCATATTCTATTTCATTCACTCTGAGGAGCAGAGAGTCCCTAAGCTGATTGTTGTTATATCATTACTCCTCCAGAGAGACGCTTCAGAGACTGTATGAAGTTTGTTACTGTAGTATTTATCTCATCTGTCTTTGCTCAGTAAATGAGTGATAGGATGTGTGAAGAGCTTTGCAAGAAGCCTCGTCCCTCACTGTGCTTTTTTCTTTAATTCACACTATCTAACCAGGGTCGTGATTTCAGCACATATAATCTGAGACACACTTACCTGCTGGCTCTGTGTCTGATACATTAGTATTTTCATCTTATGTAAGGTAAATATTGCAAATATATAGTATTTAATCATGTGATCAGTTTTTCCAAATTACAGACAAAACATACACATAAAGTGCCATTCTGTCCAGAAATAAATAAATAATTAAAATAAAATAAAATCTAGATATAAACTACCATTCAAAATACTGAAATTGCTAAGGCAGCTTTTATTTTAATACTGAAAAATTGAATATAAAAACAGAAATATTGTGATATTCCAATTTACAACTTTTACATTAATTTATTTACATGATGGCAAATCTGAATTTCCAGTAAAAATAATTACTCCAGTTTTCAGTGTCATATGATCGGAAATAATTCTAATATGCTAATTTCTTGCACAAGGGGGAAAAAAAGACTATTTTACTATCAAAGTTGAGAACAGTTGTGCTTGTTAATATCTTTGTGGTAATCAAGATACACTTTTTTTTCCCCCAGGATTCTTTTATGAATAGAAAGTTAATTGAAAAAACATCATTTATTTGGAATAGGCATATTTTGTAACGGTACAATGGTACTGTACTGGTACTGTATATACTATATGTTTTATATTTATAAATTAAATTAAATTGTAAACATATAATAATAATAATAATAATAATAATAATAATATCTATACGTGATTTAAACAGAACTAGCAAAATACTTTTTTAAAAAATTATGCTCTTAATCCAAACAGTTTCCATTTACTGTAAGTCTCCTTGGATAAAAGCATTTGCTAAATGGAACACAATAACCGATGTGTGCTTTGTGCTCTGACTTTAAAGCCACTCATGTACAGTAGATCACAATAGAGAGTTAACAACTGACTTCAAATTAACCTAAGTGGAAAATTGTCTATGCTTTATAATAAAGCTTCTGGAGAATTTAACCCCAGCACTCTCTTGTTTTCCCTCTTTTTCTTCCTCTCTCTACTCCTTTGTGTCTTTCATAACATAACATTCTGTTTCTTTATGCTCTCTTCCTTAAGGACATCCCGAAAGTTCCCCGGATCACAACAAGTAAATTGCCTGTGAGCAGTGCGGTAATGAGGAGAGAGAGCACAGGACCGAAAGACTGCCAGATGGTGAAGGTAAATTTTTAGTGCCCTTCTACTCTAATGGTCACTTCCTTACCCTTTGGACTAAATGGGGCGACTTATGTTCATTGCATCTCAGTGTATCCCTTAACCATTTAAGATCATTTACAACTTTGCATTAAATTTCATTCAAGAATAAGCTTTGAGGCTTCGCTCAGCAGTTTTCTCGTGATTGATGGCATATTGAACCGCTGCTGTTAGACCCATGAGAAAATATTGCAGATCCATTTAGTTAAGGGTGAAGTGTGTAATTTCTGTCCCTTTACGACACCAAATGGAACTAATAATAATGATTGTTTTCAGACTGATTCCTTAAGCACTCCCCTTTTCTTTCATTGGTCGGCAAAACCGATAGACCAGTTTTAAAATAACACCATTGGTGAGACAGTGTTGTTTCGGGTTGGTCAGGATGCTTAAACAAACAGGAATAATTTGAGGGAAAAAAAAATCTGCTTATTAAACTAGGACAAGAATCTCTAAAGTCCAAAGTATAACACTGGGAAAAGCATGATATAGAAAAATTTAATCTCAAAAAGCTAGCACATTGAATTAAACCAGAAATTTTAAAGTAGGAAATCTGGGAAAAAAATAAATAAATAAATTGATGTTTTCTTGTAAAATGTACTGCAACAATCTGTTTTATTTATAACTTCAATAGTAATAATAATTGTCAAATTAACCAAAGCAAAAGAAGAACAAAGTAATTTGTTAAAGAGCCTCCAATAGTTACACACAATGCCAGTTTACTAGACAACTAGATTAGAAAGGGAGACAGAGAATAGAATAGCTAGAGGAGAATAGAAATGCAGAGATTTTTTTCTCCTCATTCAGTGAGCTAAGCTGGCGGAGGAAGCGTTTGTAGCAACATTTGTAGTGAACTGAGGAAGGGAAGGGCTGTTCCAGTGGTAGTCCTGAAAGCAAGCATCAAAACCTTAAATTTGATTCTGGCCACAGTTTGGAGTCAGTGAAGTGAGATCAGGGTACAATGCATATACGGCTGAGTGCATACAATGCTTATAATGAAATATACTTTACGTCACACACACTATATGCATACTCTAGCATATGTGTAAAAAACAAATCATACTTTGGGCTTTACCCTGTTTTTGCTGTAATATATTGCCTCCACAACAGCTAAAGATGACCTTAAAATGATTATGCTCTTTCTTTTTTTTTTTTTTTTTGTAAAAATATTTCATAGCTATTTGCAGGGGTAGTTGCAAAACTTCTTTTGTAAAGAATTGAAAAGGCATATTTTTTTCACAGAGAGTCTTACAGGTAATGGATGTTAACCAAACAAACACAGATTACGAACCCATTTTGAGAAACGCACTCACACGTTTCTCACACGGATGGTAGGCACAAAGCAACCTTACATGATCCTCAGTCGTCATTGCATTTGACACATGATGTGAGATCTTCTAGTCTGGAAGGTTTGAGACAGCACTGGGAAGATGAACACTGGGAACAATGCATTATACATATCAGCAGAGCAGAGAGGAGTACTGTAGACCAGACCAGATACATCTCACCGCTTGCTGACATGCGCTTATCAACTATAATGACAGGATTGTGTATGTGTGTGTGTTAGCTAAATGTGTGTGTGCGAGAGGGGAAAACAGCCACGTGAGGAAGTGTGTGGAGACAAGAAACAAAGACAGACAGAAATAGGGAGAGAAACACGGGATCCCTGGGAGAAGGTGTCATTCTTGGTAGATGACATGCCATGAAGATTGTCTAATGAAAATGTTCCCAGAGCAGCTCTCACCCTGCTGATGGTACTGATGAGAGCAGTGTGACGGAGCCCTGTGACTATGCTGAGTGAAAGAGAGAGACTGTGAGTGAGATAAAACACACTGGGGTGTCTTTCTAATCAATAATCAATGGGGCCTTATCATATATGAATGCTACTGATTTTTGTATCTTACTGAAGATCAAGTTATTTATTATCATAGATTAACATGTTTTATGAAGACTTGTAGTACAATCTAAAAGTCTGAGACCACTAATTTGTTTTTGCATTCTTCTAGTTTTTATTATTATTATTATTATTATTAGAAATTATGTTTTAGTTTAAGTTTCAGCAGCACTGGAGCTGCATCAACTCCATAGGTTTGTGTAAAACCTGATAATCATGTGATCTAGCATGATTTGGAAGAAGTTCTTCAAAGGAAGAAGAATATCTGACTGTCCGTACAAATTCACATGATCGATGTCACACATTTCCCTTTTTGATTAGTGACCTGGAAATAATGCATAATCATCTGTCTGTCTGTCTAACATCTGAATTGTACATTACGATGTATTAAATTCAAAGTGTGAATTTAAATTGTGAACATCAAAAGTGAGAGTAAAGACATTTATAATGTTACTCAAGTTTTTGTCGTCTCTATTAAAAGAATCATTAAAAAGGTAATACGGTTTCCATAAAAAAATTAAGAAGCACAACTGTTTGCAGCTTTGTTAATAAATAATGTTTCTTAAGCAGTAACTCATCTTATTAGAATAATTTCTGAAGGATACTGAAAACTAAAATAATTCAGCTTTACCATCACAGGAATTAAATAAAAAGTAAGTAACACTTTAGTATAGGGACCAATTCTCACTATTAATTAGTTGCTTATTAGCATACACATTATCTACTAACATATTGACTGTTTATTAGTATTTATAAAGCACATATTCTGCATGACCATATTCTACATCACTAATCCTACCCAATACCTAAACTTAACAACTAACTTACTAACTATTAAGCAGCAAATTAGGAGTTTGAGGCAAAAGTCGTAGTTAACGGTTTGTTAATAGCGAGTATTGGACTTTAAAATATTTTAAAAGCACTGTAACACATCTATCAAAAAGACATGTCAACTGTTTTTGAGTCTTTAGTATTGCTCACACCAATTTATCTAGAGAGAGTTTTTTGAGTAAAGAGCACGTAGGATGAAGCAGGCTTAGGCAGTGAAGGAAAATGAACAAGGTATATGGCAAGAGTTTTAGATTGTTACTCTTTACTCCCTGTATAAATTTGTTCTTTTGGCAGGCACAGCCCTATAACGCTTCCATTAACTTAACCTCACTGTTTTTCGTCCTGTCAGAATAAAAAAATGAGGGTGTATTTTTCAGTTAAACATTGTCTCTTGTAGTCTTGTACTCCTCTGTTAAATGTTTTGCTCCAAAAACATTTTACTAGCTCGTTTTAGAGCTCATAGAGACAAGCATATAAAACATTTCCTTTAAAATACTCCATCCCTTGAGCAACATGATTAATCTGTTTTCTATGCAACACTATATAATCTCATAGTTCAGGGCTTTTGTGGAAAATGTAAACAGCAAACAATTATAGTCTATACAGTATCACTGCACCATCGTGGCCACATATATGTATTTTTATTTATTAAAAATACTTTTATTCAAGATGTATTTCCCCTTCGCTCTGTGCTTGATCGTTAGATGATCTTGGGATTTGTTTGCTCCTTGAATTTGCTTTTTAAATGAACACGTCTTTTTCTGTCTCTATCTTTGTACCTCCAGGTGGGAGCAGACTGTTCCCACAATCAGACTGAGAGTTCATCTGAGATGAAAAAGACATTTGGACACAGTCAAGTGAGTGTTCTGATGTGCCCTACTGAAAGGAATAAAGAGAGAGTTCACCAAAAATGAAAATCTTTCATCATTTGCTCACCGTCATGACTTTTTGAACCTGTATGACTTTTTTTCATCTGTGGAACACAAACGATTTTAAAGAATGTTTAAACTGTTTTTACACATATTAAACCAAAACAACACTGGACTTTCTTTCTATGGACAAAAAATATATAAGATATAAGCTGATATTTTGTGTTCTGCAGCAGTCAAATAGTAGTCAACATTTAAAGTGGATCAAAAAAAGTTCATCAAAGTTGTCCTAAGACAAGAACGCATTTTGGGTTTAGGTTTTAGGACAACTTTGGTGTGTGTGTGTGTGTGTGTTGCCATTTAAGTTAAAAAAGTCATCAAAAATGTCAGAAACCACTAGTGAAAATGCTTCTATTGTTATTTTATTTTATTTTGTTTCACACATTTGCATTCATTTGTGTATATAAATTGTGTCATTACAAATTGCATTACTGCTAAAAAGTTTGGGGTAAGAATGTTTTTTTAAAGAAATTATTATATAATTATTATAAATTTATTTATACTTTTATTAAACAAGTACACATTAAATTGATCAGAACTGACAGTAAATACATTTACATGATCAAATAAATTCATCTGTAATTAGCATAAGCGACTTCTTTCAAAAACATTTTTTAAAATATAAAACCTTAATTTAATTAAAACGTTAATGTAAACAGCAAAACACAAATTGGTAAGCTAGAAATGTGCAGAATCTGAAATATTCTATTTCTTAATCTTGTCTTAATTTAAAATTGTAATTTGTCTTTGTTTAAAATCTAACTAAACTTTTAGTAGTTAAATACAATTTTAATCTATGACCTTTTGACCCCACTGTATATTTGCTAAATTTGCATAATACATGAATATTTTCAGTGTCTCTGAACTTCCATGTTCCCCATGTTACATAAGTGAGCTGTTCAAACGCAGTAAGCATAGACTTGCACACGCAAGTGTCAGCCTTGGGCTCTGCCAAGATCATGGGTTCGATTCCCAGGGAAAGCAAGAGCTGATAAAATGTAGAAACTGTAACTTGAATGCAATGTAAGTCGCTTTGGATAAAAGCGTCTGCTAAATGCATAAATGTAAATGTATAGGTCAGTCTGACAGCGACAGGGGAAATGGAGAGGAAGGTGTAAACGTCTAATCACCTGCTCTGTTTGTGCCAGACTTCAGAGTCTGCGGCACTACGGTATGCATGCATTCTCTTCTCTTGTCATCTCTCTTCTATAGGCGAAGACCTCAGAGCAGATTGGACAAGGCCAAGCAAGGACGGCAGAGGAAAGTGTGAAAACAGACGGAGACCTAAAAAAGACACAAATGGACAAACACAACTGAAGGGACAGTGGAAGACTTGGCAGATTTTCTGCATGGTAAAAATGATGTCAGATCAGTTTAAGCCCCTCTTCATTCACTGAGCTTATAAGCACACACAGGCACACAAACACACACACATGCACTGTAGGCAAACACAAACAACAACAGACGCAAAATACTCAGTCTAACACTGCTAATGTAGAAAAAGAGGTTCCCAACATTCGATTTTGAACTTTCTTAATAAAAACCAACCGCATAGTATGGCATGCATTATAGAGTTTTAGATATTGATTTTACAAGGTTACGATGGTACTGGTTGTTTTTAATAACTGTTATTTTTTTGTTCACTATCTATTTTGATTCTATTTTTCTCCCAAAGTGAGGACACAATGTTCTTTGATTTGTGTTGTTTGTAATTAAAAGCTATTTCTGGCACCTCAGACCAGAATTTCAGTGTTAAAGGTCACACTGGGGGTCATTTGAGTTCTGTAAATTTACACGAGGTCAAGTTCAAACTTTTGTCTGAGCAGCTTCTGAAAATACTGAGCCGTGTCCTGAATGCAAAATAGGGCTGCACGATTTGAGGGAAAAAAACAAATTGTGATTTTTCTGATAAAAATTGTGATTGTGAAATGTGTGGGTTAGGGTTAGGGGTTTTTTGCTAAATAATAATATATTATATAAAGTAAGAAATATTACTATAGTAATTACTATAGTAATAACTCACTGTAGAATACTTGTATAATAATAATAACTAGTATTAATATTATATTTTACAGTACAATTGTAAAATTACAATAATAATACTTAAATCTTAAATCTTTTTTTTGTTTGTTTTTTTTACAAAAGTTAAAACATCAAGCATTTATTTTGCCAGCACATGTGTAAAAGTGTGTAAAAACACAATGCCACTTCACTCTGTAACACGTAGTGCACACATTTATTTCAATAATTTGCAGTCTTTGCGATTTGATTATCATACTAAGCTATGTCGCGATTTCGGTTTTCTTCCAATTAATCGCGCAGCCCTAACTGAAACAAAATCAATCCCAACTCTGCTAAAATTATGAAAAGAACTGTTTAACGCAGCTAAAATGTGAAGGTACGGTTTGTCTTGTGTTGTAGCAAAGATTAATTTACTCCTCCTACTCCATATTACGAGGCTCAAGTTGGCTGGCCAACTATCACTGTTGAATATTTCGGAGCTTTTGGTGCCAGAATTAAAGAGAAAAACTCGACTCACAGTGAGTCGTCTCCCTAAGAATGATGTGCCATGCACCGAGTACTTAATCTACTGCTACATCTCTCTGTTTCTCTACCTTCTTGTGTCCTTTACAATAAACCGTGATTTTCGCTAAATGTGTGAAGAATAAATGGTTATTTGTGGAGTAAAACAACAGACTCGTCACTGTCTGTGCATTTGCTGTGTCCTGACTCTGCTGCTCTATTTAATTAACACCTCTGGCACTTCAAGAAAGGCCCTGTTATACCGTTAAAGTGCAAGGTCAATAACCTAGATCCCATGGGATCAAGCGAAAGTCCTCACTGGTGTATCCTGTACGTGAGCAGCACATCATAATAATTTCAAAGCTCTGGTTCTTAGCCTTTTCATAGACCTTTGATTTATCTTTCTCCATCCATCCTTCCTTCTCTCTCTGCCCACCACTTTTTCCAGCTGAACTTTCTGTTCTCTGTATTTATGTAAACACTGAACTGAAAAATTTACAAATTCCAGGAAGAGATGTATTAATTATGGGGAACTAAGTCTTGATGAAAAGTTGTGATGGCAGCTGGTTTTACAAAAGGCCTTGACTTTACAGCGGCGGCTTTGTCTTGGAAATTAAAGCTAACATTATTATTCTTAAACGATTATGACAATTACTCAATGCTTTTGTCTTTCTATTTTGTCATTTTTATCACATTATTGTCAGTGTAAAAAGTACAGGCACAGTTTTAATGAGGCAACAGTTTCTTTTCCTGTCTCCAAATCGGAGATAGAAAAAACTCTCTGCCAACAGAAACGTCCACCTGCAAATTATGATTTCAGGCTGTTTGCTACTTTGCCAATTATCATCAAAACTTCTGAGGGAGAGCATGCCAAGTGTATTCCAGAGAGAGATGCTCCTCATGAATGTTTGAGCTGGAGAAGATACCGTCTGAAGTGTCCTGAGGGACTACACGCTCGCTCTCAGGTCACTACATGGGAAAATGAGACCGATAGTGACAAATCGGTACGAAGAGCCAATTTACCTGTAGCTACACTGTGGCTTCCAAAAATGTTGTCTTCTCTTGAAAATCTTGCCTCTACAAAATCTTATAAATAAAAATAAGCCATGATCAAAACCTGATTTATATCAGCCTCTCTGAAAAAGCCTTGCGGAGAGGCCGAGTATGCCTGATTACATTTGCTGCGAATAGAGGCTGACTTGTTACAAACTTGTCAAGTGCTTCATTCAGCACAGGGAATGAGACATTAATTTTGGATTTACATATTACCTCCAGTCTTTGAATTCAAAGCGCACAACAGTCTTCGGTGATTAAAAGGATTGTTCTGCGCTCACTGTGAAAATACTGCGAAGGCTTAACGATGCTAAATTGAGGCGCAATGGCATTATTTTGATGTTTTTAAGTGTTCAACATGTGCCATTCGCCTCTGATCTTGGAAACTCCAACAATTTTGTTGCCTTCAGCCTCCATTAATGCTTATATGTGGTTTGGATGATTTCGAGAAAAGCATTCTGATAGGCTAATTACAGCTCAGAAAGCCAATTTTCCCCTCTTCATACCATCTAACCCACTCATGTCAGGGAAAAGGTGTAGGAAATAGAGCCCATCAGCAACTTCAAAGTGAATTTAAATAGCTCCATCAATACTTCCATTCAAACTTGCTCTGGAAGTACTCACGTACCGACATCTCTAGTGATTTGGTTTTTTACACATTGAGTTATGAGGAGGTAAAACAGTGTTTTCAGGAACAACAACAGCCATCTTCAAGAGAAAAGGAAGCTGAAGAATCTGGGCCAGCTGTGAGATGTGGTGCCAGTGGATTCATGAAGATTCCTGGTTGCCAAAAGCAGAATTACACGGTCAAACACACACACACTGAGAGAGAAAAAAAAATGCATTTGGCCACTATGCAGACGGTGTATCTTAAGATAGAAACAACAGCCAAAAGAAAAAGACCGGCTTTTAAAGTTCATCTGACATTTGGCAATAAAAACAGTTACGCTATATTACGCATTCTGTTCGGGGTGATCAAAATTACAGCTTCACCTTGGAGATGTTGATTTCGCCCCCAAAACAACATTTCCAAACATTACGGCAGTGAGTAGCGTCTTTTATTTTGCACATGGACAGTGATAGATGATTCATTAGGTTCATTTCGAAGCGAGTTACTCCTCAAGGATGGTGGAAGTTTTCATGGCAACAGTATCTTCGCCAGCCGGTTCATTGACACCAATGCTAAGACAAACTTTAACGTGAGATGTGCGTATCTGTGCACACAGATATAAAAAGGTGGCGGCGGGCCAGCCGTAAAGTCATTGCGAGGACAGATTTTACAGTGAAAAGCTGTGGGGCTTAGCAGTAAAGTTTCTCACTGCCTCCCACACAGTGCATAAAAGCACAATTATTCACCTATTATCTTTCACCTCGTCACATTTCACTCTAGAACTTAAACAGTAGTTATTTTTCATTTAGCTAACACCTATAGTACAGTGTTTGCTAAGTCATTCCCTCTGGCCTTGTAAATACAGCTATTTGTAATTAACTAGATAATGGGAAAAAACTTACAGAAGTTCAGATGTTAGTTGTACTTGTTTTATTAGATCTTCAGCCACAGCGCATAATTGTTGACATCACTGCGCATAACCCTTACTAATCACCTCTTTAATATAGCTGAACTATGTCCGATTATTACAGAAGTACGATAGAGTGCCATGAAATGTAGTAGGAATTGATTTTGCTCCTTAAATGGAGTGAGTGTCGTTATTGGCAGCGGGCCACAATCTGAAATATGCTCTCAAATATAGTGTGCTGTACTTGAAAAGAAATAACATTGACAAAATATCTCCTGCAGCTAATTGATCTATAACATGCACACAGCTTGACGATGTCAAACTATTTCAATGTGTTTAATCTTAAAGAGCAATATTCATATTATTAATATTAATAAGGTAGGCTACTAACATATGCCACTCCTAACTAAATTGTTCATCTTCTATTAGGCGCCACAATTTTTCGGGATGTTGTGGCTTAAGTCAATTTAAGCTGTAAAGGTCAACAATGCAAACCATCTAAATAGCAATGTAAGCCTACAACCTAATTAAATACTCGCACTAATTACCCATCCAGTCCTTCTCTTCCTCCTCTAGTCTGCTCATTAAAACAAGCATGTCTACTCGTTTCATGATGGATGAGATGTTTTGCCATTACTGCCACTTCTCTACTATATACACTTACACCGTTGAGAAGTTTGGGGTCGTTGAAAGTTTGTAAAGTTTTTTATTTATTTATTTATTTAAGTGATTTGATTCTTTAGAGTAGACAATGCTTTACATTTTTAAACATGCCAAAAGTGCACCGCATGCAGGTTTCTGGGCCCTGCGGGACCCTCAAGAGCTCTGACATAATTTGAATACTGAGTACTATTATTACCTATAAATGTTAAATTGTGTTAAATTATCAATAATGTGCAGTGATTTTTTCAAATAAATGTATAATTTATTACCGTTTAGTGGAAGGAATGTTCATGTACAGTACTCTGATGGTTCTGTTTTCTCCATAAGTTGCCACTGTTTGAAAGAAACACATTTTCTAATAAGAGTGTAGGGAAAGCAGAATATTTTCTTCCCATGAAAACAGAAACTCATGCACTGAATCACTTGCTGGGGTGTAGGAATATATACACTAGTAAGCTAGGCAGCAGACTGCAATTTCATGCATCATAATAATTCCTGCTATTGCATCTCAGAAGTCATCAGCAGTTCAGCTGCTTGCATTGTCTTCCTCGAATACACACCACCAAATTAATATGATCAGTTAGCAATTGGAAAAGTTTTTTATGAATTGTGTGATAATGAAAATGGTATAGGAATAAGAGTCTTTCAGGAGAACACTGCTGAAACCGTTATCTCCTGCTGAGTTGATTTAATAAAAACGGAGGACGGTGTGATGGTTAATCTGTCTAATAGCATCCACCCTTTCAAAGAAATACATCTCTCTCTTTGTATCTTTGGTGTAAAATGGAAATCATGTTCATCTAAAGCCAATGGAGAGAGGGAAAATCAGCAGGTGTCATTATTTGCTATAAAAGTGGTTTCCAATGGGTTTTATCTTACAAATAACACTGACTTGTGGAGGGTTGACAAGAGCCGCTCAAGACAAAATGTGAAGGTCCCAGAGGCTCGAGACATGAGAGTGGAAAGGAATTAGGGCTGCACCATTGTAAAGCACTACAGTTACATAATCGCTAATGCCCTCCTTTTCACCTCTTCACAAAAATTCAATCTCACCACAATGACTCTAGTACCTTCACTGATATTGGTGTGAATGTTCTTTTGAGATGCCTTAAATTACATAAAACATCTGGTGAATGCATCATAAATGATCTCTGCCAGGACCCTAATAAAACTCTTTTCTTGGGTCCCACAGTTTTCAGTGAAAAAAATTTAAAAAATCATGCCGTAGGCTATATTTGTTATACATGTTAATGTCTTTGCACTTTACATTTTATGTTACATAAAATATATATTTTTAAACAAGACTTCTTAAACTTACGATTATCTATTTTCATACTGATGTCTTTTAGGTCCTATTTATCTAGGATTATATGTGACCCTGGACGACAAAATCAGTCTTAAGTCGCTGGGGTATATTTGTAGCAATAGCCAAAAATACATTGTATGGATCAAAATTATCGATTTTTCTTTTATGACAAAAATCATTAGGATATTAAGTATGAAGATATTTTGTAAATGTCCTACTGTAAATATATCAAAACTTCATTTTTGATTAGTAATATGCATTGCTAAGAACTTCATTTGGACAACTTTAAAGGCGATTTACTCAATATATAGATTTTTTTGCACCCTCAGATTCCAGATTTTCAAATAGTCGTATATCGGTAATATTGCCCTATCCTAACAAACCATACAATAATGGAAAGCTTATTTATTCAGATTTAAGATGATGTATAAATCTCAATTTTGAAAAATTGACCCTTATGACTGGTTTTGTGGTCCAGGGTCACATATTTCAAAAATGAACTGCATCCTGCATGTAGCACAAAATGATTACTAATGATTATTTACATTTACACTTTGGACGAACTGGCTTGTTTTGAAAGATCTCTCATGGGTTTCATTCGAGCTGTGTGCTTTGATGCTATTAGCAGCAGGCGGCCTTCAGAGGAGGATTTTCACAGATTCGTTAAAACTGAATGTAACAAATAACAAAGTGATAATTGTTTTAATCAGTTTACCTAATGGATGTATCAGATACATATAATAGAATATTTCTTCGTGCCGGGTAACCCAGGAGAGTTTTTATCACTGGACAAATGCTAGAGAAGGAAGACAGCATATAAACACGCCGCTCATTATCAAACTAACTTGAAAAGTAACCATATGAGAAATTTATACTACATTATTATATTACATTTATAAACAAGGTTTAACAATATGGATGTACTCGGCGTAGCCTTAGAAAAAAAGAAAATTACGAAAGACACCAGGAACTTCTTTTAGAAAAAGTTACAGTAAAGTTACTGTCATTTTACCCTAAAATTAGTCATCATATCTAAGATATATATTTGTATGAATATTTTACATTTTGAATAAACATAAAATGTTAGTGTTAAAAATTGATGGTAACACTTTCCAATAGTGTCATTAGTTAACTGCGTTAGGTAACATGAACTAACAATGAACAATAATTCTACAGCATTTATTAATCTTAGTTAATGTTAATTTCTACAATAGTCAATGCACTGTGAACTAACATGAACAAACAATGAACAATTTTATTTTATTAACTAATGTAACCAAAGATTGAGAAATGCTGTAAAAATATGTCGCTGATAATTAGTTTAACTAATATTAACAAACCTTATTTTAAAGTGTTACAAAATCCCACTTTTGCATATATTAATTATCATTACCAGTAACCGTTCAAGGCAGTCAGCTTTTAGAATCACTTTAGATTAGATCACGCCCAGATGTTAAAGGACAGATAATTACACTTTTTGTATTATCCTGAAAAATTTAAGATCAATCATCTGTGCTTAAGAGCATGATTATCAGCAAAACCAATTTGATCAATATTGATTTACATACAGTATTAGTCTCTGAAAATGTTCTCACAGGCCTCCCTTGTTTATTAAGGGGCCTTTACTTATGCCCAAACCTCTGCTTTCCTGTAAGTTTCTATATTTATCATCTGTTTTTTGTTTTTTTTTACCGTTTCTTACTCTGCTCATGCTCGGTTACAGTGAAGAACAGGAATGAAAAACTGAGTGACAGTTGACCGTTTAACCTCAGTATATATGAAAGCTTCTCTGCTGATATCGCAAGATGCTTTTCCCATCGCAGTCACACAGTGCTTCACTCTGAAGCACGTCTCAGATATGATATTGCGAGGTAATGCCATGATAATGCAAGAGCTGAAAGACCCTTATGATAGCACTTGGTTAGTTGGTAGAGTCAGTCACATCACAGCTCAAGTGAATAGAGCGATGCTGCAGGTGTCAGATCTCAAGAGAACATGATTGACAGGCACATGTCAGTAGAATTGGAAACAAACAGAATTGCTATTACTTTTTTATAATCTGCAAACTATAGGTTTGTAAAGAATTTCTGTAATGTCAAGCATGTTATTTTCAGGATGTGGGCATGTGATTGATTTTAAAGTGAAATTACAAAATGTCCTAGGTTGCAGATACATGGATATATGCTTTTAGCATATAAACTGAATAGACCTCTTATAGATCATTAGAACAGAGTCAGCTGGAGACACCTTGGGTTCATTCCAAAACAGCATTTAGGTTTTATGCCAACAAATTCAGCTGGAACCAGCTTCCAGAAGACCTTGGATGTGCCCCAACTGAAGCCATGTTCAAATTTGAAACTAAAAACAACTTTTTTTTTCCTGTAGAATTTTTTGCTGCTAATTAAATTTACTTAATATGAGTGACAGGACCACATTTGCTAAACATTTTGTTTATACTTAGTTGAATTGTGCCCAATACAATATTTAAAACTGAAGTTTATTTTATTTTATTATTATTTTACCTGAATTCTGCCCAAAAGTTTAGCAGTGGTAACATGCTTTGCATAGGGCTGGATTGTTGGAATCAAGGGCTATTTATGTGTTTTTGTGTATGACATTTAAAAGAGTTTCTGTTATTTTAAAGTTACCTGTTTATAGTTAACTGAAGAGTGGAGCTTGTTGTTAGGTAAGTGGGTACTTGATTTAAGTTTATAGCATATGATACTTCACTCAATCAGTAAAAAGTAATTTGCAAACATTTGCTAAAGAAGCTGTTTAAAACATACAATAACAGTTAAGATTTCATATTACAATTAACAAGTAATTAGTTGTAATTCTCATTTAACATGTTGCTTGTTAGCAAGCCTATTATTAACATATTGGCTGTTTATTCGTACTTATAAAGTACACATTCTGCATGACTATAATCCCTATTCCTACCCAATACCTAAACTTAACAACTACTTTACTAACTATAATAATCATCAAATTAGGAGTTTGTTGAGGCAAACATCGTAGTTAATGGTTTGTTAATAGCGAGAACCTTAAAAAAAGTGGGTAACACTTTAGTTTAGGTATTGGGTAGGATTAGAGATGTAGAATAAAGTCATGTAGAATAAGCCATTAATATGTGCTTAATTACTTCTAATAAATGGCTAATATTCTAGTAACATGCATGCTAATAAGCAGCTAGTTAAGAGACCCTAAAATAAAGTGTTACCAAAATGTGTGACCATTAGTTGTACATATAATTTATTGACAATTATTAAGTATACTTTAAACTGTTTTATAGCTATTAAAACTTTGTAGCCTTTACGCAACATATGGGATGCAATACCTAAAAAAAATATGTGCAAATTGTTACCTCAATTGTACTGACTAGATTCGGTTTGCTTTTCTAAATACTGCACTTTTATTTCATTTCACTACATAATTTCATAATGTTAATTCATTTACACCTTTTTTCCGCTTCTTTTATTCATTTTAAATTAACATTTCATTTCCTCCTCATTTATTTTGCATTATAGGGGAAACTTTTCTTAACCCCTGCAGCATTGCTTGATAGTATTTAACAGTGCTGATGAATGCCATCTTCCACTAGTCCCTCTCACAAATCAAATATTCAGAATATCCAGGCTCTAATTTTATACCCTGGCTTCTCTTACTCACTCTAATACAGCCGTGTCGGCAGAGATAATGCTTCAAACTCTGATAATCTATAAAAGGCCTCAAACTTCTGTGGTTGTTTTTCAAAAGACATGATTTTCCAGGATCCTCTTTGTTTTTCTAGAAAAATGCAGCATACAGCATTTGCGTAATGTAATTGGTTGTTATTAAGCACCACAGTGAGGCTGTAATATTGATAGGGAATTGGCATTCTTAGTTTTCTAGCTTTCAATATCTACAGGTATACAGGGAGCAGTGATGCAATTAGTATAAACATGAATTTAATATTCTGTAATACTGCTACAGTTTTCCAGGAGGCCAGTTTGGGGTAACCATGCACCGAAAGACTGTTTGGGGAGGGAATAATCTGAGGTCAAATAGTTATTGTAGCATCACTGAGTTTTCCCTAACTGTTAGTGATGGCTGCCAGAATTTTGTTTATTTCGGTCCAATTCAAATCACAGAAACTCCCTAACAGGGGACAATGCTGAAGAAAAAGGATCATTACACTCGAAATAGCTAAATAATAAGTTTATTTTCTATTACATGAAAAATAAGCATGCTGTTAATGCAACAGCTGGGAATGTCCAGGATATCCATTCCTACTTTGTCTTTAGAGCTAAAGATTTACAGCCAATTTACATCGGTTCGATATTGTCTAGAGTAGGCCTTGGGTCAGGAAGTGGAGTTGTCTTTACATTGACAGACCTAGCATCAAGTGTTTAGATAAGGTTATCAATATAAATCAATAGTTGAGTATATGGAGCTAGCTATGCTTGAAGAGATTTGTTTAAATCATTTCGAACAGATTGCAGATTCAGCTGGACTCCACTGGGCCCACATTTGACAAAGTCCTCTGTAATGCAGCATAGTCTTAGATAGGATTAGGATCTATGTTCAGACTAGTGGTGTTAAGATCTTAACGCTCTAGTCCATGCAGGCCAAAAGCAGAGGCATTTGAAAGGCCTTATTTTTGGTGTATCTGCAACAGTTTTAAACCACAAACTCTCCCTGTTTATTTATTTCGCTTCTGTACACAGATGTAATGACAATTGGCTTGCCATTCCTGAAAATAATCAAACTCATTGAGTGCAGAACAGGCTTCAGCATTCAGAAGAGGAGCAACAACTGCATTTACCTCTTCTGTGTGCATGGCCTTTGTTTATAAACAATTCTTGTCAAAATGTATTGGACACTGAATAAATGAACTTGGAGGCATGTGAAGTCGTTGTGCTCAAGCCAGATTTTATGTAATTCATTCATTGTTCAGGTGCAGTCCCTGGAGTTTTGTTCTGAAATGGATTCTAGTGGATGAATGATTTTGTTTAATGCATTTTATGTCAACTCTAACATCAGTTATTTGGATTTGCTTGCTCCTATTCAGGTAACATTTGGCCTTGTTGTCTGTTTCGCTGTGTAGCTGCAAAGCCTGGAGGTGCGTAGACACCTACTGTATTGACTAGTTTTCTTGAGTGTCTGTCTGTGAAATCTCAGAGCATAGTATTGTAAAAATGTGTAAACATTTGGCACAGACATATTGGAGAGTCAAAGCTAGTTGATCTCACAAGTTTTAAAATCTGCTTTATAAAAACCTTGTTGTGCAACCAGCATATGTTTTACTTACATTTCTGCTTATAACTTTTGAACTGTGAGGTCTACAAATTTAATTATTCTTTCTTGGCCCTATTGACTTTAACACAGCATTATATAATTTATCCATTTATAATAATTTAATTATTTCATATAATCCTATAATTTATGTTTTATTATTGTTGTTTATTCTGTATGGTTTCAAAGAATATTAATCTTCTTGAGTAAGAGATAAGAGAATCTCTCCATTTCAAGGTTTCATCATCACAGGACAATTTTGTGAATCATTAATTTTCCATTGCTTTTGCTTTGGTATAATAACACCACTTTGTTGGATTTGTCCTGTTTAAAGAAAATCTGACCATTAAAATGTATGCTTCTAAGATTATTCAATAAATCCTACTTTTTTCCACCAGTTCATCTAGCTTTTTCACAGCTTCCTCTGCCAACCTTTCAGGCTGATAGAAGTATTTTAGTTTATATAGTTTAGGTATCAGACCAAATAGAGTTTTGTTAACTGATTTTGGGTATCAGACAAGACGGAAATCTTCTGACGGTATCTGATAAAGAGAATTGATCAGATATTCCAGGCATGGCGTTTCAATGCTCGTAAATGTGCAGCTGATCCAAAATCATAATTCTACCATCCACTGATTCTCTGGGGATAGTTTGAATTATAATATGATCTGTGCCATGCTGTGTCTTTTCCCATAATTGCTGCTTGCAGCTATATTTTCCAATGTTATTATGCCTCCTGAAAGTAGAACCATTTTCTATATTCCTAGTTTTTAAGCCCACAGCAACTATTGCTGCAGTATGACCTGGATTTGTTATGGTAAGTCTAGAAGCTTGCACATATTGAGTCCTGCTAGAAAATTGATGAGGTGAAAGGTAAAGATAAGGTTAAGAATAAGTACTGTATATAGCTGTGTGATATAATACAGCATGTTGATGATGTCAGACATAGAAAGGAAAAACACTATTTTTGGCACATTATGTGCAGAACACAATAAATCTGCCGGAGTAGAGTTAACACATGCATCTCTATGGGACAGAGATGATACAAAGGAAAGGTTTTCACCTTTTATTAGCAGAAGTATGCATGAACATTACCCTCCAGCACTCATTATTTCATACCTCAGCTGCAGTACGAAGTTCCCTTCAGGCCTTCAGAAGTCGTGGCCTAATGGTTAGAGAGTCAGACTTGTAATCCAAAGGTTGTGGGTTCGAGTCTCGGGCCGGCAGGGATTGTAGGTGGGGGGAGTGAATGTCCAGTGCTCTCTTCACTCTCAATACCACAACTGAGGTGCCCTTGAGCAAGGCACCGAACCCCCAACTGCTCCCCGGGCGCCGCAGCATAAATGGCTGCCCACTGCTCCGGGTGTATGTTCACGGTGTGTGTGTGTTCACTGCTGTGTGTGTGCACGTTGGATGGGTTAAATGCAGAGCACAAATTCCGAGTATGGGTCACCATACTTGGCAGTATGTCACTTCACTTCACTTCATAAATACGGTCTCAGTGTAACCCTAAACAGAAACATAAAACAGTTCACAGATGACTCAATTCTATAGAGTGGTGGATTTTATTTCCCCCAAAACTAAAATAATAATTTACAAAAATAAGTTAAATGAACCTGACAATTCACTTAACTTAACTGTTTAAATTATTATTTACTTAATAATTTTAAGGCAACGGGTTTCCTATTTTTTTTAAGTTAAGTCAATTTATCACTTTTTACTTTTTGCAATTGTACTTTTAGTATAAACCTACTTATTATATACTTTTAGTCAGGGGTGTGGACTCGAGTCGAGACTTGACTTGGACTCGAGTCCCAAATATGATGACTAGCATCTCGACTCGACATAATTAAAGAATACTTGAGACTCGACTTAGACTTTGACAGCAATGACTCAAGACTTGACTTGGACTTGAGCCCTGTGACTCGGAAAGACTTTATGATCAGATCAGCGGCATTATCACTCTAGACGGGTGCAGCGTGCTTGAGCTTGACTGGTAATAAGCCAGAGACTGCGTTCAGGGAGCGCTTGATCTACAGTATATGCTAGTATAAATTAATGGAGTAATAGCATAATTTAAGACAAAAGAACCGAGATAAGAAAAAAAAAAGACATGATTCGTCTTGTAGCTACTGTATATCCGCTCGTGAAAAGCGCCGCCCAGCGGTCACACACCGCGGTCAAGCAAAACACGGTAATGCCAGCCGCGATTGAAATCAAGGTACGCGCGTATTACTATGCTTACGGTAATTGCAGGACCAACACGGAGGGAACGCGCATTAAAAGGACTTTTCATTCTAGACGCCCAGAATTGAGATATAATGACATTTTCCGTTATTTTTTCTGTTTGTTTTATGTACATATGCTTAATATTCGTGTTATTTATTGCTGTCTTTGCGATATGGGACATTATTCAATTTAGAGGGATATGAAGACTAATTTCTAATAAGTACAAGAAATAAATGGTAAATTCTCATACAGGACATCCCATACTATATGCACACCTCATATGAAACCATTTTACTGCAGCATTTTTAAGATATCGGACATTAATATATTTTAGAGAGCTATAAAGACCTCATTCCTAAGAAGTACAAGAAATTAATTGTCAGTTCTTATAGAGGACATCCCATAATACATGCACACCTCATTTAAAACCATTTTACTGCAGCGTTTTCAAGATATGGGACATTATTCTATTTAGTGGGGTATAAAGACACCATTTCTAATAAGTACAAGAAATGAATGGTCAGTTCTTATAGAGGACATCCCATATTATATGCATACCTCATATATGCATATGCATACGCAAAATGGTTTCATATGAGGTGTACATATGAAACCATTTTCATGGGGGTGGTGATGGCGCAGTGG
The DNA here is from genome assembly GCF_936440315.1 of Barbus barbus. NCBI lineage: Eukaryota > Metazoa > Chordata > Actinopteri > Cypriniformes > Cyprinidae > Barbus > Barbus barbus. The sequence continues at coordinate 15,560,837 of NC_136751.1, read as the reverse complement.
ATAAGACACATGCCTTTGGTGTGAGAGACCCGGGTTCGAATCCACTGTGGGACACAAATGTGTCCCTGAGCAAGACACTTAACCCCCTAGTTGCTCCAGAGGCGTGCAACCTCTGACATATATAGCAATTGTAAGTCGCTTTGGATAAAAGCGTCAGCTAAATGAATAAATATAAAATATAAAAATATACATATAGTATGGGATGTCCCATATAAGAACTGACCATTCATTTATAGTACTTATTAGAAATGGTGTGTTTTTTTAAACCATTAGCTGGTCCATCTTGGATGTAGTGTTCAGCGCCTGAGATTGCAGTTTAGTAGGCTGACAGCAGAGGGAAAGAAACTGTTCCTGAGTCTGCTGGTGCGACAGCGAAGACTCCTATAACGTCTCCCAGATGGGAGAGGAGTGAACAGTCTGTGACTGGGGTGAGAGGAGTCTTTGGTGATACTTCTCACTCTCCTTAGGCAGCGTTTGTGGTAAATGTCTTTGATGGAGGGTAGCACGACACCAGTGGTGTATTGGGCAGTTTTCACCACCCGCTGGAGGGCTTTCTGGTCCGAAACAGTGCAGTTGCCATACCACACTGTGATGCAGTTTGTGAGAATGCTTTCAATAGCACAACGGTAAAAGTTCAGCAGGATTTGGGGGAACAGGTGAGCTTCCCTAAGTTTAAGGAAGTAAAGGCGCTGTCGTGTCTTTTTGATCAGTATGGAGGTATTCGGGGTCCAGGAGAGATCCTCAGAGAGATGGACACCAAGGAACTTGAAGCTCGCCATGCGCGCCACTTCGGCCCCATCAGTGTAGATGGGAGTGTGTGTGTGGTTCTTCTTAGTCCACCGGTGGTCTACAATCAGCTCTTTGGTCTTCTGGGTGTTGAGTGCAAGGTTGTTGTTGGCACACCACGTTGCTAGATGCTGGACCTCATACCTGTAGGCTGTCTCATCATTGCCGCTGATCAGGCCTACCACCGTGGTGTCATCTGCAAACTTGATTATGGAGTTAGAGCCATGTACAGGTATACAGTCGTGGGTGAAAAGGGAGTAGAGGATTGGGCTCAGCACACAGCCCTGTGGTACCCCAGTGTTTAGAGTGAGGATGGAGGAGGTGTGGGTACTGATCCTAACAGACTGTGGTCTGTTGGTGAGAAAGTCCAGGGTCCAGTTAAAGAGGGAGGTGCTGATGCCAAGCTCAATGAGCTTGGAGATCAGTGTGGATGGGATCACTGTATTGAAGGCAGAACTGAAATCAGTGAATAGCATCCTGACATATGTGTTGGTTCTGTCCAGGTGCGTCAGGGCAGAGTGTAGAGCTGAGGCGATGCCATCCTCAGTCGACCTGTTGGATTTGTAGGCGAACTGGTATGGGTCCAGTGTTGGGGGCAAGCATGTTTTCAGGTGGGAAAGAACCAGCCTCTCAAAACACTTTGCAATAATGGGAGTAAGAGCAACTGGTCGGAAGTCTGCACCAGCATGTTTTGATACAGGTACAATGGTGGCTGTTTTGAAGCAGTTGGGAGCAATGGCTTGGGCCAAAGAGAGGTTGAAAATGTTGGTGAAGACCTCAGCCAGCTGTTCTGCACAGGCCCTAAGCACTCGGCCAGGGATACCATCAGGGCCGGCAGCTTTGTGTGAGTTCACCTCACCTCAAAGTGTGAGCGGCAGGTCGTCAGGTGTGAGCTCAGCTTTGATGGGTGGTTCTGTGTTTCCACGATCAAAGCGAGCATAAAAGTTGTTCAGTTTGTCAGGGAGGGTAGCATTGCTGTTTGGGGGTGTACTGTTTGCTGGTTTATAGTCTGTGAGGGCATGGATGCCTGTCCACATGCGCCGAGGGTCGTTGTTTTTAAATCTGTCCTCAATGCGCAATTTGTAATTGTATTTAGCTGATTGAATTCCCCTCTTCAGATTGGACCTGGATAAGCTGTAAGCTTCACGGTCGCCAGATTTGAAAGCGGCTTCACATGCCTTCAGCAGGAGCCGGACTTCCTTGTTCATCCAGGGTTTCTGATTGGGGTACAATTTAATTACTTTATGGGTGGTTACCTTGTCTGCACATCTGTTGATATGATGCAGAACAGAGCTGGTGTAGGTGTTAACATCTGTGTGGGAGTCCAAAATTTAGCGATCAACTATGCATATTATAAACTTAACATTTAACGTACAACATTGTCTTTGTAACTGAATGGTAGCACAGCATTTTTGAATGACTGTCTTCATGAGTTTGTCTGCATCCATATTGCAGGTTTCCTCTCACATGTAAAGTATGGTAGCAGTTATTTCTTCTAGTTCTTTCAAAGCAGTTTTTTCTGCGTTTCTGCTCACGTTTTTAAATCTGTTTCAATGAGGTTCCAAATAATGGGGCTCATTGGCTTAGATATAACACCTAGAAGCATATATTCTTCTTATGCACACATGCAAAGTTTTACAGCTGTTATTTCTATCAAATTATGTTGTCTTTGCTATTCTGTTACTAATAAAATAGTTTTTTTTTTTCACTGCTTGTCCTATTTTGGCACAATCCCTAAATTGAACTTAAGTAGTTTTACTAAGGGCACCCATCTCACATGAAATTAAACTATGCAAAACATATTCTACCCGACTTCCTGATATAAATTACTATAAATTTGATATGGTAATTAATACTGAGACACTAATTTGGGCAAGGAGCACTAATGATTTGTTTAAGACTTGAAGCTAAAAGTTGAGGACTTGCAACTCGACTTGGACTTGTCTATTTTGACTCGGGACTTGACTCGAGAATTGAATGCAAAGACTCGAGACTTACTTGTGACTTGCAAAACAATGACTTGGTCCCACCTCTGCTTTTAGTACTTAGTAGTGTAATACTTAGTAGTGTACTTTTAGTACTAAACTGGTATACTCAAAGTCTGCTAAATTGGAGCAACTAATCTTATACTTAGTGCATTTTGTGCGGAAGTAGTGCTGAAGTCCAACTAAAGATATACAGAAGTATATTTGATTGTGCTGAAGTGGAACTATTGCAAGTAGGCTATACTTCAGATACGCTTTAAATATCTTGGAGTAGTACTCCAAATAAAGTTTAATTATAATTTTTATATCAGTAAGTCTCAAGCAATGTGTTAGTAAATATGTTTAGATTTATTAGTATAAAATAAATGTATTTTGAATATATATATATTTTTTTTACTAGGGCACCCTGTTGTGTCAGTTTATACTAGAAATGGAAATGCTTATTATTTTTTATAGATTTCTGTTATATTTCTATTAAAATTCTTACTAAATAAATGTTCTGCTAGCATGTTGTTGTTGTTTTTTGTTTTTGTTTTTCTAGCTAGCCTGGGCTTTGTTTGCTTAAAATGTCTACACTGTTATGCCAGTTTTCCATTAGACAGACAATTTCTCCCTCTGATAAGTTGGAAATTGAATTTTTATTTTTGTAAAACAGCTAAATGTGAATGAATATGCTGAAAGCCACTGCCGTTGCTTTGTGCGCAATGCAGGGGTGATGGATGATTTACAGTGAGCAGAACATTCCCCAGGACTCCCTGTCTCCCTGTGTTTATTCTCCTCTCCGATGTGTTTTCTATGGATTCAGTTTCGCTGGTTTAGAAATATGGGAATCACCATACTAACAAGCTCAAGACTGGAGCGAAAAAGCTCACATTTGCCTTACTTTCAAAGCATACTGTATACTGTAAGAGTTGAAGCTGAGTTTGTGCTAGCGGGTTTACATAGAGAAGAACAGTGATATAGGTGGAGGATTTGACATGGCAAACATGGTTGATGGCTGCCTTTCACACTGCAGTTAGAGACTTCAGAGATGTGAATAAAACAGCAGTACACATTGTTTACTTCCTCGCAAGACATGTTTGCTTGCTATTGGTTATGTTGTTTTCAGTCCCAGAGATGCATTGGAACTGTTAAATAATTTAAATCAAATGTGATTGCATTGTGTCTAACAAAATTGTAGTTCACTCATGTGAAGTCTTCAGCATTTCTTGGAATAACAAGTGATATTCGAATGCATTATTAAATGTTTAATTGTTTGTTTATAAATCTGTTTTTATATATATTTATGGATGTAATCTTTTTCCAAAACAAGAACATTTCCTATAAACATTTTATTTTCTCATTCTGCTCTTTGACATTCTACCCAAATTTCACTAATTGCCATTTTCCTTTTTATTATTTCTATCCAATATTGATCTATTTCTTCTCTTTGCACTGTTTCAAGCAACTGAGGCATTATTTGCGAACAAGAAATGTTGCAAAAGATTACATCATCATCGGCCTGCTGTGTTTGAGGTGTTGGCTGCAGTGTTGGTTAACCAAAAGAATGGTGTGTGTTTGAGGAAGCTATAGCAGAGAAGCGGGTTTCTGAGTTCACTAGTAGAGCGGTGTGTGTTTAAGTTAGCTGTCAGTGTGCAGTGGGTTTGAGTATTGATTCACGTGTTCTCTCTGTCACGCCTGTTGCTCCTCTGGCCATGGAAGTCTGTGACATGCTGACATAGATGACAGAAAAAGGAGTAAAAATGTAGATCCCATTGGATTAGAGGAAACCGGTTGTGTGTGCTCGTGTCAGGTTACAGTTTGGTAGATGACTACTCGAGGATCTTTTTATTGAGGCAGTGGGCCTGTTTACACCTGGTGCCTTCATGTGTGTCCTCTGATTGGATATCGGTCTGATTTTTAAAACGGTTCCATTTACAGCTGGCCACATAGCTTATGGGGCTATTTACACCTAGTCACTTCATGCGTTTTTTTCTGATCGGATAGCTATCCGATCTTGAAAAGACCACATGTAAATGCCCTTCAGGAGGTGGTTTTGGGCCGCATTCCAGATTAAACTGGACAAGTGTAAATGCATCTGGTTGTTGAAACCACATATGCTAATTTTACTCCTCCCAAAATATTAAAATAATAGACGTGTGAGAGCATTTTATAGGCTATATGGCATGTTATAGTCAGATATGACAGCGCTAATGGAACAAGCATCGCCGTGGATGAGTAACTATCTCTTCAGCACACTGACATGCCGCGAATGAAACTGAAAGTACATCACAGACGCTCAACACACATCGTCTTCATTAAAAGTATGAGACTAACCTGTCTCTCCAGTGCTGATGTTGTGCTCTGTCCTGTTGCGGTCTCTGATATTTAAATGAGATGATAATGAATAAAATGCAGCGCATATCTATTGCTTTCACTGACGTTAACTCTGTTAAATTTGCATAGGCTATAACGCAGGAATTAAAGAACGGATTTATATCCGTTTTGCAAAGGCACATTTATGTGGCCAAGTGTAAATGGACACGTTTTAACAAATCAGATAGATATCCGATCAGAGAAAACGCATAAAGTGACCAGGTGTAAACAGGCCCAACGTGTCTCCGCAAAACGGATACAAATACGATGGTCAGTTAATTCCCGCCCTATATGCAAATTTAACGGAGTTCACATCAACGGAAGCAACAGATATGGGCAACAGGAGAGAGAGCGGCATCAGCACTGGAAAAATTAGTTAGTCTTACTGCTTTTAATAAACATGATTTTATGTTGAGCGTCTGCATTCACTTTCAGTTTCATTTGCTGCAGTTTGCGCGTCGGCTTGCTGAAGAGATAGGGGAGCGCGGGGCACAAATAATGCGGGGTTAGTTGTAACACAAGTGGTTTATATATTTCTAACGTTACACACGCTAGCATAACAAAATTTACATATTTAGGCTACTAGCCATATGAGAACTCTATAGAAAAAAAAGTGCGCCAAAATTCAAAAATCTTTTGAAGATATCCCTGAACATTTATTTTACCATAGTAAAAGCCGCTAAATTTCTGGTTTAAATAGGCAAATTTTTTCATCTCAGTTTTTAGTAGGCCTAGCTCTTCATTTAAAATTAGACAAAGCTATTATTTTAAACTCCAGTCTTTTATTAATCCGTTTAGATAATGGTTTGCCATTCCCTTGCAAAACTTTGCGTTCTCTCGCAAAGATGTTTGCGTTCCCTCGCAAAACTTGAGAATGCAAAGTTTTGTGAGGGAACGCAAACATCTTTGCGAGAGAACGCAAACATCTTTGCGAGAGAACGCAAAGTTTTGCGAGGGAACGCAAAAGATTTGAAAAATATTTTTTCCTCCCACCCCGAAATCTTTCCACCACCATGAGCTCTTAGGGGCTCCGTACGAATGTTCGCGGTCTGTGTGGAAGCATCCATAGGAAGCTGTTGTTTTATTCCAGAGCGTCATCGCGTCCGAAATTCGTTTAGCTTTTTCACGCTCAGTGTGGAAAGGCCTTAACACATGCCAGAGTAGAAGGTGTTACAGCTCGTGATGGTGCCCCTCCTACTCTCCGAACAGAGCACTCCAGTCTCTCCTTGCAGCTTCGTGGCACCGTTTTCAGCACAGCATCATAGGCGTGGATTTGAATAGGGGAGGGGTTTGAGACACCATCTGTCCCACGCCTATGATGCTGTGCTGGAAACGGTGCCACGATGCTGCAAGGAGAGACTGGAGTGCTCCGTTTTACAACTGATGAAGGTGTTTGGATAAACACTGAAACGTCTTAAGCTTTTTATAGTCCAGTGATTTTAATAAAAAGTAAAATTTTTGGAAACCAGATGCATACTTGTCCAGTTTCGTCTGGAATGCATCCCAGACTTCCTCCTGAAGTGGTTTGAGAATTCGGATTTAAATCCATCTCGAAAGCATTTCGCAGGGCATTTACACCTGGTCTTTTCAGGATCGGATAGCTATCCGGTCAGAGAAAACGCATGAAGTAACCAGGAGTAATATAGGCCCTATATGATCAAACTCTTTTCTGTGTCTGAATCAGTTTTTGAAACATCAAAATATTTTCTCATTATATGGCAATTTGTTTTGCATAAAATATGCAAAATGAACTTTTCTTGGCACTCCTTTTCCATGTTCAGTGTCCTTCAGAAGACAATATCACAATATCAAACATTGTAGAGGAAATTATAAGGTTGCACAGCAGTAATCTCCAGTTACCTGTAAGCCTGATTTTTCGTTACATTTGCCATCTTGAACTAACTTTAAAAGTAAAGCAGCTTTGTCATCTCCTCTCATCTTCTTGGAAACAAGCTTGTATGGCTTTTTCGTCATTCACTTAAAAAACCCTTTCCTCCCTGCCAAGAGCACAGCACTGTTTTGTTTATGATAATAGGTTTACACTTTAAATGATGTATCATCATCTTTGGTCTAATGTACGAGTAAACATTAAGTGTGATTTCATACTACCAGCCAAGGTAATTGCAGTATTTATGTAGCATCCTTTTGAAGTCTACGGTTTGGATGAAATGACAAATATAGTAGTGACTAATGCTGTGGAAAGCGACTGGAGAGGCAGAGGATTTAATTGAGTCTTTCGGCTTCACGGCGATATTGCAAGTTTTTGTGGTCTGTAAGGATGGTAAAGGGATGTTGAGCACCCTCCAACCAATGCCCCCACTCCTCGAGGGCAAGCTTAATTGCGAGAAGCTCCCTATTGCCGATATCATAATTTCGTTCCGCCGGGCTGAGTTTACGGGAGTAGAAGGCGCATGGATGGAGTCTGGTTGGTGTCCCCTGCTGTTGGGAAAGAACGGCTCCCACTCCAGAAGTGGATGCGTCAACCTCAACGATGAAAGGTTTCCTGGGGTCTGGGTGCACAAGGACAGGAGCCTTGGTGAAAGCCTCCTTAAGTTGATGCAGGGCTTGGGTGGCGCTTGGAGTCCAATGTAAGGTCTTGGGCTTGTTACGGAGCAGGTTAGTTAACCTGTTAACCTTCACCCCCATTTGTGGCCTCGCAGGTGAAAATAACCTACCTAAATTAAAATGGTAACAGTTTGTGACAAAGTGTGCTTACACAAACAAATTAGGTATCTTTGGAAAGAAGAGACTCTGGGCTTTACTATCTATCATCCAGAGTTGATAATGCTCAAAAAGATAAAAAGTTATAGGCACTGACGTGCCTTGAAAAATATTTTTCCACACTGAATGTTTTATTATTTCATATACAAATACATGAAATAAGTCCTGGAGCAATCCAGAAAAGTAATGGATCGAAAGCCATGTGTCTCATGAGTTCATATTTCAAATTTGAAGAAGATACCATGAAAAATGAGATTCCTGCAATATTTTTTCTGAAACTATTTATAGTCCCCCCACCCCCCTGTTTAAGGAAAAATAACCACCAAATGGATTGCAGAATTATACAAGCTATTTTAGTCATTATACATATTCCTGCATAGCTTTTCAATTATAAAATAATAGACAGATTTATTTGAGCACTAAAAAATACAAAAATAATTATTTGAGTAATAAAAAAGGAAAAAAAAATAGAAAAAAAATGCTTTGTATATAGTATGTATACTGAAGTATTCTTCGTTATTCGTTATTACAATGATAAATATCACTGCCAGACGTGAAGTGATATTGGCAGACATGGTCATAGAGTCAGTAAACACACGCCGATGTGCTTCCATTCAGATTATAATCAAACAGATGGGCCATATAATCAATAATAGCTGATCAATGAATCACAATGATAGCCGTCATAGAGTCGCTAATAAACAGGCTGATGTGCGTCCATACATATTATAATCATGCAGACACGGCCACATTCCCCACACAATACACACACACACATATAAAAATGTAGAAGAAAAAAAAAACAGTTTTTTATGGATAAAGCAGATCGCTAAGTTATGCCCCGCTCAGATGACAGTTGCGTCACAGAAGCGTCACTGCCGGCAGGAGGGAGCGCCAAATTCAAATAATCTATATTCCGCTTTTCTGAGACTTTTTTTCCGTAGACGGTCTCATTATGTTTGTAAAACCGTATGCTGCAACACAGTGTTGTTTTTTTTACCACCAAGACGGTGTTTTTGAGCGTAATTTATTCCATAACGGATGCGAACAATAACTCTCTGAAGAAATGAAACGTAAACAAAGGAATATTCATCCTTATTACAACGTTATTGTTTCGCTGGACTAAAAGTGCTAGCTGGGATGTTGTTCTGTGGACCCTTACCTCTCTAACTAAACTGGGATTTCAGCAGTGGACGCGTTTGTGGCTCGTTATTACAATGATAAAGGTACGTACTGCTTTTTTACTCTGCGTGTTTGGATGTGTACTGCTTACACAAATGTAGCAAATTTGTGCCACTCATTCCTTATAAGCTTTCCATCGAAAAACAGCGATCTGTCGTCGATGCTTGAGGCTTAGACCCTCAGAATGATATATAGTTTGTCAAGATTAACTTTGTCCCGTTTCATTTATTCTATTAGAAAACAATGACACATGCAAACAAAGAGCGTTCAGTGCGACGTCGCTCTGGTGAACGTTAACAGGTTAAGGGGCTGGTGATGGTACTATAATCTTGAATGAACCGGCGATAGAAATTAGCAAACCCTAGGAAACGTTGGAGTCCCTTGATGGTGTCTGGAGTGGGCCATTCCCTTATTGCTCTTACCTTCCCCTCTTCCATCTGGATGCCACGCTACTGATGTTGTATCCAAGGAACTGCACTGAGGTAAGATGGAACGAACACTTTTCAGCCTTGAGAAAAAGATGGAATTCCCTCAGGCGTTGCAGGACCTCCGCAACGTGGCGATGATGTTCGGCCATACTCCGGGAGTAGATGAGTATATATACTAGCACAGATCTATGGAGAAACTCCCGGAGCACCTCATGCATAAAATCTTGGAATACGGAGGGGGCGTTGACAAGACCATAAGGCATAACTAGATATTCGTAGTGGCCGGTAGGTGTCACAAAGGCTGTCTTCCATTCATCCCCCTCACGTATTCTGATGAGATTGTAGGTCCAACTTGGTGAACATGGTGGCTCCACGAAGGTGTTCCAATGCCGCCGGGACGAGGGGATGTGGGTAACGGAACTTAACCGTTATTTTATTCAAGGCACGGTAATCAATGCATGGCCTTAATCCGCCGTCCTTTTTGGGCACGAAGAAGAAACTTGAGGAAGCAGGGGACGTAGAAGGATGGATGTAGCCTTGTTTTAGGGCCTCCTCGATATACTCCTCCATGGCCTTCTGCTCTGGAATGGAGAGTGGATAGATTTTGCCACAGGGCACTGGCTCACCCGGTAGGAGGTCTATGGCGCAGTCCCATGGCCGGTGAGGAGGCAACTGAACTGGGAGGCTCTCTGGGGACAGAAAACATCACGGAATTGACTGTAGCCAGTGGGTACGTCAATGGATAAGTTCTCAGGAGGACTTTCAATAGACGTGGCGTTGAGTGTGAGAAAGTCAGTAGGAAGGGGTACTGGTTTTGGTGCGTTGGGGAAACATCGATGGTGGCATCTCTTTCCCCATTTGAGAACCTCCCCAGTGCGCCAGGAGAGAATGGGCTCGTGGAGATTAAGCCAGGGTCTGCCCAGAATTATGTCAGTGGTTGAACCCTCCAGAACCAGCAATCTAATGTCCTCTTCATGGAGCAACCCAACTTTTAAATGTGCAGGAGTTGACCATCTATTTACACTGATTGTTGTGCCGGTCACTGACTGGATCTGATAGCCCCTCGGGGTTGCTGTGGTGTGGAGGCCGAGTTGTCGACAGAGGTTGCCTGAGATAAAGTTCCCTGCGGACCCCGAGTCGAGGAGGGCGGCGACTGGAAGAGAGAAATTGTGACTTGTAAGAAGCACTTCTGCCGACAGGGGTTTCTCAATTGGCACGTCGGGTTGCATTGAACTCACCAGCAGGCGAGGGGGTCGTACTGGACAGGAGGTTCGAAGATGACCCCTCTCCCCGCAGTACAAACACAGGCCGAGGGCAAAGCGTCTTGGGTTGGTAGACTTGAATTATCGAGCTGCATGGGTTCCTGGGCTGGTTCTGGAGAGCGCTGGCCGACAGGGCGGAGGAGCAATGGGTTTCGACGGGTATCAGTAGCTATTTCGGATAGACAGGTATTCATTCGGGTGGAACATCTAATGGAGTGCTGTATGAGACTTTCGAGGCCGAGGGAATCGTCGAATGCAGCGAGTTGTAAGCGGAGGTGAAGTTCGAGTCCTTGACGATATGCAGTGAGGAGGGCGCACTCGTTCCACCCGCTAGCTGCGGCAAGGGTTCGAAACTACAGGGCATACTCTTTGATCGGTAGTGTATTCTGACGTAATCGATACAGTTGATCACTGATGGAGGAATCATAGGCAGGTTTTCCAAATACCTCTCTGAAATGATGAATAAAGTCTTGTGAGGACTGAGTTACACTGCCGCCTTGAGCCCAGATTGTTTCTGCCCACTGCAGAACCTTACCCTGGAGATTAGAGATAATATAGGCAATCTTGGATCTCTCGTTTGGGAACAGATGGGGTTGCATCTCAAACGAAAGGGAGCATTGCAGTAGGAACCCATTGCACTCCTCCGCCGAGCCTGAGAAGGGCGCTGGTCTGGCTATGGGACTGGAGACCGTCGAAGAAGAAATGTTGGCGGAAGGGGCCGTGGAGACTGATGATGGTGCCGGAGTGAGAGCTCGCTTCAAAATTTTCACGAGCTCCTGGAATGGATCGGGAGTGCTCATGCTGTCGGTCGGTTGTGAAGGTTCGGTCTTCTGTTACGGAAGAGCACTGGAGGCAGAGAGAGATGGTAAAAAGGTGTTTTATTGACCAACAGGTGAGCAAGGAACAGGATGGCAGGTGAGTGCAATAACTGTAGCGATCTCAGAGTTACTCTTCGGAACTTGAACTTTTCCGTTCACAGGAGTTGCGGGGACCATAGGAAACCAGAGGAGACCCACACCGCAGACTTGGAGCAGACACTCGGGATTCCAGGAGCAGACGGAGCAGGTATCCTAGGAGCACGGAAAGCAGGTAAGCAGGTTAACAGGTAAGTATACAGAATGTCAAGTTTTACTGAGGCTGTGGTGGCTTCAGCAGTCCAACTTCGAATGAACGAGACCGGACATCGGGTGCTGGGCGGTGTGTGTCTTTATGGGGGATCGGTGATGAGAGGTTGATGAGGGACAGGTGCGTATGATTAGTACTCAGGGGAGAGGGACCTTTGTGATTGGGTGGAGGTAGAGCCTGGCAGGTCTGTGACACTACATAGGGTTACTACACTGCATACATGGTCGCAGAACCTCATTTGGATGACGAACCCGGTCTTCATAAATTGTCTACATAAATGCTCTAAAAAGCATCTGACCCATATTGGCTTACAGGACAATATTTTAAGTTAACCCTAAAAATGGCAAGACCATGAAGAGACATCAGAAAATTAAGTTATTGTTATTTTCCATCTTATTGGGACACAAATAATACAACTTGATAATTTTTTTCAAAACATGACTTTTAATTTTGATTTTAATGTTTGTATCCCACAGAATATGTCGCCAGTTTGGGGTATAAATTAACTGAAAACAGAACACTTGTTTATAAATGCTTGTTGCAAAATGGTTGTTATTCCTGAACGCTTTGGAATACAGAGCTAAGGTTGGTCTCTTTTTAAAGACGACACATTTATAGCAGATTATTGCTGAAGTGAAACCATTTCAAAAAATGAAAGTATAAAAAAGTTTACAATAAAGATAATGTAGTATACTATTTTTATTTTATTTACATAAAATTTGTATTTTATCAAATATGTTGAACTCTAAAATGTCTATGAAATCAAAGCCATATGTCTAACCAAGTTGTGTTCCAAATTTGAAGTTGATATCACAACAATTGTGGTTCCTGTGAGATTTTGTTTGGGCATTATATCAAAAATAACCACTGGGTTACACCCAAACTCTATTGATTTTTTTATGCCGTTTTCTCTCACAATATCACTTCTATTACAAAACAGTTTCCAAATATGGAACCTTGACTGCCAGACCTTTCAAACAATATGTGTTTTGTCGGGATTACAAAAATATCAGGTCCCATATTCACAAAACATCTTAAGGCTAAAATTTAAGAGATTTAAGAGAAAATCTTAAAAATAATGGGTGTGTCAATCTTAAATTTAGCACTCCTAAATTTTTGCTCAGAGTATTTCACAAAGTGTTTTAGCGCTGAAACTAGCTCCTAAATCTTTGAAACGTTAAGAGCAGTGAAGAGGACTCCTAAGTCACTAAGACCAAGCCACAAACTATTCCTAAAATGGCTGTTGTCGGCAATCTGCCTCTGAACGTAAACATTTTAGAAACATTTGATGATAATGACCTTTTAAAAAGGTATCACCTTTGGTTTTGGAGGTTATCCCAACTCCAGATTTTCCTTTGATTATATCCTTGTTTTCATTAACCTGTTGGGCAAGAAGTAACAGCTGTTCTTGTGTCCAGTTTGTTTGTTGTTTCTTTACATTTGTATGTATTACTATCAGCCATAATTATTCTACTCTGTTGTTAATTAAAAGCTGTTTATATGCACATCCGCTAATTGTTTTTGAGAACTCTTAGTGCTAAGATAAAATGTTTTGTTAATATGTGAATTTTGTGAATGTATATAATTTTAGTTGTAGCCATTTGTCCGTAATTGGTCATAAATTAAAATAATTATTTACTAATTGTACAGTGTCTGCCAAAGCTTTAATAGTGGTGAATGCTTAATTAAAATATACAGAAAACAAATATGATATGCATTTTTAATTATTATGAATAAGTTGAATCGACTTTTTAAAGTACCATCAAAGTACCATTTTTTTCCGTCAAATTTAGTATTTCGTTTTTTAGTTTTTAGTTTTGTTTAGTTTTTTCCTCCAACTAAGCTTATCATGGTGCATTATGGGATTGTCTTCTCTATGATGGATACATATGAAGGATCTTGCCTTAAAATTTGCCCCAAGGAGGTGTCTGTAGCTCTACCTTTTAAAATGGGTCAAGAAAGCTCCTATGATGCCCTAAAGTGCTATGCAGCTCACTAGGTTTTGAAACAGAGCATTGAAAATCATCTTGTGCTTTGAACTCAAAGAAAGAAACAGTGTTGCAGTGCTTGGTGGCTGGTGCACTTTAAAAATTATTGGTGTAAATCAAAACCTTTTCTTTCAATTGAAGCCAATTCCTTTGTTTCCTTGACTGACCTCCAGAGAGACGGCCTATCCGCCGACCCTCAGGTCATTTGATATCCTCAACAAAGCATGAAAGCCGCCCTGCATCTCCCTTTATCTAATTAGATCTGGTGCTGGCACGCCTCACCTTGTCTTTCACTTTACCCCATGTGGTACTCCGCTTGCTTTATAGGAACTAATAAAGGATTCCTTTTTATATGGAGTTTTATTCAAAGCGGCCTTCAAAGCTGTTGTCGGCATCTCGCAGGCTAACTGTAAAAGTGAGGATAGCAGAGATGCTGTAAGGCATGACAAACAGATTGCACCTAACAATCACACATCTTTCTGAGCATGTGTCAGTGCGATTGCATCATTTCCTCCATTTATGTTTGGCCAGGAGGAAGGAAGGTGGATTACCTTTAATTTTCCTCACAAAAACACAAAGAACGCTGTCAGGTGAACTGAAAAATTGATCCAACCCCATCCAGGGTCAGACTATCGTGGTGCAATTATGATGTCTTTATGGGCACCATGTGTTTCCTTTTTCTTGTCTGAAGGCGGATGCTCTGGAATTTATAAAACACGGCCGGAATCAGACCATCTGACTACAGCAAACCAGCCAATAGTCAATAGTATATATATATAATTTTTTTTTAATGTTCCACTTTGAAACATCTGGGGCATTTTAATGACAGGCATGACAAGATTTTGCTCTAATCAAATTACTTGCTGATGAAAAAGTATTTAAAAAGCCAAAAGACAAATAAGAAAAGAGGTGCCAGACACAATGCGCAACATGACGGGAATTTGTCTCAGAGCCTTCTGCCTTGTCAGTGAATGAATCCAGATCTGCTGTGATAATGCCAGCCTGATGAATGACTCCACGAAAACATCATCTCTGGTGCTGCTCTTTAAATTCTGTCATGATTAAATTCATTTTGCTGTGAAATACCAGTTTCTTTATAGGAATGTGATTGAATCAAATCTCACCTTTCTTGATTTGTATCATTTTTAGCATCTATTTCAAATGATTCTGAGGGGCTATTATAATGGGATCACATGTAAGATTTATGTCCAACTGAAAGAAACACTGGAGCGGGTGAGTATTTTTGGAATCGCTAAAGATATTGGAGTGCGTTAAAAGACTTGTCTGCAAGCCGTGCTTGTTGTTTTGTGAAAAGGTGGCTGTTGAAATCTAACATCCAGATCACATCCACACATACAGAGAGTATGACTTGAATCTCATTTTCATGAAAAACACTTAAGAAATAAGAGCTGCTGCTAAATAATGCTACAGGGGAGAACATTCTACCATAGATACCAGGGAATTAGACAAAACCTGCACGAGCCAGACATTTCGTGAAAATGAAGATAAGCCTACACATAAATTAGAACAATTCTGGAGTAAAATTTGACAGGTGGCATAAAAATTATATTTATATTGGTTTGTACACATAAATCTGCACCTAATATAAATGTCAGAGCTGTAGTTGAGATTTCAAAGGGTACGAGCTGAAGTAAGGACAAACCTTTCTCAGGTCATTCATACTGAGGACGAGCCTGAAGGATTCTCATCTTAGACAAAAGACAGTGACATGGAAGAAGAATTTTTATTTAGCAAAACGGCTACAATATGGTCTTGAGAATAACAGACTGATAATAAAACTGTCTCATTGCATTTTTAAGGCTGCTTGGAGGGATCCCACTATTTTGATTACCTTTCTTTATTGCACTGTAGGAAAACCTTCAGAAAAGCACCAAAGACTCCTCTCATTCAACATTGTTAGTGTGAAAGCGGCTTGTAGAAAGCAATTTCACCACACTAGACTTTGATCTTGTTAGTATGGGTATTACGGGTGCAGACTTATGACGGAGCACTGAGCCTCTCTGTACTAAGGAGGATGAATTTTGCATATATATACTTTTTTTTTTTCAAATCAAAACCACTCCTGTTAGTGAATGTTTTCTTTGGAGACATCACATCTGCTGAACGCATGACAGAGAAGATACTGAATCTGACCTTTTATTCTGCTTGCACAGAATCTAACTTTGCTATCAATATAAATGTCAATATCAGGCTGCTGTTCTCAGACACAATATTACTCAAGAGACACTTAGAAAACCCAAATCTGACAAACTGAACTAAATTTGATTCTGAACGACAAATCCTACATTTCATTCAAAGTACAGATCTAGATATCACAACCATCAACCAAACATAGCAATATCAAACTGAATTAAAAAAACATTACTTACTACACTGCCAGTCTCTGTAACACCGCAGTCAAATTATTTTATAAATAATTTGATTTTTAAAATATATTCTTGCTAAGTCTGTTTTAATAATATTAGCTATTTTAATAATAATGTTATATGATGACATTCATGCAAAGTCACTATTAAAAATGCATCCTGAAGCTTCTGCACTACATTAAGTTTCAAGTCCTACTTTTTACTTTTAAACTGTTCATCTTTCACTTGTAATTTTGGATCTAAAGTCGTTGTATTATTATATCTGTGTCAGGTTCAGACCGGTAGACTCCAAAGGAAGCAAAGATGCAGAGGAGCAGGGCTAGATTTCAGTATGCACGTCTTCTATTCAGTGAATCCCGAGAAGTTTCCCCGTGGAGACACAGGAGCCTTATCACTGATGCTCTTTCAGTATGCGATCGTCTGTAAGATTTCATTAAACATGCTCTTTGTCCGCTGCCTAACTTGCTGTCTCTGCCTCTCTCTCTATGCATGTCACTCTTCCTCCCTCTCCCCGTACTGTTTTTCTTCTGGTGTGTGATGTTCTTTATCTGGCAGCTCTGTCATTGTCTTCTGCCCCTCGACTTTAATGGGATCCTGCATCTGCATCAGAGAGAGTCATTGATGTGCCCCCAGGAAGCTCTGACAGTATCTGACTGTGTCCAGAAGATGAGGAACGGATACGAGGGCAGTGACTTTACATGACCTGAAGCCTATTGTCTGTAAACAGACGGCTGAGACGATGTCCTTCAAACCATCATTCAGAACGGAGCTACAATATCTATCCTTTTCTATCGAAAGACATTTCAAGCAAAGGGGGAAGGGTGAAGTCGCCGTGGTTAGTCACAGATCCCCTCTGTGAGTGTCTAGGCTGCGCATGTCCGCTCATTTTTTGTACCTTTAGTATTGTTCATTTTTCATGGTCACGTCTGATGTCAGTCCTGACTTGGCTCTCGTGTAAAATCCTTTCAGCTGTTTGTCTTTGACGGCCCATCAGCAGGGACCTCGATTAAAATCCTGATAATACCTCTTAATGCTGTCTTTCCTTCCCATTAGCAAGCTGTTCTCACTTCTCAAAGATTAGGATGGACAGGAAGCGAGAGCCCAATTCAAAAAAGATTTTCAGCACTTCAGAGCTTTATTTAATCAATGTCACAAACCAAGATTAAAAAGTGGATAAAAGAAAGTGCCCTTGTAGATTTTGTTCTTCTGCTGCACACCATGCACACAGATGCACACCTGTATTTATGCTGAAAACACGGTATTTGTGCTCGTGTGGGTATGTATTTATCACAGAGTGATTTGAAGATGCTGACTGGTGCGTAATGACAAAACAATATGTTGGTGTGGTGTAATTATACACGACTGCACATTACAGGAATGCATCATTCATATGCACTGTTTAATTTATCAGTTTGAATGCCAATACGCTGAAGGTTTCGCTCAGACAGAACATGATGTTCTCCCCGTGCTATTTAAAGCAAGTCTGTTTGTGTCCATTTTCCTTTTCATCACTGTCTTACCTGCGAGGAGCTGTTGCAAGCCTGGACGTTGTGCTGAATGACTAATTACTTTTATTCAGCGAGGATACGTTCAATTGATCAAAAGTGACAGTAAAGACATTTAGAACGTCACAAAGGATTTTCATTTCTAATAACTGCTGTTCTTTTGAACTTTCTATTCATCGAAGAATCCTGAAGAAAAATGTTAAACAGCACAACTGTTTTCAATGTTGACAATGAGAAATGTTTCTTGAACATCGTATCAGCATATTAGAATGTATGAATAATTAGAATTATGAAGTGACACTGAAGAATGGAGTAATAATAGGAATAAAATACATTCTAGAAATATATTAAAATAGAAAAGTTATTTTAAATTGTAGTTATATTTCACAGTGTCACTGTTTATTTATTACAATTATATTAAGGTCACACTTTATTTTAAACTTCTTGCATAAATTATGACTTTTGCCTCAATAAACTACTAATTTGCTGTTTATTAATAGTTAGTAAGGTAGTTGTTAAGTTTAGATATTAGATAGGATTAGGGATGTAGAATATGGTCATGCAAAATACAGTTGAGGTCAAAAGTTTACATCCCCCTTTCAGAATCTGTAAAAATGTTAATTGTTTTACCATAATAAAAGAGATCATACAAAATGCATGTTATTGTTTATTTAGTACTGACCTGAATAAGATATTTCACATAAAAGATGTTTACAGTACATATAGTCCACAAGAGAAAATAATAGTTGAATTTATAAAAATTACCCCGTTTACATCCCCTTGAATCTTAATACTGTGTTCTTACTTGAATGATCCACAGCTGTTTTTTTGGGGGGGTTTTTTTGTGGGGGGGGGGGGGGGGGGGGGGGGGGTTGCTGTTGTTTTGTTTGTTTGTTTTGTTTTGTGATAGTTGTTCATGAGTCCCTTGTTTGGTCCTGAACAGTTAAACTGCCTGCTGTTCTTCAGAAAAAATGCATGGTTTTTCCTTCTGGAGCATCAGTGAGCGTTTGAACCTTCTGTAATAGATGCATATGAGTCCCTCAGTTGTACTCAGTGTGAAAAGATGGATCTCAAAATCATACAGTCATTGTTGGAAAGAGTTCAAATACACAAAAATGCTGCAAAACCAAAGAATTTGTGGGAATTGAAGGATTTTTCTGAAGAACAGCAGGCAGTTTAACTGTTCTAGACCAACAAGGGACTCGTGTGCAGATATCACTAAACAAAAAACACAGCTGTGGATCATTCAGGTAACAACACAGTATTGAGAATCAAGGGGGTGTAAACTTGTCTCTTTTTATAAATTAAACTTATTTTCTCTTGTGGACTATACTATATGTAAGCATCTTTTATGTGAAATATCTTTTTCTGGTCAGTACTAAATAAACAATAACATGCATTTTGTATGATCCCTCTTATTTTGGTAAAATAATTAACATTTTGCAGATTCTGAAAGGGGGATGTAAACTTTTGACCTCAACTGTATGTACTTTATACTGTAAGTACTAATAAACAGCCATTATGTTCATAATAGGCATGCTAATAAGCAACTATTTAATAGTGAGAATTGGTCCCTGTACTGTTACCTATATTACTATATTATTTAATTATTTACTTATATATTATTATATGACTTATCAAATAAATTCTGTCTTGGTCAGATTTCTTTCAAAACCATTTAAAAATACTTCTGATCCAAACCTTTCGAATGATAGTACAGTATCAGTGCTACATACTGCACAAGAGCTTCAGTTTAAAGTAGCTACATGGTGATTCTGTTTTGCCCCATTGAGTATAAAAGTTTAAATGTGTTTTGTGTAAAGGTGTTTTTTGTGTTTAGTGTAAACTAATATGATTATTCAGTGATGATGAGTAATATTTTTGACTTTTATCAAATTAATTCACTTTTATGTTACCGCATAAAACATGTTTTTAAGTTTTTAATTATGATTTAACATTTCAAATGTAACAGCAGCATCACTTCTATTAATAGTCTGGCCTGTTTATTTCTTGATTTTTTTGACACGAACCCAGTCTTGATCAAAAGACAAGCTGATTGCAAATTCCCTAACAATTCTGAGTCACTTCCCTCTGAGCGGAAATGTTGTTCTCCTGTTCTTCTTTAAAGAGTATAGGAGCACATTTTCCCCCATGTTGTGTTTACATAACAGAATTGGTGTAGGGCAGCTTAGTGTATTTCATTTAAGCATCTTGAGCTTAACATTTACAAAGCAATTATGCCTCTAAATGTTCCCAGGCCCTCAGGGAGTCTAACATAATGCTGAAAGATTGAGAGGCGTGTGGTATAGCTAAAGCACCTGTGGGCTTCAGTCTTTAAATAAGACCCGAATCTTGTTAGATCATTCACCGCAGTGTAATAATGAAGTATTAATTATTGGTAAGCCTAAATCTATAAAGATTGATGTTCAGCGCTTGATGATTTGATGAGCCGTTAGGGCCTAATTTGCGATTTTACAGGTAAAACGTTCGTTATTCACTCATGTATAAAACGCAGCGGTGTCAATATATTGACAAGACGGTAAGGATCCAGCGACAGGTGGTCTGGGTTGTTGATGTTGTCTGAGTGAGTGGAGACCCACCTTGAGCAGATAATTAGCTGTCTCCTTGGTGAGAAAGAGGAGGATGTAATTCAATCAAAGCACAATACTGACAGCTATTAAGAGGGTCTTAGAGGACATTAAATAAACGTGGATGCACACATTAATGTCACATTAGTTCTCAGCTGTCCGGTCCTGGTCGTTGATTGTTTGTACATTTGTAATAATTAATGATGGCACCTTTATGCACCAATTCAGGTGGACCCTGTAAAACTGCCAGGACTGTCCCGTTCTTGAGGTCTGCAGACAGAGGGTCGATGGGATAATACATCTCTAGAGGAATGGTCTGTCAACACCGCCTGAGGTAACGCTCACTCCTCACCTCCACGGGGGAGACTCGCTGCTTTGACCCTCTCGGTATTCCCCTGAAAGCCAGATTGATAACAGCAGTTTAGCCCCTTGGTGTGCAAGTCACATTAGACCTTCAGCTCGTCGCACACATCCTTCCTTTCGGTCTCTCTCCCATACAGAGTGCTGGAGGGAAAACAACCCCATCAGTTTAATTACAGTTCTCGAAGGGCTGATGATCTGATGAGTTAGTTACACTCATGAATAAATGATAGCCCTCCCTTCTCACGTTATTTAGGCGGTGGAGTCAAGGGGAAAGCCATTCGAAGACTCAATTTGGGACTTCTGTGGTGAACCATGGGAGAGATCCGGTCTCCACATGAATGATGTGTGTCTGACTGTTCTGGTGAAAGTAATTCCAGGACATGTCCTATACACTTTGTCTTCAACTTCCGCATTTCGACACTCACTTTACTGTTCAAAAGTTTGGGGTCGGTAAGATATTGTTTGTTTGTTTTTTATAATGAAAAATTGTATTTAGTAGGGATGCATTAAACTGATCAAAAGTGACATTAAAGACGTTTAAAATGTTAGAATACATTCTATTTCAAATAACGTATCATGGTTTCCACAACAATATTAAGCAGTTAAGCAATATTAAACTGTTGTCAGCACTGATAAACAATAAGAAATGTTTCTTGAGCACCAAATCAGCATATTAGAAGAGTGGCACTCAAGACTGGAGTAATGGCTGCTGAAAAATCAGCTTTGCCATCAGGAATAAATTATATTTTAATTATATATATAAAAAATTATAATAATAATTCAAAAATAACAGTTATTTAAAATTATATTATTTCACAATATTTCTGTTTTTGATCTGAAAATGCAGCCTTGGTAAGCATTAGCAAACTTTTAACCTACCCCTTTTGAACAGTAGTTTAAGTTATATTTTAATGTTAAAAATCTTTAATTTTATATTAATTTTTAATTTCCAAGTGCACTATACTATTATAATTATGCATGCAGTTTTTATAACCTCATTAATTGAGAGACTGCTTTGAATATTTGTACTTCAATTCATTTGACACACTACAGGACCATTTAAAACCAACTAAAAAACTGTAAAAGATTAAAGCCTTAAAACTTGATGAACACTGACAGGATCTAAAATATCCACTTTCCCATTCATGTTCATAAAAATTTTATCCCATCTTTAAATCTTATTGTTGATAAAGTTCATGATCATGCTACACGCCTTATATCTACCCTTAAATGATACATCAGTAGTCGTGCCTTATCTGTTATTGTCTCTCAAATGCCCCCCAGTTAAGCTCTAAAGATTTATGAGGGTTTAACCCAATACAGATTTGTAATCATTCATCACCTGGTCCCTTGTACATGAATTATTTAAATTCACGTGGCGTATCAAGAGGTTCTGATTGGAACAATCGCTCTCTCCAATTCCTCATTTATACTACGAGTCCAGTAGGACTACTGAAAATCAGATTGAAATTCCTTCCCACCCACTTCTTGTGCAATGGCTGCTCCCACATTTCGTCTAGTGTGAGATTGAGAAGTGGCAAACAGCACAATTACCTTGTCACTTATGCGTCTAGCACTAGCATTCTCTCTTTTTTGTTTGTTTGTTCTACTGATGATCCAGTAAGCTTAAACTGAATTGTTTATTTAAGCATCAGATGCAGAGTTGAAGATTGAAATTCAGTCTTCTTTTTGTATCCCTTCAAATAATGCTTGGGGTCCAACAGCTTTTCTTACTCACAGCCATTTATAGGGGTCTTTATTGTTATGGAGGAGATCAAAGCAAAAAAATAATCTCTCCGATTTCTACAGATTTCATGAAACACATTGAAGTACAGCATGCACAACATGATTTGTCAGATATGTAACGAGTACTGGGTTCCACTGTAAATTTGAAGCTGCGTTGCATAGTGTGTCTTAAATGTATTTGCTTTAAAAATACATGTTTTCACACTTTTGCAAAGCTACACCTCAAGCATGGATTTTGGAGGAGCTACTCACACATTAAATTAAAAAGCAGGGACTGTGCAGAGACACAAATGTGTTGGTTTGGCCTTGATGGGCAATTCTGTCACCGACTGCAGTATTAAGCTGTTGAAAAGAGATAAGTTTGGCTTTTTCACATTTACCAAAGCTGCCAAAAGAAGGTAGTCACAGCAGGAATATGAAAGACTTTACTGACGACTGTGACTTTGCGATGCTACGAGAATACTGTTTTTTTGCGCAAAGAACACAAAAATAACAATTTACTCAATCATTCTTCTCCCCCGAGTTATGTCTTCTGCCATTTTGGAGAGTACCTAAGAACGTTTTTGACGTGATCAGCGTTTACGTTCAGGGGGAAAGCGCGCGCATGAACCTAATCTGCATATTAAGCGTTGTTTACACTTAGGGGAATGCGTGTGTATGCGTTGTGATACTCCCTAAAACGGTGAAAGACGTAACTCAGGGGAGAAGAATGGTTGAGTAAATTCTGTTATTTTTGTTTTCTTTGCGCAAAAAAAAGTATTCTCGCAGCGTCGCAAAGTCACAGTCATCAGTAAAGACTTTTATATTCCTGTTGTGACTACCTTCTTTTGGCAGATTTGGTAAATGTGAAAAAGCCAAACTTATCTCTTCGGCAAAACTGAAGTTGAGCCACTGATGTCACATTGGACTGTTTTAATGATGTATTTACTATGTTTCTGAACCTGGGAACATTGCAGTCACGTTGCTGTCTATGGAGGGTTTGAGAGCTCTCCGATTTCATCAAAAACATCTTAATTTGTGTTCCGAAGTTGAACGAAGGTCTTACGGGTTTGGAACGACATGAGGGTGAGTAATTAATGACAAAATTTTCATTTTGGGGTGAACTAACCCTTTAAGTACAGCTCCGATGTTCTGGAATGGGGAAAAACTGACATCTGTTTTGATGAAAATAATGTTTCAATTGCTTCTTTTATATCAGAAGGAAAATATTTATATTGTGTCATAATTATGCTTCTTGGTATTAAATCACACATTCAAAAAAAAAAAAAAAAATAAGCTGGTCCAATGCAAATGTGCATTATAGAGTTTATCATCACAGTTTCTCCCATTTTTTGGACAGCAATGTTTTTGAAAGTCTCTTATGCATACCAAGTCTGAATTTATTCCAGAAAAAAAATATTGGAGTACATTTTACAAGAACTTACTTAAGTGTGTTACTTAATATTTTTCAGTGTGTTACTTAATATGTTTTCAATAGTTGTGCTGCTTAATAAACTGGAAACTGAGACATGTAGGATTCTTTCATGAAGAGAAAGTCCAAAAGAACAGCATTTATTTGTAAAAAACAATTGTCATATTATACAGTTAGTCTTTACTGTCTTTTGATACATTTAATATCCTTGATGAATGAAATTACTTATTAAAAAAAACTGACTGAACCCAAACTTTTTGAAAATAGTTTATAGTGTTTCCTCCTCATAATGTGTCCAGCCATGAATCGTTTTGTTTTTTACATGCCATTTAAGATCAGATTCCTCTGAATTAGATTATACCACAATAGTTGCCATGAAAACTAAAAATTATTTAAATAATTTTGCCCCTATTACGGATTTTTGAAAATTACCTTTCATACAGTGTGTCACACAGCTCTAAGTGAATGAAAACATCCTGCAAAGTTTTAAATCTGAAAGTGCACCATGTATAAAGTTATTGTATCTCAAAAGAAAGAGTCCACTCTGAATCATTGCCATTTTTAAAACGAATCCCAAGCCGTTTCATGTTGAAGTCAACTTGAAACATTAGCATATTGCCACTTTTTGGTCTTTTCACATTGGTCTGAATGAAAATGCAAATTCATTCTTTGCCACTAGGTGCTGCTTTTGGAGCTGTAAAAATAGCGGTTTCCCCTGTAATGATGCAGCACTGCAACTCTGCTTAATCAGGCATTTCAGGCATGATGAAATGAAAATGAGACCAATGGGACCAATCATCCCAGATCAGCTTGACGCAAAGGAGGGGTTTGGAAAAATGACTCGTTAAATTAATCGTTTGGGAGTCATTGAGCAAGTAGGTAAAAAATAAATACATATTATAATTATTATTTAAATGCATATATGTTGGGGACTCCCAGAACCAAAATATGAACCTTTCATTACACCATAATAGGGGCACTTTAAATATTTCTTCACAAATGTAAGAACAGAAAACACCAGCAAAATAGCTGATGCTAATGCTGAGAGTATCAGACTATCACTTGGATGACAGATGATTTTCACATTCCCCCGCATTGGTAAAAGTAGCACAAGATGTGTCCATCCCAGAAAAGTAAAAAAAAAAAAAAAAATTAAATTGAGAGGGATGAGTGGCATCATCCATATTAGGTGTGTCTCACTTTGCAATTTTAATAATGTAAAGAGTTAATTTCAGAATCATCCTCTTGCATGTTTGTCAGAGTTAATTTTCTCGAGCGGCTGCACAATTTAGTCATCTACAGGCGACTAAGAGCATGGCAGTATTCTCCTGCATCTCTTTCACAGCACATTTCACTGTATTAGGACCACCTCAGGGCATAATATTGAAAATGGCAGGCAAGTAAAGCTCTCTTGCAGCTCAGACGTGTGAGTCTGAGACAATGTGTGTTTGACATGGTGTGAAATGTGATGACGTTCTCTCACTCGCTTAGGTGCCAGTCCAGATTTTGGGACTCCTGGGCAGATTTTTATCCATTGCTTGTTGACTACTTTTGACTCACACAGAACAACTATTTTTCTCCACGGTTATAATTTTTTCAATAGCTGAGAGAGTAAATTCAGAATCAGAATCAGAATGAGCTTTATTACACATACAAGGAATTTGTTGTAGTGACAGAAGCTCCACAGTGCAACAGAAAGACAGCAACAGGATAGGACACAGATAATAAAAGAATAATATACAAATAACCAAATGTACAAAGCAGTAAAAACACAATATATAATATAGAGTACTATGTATGTACAGGTCAAGTATGTGCAAATTCAGAGTGTTACTATTGATTGGTCAGCATCTCTCCAACAGCACCATAAAGATTTTGAAATCTCTCTGCCTGTGTTTAGTGTGAGTTTAGTGTATCTAGATTGTTGTATGTTTATGTGTTTATATATTTGTATGTATTTATGTTCACTCGTTTGTAATGGTATTGCTTCTCTTAATTTTTCTTATCTCCATTAAATATGTCATTTTTGTATATAATTGTCTAAATTGGCCTGTCAAACACATTGTCTCACTGCAAACTCACACCATTGGTTGAGCCAGTGTTTCTTTTAACACAAAAAATTGCACATTTCAGTGTTTTAAAAGTTACAATTAATAATTAATGTATCACATGAGAATATAACACTAAGCACTAAATGTAGTCATAGACATTGCATATAAAAATGTTATTGTCTCAGTACCTCTTACATCACTGAGAGCTAACATGTGCTATAATAGTCCTATAGGTCTATAAAAAAGACCTTTTCAAATGAAAATAGAGACATTTTATTTCACCTGTAAAAATGTAATGTGAGCTTGTAAATAAACCTGGAATGTATAGTACATGACCACCTGTACACCTCCAGTATTCAGAGCTCATTTCCGGGCCCCTTCTATGAGAGTGTTTAGTACCAATTTTACATTCATTGATCCTGTATGTCCATTTTAATGCCTTGCAAATGTAAACATTTGGTTTTCTTTGATGGATTCTCCGTTGTAGTTGTTGTTGTAAATTCTGCTGTATTGTAAAGTAAGTTATCTAGCTGCCTATAGATGAAGTCTTGTCAAAATTGCAAAGAAAGACTTGTGATAGTCATGAAAGCATCAACAGTAATCTGTCAAATATCTACAAACCAATCAATTGGCCATGAGGAACATGAAGATAAATGTTTTGTATTTTATGCTAATATCATGGTACATAATGTCCAGCTTGTATCAACATTTTTGTAAATATTAAGTGCAAATTTAACAATACATTAACAAAGATTTAAAAATAAATAAATAAATAAATAAAAATGCTAGAACTGCTCATCTAACTGGGCTGACAAAAAATACTCCAACCTCACTGAAAAGAAAACAAAATGCATGCCTCAACCAACATTTTTTGTAAAAACTCCAAGAACTGTTTCCAGCTGAAATGAACACTATAGCCGTACACTGTAAAAAATGATTGTGATTTTAACGGTAAAAAACTGTGAAAATGCTACGGTAAAAACCTGTTACATGGTTAACGGAAAGTTCCTGTAAAATTTACAGGGAAAAACCGTAAACTGACGTTCCCAGAATTCCCTGCGTTCCATTTCAAATTCTCTTTGAATTTGACGTTTTTTCTTTGAAATAACTATGTTTCTTCTTAGTTTTTTCTTATCAGTTATGTTTATTAGGGTTGTATGTTACATCTAATGTTGTTAAATGAATGTTTATAGCATATTTCAGTTTAAGGAGTCTCACCATGATGGTGTTTAGTGCTTGTGTGAATGACACTGTGCACCTTCTGAATATTCTATTGTTTAAAAGTCGCTTGTGATGGGCTTTGGCTCATCATGTGACTTTCTCATCATCACCTGCATTTGGTGGCTATCAGTGTATTTCAAAGGAACAAAACAGATTTCAGTACTTTAATAGGTTGGTATATTAAGATTATATCAGTTAAAGAAATTATGCTATTTAACTGTAAATTTAAGTTAAAACCTAAAACGTTGCTACCGTATTTGTTACGGTAGAATTCTGGCAACCACAGCTGCCAGTTTTTTACCGTAAATTTGACAGATTTTTTTTTACAGTGTAGGAAAACACCAACAAATTGTATTTATTTTTATTACAGCTGTTATGATCTTACTTTTACCATAATAAATTATTTGTAAACTTAGAAATTTTGACATTTGCATCATATACCCATCTTCATTTGTATGGTTTTTCTGATGTTGTAAACTTGCTTGGTAGCTCACCTGGTACACCACTGCACATTGAGTATGAGTTCTGTGAAATATGATTAATAGTAAAAGCACTCAAAGAGTTGTAGAGGCAAGCTTAAATTGAATGGTTGTTTGAGCAAATGTGCTTTTATTTCATGCTGTCTTTTGTTTTTTCGCAAAATATGTAAGTAGCAATGTGATATTATGTTACAGAAATGTTGCCACAGGCATGTTTTTCCAGTGAGCCTGGGTTGGAAAGATCCTTATTGCTGAACCCTACAGTATGCATCTATTTTGTTGTGCCGACCAATTAAAGCTAGATTAAATGTCCAATATAAATAAACTATGATTGCAGTATAGTGACCAAAATGTGTATGAAATCACCGCTTTTAAAAGATTCTCTATCACGCAAGACTCTCCATCACTGCTCGCTGTTGCAAATATATAATATTTGTATGCTTTCTTTGCAATAGACAAAGATGTCAAGCACTCTTAGCAATGACTAATTAGACTGTATTCTTGGTGCTGATAGAGTAGTACACCTCAAAACAGTGTGCTGATAAAAAGTTTAATTTGAAAAGCTTTACATACAAGTACAGTATTTATATAGTATGCTATGCAGTGACTAATGGAAATATAACTGCATTCATTTAACAGTTGAATACCCAATTGATTTTGTTTTTCTTTTAAATGTAGCGCAGTTGATGAAGAGGAGGCCTAACTAATGTAAATGACTTCAAAGTCTTTGAATGGTGCAGATGAACATCATTTTAAAGAGGTTGTTGGATCAGTACGTTATTGAACACTGACCAATTTTTAATTAACTTTTTCATTTTGTAGTTGACAATATGACACCAAGGTTAGAAATATTGGTGAATAAAATGACAAATTATAGACTAGTGTTGTTTTCCAGAAATGTATACGTGAATCAAAACGTTTTAGTATGCAAACGCCGCTGTGATATTTATTGCCAGTGAATAATGGTCTAGTACGCATCAGCATGTTTAAAGGCTTTGAATTCATTTGAGAATTAATGACGAAGAATTTCTATAGGGCGTTGAATCTATTTTTTATACTATATTTCAAACAACCTTAGTTATCAAGAATACAGTATCAACAAATCATCAGTGACATGTCGGTGTCCATATAGATATATAAACTGTGTGAGTTTACTTTCATTGTAACTATAGCGTACACTCAGGTTGAGTACAGCACTTACATAATTTTCATTTCAGATATCTCTCAAGCATGGAAGTCTATTGGGAAACAGCAAGCATAATGCATTTGCTCTGAGATAGTGAAGCAGAGGAAGCCAGCGCTCTCTGTCATCATAATGCAGGCCTGAATTGGACAATATTTTATTGTTGTGGGTGACTAGGATGTCATATGAGACATCTGACGTAATCAATCACAAAGCGTGCACACAGACGCTCCAGCATGAAGCTATCTGACAGGACTCCACATTCCGTCAGTAATGCACTCTGACAACAAGCAAACTGGAGAATGATTACAAAGGCTGTTCTATATATATTAATTTCAGGTTTTTGTTCAAACCACTGAATTGCAATACACTGAAAATATAAAATCATTTGTTTTACAGAGATTTTTGCAATGCATTGCATGCTGCATCCAACAATGCCTTTCCATCTCATATAATCATTCAACTATATTCTTGATTTTTCACTATCAAATGGGATTTGAATCCCATTTCTGAGTATTATATGCAAGAGTATGTATTGTAGGATGGATGACTGTTAATGCATTTACACGTATTGCATATTAAAACTGCTAATGTGGCTTTAGCTTCTTTTCACTGGCACATTAAAGGTTTAGTCAAGGTTATTCAACCTGGCTGGGCACTTGCTTCCATTATATTTGTATTTTGCATTCATTATACACTAGTGTTATAACTGGCCATGAATTTAATTCTTGGTCCAAATGACCAGTGGTGCATACATCTAATTTAAAATGCAGGCGCCCACTTTGCACACAGTGCAGTGATCCATTTGTTTCATCAAATTGAAATGCTAGATAGATTGCACATTAGCTCACTTAGATCTGTCCGCCAGCACAAAATACTCCCAATAAATATTTAATACTGTTTGTAATGTCATCTTTGAGGTAAATTGGCATCAGAGACACCATTGTCTTCTTAGCTCTGTAAAACAAACTAAGCTGGACCAAGTCTTGTACTAAGTTTGTCTGCGGAAACAGAGGAAATAGGAGGATACTCTATAATGTCACATTATTAAATGCTATTGCATTTCATTTTATTACAGATGATAATAGAGGATTGGAAAATTGTAAAAATCGATTTTTTGTCTTTTGATTTAAAAGTCTTTTTTGGCTGGCGACTATAATGCTCTTTAAACTCATGACTGATTCTGACTTTTCTCTGATCTTGTATCTGTTGTGATTTGATTTGTATTAGATGTATGAATCAATAACACAAAGACAAGTTGTGAACAAGGTGCAAACAACAAAAGAACAAAAATGTAAAAATCACAAAGCTAATATAAACAACAAAATACATAAAGAAGATAAACATTGCTGTTTATTTACACAAGACTAGTGTATGGTGCAGCCTGGTGTATGTAATAATATCAATAATGTCACGACTGTGGTAAATGACTTTATATTCCATATATAGGATAGATTTTGACTGAATAAATTGCAGAAAACAGAAAACACTCGTTCATAACTGAAGTCCTGCTGCACTGAGAGATGCCCTTTATTGTTCATGCCTGAAACCTGTGACAGCAGAACTTTGACTAAATGTCAATATGATACAGAAAGAGGAGTAATTCCCTATGCTTCTTCCCGAATGTATTAATACACAAAAACCTGATGGAATTTCACATTTCTGCTCTCTAGGAAAAAGATGAATAATCCAACCTTGCATTACTGGAAAGTGATTCAAAAGATGTTCAGCCAAAAATGAAAACAGTGTCATTTACTCACCCTCCTGTTTTTCTAAACCTGTATGACTTAAGAAAATATGTTGAGGAATGTTTCTGACTCCTTTTTTCCATACAACAAAAGTCAGTGGGGTCCAAAACAACATTGGACTCTGTTGACTTAATTGTATTGACAAAAAAAGGCATTTCTCAATATATCTTCTTATGTGGTGCAAAGAAGAAAATTCTATTATTTAAAAATACTCTGATAGCAACATAATAAAATTAAATAATATTTTGATCTACAACAAAAATCTAAAGCTGAATACATGACTAATAAAAGTTGCAACCTCACAAAGAAATGCATCGCTTGGCTAAATCTTGTTAGAAGTAAATGTCACCAACAAAATTACATATTACCATTGAGGATTCGGTTTGGACAGGAAATTGCCACTCGTCAGCACTCTCCACTTAGCCTCTATTACAGTGTTCAGCAAAATAAGCAAAATTCTGAACTCTATTGGGTGCATCTTAAAAGCCTAGTTCCATGCCCTCGAATGGAGTAATACTGCAGGACTAAAGAAGGATGCTCTTCATTTGTTAAACTTTCTCAAACTACTTTGGGGATGTAAAGTTAAAATGATTACTTCTCTGTGTTAAGTCGTGACGTATTGTAATTCCAGAAGAGTGATTTGTAAAAGGAGAGGGTTTCTGTAGAGTTACACATTGACAAGTAATGTTATTCACATGTTTGCATCAGGGTGTCAACATTTATCTTATTTTCAGAAATTGTAGTCCTGTCTTATAAGTATATTCTGTGCTTTTCTAATTTTCTGACATTTAGCATGTTAAAATCTGGTGGGAAAAAAGTGGGTTCACTTCTATTTATTATAAAATTGAGCTGCCCCATACTCCAGGGCTGTACCTTAGTATTGGCATGACATGGAAGTGAAGGTCACTTGATCATCCACAACATTAAAACCACTGACAGGTGATGTGAATAATATTGCTTTTACTGTATTGTTGCAGTGGATCCAGTCAAGGAGTGGGATATATTAGGGAGCAAATGAACACTCAGGTCTTCAACTGCATGTGTTGGAAGCAGGAAAAATTGACAAGAGAAAAAATCTGAGTGAGTTTGACAAGGGTCAAATAGAGATGGTTAGACGACTGGGTCAGAGCATCTCCAAAATATCAAGTCTTTTGGGGTGTTTCTGGTATGCAGTAGTTAGTACCTACACTCCTACAAAATATTTTTGTCTAAACAATTCCATAAAGAACCCGTGCCCATCACCCTTTGTGTTCTTTTCTCAGGTTTGATTATATGTAACACTACAAGTTGTCATTGGAGATTTAGTCAGAGTTTTGTGCTCTTTCAGTTGCATAAATTGTGTCTTTACATTCCATTATCATGAAACCCACAACACAACTGTTACGTTCCGTAATGCTGTGGGAGGTGTTTCTTTTTGTGTGTCTGCCTTGTTTTGACTGTTAGTACCTTCAGATCCGGTGATTGGATGTCAGCCCGATTAATCTTCTCCGTCGACATGATGACGACAACGATCTCCGAACCAATCAGGCATCCTCGTTTTCTATAAGGACTCGGAAGTGACGCAAGACGGGAGAGCGCGTGTTTTTTTTATTAGATCGCTCTCGCTGGTTTGTCACGCTGTCCATTACGTTCGATTTTGTTGTAATTATGATTTGTTGTTTATTTTGAGTTATTTTTGATTGCTCTACTCTACTTGTTGTATGTGCTCAATTTTGAGTTGACTTGATTATCACTTTCTCATCAAAGTGTTGATGACTGGATTTATTTTTCGACTCATAGTGTTGAGACAAGGTTAGTATGTCACGTGACCTACACAATACAACAGGTAGTGTATTGCTTGTATAGAAACACTAGGTTAGGAGTGAGAGCTAAGGTTTGTTTTATTAACTTTTTTTTGTTTTCAGCTCCACTCACGTCTCAAACTGTTGAGTTTTGTTTCAATGTATATAATTTGTAAATATCCTTTATTTTTATTTTTGACGTTTCCGTCACTATTGTAAATATGAAAGATAACTGAATGTAGCTTTGTGATAAACCATAATACTTTACTAAAGTGTTCTGACCAAGCACTGTTGTTTTTTTGTTTGATTCTTTTCTTCACATATCTTATCCTTTATTAACAGGCAGCTCCCCTATTCAAAAAACATCTTTAATTATTTTATTAATTTATTTTTTTTTGTGTTGACTTCCTTATTTCCCTAGACATTAATTGTAATATCAACAGCTAAAACAGGGAGTCGTAACAACAACAAACACAGCTCCGATCACAGCGTACTAAATTCACCAGTTGTTGACGTTTGTAAATGCCACGAATAAAGACGTTGCTGTCGGCGCGTCATAGTTCCCGCTGCCGGTGCGAAAGCAACCAGGAAAATGGTTCGAGGGGGAAATTTTATCTCTTGGAACCACCATGCTGGCTAGTTCCTAAAACGGAGTTCTTAGAACTATGCGGTGCGAAAGCCCCATTAGACACATACCTCCTGCCTAAAGATTTCATGGCAGTGGTGGTTCCTGATGGCAGTTGCCTTTTTCAGGAGGATAATGCACCCTGCCACACTGCAAAAATTATTTAGGAAAGATTTGAGGAGCATGACAAAGAGTTCAGGGTGTTGCATTGGCCTCCAAATTCTCCAGATCTTTATCTGATTGAGCATCCATAAGATTTGCTGGACCAACAGATCTGATCCATGGAGGCCCCAGCTTGCAACTCCCAGAACTTAAAGGATCTGCTGCTAATATCTTGGTGCCAGATACCACAGGACACATTCAGAGGTCTTCTGGAGTCCATGCCTCAACAGATCAGTGCAGTTTGGCAGCATGAGGAGGATCCACATGGTATTAGGCAGGGGGTTTTAATGTTGTGGCTGATTAGTGTATACAGATACTGTGGAAACTTAATTGATTATTTACATTAAAATGTTGTATAGATGCAGAAAGATTGAGTAGAACAGATGCTTTCACACTCTTGGCACACATGAACTCCACTGATGTAAAGTATCCTAAAAATACAACTGCTTTTTTACAACTGTGTTTACAAAGAGAATTAGAGTTTTGAATTGGATGAATTCAATAGAATGGTGTACTGGTGTCCCAAATACAGTTTTATAATCTGAACATGGCATATGCAAATATGTTTCTTCCACCATGCATGTTATTACTGGGATCCTCTGAGTTTTAAATAATTTCTGTTTTCATTCAATTTCACCATTCATTTGGTTTTCCACACCTGATGACTAAACAATGCTCTTACTGTGCTATATAAGTTTACACTCAAACAGTCCTTTACATATTTAGTACTTCTCTTTCACACAACTGAATAGTGTTACTGTTTTGTGCATTTTTATCTTTTAGTGTTTTTATTACATGTGTTTTTGTGGTGCTACTGTTACAGAGGTGTAGTTTGGTTCTTTAGAGAGACATTGTGCATATTGAGCATTTGACCAATAAAAATCTTGAATCTTGATTAAAGCATACATTTTCCAACAGAATTATGATATTATATTATATTATATTATATTATAGTTAGTTAGTAAGATTAAATGTATTCAGTTTGGTTTAGTTTGATTTGGTTTAGTTGGGTTTTGCTTTACTAATTTGTCTGAAATCAAAACAGAAACATTTTGCAGCTTTTGCAAAATGAGACAAGGATGGTTTATGAAGACCACAACTCCAAAAAGGGCAAACTAAAACCGTCACTATATTCCGAATCCTCTGAAGCCATGTGATAGCTTTGTGTGAAGAACGGAAAGCAATTTAAGTTTGTAAGCTTTTTTGTTTTATTCTTTTGTAAATTCTGATCCTGAAGTTTGATGTATTGTGTTTGTCTCACAGCATAGATTCAGAAGGCTTGCAGAAAATATCAGTATTAAAAACACAGAGACAGCACAACGTGTTCAGAATGAGCCAGTATGCATAAAGCTCTGTGTGCAATACATGAAACAAATGATGTAAAGTCTTAACATCTCTGATTTTATTATACAGTAACTCCACTTGTGTTTGTTCTCGGAGAAGCATTACTGCTTGCCTGCCAGTTATGTTTTTGCTGAGAGATTTATCTTGTTTCTCAAAATAAAAATTTTCCTGCTTAAATCCAATGAATTATAACTATGCCAGACAGCATAACCAGAAAAAAGTCTTATGAAGAATCTCACTCACAGAATCCCCCTCTACTATACACAATATCACAGAACGGCGTTCAGAGAGTCAGAAAATGAAACGCAGTCTCTCAGAAGTCAAGAGCAATAATTCAGTCTCTGACAAATGTCATATTTGTAGTGGCGCATAGCCAGTATAGCCGGTAGTTACATGCATCAAATATCTAGAACTATCAATGTTTTTTGTTTTGTTTGCATTGTATTTACATTTATGCATTTGGCAGACACCTTTATTCCAATTGATATCATGATAATGGCTTGACTAGAGTTTCTTGGAAGAGGTCCTCCAGGTTTGGAATGACATGAGGGTCGACACAAGTAATTAATGACAAAATTTTCATTTTTGGGTGATCTATCCCTTTATGTTAAAGGAGTAGCTCACCTAAAAATGAGAATTTGCTGAACATTTCACCCTCAGGCCATCCAAGGTGTACAGTAGGTGAGTTTGTTTCTTCATTGGAATCGATTTGGTGAAATATAGCATTACATCACTTGCTGACCGGTAAAGTAAATGGGTGCAGTAAATGGGTGCCGTGAGAATGAGAGTCTAAACCGCTTATTAATATATCTTGTGAAAATATCTTGTGAAGGTGAAACTGGTAGTTCACTATTAGCTAATCAATAACTACAATTGTTTGCATATATCCTGGAGAACTAATAAGAACTGTATAGAGGCTCATAATTAATGTGAATTATGCATAACGTATAATTAATTCTGAAGTGAAGATTATGGTAACCTACTAGTAAGCATCACTTTTCACCCTGCTGTCTGCCGTTCTATATGCATCACAAATGAAACAGGAGCATACTTGGATCAGTATTCTAAAGTGAAAAGCATGACAACTCCCTAATGTTGGCTGACATTATTGTAAGCTTTTGAGATATATGAAAGGTTTTGGATAGTAATGACTCAAGTTTTACTACATCCTTCTAAAGAAATTACTAATTATTTGGATCAACATTCTAAATCACGGTAAGCCACTAGTAATGATTTAAGTGTTACCAAATCTAGCTAAATTAAATGCTAACCAGAACCTTACAAAAACCTCAAAAGTTTACAACGATTTCAGTAATTACTACGGAGTTATAATGATCTTCACTTTAGAATACTGATCCAAAAAAATTGTAATTCCCAAAGGATGTAGTACCACCTGAATGATTACTATCCAATACTTTACTTTACTGATCCAAACACAGTCTCATCCCAACTCATCACATATTGAAGCTTGGTCAGGACCGTTTTGGCGTCGCTTTTTGACGCTCAAGGTACCCCTTTAGCGTCACTTTTCGACGTGAAGGGTCCTCCGTTGTTTTAAATAGGAAACCCTTAGCGTCAATATGCCAATGTGATACTGGGAATTTTATTGTCATAATTCAATTATATATTGTGTAATAACATTGACATTATAGCATATATGTAGGGGTGTGATTTTTCAATGTAAACAGTCAAAACAGTTTTATTTATATTACATTATTTACACATTTATGAGCACATAACCCAACCCCTGCCCCTAAAACTACCATCTGTCAATAAAACACAAGATATAGCAGGCAGATACAACTACCGTCATAATTTATTTAAAAAGTATTAATATTCCAAGTCTTCCAAGGCAAAATGATTGATTTGTGAGAGGAACAGATGCGATTGCCGTCTCCGTCTGCCGTGAACACTTCCTGTGTGCTGCTGCAGTCTGTGCGCAAATTCTAAAAATGCCGCCAGAAGAAGCCTTAGGTCAGCTTTGGTTGTGAAATGCCGTTGGCTCTTGCGTGTCTTGTGATCGATTGCGTCATGCTGTTGTGAAAGGTTATTGGCTCTTGTGTGTCTCGTGACCAATTGCGTAATGCTACGGGATGGGAGTATCTTTTTGAATGAGATGTGAGTGCGTTAACGGAGTGGGATCATTTTCAGAGATTAAAACCTTATGTTTTACTCTCTTCTTCGCATAAAGACTTTGTATGGCTTCAGAAGACTTGGAATGCAACACGACTTGTTTGTAATGTTTTTACACTGCTTGTTTATGGTCAGTTTTTGCAGTAAATACCTGTGACTGCACTTATATTTGCCTGTGTGTGTTTTATATTGTTCAGAGGTGTACTGGGTAGGTTTAGGGGCAGGGGTGGGGTTAGATGCTCCAATGAAAGTAAAAAATTGTATAAAATTATTTATATTTTTTACAAATGCATGCAAACCATTAAATTAAGACAAACAACTGAAAACAATGGAGGACCCTTCACATCGAAAAGTGACGCTAAAGGGGTACCTTGAGCGTCAAAAAGCAACGCCAAGTGGTCCTGACCAAGCTTCAATATGTGACGAGTTGAGACTGTGTTGGATCCAAATAATTAGTGATTCCTTCTGAAAAATTTGGTAATACTTGAGTCATTACTAGTGAGTTATCATAATCTTCACTTTAGAATTAATTATACATTATGCATTATTCATATTAATTATGAATCTTTATATAGTAGTTCTCAGTAGTTCTTGGGGAGGTATGAAAACATAGTAGTTACTGATTAGTTAATAGTGTACTACCACATTACAACGACTAAGCACAATAACTTACTAATTCATTAATCAGAGTTACTTGTTAAATACTAGCAGCTACTTGAGTGCTAATATTGCGTTACTCATGTGTTCTTGTGTAGTTATTCAATAATGATGGAACAGTATTCTAAAGTGTTACCCCGATAACTCTGATTACTGTGATGCTTTTATAAGCTGTTTAGACTCTCATTCTGAGGATCCATTGGTGAGCAAGTGATGTAATGCAAAACCTTTCCAAATCTGTTCCAAAGAAAGAGGCAAACTTATCTACATACTGTATTGGATGGCCTGGGGCTAAGTAAAGTTTCAGGAAATTTTCATTTTCTGGTGGACACTTTCTTTAATGTATTCCTTGGGAATCATATTACCTTGCTGATAGCGCTGTGATCAACTGTCTGAGCTCTGTTCATCATGTTATGGTGCTTTATCAAACTTGTGTTAGCTGTATGTAAAGTTATATCAATAAGACTGGCCACACAGACTAAAGAACTACATTTGTTTTCTATTTGTTGATTATTTAAGTCATGTGATGCAAACATACCTTTGGCAGATCATTATATCATAGGGTTTAATTTGGACAGGAAAGCAACCAGACTCCTTGGGTTAGAATAGATTTCTATGGGCTAAGTAAAGAACTACTAGTTTCACTTCTATGTACTTACATCAAAAATACATTGTTTAGTACAATGTACTTACTGTGTTCATGTTGTATTGCAAAACTTTTGCTGCTTTTGAGGTGGGATACGGTCAAGGTTAGGGACAGGTTTTTTGGTATGGTTAGTTAAGGGGTAGGGTCAACAGTCTAATTAAAAATCTAACAACAGAAATTAATTACAGATATAAATATATGCAGGTATTTCTTAAATATAAGGATAATGTAAAAACATGTATCTACACAATACATGCTTTGTATCAAATGATTAATTTAAATGTTAGTACAAAAAAAAATCCTAAATTATATTTTCACCTAGCTGTTTAATAATTTATTCTCATGGGATTGTGTTCCCCCACAGTAAATCAATCACATGGCAATGAATGTAGCTATGATACTGATCATCAACAGCCACCTATTCCAACAAATAAAATGTAAATATCATATTAATAACAACACTAGCTGAAACTTGAAATGGTATAAATGTACAAAAATGGTGTCACTGATAGTGTGATTTGTGACTAGAATCATAGGGCTGTCTTGGCCTCTAATGTGGTGGCTAAAATTTACACCGAAACATGACAAGTCGCCATATTTTTCACAGTTGTTAAGGAACTAGCCAAGTTTGTCAGTAGACTGTGAGAACTTAGCTTAGCTAACATGGCAGATTTGCTTACAGTCCTGTGAAAATGTTGCACTGTAAGCTTCACGTGAGCCCATTTGGCTATATACATTTTCACACCTCTGTATCAGCACAGTGCCTTGCTAAGTTGTTTTATTCCTTCTTCTCTGGGAATTTGTGTTATGTGGGTGAAATGGTTCTGTGCTCACAGTAAATGACATTGCTAGCCAAGTGTAAACAAAGCGACTTGTGTTGTATGCAAGAACAAGAAGATGCATCCTCTTTTATTCAGTCATGGAAGACAATAGATACTTTATTACCACACGACTGAGTTGGTGGAAACTATTGTAGGTACAGCTTTAAAACAAGAAGGTCTATAATACCTGAAAAAAGCTGTTTATTAGCATTTACATTCATCTCAGTAGCACTTACTTGGTGGTAACGAAACTACAGCTAAAGAGAGCATACTGTGATTTCTGTATTACTACATTAAGTTTTTCCATTTAATAACTGCCATAAATTCAAAAATAGTTATCAGGAGTGGACCACTGAAAACTATTGAGAACTATAACAAACTTGAAAATGTGCCTTCCTAAAAGTTTGCACGTTCAAAGATAAAAGTTTCAGGATTCCCACAGAGCACTTCATCACAGGAAATTATTCCACCCTCCATAGTTTAATAGCAGCAGTTTGACAAAGAGGTGAAATATTAGCTCTGGCTGGTTTGCTATAGCTGCCAGTGGCAACTCATTTAGTAGGAGAGCATGCATCTCAATGATGGCAGGGATATTCAGTTGCTGCTTTGGGACAGTAGTGTGAATTCTGCCTCCCTGCAATTTTAATAAACTACCATAACAGCACTGAGGCCACTGTTGACCTCACCAGACTGAGGCAGGTTTAAATTAGCTCCACATGCTCATGTTATTGGTAATAGTTGTTGTAACACTTTTCTTCTGCAACATTATTCCAATTATTGTGATTCGCTTTTGCTGGGAGGACATGTTGGGTTTCATGGTTTGCCTCGCTTCAGGCCATTTTAGTTTTTATGAGCAGTTAGGTTGATTTAAAATATATTATATTTTAAAAAGTAATAAATTCTCAAGAATCCTCAAGAATAGTTTGTATACTGTTGTTATTATTGAAATGAATATTGAGTATTGACTATACGTTGATGATATCGTTACAGTTGATCCATTTGCATTAAACTAGAGCTGTTCAGTCTGCATTCCTATAAATCCTGGAAGACAATTAGCATGTCCAAGCCATTGGTTCAGTTGAGAATATCTAATGTGTTTTTGAAATAGGAATTTATGATTCATGGTTGACATTATTTGAAGAGACTTTAAAGTTTTGACACAGTCAGATCTACAACATGCATTTTGAAGCTGTTGTGTTTTTCAAAGTAACGTGAGAGAACTCTTTTAGAATTTATCCATTCAAATTTAGTATTATACATGCATATAAAATGGGAACATTTATGGTTCTGTGGTGAAGCTAGCTAAAATCATACATGTACTGCATTGATGAGGAAAATTAAAAAACATCATGCCGTACACATCAGTATTGTACGTACTTTACCTGGCAGTTACTAACACTGTTGAAACATGGTGTTTTGGCAGAAATGTATTTATTATAAATGTTATTATTACATGTATATTAAATATTGGGGAACACAAGTCACTTTTATAAAAGTTTGTGTTTAGGATATTTTGTTAATACAAATTCTATGTTTTACCTCTGACTTCCATGATCTTACTAATACTAGATTCTATGCAAGGTCTACGGTAACTTTGATTAGGGCAACTACAAAGGATAATTTATCAAAGAACTTTAAAGCCTGGATCCCATGAATTAAGGACAACGCTTTCTTCTTTTCTTCTTTCTTCTTTACATATGTTTAGTTTTAATTTATTTTAATTGAAGCAAAATGATAATTCAAGAGCCTGATGAAAGATCAATATCAGTGTCTTTAAGTATAACATAAAGTAGGCATTCACTTTTTGCAAATGCTTTTGTTGTTAAAGAGACGAAAATGAAGATTCTCTCGTCATTTACTCAGCCTCATCTTTTTCTAAACCTGTATGTATTTATTTCTTCCACAGAACACATAGCTAAATTGAGAATTGTCATCCGGACAATGAAAGTAAATGATAACCAAAGCAATCTTCTTTTGTGTTCTGCAGATGAAAAAGTTACAAAGGTTTGGACCAACAAGAAGGTCAATAAATTGTTATTTTTGTGTCCCCTGAATAGCAGTAAATTTAATTTACATCCTAGCTCAAATTCAGTGCTTTACTGTCAGATGTGTATTTTTATGTGACATAATTTATTTTTATTTTTTTGCACTGTATATTCAATGCATGCAGTACTTTGCACTGTATATACAATGCATTCAGTATCTTCAATAATATTAATTTATTTCTGCCAAAACATTCACATGGGGAAATCGTGAGCCGGATGGCCAGGATTTGGCTGAATTTTAGCCCCAATCAAGCCCTGGTTTCTAAGTAAGGGCTTCAACTAAAAGGATGTGAGTTTGTAAGAAATCATTTAATAGTAGCTGTTAAAAGAAATTAATAGGTCAGTATTTACAAATAATACAATGTCAATCAAGTGCAACAGAGAGAGCAGTGTTTGATCAATATGCTGTCTGGGTTTGTTATTTAACATCAAATTTAGTTTTTTAATAAACCTATACTTATATTTTAAGATGAAACTACTGTAATATGAAAAGGCCTCATTTATTCATTCAAATTTGTAACTTTTATATTTGAATACATTGTGCACACAAAGTATAGCATTATATAGACGTCAATTTGCACATTGTGTGATGGAGTAATTGCAGAAATAACTGACAGATTAATTGATTATCAAAGCAGTTGCAAGCCTACTGCAAATCATTTGTCACTACAGGCTCCTGCTCTGTGTCCCTGCTCACAACCAGAGCAGGGGCTAAAAACGAGGATGATAAAGGCGGCAAATGATAAAGGAGCCCTGCTGACAGTGCAGAAGGATGCACACCTGATGCTTATTGTGCCATAAATCCAGCTCTATGCCTTTCTTTCTCATCTGTTCATGTAAGCTATAAGTCCTTGAGCTCAAGGTACATCCACCTTGCCCTACACCGCTAGACCTACCGGCCCCTCCGCCACATACCTTTCACTTTCCATGATGATACCACCACATCTTCATGTTTTGTTGGATGGCCCCTGCAGAGTAAATGTAATAACTTGTGCTTTTAGCTTTAACTAAATGGGACTCTGTCTGCACGGATATGATGTAATTATACTAGCAGTATTCTGTTCCAAACCCGAGGGGGTGATTTGGCCAACTCTGACCTTGTCTGTTTAAGATGGATTAAAAACAGTTCTCCCTAAACCAATTAGTTGGACATTATCATGCAAATGACTGTTATTCCTCTCGGTGATCCTAAACACAGATGTGGAAAAGGAGTACACTAGTGGTGATTTCCCTCAAGATCCTTCCAAGCTGAACCACAAGCGTACAGTTTGTTCCAGCACACTTGCATCCCTAAAACACATGCTCCTCTCTTTCTTCCCTGTAGATGCATCATAATGAGCACTTAACAAGACACATAATTCATGAGTGTTTAGTAATAATAAAAACAACATCATCTGAAACACCAAGTATCAGAACGGCTTAAGTTGCCATGACTTGGCAAATAAAAGAAGATACAAGCTTCTAGATGAAAGCTTCTTTTTTTGTTTTTGGAGTTCACCAAGACTGTTAAAGTGAGAGCATATTGTATAAAAACTAGTGACAACTAGTTGTGTCCAGTTATGTTTACAATTTTGTCCATGCCGTTGCATTATTATGCTGATTCATCCTCTTGACAGGGCACACTTTACTTTCCTTTAGTTTACTGCTTAAAAGCTTTTGCTTCATTTGCAATTGAGGGTTCGGTACCTTGCTCAAGGGTCTCACCTCAGTTGGTGGTCATTCACTCCCCACCTACAATCCCTGCCAGTACTGAGACTCGAACCCGCAACCTTTGGGTTACAAGTCTGACTCTCTAACCATTGGGCCACGACTTTCCTTTTAGCAGTTTTACAACATAAACTAATGTAGTAACATAAGTTAACTACATTCGTTAAATGATTATTAAACTATTGCATTATAACTATTGCATGATTATTATATGATTATAACTATTGCATGATTATTAAGATCAAAAGATATATCCATTAATAATATTTAATAGATCTGAGCTAACATCAGCAAACAATGAACAGTTGTATTTTTATTATCTAACTGGTCACTGACATTCCCAACCCCAGACTGGGGAAGTGGTGACAACTGGGGGCTCGTCCGGGTGTAATGAGTCCACTGGAGGAGAGCATAGTGATGAAACCAAGTGCAGTTTATTAAACAAGGTGATCCAAACATAATCCAAACGACGACATGAACAGGCTTGACATGAAACAAACTAGACTCACCGACAGCAGGTTACAACATTAATACACGACCAGGAACAAAGGCAAGACATGGCTACTTATAACAAACAAGGAGGGTCACATGACATGAACAAACCAATGAGAACATGACACAATAAACAAGAGAAACATTCAGAACATGACACAAAGAACAAGGGAACCAATAGCAAAAAGACATGAGGGCAAGGGAAGCAAGACACAAACAAGAACCATAACTAAACTTCAAAATAAAAGACATGAAAACAAGAACAACACACAGAACCCAAAACAGACATTACACCGGGATTTGAACAATGGAATGTCAGTGATTTTAATAAATACTGATACTCAGCTTACAGCAGAAGCACACACCAAATCTGCAAAACCAATACACTAATTCTCGGCCTTTGACTCAGTTTTCAATTTCATAAAACACTTTTTGCAAAACGCAACACACCTTTCTATATGGTACACAACAATTTAACAGGAGTTAATATTATGGCAAAGGTGTTTGCTTTTGAGATGTGTTTGCGATATTTTGAATGCAGTGCTTCATTTTGCAAGAGATGTGAGGCATTTTGCATTTTGTTTGTGCAATTCTTGGATTTGTGTGTAAAGTTTTGAAAATGTGTGCAAGTAGTTGAAAAAACTGTAGTAATAATAATAATAATAAAAACAAATCTGCTGGCTGCTGGACCGACTGATGATCAGTAAAGTAAAAGGTTTTACTGATCACTAAATAAAACATTGGCAGTGTGTTGAAGGAAATCTTGCAATATTAAAGACTGTGCTGCAAAAACTCCCAAATGAGAGCAAAAGGCTTTGCGTAGTTGATCTCATACACATAGAAAAGTTTGCAAAACAGATCCACTGCTTGTAGTAAGGTCTTCTGTTCCATTGTCTCCTCGTTGAAAGTTCTTTGAATTAGTACAGCAATCCTGGTGTCATCCAGTAGTGTAAAACATCCACTCATCCACTCCTTGTAACAGAACTGTTTGTTTAGTTTCCTTTTTGTCCTTATTTGGTTCTTCCTGTTTAAGTTTGTGTCCTAGTTTTGTTAATTAATGATCGGCATCACCTGTGTTTAATTAATTACCTTGTTTCCTCGTTTGTTCCAGCCCCTTTATAAGTCCTCAGTTCTGCCTTTGTGTTTGTCTGATCTTAAGTTAACTAAGTGTCTAAGTGCGTTGATGCCTTCAATTAAAGCTTTCTCCTTTTGTTTATGCCTTCGTCTTGCGCCTCCGTGACTACAACCACTGACCCGTTACAGAAGATCAGACCGACACAGATGATGGGCGAGCTCGCGCAATTTTTTGAGCTGGCTCACGCCATCCAGGACCCAGCCAGCTTTATGTTGGCTTTTGCGCCTCTCGCCCTCGCCAGCACGCTGGATGGAGGAACACTCAAGATGATGCTCCGGCTCGGGCTCACCTTCCACCAG
Source organism: Barbus barbus (assembly GCF_936440315.1). NCBI lineage: Eukaryota > Metazoa > Chordata > Actinopteri > Cypriniformes > Cyprinidae > Barbus > Barbus barbus. Next base: position 15,516,476 of record NC_136751.1, on the reverse strand, counting down.
CAGCGAGAGCTCCCAGACACCTCCGATCTCGACTGGAGAGAAGCCACCATCCGTTGTCTGGAGAGCCTCCGACCCCGAGCCGGAGCCCTACCCACGGCGATGAATGTTCCGCCGGCGGCGAGGTGTCCGCGCTGCAAGCCCCAAGTGTCCGCGCTGCAAGAGCGCCCTCCTGCCTCTCCGCTGGTCCCGTCCAGCTCTCCTTCGTCTCCGCTGGTTCTATCCAGCTTCGCGCCGCAAGAGCGCCCTCAAGTGTCTGCGCCGCAAGAGCGCCCTCACGAGTCTGCGCCGCAAAAGCGCCCTCCTGCATCTACGCTGGTCCCGTCCAACTCTCCTTCGTCTCCGCTGGTCCCGTCCAGCTCCGCGCCTCCAGAGTGCCCCCAAGTGCCCGCTCCTCCAGAGCGCCCCCAAGTGCCCGCTCCTCCAGAGCGCCCCCAAGTGCCCGCTCCTCCAGAGCGCCCTCAAGTGCCCGCTCCTCCAGAGCGCCCTCAAGTGCCCGGTCCTCCAGAGCGCCCTCAAGTGCCCGCTCCTCCCGAGCGCCCCCAAGAGTCCGCTCCTCCAGAGCGCCCCCAAGCGCCCGCTCCTCCAGAGCACCCTCCAGCGCCCGCTCCTCCAGAGCGGCCCCAAGAACCCGCTCCTCCAATGTGGCCCCCAGAGGGGAACTTTCCCAAAGAAATTTTGGGGGGGGGGGGCCATATAGCCGCAGTTTGTGTGGCCAGGCCAAAGGCCAAGGCCACAAAGGACCCAGATCCATCATGGCCTCCCGAGGACCCCGATCCACCATGGCCGTCCGAGGATCCAGATCCGCCATGGTCGCCCGAGGACCCTGATCCACCATGGCCGCCCGAGGATCCAGATCCGCCATGGTCGTCCAAGGGCCTGGGTCCATCTTGGCCTTCCAAGGCCCCAGATCCGCCATGGTCTCCCGAATCTCCAGTCCTGCCATGGCCTCCTAAGGCTCCGGATCCACCAGGGATTCCCAAGTTTCCAGTTCCGCCATGGCCTCCCGAATCTCCAGTCCTGACATGGTCTCCCAAGGCTCCTGATCCGTCCTGGAGGCTTCACTGTCCTAGCCTGGTTCTGCTCCAGCCTCCAGGACGCCCGCCCCCCCCCTCCCCGATGTTACTGTTACGGTGCGGGACGCACCTTCCGGGAGGGGGGCGATATCTGTAACAGAACTGTTTGTTTAGTTTCCTTTTTGTCCTTATTTGGTTCTTCCTGTTTAAGTTTGTGTCCTAGTTTTGTTAATTAATGATCGGCATCACCTGTGTTTAATTAATTACCTTGTTTCCTCGTTTGTTCCAGCCCCTTTATAAGTCCTCAGTTCTGCCTTTGTGTTTGTCTGATCTTAAGTTAACTAAGTGTCTAAGTGCGTTGATGCCTTCAATTAAAGCTTTCTCCTTTTGTTTATGCCTTCGTCTTGCGCCTCCGTGACTACAACCACTGACCCGCTACACTCCTTCCTCTGTGATAAAATGAAGCAGAAGAAACATTTTACAGATTAACTTTTAAACTAGTTAGAGCTGCTCAATTATAGCAGAAATATCATGAACACAATTATTTTAGTCAATATTGAAATTATGATTATTTTGCTGGACCGTAGGCGTTATGAACAGCGTTATGAAGTCTTTCATGAAATTAGTCATTTTAAATATCAGGGAAGTTTCACAATTATCAATACTTAATCTAAGGTATTAGATAAGATTAGGTTCTAGGTTAACTCATGTGAGTAAATTTTACCACACTTATTTGACTGATTTGGTTGTTAAGTTTGGAATTGTAAGGAGGAACAAAATTACACCGCTGTGAACGAAAGGAAGCTGTGCTGGACGGAATTGGCAGCAACACACTAATCGTTTCACCTCATTTATTTACAGTGTTGGGGGTAACGCATTAGAAGTAACGCAAGTTACGTAATAATATTACTTTTTTCAAGTAACTAGTAAAGTAACGCATTGTGAAACGCGTTACTTTTTTCCCATTTATTGATTGACAGTGCGCTGTGTGAACATGTTGTTACTGTAGTTCTAGACTAAATGTGAATGTGCATTAATTCATCCCACTCGCAAAAAACTGATTTAGTATTCATCAAAATAAATTAAAACAGTGAAACCTGCAATAATTAAATATGTTAAACAACACAAATGTATGTAATCCCATTTTATTAACCGATGTCTTTGCTGCTGACCTTTGGTGATCCAGTTCAACCATATTAATAAGCAAAAAATCACTTTAAATAAACTAACAATTGTGCTTCATTGTTTTTTTATTGCTGAAGAGTGTTGAACCTTCTTATCCTGCGTTCTACTTTACAGACATGAATTTACTTTTCCTTCAGCCTGAGGTTTATTCATTACACTTTCTGGTGTGAAAGGGCTTTTACATTTGCTATAATTAGAACTTCTTGTATTAAAAACCATATTTAAAAAGTAACGCAAAAGTAACATAACGCATTACTTTCCATAAAAAGTAACTAAGTAACGTAATTAGTTACTTTTTTAGGGAGTAACACAATATTGTAATGCATTACTTTTAAAAGTAACTTTCCCCAACACTGTTTATTTATTTATTAGTGCTGGTAGCTTTCCAAACACTTGACATTGGTCCTGTTTTGACCAGCAGGTGTCACCGCTGTGTCACGAACGCTTGTAAGCAGTGAATCATTTTGAGAACAATTGGTTTAATTGATTCGAAGCGTCAAAAAGATTAGTTTCTCCCATCACGTCTTTCTTATGGAATAATTGGATTATTTTTGAATTTGAGCGCTTCTCTCTGGACTAAACTAAGCTAGTCTGAGCTGCCGCTGCGCTATCGTTATATACGTTACTGGACCGACAAGTTAAATGGTCCGTGTGGCGCGGTTCAAATGAACACCACTGCATTTGCCGTTTCCATATATAAATGTGATAATCACTAGTGCGACCAAACAAACTGTAGTCAGAACAGGTCTGTAACCCTCCATTGGTGATTTCAATAAGTGTATAAGTAGTAGGTCTAACCAAAGACTATAGAGTACCCAAGATGTGTCACTTGTATAGTTTTGAATGGGGAAAAATGCAACAATTAATATGGCCACTCAATCGCAGGAAGCCCCGCCTTCTAAATGAGCCAATCGCTAATCGTCACTGCAAATGCTGTTAGAAGTCCCGGTTGCTATAGAAACAGTCGGCGCTCTGAGATGGGCGCTCAGGACTGCGCATGCGCACTGGCTGATCTAGCCTGAGAAATAAGCTTTTTATAACGCTATTTGAGCAAAAGAAACAACATTCATGACACAGTTGTTGTCCGATTTCATTGGTGATTTCAAATATGAACTTTAATCATAAGCTTAGTGAACAGTGTTGGAGAATTTGATGTTTCCCCATACAAAGTGATAGGAGCTGCTCTTGGATGCCCGTTTCAAAGATGGCCACCGAGTAACATGAATTGTCTTAAAGAGACTTTGGCCTAACACAGGCTTAACGTTAACGTTATACATTCTACTAACGTTACACATTATTAACGTTGGGTAACTGTAATACATCTCTAAACAGTTTCGCTAGACTTTCTGTTATTTTTTTAATTACTTTATTACTACTAGCAACCTAACTGGGTCAGCTGTTAGGCTCTTTATTTGCAATCGAGCTCATTCTCCGGAGAACAATACACTGACTAAAGGGAACTACAACTTTGTTAAAAAAAAAAAAAAGAGTGTGTTTAACGATTGTGTTTAATGATTTAACGTGTGTTTAGAGTGTGTTTAACGATTCTTTATATGTTATAAGAGTTATATATCAAAAAGCGATATTACTTACCTCATACTGACACAGCAGCAGCAGCTTCTTCTGTTGTCTGACTGCCAGTCACTTTGTCGTCCGTTCAAATTTGAACCGTCGCTGCGGGAACCAATTTAACGCAACGCTGGGATATTATTAAAAATAACCCAACAATTTTTTTTTTTTTAAATAACCCAACGTTTTAGAAAATAACCCAACATTGTGACCCAATATGTGTAACCCATCGGTTGGGTAAAAAAAAAATAACCCATAATTTTTTACGGTGTACTAATATATCTTTTTAACATTTCAAGTTGTTAAATCATTATCATTAATATTGTATTATAAAGCATGACTTAACAATGATTATTGTATGGTTATAAATAAACATTAACTAATAAGACATTAACTAAATGCTGTAAAAATGTGATTTGTTGTTAGATCGTGATACCTACTGCTTTAACCAATGTTAACAACTTGAGCTTTTCTGTAAAGTATACACCCACTGTAATTCATGTAGATTAATTTTGCACCGTTCAAAATGTTTAGAGCTTGCCCTGAAAAAAAAAACACATTCACTGCAGTAAGAGGTCATGGTAAGTGAGTTAAACATTTGATTTTTAGGTTAGTTTTGAGAAAGTTTTGTTTGTTAGTTTTGAAAAGCAATTGTTTGTCTTGTTCCCTGTACTTTACCTCAACTTTTGACTGCTCTGAAAGCAGAAACTCTCCATATGACCCTATTGATGCTGGATTGATGTTCATGCCCAAAGCCAAAAGCTGCTCTGCTCATTAAAACTCCCTGCTGTGTGCCCATGGTGCCCTGGTGTATTGTGAAATTATCATAAGGAAGCAACCATAGAAAGCCTATACTTCCCTTTAATCAACAACCCAGAGGAACAATCTATCCCTCACATTATTCAAAACAGCTCATGCTGTCTTCCTTGCACATGTAGTTGTTCTTACCACATTCCTATTTTTAAGTCATCCTATTTAAGTTATTTAAGCTATTTAGGTTTTTTAAATAATCAGGTTTTGACTGGTGAAAAGATCTCGTGTAGTTTTCATACTCATATTGACAAATCATACTTGAAAATTACATTGCGCAAACTGAAATCAGTGGTTATGTCACGGAGTGACTAGAGGCAGGCGGAACCTTTGTGTGGGAAGATGTTTCCCTGCCGGAACTGTACCGGTGTAACACCTGGCCGGTTCCGGTTGTCCCATGAGTTGTGAGTAAACGGGTGATTAGATGAGGAAATGAGTGTCAGGTGCGTGATGAGAGGGCGGCGATCGGCGATTGAGACACGTAATTGAGATGTGGATTATAAAAAGACATGGTGGTGGGTAAGCAGGAGAGGAGGAAACCAGTGTGAGAGAGAGTGAGAGAACGCGAGGAGAGGAAGTGGGGGCAGGGACGGATCTTTGCAGGCTGTTGATCAGAGGAAAAATTGATGCTGAAAAGGAGGACTTTGGAGACTGAAGGACGGATGTGCACATGTTATCTTTTGGAACGAGCTAAGTACCATCCTACCCTTTTATATAGCTTTATAAAGCTTTCTGTTCCTCCATGGATGTGATGGTCAGATGATTGCTGGTCAGGAACTAAGTTTTCTGATGTGCTAATTTCTCAAAGCCAGTGTGCTCGTGGTCGTCCATCTCTCTCTCGCTGTCTTCCTGCCTGCCGTTTTCCATCTTTTGTCATCTTGGGTCCAAATGTATCGAAGACGAGGGTTTAAAAACTAAACATCATGTTGATTTTATTCTTCCCAAGCGAGTACTGTTGGCTGTTATCCATCTTGATTGTCCCTGGGTTAAAGTGCTATTGAAGACCGAGGCGTTTGGTCGGAGCTACGAGCAGAGGCCCTAGTCTACTGTGAGTGGGTGGATTGCAGTGTGTGTGTTGGACAATTGCACGTGTGAAGTCTTCGAGTGCTTTATTTAATACACGAGTGTGGGGAGTAAAGTCTGCCTTTGTTCGTGCCTTTGACCTGTTGGATTGCCTCACTCGAGGGGCGTTGGGTCTCGCTAACCAGTGCTTGTGGAGTGTATTATACAGAGCTGTGAGTTATACGTAACTTTCCATCCTCTGTCTGAGTCCATTGCAGAGCCCGCTAAAGCTGTGAGTTATCTGCACCTTCTATCCTCTGTCTGAGTCCAGTGAAGAGCCTGCTGAAGCTGTGAGTTATACGTACCCTCCATCCTCTGCCTGAGTCCAATGAAGAGCCTGCTAAAGCTGTGAGTTATCCGTATCCTCTGTCTGGGTCCCGTGAAGAGCCTGCTCAAGCTGTGAGTTATACGTGCCTTCTATCCTCTGTCTGGGTCTATTGCAGAGCCCGCTAAAGCTGTGAGTTATACGTACCCTCTATTCTCTGCCTGAGTTCATTGAAGAGCCTGCTAAAGCTGTGAGTTATACGTATCCTCTGTCTGGGTCCCGTGAAGAGCCTGCTAAAGCCGTGAGTTATACGTACCCTCTATCCTCTGCCTGAGTTCATTGAAGAGCCTGATCAAGCTGTGAGTTATACGTACCCTCTGTCTGAGTCCAGTGAAGAGCCTGCTCAAGCTGTGAGTTATACGTACCCTCCCTCCTTTGCCTGAGTTCATTGAAGAGCCTGCTAAAGCTAGCCCGCTAAAGCTGTGAGTTATACGTATCCTCCATCCTCTGTCTGGGTCCCGTGAAGAGCCTGCTAAAGCCGTGAGTTATACGTATCCTCTGTCTGAGTTCATTGAAGAGCCTGCTAAAGCTAGCCCGCTAAAGCTGTGAGTTATACGTACCCTCCATCCTCTGTCTGAGTCCAGTGAAGAGCCTGCTAAAGCTGTGAGATACGTATCCTTTATCCTCGGCTTGAGTTCATTGAAGAGCCTGCTAAAGCTAGCCCGCTAAAGCTGTGAGTTATACGTACCCTCCATCCTCTGTCTGAGTCCATTTGAAGAGCATGCTAAAGCTGTGAGTTATACATGCCCTCTATTCTCTGCCTGAGTTCATTGAAGAGCCTGTAAAAGCTGTGAGTTATACTAACCCTCTGTCTGAGTCCAGCAAAGAGCCTGTAAAAGCTGTGAGTTATACTAACCCTCCATCCTCTGTCTGAGTCCAGCAAAGAGCCTGTAAAAGCTGTGAGTTATACTAACCCTCCATCCTCTGTCTGAGTCCAGCAAAGAACTTGCTAAAGCTGAGAGTCACACGTACCTTCTATCCTCTGTCTGAGTTCAACCAAGAGCCTTCTAAAGTGCAAAGAACCTGCTAAAGCTGAGTTACACGTACCTTCTATCCTCTGTCTGAGTCCAGCAAAGGGCCTGCTAAAGCTGTGAGTTAAATGAACCCTCCATCCTCTGTTTGATTCCAGTGAAGAGCCTGGCAAAGCTGTGAGTTATACTAACCCTCTATCCTTTTGTCTGAGTCCAGCGACGAGTCTGCTAAGGCTTGGAGAACCTGATAAAGCTGTGAGTTCTACGTACTTCCCATTCTCTGTCCAAGTTATTCCTCTCTCGCTGTCTTGGCCTGCTTCGAAGAGGATTCTAAGAAGACGAAGGAGTGGATCGAGTGCCATTTTATCTTAAAAATACTTTTAATTCAATAAAAACGAACGTTGTATCTTTTATCTGATTGTCTGGTCTGGTGGTGTTCTCTGCTAGCTCCTTGAGGTGGTACGGTTCAGAGGGGCGGTGTAGAAAGGTCCGGTCACCTGCCCCAGCCTGTGACAGTTACACCAAGGAGATTTGCAATGCACCTACAACATAATGAACGACAACTGTACAGTGATGTTTCCCTTCTGAATAAAGTCAGTGCTGGGCTTTTGTGGATATGCATCTGAATGATTGTCAGAGATGGATCACGTATACAAAGAGATTCTTTCCCAGGTGCATTTGCCAGACAGGACATACGGTGTGATGTAAATGTGAAATTGTGGCCAAATGAAGAAGTTGGCTTGCATTTCTGTTGTCATATCTGTGCCAGTCTATAAGTTTCGAGGTATTTTATGGATACATTTAGGCTCTTGTTTTTGTATTGTAGGATAAGAACACTCTTTTCATTTTGGACTGAGGTCAATCATGTTGAGGCATAAAACAAAATGTGTGATGTACTGTTACGGGGCTGACGAGACGTGAGACGTGCGGATCCATATGCAAAGCTTTATTATAAAACATGGTCAGTAAACAGGCAGGGTCAGACAGTGGCAAACTGGTATGGTGGAGGCAAGACAGAGCAATCCGTGGAGCAAGCGTGGGTCGATGATCGGCGAACAATATCCAAAGGGGCAAGGCAGAGAGATAATCCAGAGATGAGAGCAATAATCCAAACGGGGAGCGAACAGAGTCCAAACGGCAGAGGCGAAGGGTAAATCCAGGAAACACGGGCAGGGTCAGACACGGCAGAAAAACAAGGCAAGACTAAGGCTAAGACAATGGCTCTGTAAAGTGCTATCGCTAGGTGAGTGATAAATGCAAACAATTACAGGAACAAAACAGAAACACTGAATGGCACGGTAAAGCAGCTAGCGCTAGGTGAGCGCTAAATGCAGATCAATACTCGGCCAAGAGGAAGTCTCAGGTTAAATGGTGTGTGTGATGGGGTGATCAGTGAATTCAGCTGTGTGATCCGTGTAATCAGCTGCGTGTCGTCAGTGCAATGGATTGTGGGAACTGTAGTCCAGTGTACTGTGTGGTGTACGAGTCCATGTGGTGAGTGAGTGACATCTGGTGGCGAGTTAACGGAAGAGCATGGCCAGGATTCGTGACAACTGTGGTCCATACGCAACATAATAAATGCATGCCATTCTTGATTTGTAAAGGAACTTCAGTCTATGATACAATGAAGATCTTAATGACTTAATGTAGAAGTAGATGTGGTGCACTTGGTTGCAAGTCACTAAAAATAGAATTTTTTCTCTTTCTTTCTTCCTTTTTTTTTTTTTTAAGGTTTTTGCTCAAGATAGTGTATGTTGCCCCTGAGCAGTTTTTGCTTTTTAGTTTGTTTTTTTTTTGCAGAATTTGCTTTTTAAAGACAAACAAAGGTCATTAATTGAACATTTAAACAATCAAAGGAGAGTTGTAGTCTTGCACATGAATACCTACTGTACACATCCACACTTCATTTATTACTGAACATAAAGGTTATTAAATATCACTAATTCTCAATTGCCCAAAGCCAGAACTCATCATGAGGCATTTCCATCTCTCCCTAGTTTTGCTATCTTTGCATCTATGGTTAATTAACATATAAACTTCTTTTGCCTAGATGCAGATGAGCAAACTTAATCTGCATAATTAGATCAGGCAACATTTGAACCACTCAAGGGGTCTGGACCTCTGTCCCCTAGAGACAAGCTTCAAATTCTGAACCATCATTTTTGTCATTATTTTGTGATGTTTAGTTCAATTTCAGCTTTATTAACAATTTGACAAAATTTTAAGACAGCATAATGGCTGATAGCTTGACAGTGGTGTAAAATAACCCATTTTAGATTTTCTGTAAAAGTAAAAGCAGGCAGAGATATGGAGTCATTTTCTAAAGTAGGCTGAAAGGTATATGACATAAATCTGTATGAGTAGGAAAACCCAGCCAATTGAAGCAGCTTGTGACAACATTAGCTGCTTTGGACTCTTGCTTGATGTTCATGGCAGACACAAGACACTCCTCTGCTGCCTGGTCAGAGTGACAGTAATGTTACCTGAGATGTAGTATACCTGCTCTAACCTGATGCAGGCTACAAACAAAATGCTGATTCTAAATGTATAGTCATAATATAGATTTATGATTAAAATGTAACCTTTTTTTCTAAATATATTATTTATAGAGTTGAAGTACTTAGATTCAAAACTTGGACTTGGATACTAGGACAAATGGAGTACAGACAATTCCACGTCATGTGTAACAAACAATTAAAAAAAACAATGCAACAACATAAAATTAAGTTAAAAACATTAATTAACATCTCCCACTCAAACTCAGTTGGTTAAAAACAGGACTCAACAAGGTAGACTTGGACCTGTCCACAGACGGAGAACACAAAGGTATTTATAAATGGGTTTATTTTACAGAAGTGCCAGATGACAACAAATGAAGAATATGCTCAGCTGAGTTCAAAGTAAACAGAGTTCTGGTTAGCACTTTCTTGGTAACAGAGTCTTTTTTAACCCTTGCAGGAATGTGGTGAGAGTAATCCGAATGAAGGAATGGAAGGAGAAGGAGAGGACGATCCTCAGGTAAGTAAATCCACAGCCATGGGGCTGTTTCATAAAACAAGTTTACCAAATAAGCCAGGCTTATTTCAGTTAATCTGATTTATTGTCAGTTGATTTGTTTCAAAATAAGCCAGACTAAATGAAATAAGCCTGGCTTATTTGGTAAACTTGTTTTATGAAACAGGCCCCAGGTTAGTGTCACAAGGTAACAAGACTAGACAAGGATGTGAGGATGTGAAGCCAGTTTCAAGCGTGCATTGATTAGGGAGTAACAGCTGCAAATAGTTATTACTCAGGTGACTGTGATCGTGCGGGTGCAGTGATTGGATCTGGCGACACGGGTGACAGGACCCAACCCCAGTTATTTAAATACTGCATGAGAATTGTTTTCTTTCTTTCTTTCTTTCTTTCTTTCTTTCAGACTTTTCATAGTGTTTACATATATACCAAACCTTTACAACAGAACATTGGAAAATGTTTACCTGTTCTGATTAGTCTTGATTTTTGAGACATTCGGATGGTATATATGATCAGAATTTGGCATAAACAACATAAAAGCATGGATCCATCTTGACTTTTATCAACAGTTCATGCTGCTGCTGGTGGTGTAATGGTGTAGAGAAATTATCTTTGAACACTTTTGGCCTCTTAGTTTTGGACACCTCGCAACAGCTTACCAGAGCTTCACCATGGACGGCCGTCCCTTCAGCCTCATCAAGGAAAATATTGTCACCAGTTCAGCCGGCTCCCCAATGGTCTCTTCTTCCGCTAGATTCCCCTTGGTCTTTTCTGCCTCTGGCCCCCCAACTCCTTCCAAGCCATGACCCCCCCCACCCCCCACTCGCTATCCATGTCTGTTGTTCCATTTATGGGGCCAGGCAGGGCCACCGCTAGCAATTTTGGGCCCTATGAATGAATATGAGGTTGGGCCCCCTACCGGACCCATTCTGCACTAAGCATGCAAGCCAACCTAACTATCCAAAATCTTTGTCAGCAATTTAATAATACTGACCTATTACTTTTGCTATTCACAGGACGCAGCCTTTTTAGCAGCTCAGTGTTCTACTTTTATGCAGACCATTTACATCCAAATGTTATTTACTTTACACAGAACACAACCTTCTGAATTTGTAGATTTTCTATAGCAAAATTAAAATGTGTTTAAAAGTTTGACTGTCGTCCAGCTCCATTTGGCCACCCAAGCTCAAACATAAAGCTACGCCTGCACTAACATTACAGCAAAAGAAGCTCCATGAATAAACATATACCCTTCTTTTTGAAGAACTGGGTGAGTAATTGTTGGCCCATTTTCTCTTTCTCTCTACCCTCTGTAACCTTTCTTTTCATTTCTGATGACCGGATTTACTTATTTATTGGATACTGCAATTAAAGGGTTAATCCAAACCATCAACTCTGTGAAACACACACACAGAACAATATATAAAACTTTAGTAACACTTTACAATAAGGTTTCAGTTTTTAACATGAACTTGTTATTAAGTTGTCATGTTATTTTTTATTTAGTATTGTCCCGAGTAAGATATTTTCCACAAAAGATGTTTACATATAGTCCACAAGACAAAAAAAATAATAAAAATTATTCAAATAACCCCATTCAAAAGTTTGGGAACCCTTTGTTCTTAATACTGTGTGTTAGTTACCTAGATGATCTACGACTGTTTTTTTGTTTTGTGAAGTCGTGGCCTAATATAGTTCCTAATTTGTCTGTGTATATATAGACCTCATTTTCAGTTGTTCTTTGTTTGTTCTCTTTTTCTCTGGTTATCTTGTATGCCTGCATGTTTTGGTTTATAAATAAAGAACGACTGCTGCAAACAGATCTCCTTGCTCCTGAAACCCAAATATGACTGTAATTGCCAAAAATGTAATGTATTTTAGGGTCTCTTAACTAGTTGCTTATTAGCATGCATATTACTACAATAGTAGCCATTTTTAAGCACATATTAATGCCTTATTCTGCATTACCTTATCAGAATCAGAATCAGAATGAGCTTTATTGGCCAAGTATGTTTACACATACAAGGAATTTGTTGTAGTGACAGAAGCTCCACAGTGCAACAGAAAGACAGCAACAGGACAGGACACAGATAATAAAAGAATAATATACAAATATCCAAATAGGCAATGTACAAAGCAGCAAAAACACAATATATAATATAGACAACTATGTATGTACAGGTCAAGTACGTGCAAATTTGAAATGAGAAAATAAAAATAAGTGAGTGTGGTGAATGGATAATGTATTATAGTTGTGTGTTCCACGTTTATTGTTGAGTGTTCATGAGATGGATTGCCTGAGGGAAGAAACTGTTTCTGTGTCTGGTCGTTCTGGTGTTCAGAGCTCTGTAGCGTCGACCAGACCGTAACAGTTCAAAGAGGGAGTGTGCTGGATGTGAGGGGTACAGAGTGATTTTACCAGCCCTTTTGCTCACTCTGGATAAGTACAGTTCTTGGAGAGTGGGGAGGGTTGTATCAATGATTCGCTCAGCAGTCCGGACTACTCTCCGTAGTCTTCTGAGGTCAAAGCTGAACCAGACAGTTATTGAAGTGCAGAGGATGGATTCAATGATGGCAGAGTAGAACTGTTTCAGCAGCTCCTGTGGCAGGTTGAACTTCCTCAGCTGGTGAAGAAAGTACAACCTCTGCTGGGCCTTTCTGACAATAGAGTCTATGTGAGTATCCCACTTCAGGTCCTGAGAGATGGTGGTGCCCAGGAATCTGAATGACTCCACTGCAGTCACAGTGCTGTTCATGTTGGTGAGTGGGGGGAGAGCAGGCGGGTTTCTCCTGAAGTCCACGATCATCTCCACAGTTTTGAGCGTATTAAGCTCCAGGTTGTTAAGACTGCACCAGACAGCCAGCTCCTTAACCTCCTGTCTGTAAGCAGACTCGTCACCGAGTCGAATTATTCTATATCCTTATAATCCCACCCAATACCTAAACTTAACAACTACCTTACTAACTATTAATAAGCAGCAAATTAGGAATTTATTCAGGGAAAAGTTGTAGTTAATAGTGAATAAGTGTTTCCTATTCTAAAATAATTCCTTTATTTTATATGCACTCACTGTAACATATGATAGATAGACTACAGTAGTATTATATTACAAAGTTAAAAAACTGTTTTGTGCTGTTTCTGAAAAAATATATACATCGTTGTCACATTATATAGTTTTTAATCAATTCAGTGTACCTGTGTATTTGTTGACTGTATAAGCCATTTGAAGGGAAAGTTTGAATTTAATTTAAATGAGTCATAATTTAAATTTAAAGAGTTCAATTTTGAAAGAGACAGATGCATCATGAGAGCAGTACTGTAATTACAGTACTTTTGCACAGGTGCTTCCTGTCACTGCACACAATGATCATTTTAAAAGCATGAAGCATAAAGCATAAAGTCCTCTCTGTAAAATGCATTTTTCACAACTGAAGAGATGATTATTATATCACATATAATTTAACATTTGACAATAATCGTAATATAAAAAACATACTCTGTCTGCAGTGCAAAGATCAAGCTATAGCACCACTTTTATGATTTTATTTTTCTTTCTTTCAGCTCTCAAGCTCTCAGTATCGCTAGTGAAATACACACGAGAACTTGTTAGAATATTGCTTATGCAGTGTCTCTGAATTAGCACGAGCTCCTCTTACTGTGCAGGTGAGAGATTAGCTCGTGCAGTGTCAGGTGTGTAAAGAATTCCCAAGTGACCTGTGTTACATCGCCGCTCATGAATAATTGAAAGTGGATCATTTCCCTGTGGTGCACAGTTGGAGCCACAAGCCTACCTAGACTATGATTTAGAGAACAGCAAATAAGCGTGTTGCATAACTGTCTGTATGTCACATTAGTTGCCATCGCCTTAAGCTGTAGTTTGTGCTATTTTTAGTCCTCACAGCACCAGTAGAAACCCTAATGGGACAGCTGCCAAGAACAGTAAACATCATTCAGTATAGCATCTTATTAACGTCTAAATACTCCGTGTGTGCAAGCACAATGTGAATTTAGCTACTGACAATTTCAAGATTAAAAAACAGTGACCTTTTTCCAGAATACTTTCACTAAATTAAGTCAGTATTGTCCAATTTAAGACCTAGTTGTGGACAATAACTATCTCCTACAGCAGGTAAATACTGCTGCTTTACTGTTCACGGACCAACATCGGTAGACCAGTGGTGCGAATGGGCAATCAAATGTCAGACGGGTTAATTCCCTTGTGTCGCTAAGATCTGGTTCATTGGTCTCTGTCTGCACTGTTCCACCAAACCAAATGTCATTCTGCAAGACCAGCTAAGACCAACCAATTCAGCCATGAATGTCACCACGAGAAAGACTTTATTTTGGCTCATACGAGACTAACGGATTCCCACAAGCACTGATTTTACTGCTATATGCGCCAATAATCACAAATTTATTTTCATCCAAGCACATGTCACTAAGCAGCTTTTAAAGGTTCTGTATGTGTGTGTGTGTGTGTGTGTGTTTGCTTTCTTTTTCTTTTTGAGAATACCATCCATAAGATGTCTCCTCTACCTGACAGATATCAGTGAAATGGTGTCCTGAGAAATCACACCTGTCTCTGTGTCAGCCCTAGACTCCAAAAAAGAGTCAGGGAAGCAGCCCACCCCTTTTTGTTACTGAAATCTGTCTGTCTGTATCTCTGTCTGTCTATCTATCTATCTATCTATCTACAGTATCTGTGACACTTTAGTTTAGGGACCTCACTATTAACTGGTTGCTTATTTGCATGCATATTACTAGCATATTGGCTGTTTATTAGTAGTCAATATTATTAGTCAATATAACATCAGGTTGACGTTGGAAATGACGTCGGACAAATGTTGCAATTTGGTTGAGAATGAAAATCATCATCAGTATTTGACGCAAATTTGACATTGACTTAACATTGGATTTTGGTTACACAACCTAAAAACAACAAATATCAATGTTATCTGACATAGGCATTGAACATCAAATTGACATTGACATTACACATTGAATTGACAAAGAATTTTGGTAACCCAACGATGCAACCGAAATTTAACCAAATATCAACAATTAGGACATTGTGTGCCTGCTGGGCTTATTCTGCATGACAATATTTTAGATCCCTTAATCAACTAAATAAACACCTTATCTTTACTAACTATTAATAAGCAGCAAATTCAATTATGATTGTATCACCTTACATTTGAATGTGTTTGCTACTTCAATTCAGATTCATGAACTGAACTGTAATTTAAAAGGCAGTTTAATTAATGTGGCACAACCTTGTGTTAAAGTGACGGAGGGGGTCTGGAACAGAGGCAGAATTTAGCAACAGCTTTATTCACTTACAGCACCAAACTCGCACCTGCCAGACACCATACTGTCAGCAGTTACTAATTAGGATTAACTAATGCTAACATCATACGTTTTCACCGCTACAGAGTCTCTAGCTGATATTACAACCTGAAAAAAGCCTCAAAATATTTTAATATCCTTTTATTTGGGGTAAAAGGTTTTTACAACTTAATGAGTCCCAGGAGTATATTATCAAATAGTATCTAAAAAAAGCTTTTAAAATTGTGTGTTTAATAACTGTAGGAGTCTTTTAAATTGGCCTTCTGTCGATATAAAGCATAGTAATTATGTGCTAGTTTAAATTTAACATGACAACCCTGAAATTAGTTAGTGAGGTGAGTTGTTTGGGTCAGTTTAATTGTGTTCTCGTAGCATTTGGGAGAAAAGCTGGATGTTGGCAAATATAAGTAAACCCAGCAAATTGTCATGTCCCGTACTTTCCATTTCATTTCATGGACATAAAATATCATGCCTTGGTTATTACAACGATGCTTTATTTAACATCACTATTTTTAGGCAGTGCTGCCAGATGGATAGCAACAAAAAAAAAAAAATCTAAATTATATCTTTCTATTGATTTGATGAATACATGCTAGAATGAAAAAATTAAAACTTTTTAACTTTTTTTTCAACTGTAACAACTTGTGTCAGTCATAAAACTATCACATCCTTGAACGTGTAAAGAGAGCTTTTGAAATCCAGCATCTGTACTTTTAAAGCCTATTAAATCAAATTGCCTACAATGAGCAATTACCAGTAAGAAGAGTAACGTTATAATCCTTTGTTGATGCCAGCAGCAGGAACATGCCTTAAACTCTTAGAACCTGTTGTTCTGGCTGCTTTCATATATTGCTTTTCAAGTTATTTCCTGTTTTGCGGGTTTGAGGGGCACTGTGTTTCTTACCTAGGGGTCTACAAGGATTTTACTTCACCGAGACAGCTGATCAATTTGTTTATTAAATGACTCCTGGCAGTCTTTGATGGAAAAAGAACAGCAACATATTTAAGGCATTTATTATGTTGAGACAGACACAGAAAATAATTATGAATTGAAGAATTATGCTGCACAAGGCAAAAAGGGTCAGCCTTAAAATTTCACCCCTACAAATTGAACATCATTGTTTCTCTATTGCCCATTGAGTGCCTATAAAGTCCACTTTACCACATGGTGTCAGACTAGAAATAACCATAATAAAATCTCAGTGACCCATTAGATGTAAGTGGCGCCGGGGTGGGGGGGGGGGGGTGTCACAATTCCATCACTTCTTATTTTAAGTCTCTTCTTCAATATCCACTTACAATATTACGTATGCCTATTAAAAAAAAATCTTCCTAATACTTTTTAAGTTTTTAGTAAATACTAAGAAGAAGAAGTGCATGAGTTGGACTAATGCATCTTTTAGGTTCAAGTAGGCCTACATTGAAAAAAAATAGTAATAATATTTTGTGGTTGAGTACCCTCTGCCTTTTCCCACCATGCACTGGGGTGTGTATAATCAATATGGATGCATTGTTTGTGGGATGGAATTTAACAATTGTTGTCAATCGTTATTTTAAGATGACTTTGTTCCTCTGCTTAAAACAATCAGTTAGTTGATTGTTACCTTGTCATGTTTCATGTACCAGAATTTGAGGTCTAGTATTTTGTGGTTGTTGTTGTTGTTGTTTTGCCTAAATATAATAGAGCAAATAAAATATAAAACTATATTGTATATATAAAACTGTGAATGGAGCTAGTTTTACATCAATAAAACTTATTTTTGCATCTATTGAAAATGTTACAGTGATTATGTTACAGTACTATGATGCTTCATAGATACATTTTTTTGCAGGAAGGAGCCCAATTGAGCAGACACAACTTTTTCTAAAATTGTAGACATAAACGGAAGATTTGAAATGGGTCTGTTATTTGCCAGTTCAGTAGGATCTCATTGTGATTTCTTAATAAAAGGCTTAATCGCCAGCTTGAATGGTTTTGGGACGTGACCTAGAGATAACGACGAGTTAATAATAGTAAGAAGCGATTCTTCTGCTACAACTCTTAGTAATTTAGTGTGTACAGGATCTAATAAACATGTTGTTGGTTTAGATGCAGTGATAAGTTTATTTAGATCTTCCTGTCCTATAGTTGTAAAGCACTGCAGTTTTTCTTTGGGTGCAATGAATGAAGCTGAATTACAAGATGCTTTCGATTCTACGTTTGTTATTGTATTTCTGATGCTATATATTTTATCAGTGAATAAATTCATAAAGTCATCATTACTAAACTGTGAGGGAATATTTAGTTCGGGTGACATCTGATTATTTGATAATGTATAAATAAAAACCACTGTGCTAAATAAAAACGTTGGATTGTTTTGGTTATTTTATATGAGTTTGCGGAACCTGGCAGGTTTTAGAGCCTGTCTATAGCTGTACCTGCTGTTTTTCCATGCAATTCTAAAAACTTCCCAGTTAGTTTTTCTCCATTTGCATTCAAGGTTATGAGTTTCTTTCTTGAGAGAATGGGTATTGCTGTTATTATTATTTTTTTATTTCTTTGTCGGGAGGCAAACATACCAAAAATGCATGTGGTAAGAGCGTCTACAGTAGTTCACGTTGGCAAAAACACAATGAAACACGTGAAAAAAGATTATTGTCAGCAATCACAGACATTCACATTCGGACAGGATTAGTTTTCTCGCGTTGCCACACTTCCGGCATCCTTGCCGAGACGAACCTGAGACGTTCCCTTCCAGGAACTTCGAGCTGCGTCGAAACGCATATGGGAACGAGATACCAACGCCGCCAGACTGACAAGTCCCTGCCTGGTGTCAGGACGAAAGGACAGAGGAGCCGGGAGTGGCTCGGATGTCGAGGTCATAGAACCTAATGAAAGTCAGGGGCGTGGACCACCCAGCTGCGTTGCAGATGTCCTGCATGGAACACCTGCCCAGAAGGCCTTGGAGGCCGCCACACCTCAGGTTGAGTGCGCTCTGACTCCCACCGGCGGGGGGAGCTCAGAGGCCTCGTATGCCAAAGCCATGGCACCCACAATCCACCTACTAAGAGAGGGCTTCGTAGCAGGAAGACCCCTCCTAGGCGGACCATAGCACACGGGCAGCTGGTCCGACTTTCTCCACAGGGAGGACCTGTGGATGTATGCGTCCAGTGCTCGCACTGGACACATACGGTTGTGCTTCTCGTGGTCTGGCTCCCCGAAGGGAGGAGGACAGAAGGCCTGCAGTACGACCGGCTGTGGAACGACCGACGGGACCTTCGGAACATACCCCACGCGGGGGTAGAGGAATACTTTCGCCGAACCGGGCGCAAAGTGAATAGAGGCCGTAGTCAGGGCCTGAAGGTCACCCACCCTCCTCAGAGAGGTGATAGCCAATAGGAAGACGGTCTTGATAGTGAGGAGTCTCTCAGTTATCTCCTGAATGGGCTCGAAAGGTGCATTGCACAGAGCCTCCAGAACCACAGCCAGATCCCACGTAGGGACGTGAGATCGTACCGGAGGCCTCAGCCTCAGCCTCAGCGCACCGCGGAGGAAACGTGTAACTAGGGGGTGTCTACCCACTGACTGGCCACCAATAAGGGTGTGGTATGACGAAATAGCTGCCACGTAGACCTTAACAGTGGAATGGGTTACCCCTGCGGAGAAACGGGCCTGCAGGAACTCCAGTACTGCACCAACGGGGCAGTTGACTGGGTCGAGCATGGCGGTCCCCGCACCAAGAAGTGAAGAGCCTCACCCAAATCTTTCATGTGGGCGAGAACGACACCTCGATGCCGAATCACCGCCCGCTCTAATTGAGCGAGGATCGACCAAACGTCGATATAATTGAGTATGCGGATGCCCTGCAGTCGCAACGGGACCAGTGCCGCATCCACACACTTGGTGAAAGTGCAGGGTGAGAGTGCTAGGCCGAGGGGAAGAACCCGATACTGATACGCTTTGCCCCCGAAAGCGAACCTCAGGAACTCCCTGTGAGAGGGAAGGATGGGTACATGGAAATAGACATCTTTGAGGTCTGTCGTGACAAATCAGTCCTCGGACCTGATTTGAGACACGATCTGCCTGACAGTGAGCATCTTGAACTTCAGCTTTCTGGCTGAGCGGTTCAGAAGACTCAATACAGTATGGGCCTCAGCCCCCCATCCTTCTTTGGAACAATGAAGTACAGGCTGTAGCAGCCGGCGTGGACTTCGTGAGGAGGAACCAACTCGATGGCTTCCTTCCTCAGCAAAGTTTCGACTTCCTGTTCCAAGACCAGAGCCTGCTCGGGGCGGACCGTAGTCACACAGACCCCGTTGAACAGCGGAGGTGGCCCATCGAACTGGATGGAATAGCCAGCCTCTACCGTCCGCAGGACCCAAAGAGACACATTCGGCAGTCGCTGCCAGGCTGCCAAACGATCTACTAAGGGAATCAGTCTCTCGAGACTGACCTCTGGTGTTAGAGAAGCGGCCAGACCGCTGCCTCACTGCGGCGCACCGGCAGGAGACGCGTAATCTGGCGGCCGAGGCGAGTTTCTCAGGTCCGCTGAAATCACAGGCGGAAGAACCTGAGAGTAATACTCGCTGGGACCTGCTGTGCCCTGGAACTGCAGGGTTGACAGACAAATCCCCGGAGGGCACCGAGGGGAGACGGTCACCGTGTGCCGCGGTGTAAACCGCTCCACCCCAGTAGGGGTCGTCCTCCGTAGTCCTGGGGCTCACCCGTCAGGACCTCTGAACGAACCAGACCCTGCAAGGCAGGACCCAAAGAGACACATTCGGCAGCTCACTGCCCAATGATCTTCTAAGGGAATCAGTCTCTCGAGACTGACCTCTGGGTTCAGAGAAGCGGCCAGACCGCTGTCTCGATGCGGCGCACCGGAATGAGACGCGTAATCTGGCGGCTGAGGCGAGTTTCTCAGGCCCGCTGAAATCACAGGCGGAAGAACCTGAGAGTAACACTCGCTGGGACCTGCTGTGCCCTGGAACTGCAGGGTTGACAGACAAATCCCCGGAGGGCACCGAGGGGAGACGGTCACCGTGTGCCGCGGTGCAAGCCGCTCCACCCCAGTAGGGGTCGCCCTCCGCGGTCCTGGGGCTCGCCCATCAGGACCTTTTGCGCGAGGAGCTGGTATGCGGAGGAGGCTGCGCCCGCCCAGCAGCCACCTGAGTTTAGAGAGTGCGCATACCCTCTGCCCACCAAAGATGTTGTAAGCAGAGCAGGAGCCTTCAAAGGCGATGCCGTAGAGGGAGACAGATAGCTCGCAAGCGTCTGTTCAACCCGCAGCATCGCCGCATACCCGCACTCATTCAGTTCCCGCGAGAACGAATGGCCGGGACGAAAAGATTCCACCCACAATCTCGACACCTCGGTGAGGAGATCGGGGAAAACGGAAGGCTCCTGTATAGAAGTAGCTCCTCACACTGGGGCGAGAGAGGCGGCGAAACCTCGTCAACGCTCGTCACATCAACCTCCTCAGAGGAAGAGAGACGAAGCGTTGAGCCCTCGTCTCGGGGGAAGAGACCGCTTCCGAACCGAGAGACGGGGCGCCAGATCTGGCGGATACAGGAGGAGATAGGGACATGCCCGTCTGACTCTCGCCAGCCAGATCAGCCTTTTTCTCTTTTTTTCTCTCTCTCTGCAAGCCCCGCGAGCGCAGCCGCCGCTCTGCCTTTTTTTTCTCTCTTTTTTTTTTTTTACGGCAGAAGCGGGACCGGCTTTATTCATTTTATGCTTGTGCAAACACTGCAGCTTACAAAGCTCATCTCTCTTAAACTGGAGCGAAAGAGGCGGCGAAACCTCGTCAACGCTCGTCACATCAACCTCCTCGGAGGAAGAGAGACGAAGCGTTGAGCCCTCGTCTCGGGGGGAAGAGTACCGCTTCCAAGCCGAGAGACGGGGCGTCAGATCTGGCAGATACAGGAGGAGATAGGGACATGCCCGTCTCGCTCCCGCCAGCCAGATCAGCCTGTGAGCCCCACGAGTGCAGCCACCGCTCTGCCTTTTTTTCTCTCTTTTTTACGGCAGAAGTGGGACCGGCTTATTTTTCTCTTTGTCCTTGTGCAAACACTGCAGCTTACAAAGCTCATAGTTATATCATATTGGGGTGACAGAGGCGGCGAAACCTCGTGAACGCTCGTCACATCAACCTCCTCAGAGGAAGAGAGGCGAAGCATTGAGCCCTCGTCTCGGGGGAAGAGACCGCTTCCACACCGAGAGACGGGGCGCCAGATCTGGCGGATACGGGAGGAGATAAGGACATGCCCGTCTCACACTCGCCAGCCAGATCAGCCTGCGAGCCCCACGAGTGCAGCCGCTGCTCTGCCTCGGCAGCAGTGGGACCGGCACCGCGTGGGGAGCTCATGAAGGCTCCCTTCTCAAAGAGAGCCCTCTGGGTGCGGAGACCGATTCTGCGTGCTCCGCACCCAGGCAGACCACGCACAAATCGTGTGTGTCCTCGCTCGTGATATAGCGAGGGCAAGGATGCACACACGACTCAAAACATGGTCTGAAAGCTTCACCCCAGAGCTTGCCCTTGGCTTTGGCATGATACTGAATGCTTTCCACTTAAAACTAGAACAAACAACAGTAAATAAGACTGACACACACTTTGAATGACAAAAAGCTGAAGCCGGCTCCGCCGCACGTGCTTATATGCTTCCTGGTCGTGACGTCACCCCGCCCGTGACGCCTCGCCCTTGTTTGACTGATTACACTTCATATTCAGAGCCTGGTCACGCTGAAGGCGTTCCCATATGCGTTTCGACGCAGCTCGAAGTTCCTGGAAGGGAACAATTATTATCTAACCCTCTGAGAGGGTTACACAACTCTATAATACATTATTTATTCACCACACTTACTTTTTTTTTTTCATTTCAAATTTGCACATATCAGACCTGTACACACATAATTGTCTATATTATATATTGTGTTTTTACTGTTTTGTACATTGCCTATTTGGATATTTGGATATTATTCTTTTAATATCTGTGTCCTGTCCTGTTGCTATCTTTCTGTTGCACTGTGGAGCTACTGTCACTATAACAAATTCCCCGTATGTGTAAACATACTTGGCCGATAAAGCTCATTCTGATTCTGATTCTGAGAGTGCAGTAGCGAATAAAAGATGGGTATGTCTTTGAGTCCCAGTCTCAGGTGTTTTTTTTTCCCCTATACATTAATATTAACATTAATATCCCCTATACATTAATATCTAAAATGTTGTGATTTGCCTCTTTTGTGTTGTGGCTTATGAGCTGACCGTAACATAAAATTGGGGGCTCGTCCGGGATTTTGAGTGTTTGCTTGGAATATTTTTCCCCTTTTCTCTTCCGGATTTCCTGTGAGGATTGGCTTTGAGTATTTCAATCACTTCCTGATTAGTTCCAAATCAAGCTGCAACAACAGTCAATCAACTAACATACAGTATTATGAAGTTTTATTATTATGTTTGTAATAAAAAACAATCCATCATTAAGATGTTTTAACTTTAAATTGTTGTTTCTGGCCAAAATACAACTCCATAAACCAATGTTTTCTCCACCAAAAAAGTCCATCCCTTGCTATACTCTCACCAACATATTTGTTTTGAACTTTTTTGGACAGTTTTCACTTGTAAATGGTGCTTGATCTGAGCATGTTTCTCACCTGTTTCACAAGAAACAACTTTGTTGTTGTACAGTCTAGAAGGCAACATTATGGATACAGAACTCATTTATATTTACTTGCATTTATTTAGCCAGAAGCATTTGTTTAAAGTTAAAAAAAGTTTTTGATTTTGTTTATTACAAGCATGCAAGCTTTTCGCTTCACAAGATGTTAATTGATGAACTGGAGACATGTGGAGAACTAGTGAATGATTATGATGTTTTTATCAGCTGTTTGAATGGCATTCTGATGGCACCCATTCACTGCAGAGGATCCATTGGTGAGCTAGTGATGCATTTCTTCATTTCTCCAAATCTATTCTGATGAAGAAACAAAGTCATCTACTTCTTGGATGGCTGGATATGTGAACTATTCCTTTAAGTAAATAATTTCAATTTAGAAAAGCCTGCATGCCTTCATTTTAATAAGTTCAGTGTGTGAATTTTTTATAGTGTAGCTCAATTAGGTGTAGAGTCTGTTGTAGCAAGTATCCTACATTTGACAGTTCTGCCAAAAGTGGACTTTTTTCCATCACAGGTCACTCTCTTCACATTTTTACAAGACCAAGACACTGTCCTCTTTAATATGGGCTCTGCAATGATTAATGGGATACTCGAGTGAATATTATCTCTCAGGAGTACTAGTGGCATTTTGATTTCACTTTCAAGCATGAAAACCACAATGGATACTCATAATTGCTATCATTACTGTTGACACAAGCACAAAAATAATGCTTAAATTACAGGAGAAAAAGGGGAAAATAAATGGCAAGAGTCAGCTATTTTCATTATCTTCCCAAGTAATCTGGTGTGCCTGCAAATGCAGGTACAGTTGGGCAAAAAAGTATTTAGTCAGCCACCAATTGTGCAAGTTCTCCCACTTAAAAAGATGAGAGAGGCCTGTAATTTTCATCATAGGTACACTTCAACTATGAGAGACAGAATGGGGGGAAAGAATCCAGGAAATCACATTGTAGGATTTTTAATGAATTAATTGGTAAATTCCTCTGTAAAATAAGTATTTGGTCACCTACAAACAAGCAAGATTTCTGGCTGTCACAGACCTGTAACTTCTTCTTTAAGAGGCTCCTCTGTCCTCCACTCGTTACCTGTATTAATGGCACCTGTTTGAACTCGTTATCAGTATAAAAGACACCTGTCCACAACCTCAAACAGTCATACTCCAAACTCCACTATGGCCAAGACCAAAGAGCTGTCGAAGGACACCAGAAACAAAATTGTAGACCTACACCAGGCTGGGAAGACTGAATCTGCAATAGGCAAGCAGCTGGGTGTGAAGAAATCAACTGTGGGAGCAATTATTAGAAAATGGAAGACATACAAGACCACTGATAATCTCCCTCGATCTGGGGCTCCACGCAAGAGCTCACCCCGTGGGGTCAAAATGATCACAAGAACGGTGAGCAAAAATCCCAGAACCACACGGTGAATGACCTGCAGAGAGCTGGGACCAAAGTAACAAAGGCTACCATCAGTAACACTACGTCGCCAGGGACTCAAATCCTGCAGTGCCAGACGTGTCCCCCTGCTTAAGCCAGTACATGTCCGGGCCTGTCTGAAGTTTTCTAGAGAGCATTTGGATGATCCAGAAGAAGATTGGGAGAATGTCATATGGTCAGATGAAGCCAAAATAGAACTTTTTGTTAAACTCAACTCGTCGTGTTTGGAGGAGAAAGAATGATGAGTTGCATCCAAAGAACACCATACCTACTGTGAAGCATGGGGGTGGAAACATCATGCTTTGGGGCTGTTTTTCTGCAAAGCGACCAGGACGACTGATCCGTGTAAAGGAAAGAATGAATGGGGCCATGTATCGTGAGATTTTGAGTGAAAACCTCCTTCCATCAGCAAGGGCATTGAAGATGAAATGTGGCTGGGTCTTTCAGCATGACAATGATCCCAAACACACTGCCCGGGCAACGAAGGAGTGGCTTCGTAAGAAGCATTTCAAGGTCCTGGAGTGGCCTAGCCAGTCTCCAGATCTCAACCCCATAGAAAATCTTTAGAGGGAGTTGAAAGTCCGTGTTGCCCAGCGACAGCCCCAAAACATCACTGCTCTAGAGGAGATCTGCATGGAAGAATGGGCCAAAATACCAGCAACAGTGTGTGAAAACCTTGTGAAGACTTACAGAAAACGTTTGACCTCTGTCATTGCCAACAAAGGGTATATAACAAAGTATTGAGATGAACTTTTGTTATTGACCAAATACTTATTTTCCACCATAATTTGCAAATAAATTCTTTAAAAATCAGACCATGTGATTTCCTGGATTCTTTCCCCCCATTCTGTCTCTCATAGTTGAAGTGTACCTATGATGAAAATTACATGATAATTTATTACAATAAATTACAGGCCTCTCTCATCTTTTTAAGTGGGAGAACTTGCACAATTGGTGGCTGACTAAATACTTTTTTGCCCAACTGTATCTCTCCAGACGGAAATACGATAATTGTGATTGCAAAAAACCAACAAAAAACATAGGATGCATGGTGAATATACAAAATATTACAAAGGTTTGTTTTTTGCCTTTTATCTTTTGGCATCCATATTCCTAAGTGAGCCATACGGGCGTTACGTTTCAGCTGTTTTCTGCCCCTTAATGCTGTGGGAGTGTATGCAGCAGGATAAACAGCGGCACTAATGAGGAGAGCTCTAAGCCATGCAGCAAAGACTCAGATGGATTCCTTCTCACCTGTTGGCCCATGTTGCTATGGTAACTGATATGTCTGGAGAGAACAGTAAATACATATGCTAATGTGTTGGAGTCGTGGGTTTTATCATGTCTGGTTAATGAAACCAGACAGGCTAAAGAATTTCATGGTTGGATGGATGAATGGTTGGTTGGATGGATGGATGGACGGATGGATGAGACGGAATGATTAAAAATTTTAAAAAATGTGGCTCTCATCCTGTAATTGCAGCCTGAGTGAAGATGGGTGAACGTTAAATTGACACTTGAGGCTCGTTCGTGTTTAACTACACGGAAATGCCTTCTGGTATTTCACAAGATGTCAAACAATTGTTGCATGACTAGTATGATTTATGATTGTTATCATGTGTAATAGCTCACTGGTCTGTTTGCTTGGCAGTGGTCTAATATTTCTTTAGGTAATGGCATGCCATGGCATGGAATGTCAAAACACATAATGTCAGCAGCAACTCACTAGCTCTGCTCCAAAACTCTGTAAACTGCCTTAGCTTTTATTCCCTGCCTAGGCAGCTGCCTGCTAAGTCAACATCCTAATCATCGTGGAACTTCACAAGTGACGGATTTGAAACATTCTGTGTAGGTAGCAACTCTGTGTGCAAGAAAGACACAATATAATATTTCAGTATGGTTGATGTTAACATTCTATTAATTCTTCTATTAATGTTTTTGCCACAAAATTTAACTAATAGGAGTGTGAAATATGTAGACTTTTTATTTGTTTAGTTAGTTAGTCAGTTAGTTAGTAAGTAACAGTTCCTAATTATTTCCAAAAACTGTGCTGAAGACATCAAAGTAACTGTACAGCTAGCACTACATCAAATATTGGCAAAATTCTACATCTCAAAATATGTATTTATTTTGGACTATATATATATTCCCTTGATTTTTTGACATATAAGAGATTACTGTACTATAAAAACATCCTGTAAGTTTCAGAACTTCAAGCTTTCCCGTTAGTCTAAAATCAGATATTGAAGGCAGTCTGCCAAAACGACAGCATGTGGAATGTACAACTCTATGATGTTATAGTGTGGATAAGCACAGCCTCCGCAGAAGATCAACATCACTGCTTGTTTAGCCCCGCCCACCAATTTGCACATGTAGTGTAAATAACAAGAGAGGCAAACACAGGTTTCACAGAAATCAAACAATAAAGATGGCCCCGAATACAACAAGATGCTGTACAGTGCCAAGTTGTAGAAAAACAGTCTTTGCATTGCCTTTATTTTTAAAGAAGTTTCGGACCAAGTCAGTAAGAACTCGGTCCTTTGTTCACTTTATTTTCAAACATTTAAAAACAGGACAGAAAATAGCCTATTTCGTCTAATTAAGTTTTTGTAAAAATCTTGATATCATTATAAGGGGACCTCAGAGAACAGAACAAAATAATAAAACAGGTAGGTCATCATGAGCCCTTTAAAGTTATGAGGTAATGAACATACTGTACATCCGAGTGAAAACACTTGGGGTGCTTCTCAATTCTTATTTGTGCATCCTCGTTTCCTTTCCTTGCGTCCTTTCATCGCATCTTAGCTCCACCCCTTCAGGATACGAGGGAAGGATGCACATAAAAGACGCGAGGATGGAGGAATTGAATCAAGTGAAATGATATATCCTCACTCCCTTTAGCATCACTTTAGAGCGTCATCAGCTGCGCAAAATGGATCTGCCCTTATGTTGTTAAAGTTTGTTTTTTAAGACTTTCAAAATAAACATTAATAAAGCAAGATGCCCTGTTGAAATATATGACATGTATGGTTTATTTAAATTGCAAAGGTAAAACATAAATTAAAAATTATTACAACAGATGAGAAGGGGGAGGAGAATTTACACGTGCGTCAGGTTTTTCGATGAAAAAGACTTCCGCACAGGATACACCTGTGTATCCTCGCTCATAGCTCCTTTGGAAGGCTCCTCGCTCCTCGTTCCTCGCCTCCTCACGGTGCAATTAGAGAATTGAGATGTCCTTCAAGATGGCTAAGCTTGATCGGTTTCCGGGTCATAGGATGGAGGACGGAGGAGCGAGGAAGCGAGGAGGGATATTGAGAAGCACCCTTGGTTTGTTGTTTGCTCAGAGTTTAATGGTTTACTTTAGCTGCAGTGTGATGATGCAAATGCTATCTCATCTTCTACATTTCCATTCTATTGCAAAGATAAACATAATCAGGTTATCCCTCTGCCCCTAAGAATGAAACTTTGTAGTAATTCAACAGGCTTATCATGTTCAGCCAAAGTCCCAGCCCATAAACCTTTAATCAAGCCATAATAAGCATATTAAAATGGAGTCAGACCTGAGATTATCCTTACCACTCTGTATCACACTGCTGCGTTGTTTTAATTTTTCCACAGGGAAGGTCCTACTTGCAAAATTCAATTATTTTCTACCTTAACAGTTTCCCTACTAGAAGGTGGTGACTGTGTTACAACATTTGCATTTATTGTCCAATTTCCTCTCATTAGTTCAAGAAAAGGGGTTAAGCTTAAACTAAGTAGTTTAGAGATTATGTTATTCCAGGGAGATAGAGATCTCATAAGAGGTGCAGAAATACAAAGCTTGTTAATGGGAATGTGAACTGTATAGTTTTACGTGCTCATAAATTTGACTGGCATATTGCATGGCACCTGGGCATAGAGATGAAGTGCCTCTTGCTCCTTTACTTTAAAAGCCCTGGAGAATCATTAAATCACAGGGGTGATTCAGCAGCCTGTGTAAGTATAGCATCGCCTTGCTTAACTCAGTTGGAAAGCAAGAAGTAAAACATCTTGTGCTTGCAATAAGAAAAATGTCAACATGCTTTTTCTGAGGACCAGAACAGGACTGATACAAGAAAAGAAGCAATCTGCATCATTATCTTTTGTAAGAAAAGGAACAGAGAGATAATAATGTGGGTTTTACTTTTCCCTTCCATCCATGTTTCCATCCAAGTTGGGAATTTAATGTACATGAACATTTGGAACATTGCTAAGACAACTAGCTAATAAAGCAGTGCTTGCATCCCATGTGATCCAGAGAACAAAATTGCATGAGAAATGTCAGAAAAAGAAACAGAAGCTGTAGCCACTGTGGCTCTTTTATGAAAGGGGTCTTATTATGTTTTTTTACAACTTCTGCTTCTTTTAATGCATGATGTTGTTGTTTGAATACTGTATGAAAAAGATTTGCAAAGTTACAAAGCACAAAGTCCACTCCATAGGGAGTTATTCTATATATTAGTACTGTTTCTGAACTCGCTTTTACAGCATGGTGTAATAAATGATGTGGTGTATTTTGCGCTAAACTTTACTGGCACGCGACATACTGTATATTCTATCTTGGGGGCTAAAAAAGGGGGCATAATCAGGAGCAGCGCTTCCAAATGGTCGTCGCCATGCAATCAACTCCTCCGCCATGCCCTTGTTGTTCGATGCCATACCTTATTTTTTTTCTGAAATACCACAACTGGATGTAATAGGACCCCTTTGAATGTAATAATTGACTTCTCTAACTTGTATCAGTAGCAGTCACATGAGCACGCTCATCTAGAAAATCATTTGATGAATGTTTTTTTTTTTATTATTTAGTTTAAGTGCATATCTTCTTAACTCTTAACAAATAAAAATGTTTACACCCTAAGTAAGTGTATATACAATTTTATTTTATTTTTTTCATGTATTTTAGACATTTTATCTTTTGGATTTTTTTTTTTCTACATTTAAAAAAAAAATTAAAAAAACTTGCTAGTGACGATATGTAAACCAGATAAACACCTATTTAAAAATCTAAACATGTTGGTTTTGTAAATTTGGGGTATTTAATGTTTTTCAAAGAAATCTCATATTCACAAAGGCCACATTTACACAGTATTAAAAATACAATAAATACAGTAAAAAAAAAAAAATTAAAATAGCTGTTTTCTATTTATATATCTAATTTAATAATTTAATTTTTAAAGTAATATATAACTGTGATGGTTGAATTTTCAGCAGCCAGTCTTAAGTGTCGCATCATCTTTCATAAATCATTCTATGACTTGGTGTATTTTTTTATAAAGATTTTAAGTTTATTTTGGTAAAGAAGTTTAAAAAAAGCAGCATTTATTTTACTCCAAACATTTGAACAGTAGCAAACATGATATATATCATGTTCACTTGCCTTGAAGTTTCTAGCAAAGCCACTGGAAGCAAGCCTGCAACCTTTAGCCAAAAAAGCACAATGGCAAATGCTAACACTACAGATTTGGTTGTATGCAGGCAAGAAGACTAAGTGTAGCATCCAGTCAATATTGAGAAGGCCAGAACTGATGGTTAAAATGACTTTAATTGCCGTCCGTGTCTTCAACCAACGTAAGAGCTGAGTATAAACAAATAAATCATGCATTACCATCACATTTCGAACGTTACACAGCTCATTACATTATTTTCAAACTGATAGCATTACCAAATTATACAATTTACGATAAACATTTCAAATAACTCAAATATGTTTCTCACTAACTCTACCAACCTTGTTCCCCAATTGACCGAAGCTAAACCTTGTAGTTTTAACTGTTTCTCCGTGGCCTTTATTGTTTTAACCGTAAACCTTTTCAGACTTTCCTTTCGTCCTTTTGCGCCGTTTTTCAGTTTTTGCTTTCGTCATCATACTTCCGGTTTCTTTGGTTATCAAAATAAAAGCCCGATACCATAATAATAAAACATTATAGCGTAGCTATAATCAAAATAGTGTTTAACTACTCTGTTAGTCTTTACACTCCCATCAAATTATTTGCTGTTACACACATAAAAAAGTAAATAATTTCTCCAAGTTACTTAACCAGAATACAGAAATAACCTTGTAAACATGTTACAACTGTAACTTCAACATTTCGATACACTTAAGCACTGTAAATTTACCTTTCACAATCTTCTAGTAGCAGAACTAACTTATGTACTGGACGTTCTACTACAGACATTTTGTTCACACGTTGACCCCCTTTGGTAAGATTTCTGTCTGCAAAGCCTATTTTGACCTTTCTGACAAGTCCATCTGTATCCTTTACAGTGTCCAAGATACGTCCAAGTTTCCACTGTGATCGTGGTTGCATTTCATCCTTGTCCATTACTATGTCGCCTATTTGCATGTTTCTTTTAGGCTTGTGCCATCTTTGTCTGACCATTATGTCCTGCAAGTACTCTCCTTTCCATCTGCTCCAAAATTGTTCGAGCAAGTACTGTACTTGACGCCATCGTTTCTATGCATATAAGTCCTCTTTAACGAACTGTCCTGGGGGAGGCAGAGGAGTTGAGGTTTTCAATGTGACAAGATGATTTGGAGTTAGCGGCTCCAAACTGTTTGGATCGTTGAGATTGTCTGTTGTAAGGGGGCGGCTGTTTACTATAGCAGCTGCTTCATACAAGAAGGTTCTGAGTGAAGAGTCGGTGAGTCGACCTGGTGTGAGAGCCAATGTTGCATTAAGAACGTTCCTTACAGTACGTATCTGTCGTTCCCATACTCCACCTGCGTGACTAGCATGAGGTGTGTTTAGGACGAAATCACATTGTTTTTCTGCAAGGAAGCTCGTCAGTTTGTCAGTGTCAATTTCACCTTGTGCTGCACTCAGTTCGTTTTTGGCACCTATGAAGTTAGTACCCTGATCGCATTTTATTTGTCTGACAGAGCCTCTTAGAGCGATAAAGCATCTGAGTCCATTTATAAAAGTGTCCGTTGATAGGTCTTCTAACATTTCGACATGAATTGCACGTGAATAAAAGCATGTGAAAAGGAGGCCATATCTTTTATATTCTTTCCTTGCTTGTTTGGTCAGGAACGGTCCAAAAACATCCATACCACAGTATGTGAAAGGTGGAGAGTGTTCAATTCTTTCTGTGGGTAAGTCTCTCATTTTTTGTCCTTCCACAGGTCTCCTTTGTTTCCGACAAAACACACACTGGCGAATGTAGGATGCAACCGTTTGACTCAACTTTGGAATCCAATAGCCGCTGGCTCGTATCTCATTCATCATGAAGCCCTTTCCTTGATGATTGACCCTTTCGTGGCAGTGAGCAATTATCAGTTTTGTGACGTGATGTTCTCTGGGAATGATTGTTGGATGTTTAAATGAGCTGGGAAGAGATGAGTGATGGAGCCTTCCTCCCACCTTAAGCACATTGTCCTTGTCCAAGAGAACATCCAAGTTGTACATTTTGTTGTTCTTTGGAAGTTGTTTGCCTTTGTTTAATGTCTCTATTTCGTTTTGATATGCTTGTCTTTGTAAATCTTTGATGATCACAGTTTCTGTGTTGTTTTACAGTTGTGAGTGTCTTTGATTTGTCTTTGAGCAGGTATCGTCTGAGACGTGCGACTGCCCTGACTGCACGGGACCAGGATGAGAACTTTGTGAGCCGGTCACTAAGGCAGGTATGTTCAACCGTTTCTGTGTTTAGTGTCTGTACCTTTCTCACCTCTGGGTCTCCTACTGTAAGTACAATGGTCTCTTTTGTTGGAAGCTGTATTTTCATTTCCCACAGGAAGTGAGGGCCTGTGAACCAATTAGATGAGAGCAGTTCATTTACAGATGTGCCCCTGGACGCCATATCTGCTGGGTTTTTGCTGGTGGGCACATAAAACCATTGTTGCAGTGAGGTACTGTTGCGGATTTTCTGCACTCTATTAGCAACAAACGTGTGAAACCGCCTTGCATCGTTGTTTATGTACCCTAGAGTGACCTTTGAGTCTGTCCAGAAGAACTCCTCAACATTGTCATAAAGCAGTTCCTCTCTTAGCGTGTTACTTACAGCGACTGATACTGTGGCTGCGGTAAGCTCTAACCTTGGGATCGTAGTGACCTTTGTTGGAGAGACGCGTGCTTTGCCCATGATGAAGGTACAGTGGACATCTTCACTTTTGTTTATGAGTCTGAGATAAGAACACTGTCCATATCCTGTGGTGCTTGCGTCAGAAAAGTGGTGTATTTCTCTTTTTACCACTTCTCCAAAATCTGCAGGAACATAACATCTGCTGATTTGCACATTTTTTAGATTGTGTAGATCTCCTTTCCAGCACTCCCACCGTGGCTTAAGATGCTCAGGCAGCGGGTCGTCCCAGTCTATTCCTTGACGACACATTTCTTGGAGAATCCCCTTTCCCTTGAGCACATAGGGAGCAATGAAGCCAAGGGGGTCGTATATTGCTGCGACTGCGGACAAGATGCCACGCCTGGTTGGTGGTTGGTCCTTTAGTGTGATGTTGAATGTAAAGCTATCTTTCTCCACATTCCAATAAATGCCAAGTGCTCTTTCTGTCTGTGTTTCATTAAACGTCAAGTCCTTTGTTTTTGTATCTGTTGCATGCTCTGAAGCTGGAATGCTTTTTAAAACTTCAGAGTTGTTGGACACGAATTTGTGTAACCTTAGTCCACCTTTTGCACATAGTTCGCGTGCTTCCTTTGCCAGTCGTATAGCATCCTTTACTGTCTCTGCGCTGGTGACTCCGTCGTCTACATAGAAGTCTCTTGCTACGAACTGTGAGCCAACTGGATATGCAGAACTGTTCTCTTTGGCTAAATGTTTGAGTCCATAGTTCGCGCAACCGGGTGAAGAAACGGCGCCAAAGAGGTGTACCGTCATCCTGTACGCTTATGGTTGGCTGTTCATATCTCCGTCCTTCCACCATACGAAGCGCAAGTAGTTGCGATCATTTTCTTTGACTTGAAACTGGTGAAACATCTTTTCAATGTCGCACATTAGAGCTACTTGGTGCTGTCTGAAGCGCACAAGCACACCAGTTAGGTTGTTGATCATGTCAGGACCGTTCAATAAATGCTCATTAAGACAGGTGCCTTTGTGTTTTGCAGAGCAGTCGAAGACCACGCGCAACCTCTCTGTTTTCTTTGGATGATAGATGCCGTGGTGCGGTATGTACCATGTCTCTCCGGGCGGTCCATTATCATCAGTCTTTTCGGCATCCCCTCTTTTGATGATGTCGCTCATGTACTTCATGTAGTCCCTTTTGTATTTTTCATCTTTCATGAATTTGCGTTTGAGCTGGTTTAGCCTGGTTTCAGCGAGTTGTCTGTTATTTGGCATTTGTGGTCTTTCTTTGAATGGCAATGGCATTTCAAAATGTCCATTTTCAGTCTGTGTTATACCATGCTCGAGTTTCTGAAGGAATACTAAGTCTTCTTGCGACACAGTCTTTTCCTTCCCGTCAGTCTCTTTGAAATCTCTCTCCAAAGCACGTATCGCATCTGCGGGAGTGGAGGGAGGGATTTCTTTAACGGTGATCCGGTGACAGAGACTGCTCGCCGAATCTGTTTCGTTGCATGGTGTCGAGTTGCCAACTATGCTCCATCCCAAATCAGTATGAATGGCATAGGGCTCATTTTCTTTGCCTAAGATTACCTGTTTGGGTGCGAGAGCTCTAGGACAAGTATAACCTATGAGGAGACTTACTTCACAACTGAGGAGTGGAGGGACCTCGTCTACAATCGACAACAAGTGACTCCACTGTTTGGCTGTTTCACATGTAGGTATGTGTTCTCTGTTAGCAGGTATGTAATCCTTTGTGTATGCAGTGGGGAGCTTTATGACTGAGGCTGAGTTATACCCTCTCACTAAGAGATCAGACACCTTTCCACTGCTTACAACTGCATTTCTACCCATCATAGTAGTTAGTTTCAGCTTTACTGGACAGACATCTGCCTGCAGCTCATGTGTGACATCCTGATCAATGAATACAGTGTCGCTCTGTGTGTCTAATAACGCATAGACCAGTTTTTCCTTGAGTGGGTTAGTGGTAGTGGACAGCCACACTGGAACTATCATTGAGGTGCTGACTGACTGTTCAGATCTGGCAACATTAAGTGACATGGCTGTTGCTGTTTCCGGTGAGCTACCTTGGGCTGCATAGTTTGTGCTCGCACGTGTTTCTCTTTGCAGACCGTTCCTGTAGGTTTCATCGTGAAGACATGTCGGGTGTCGCTTTGTGCAAGTTTCACACGTGAGGCGGCGTTTGCAGTCCTTAGCACTGTGTCCTCGTTTTAGACAGCCATAACAAAGTCTATTGTCTTTCACATGCTTCTTTCTGTTTTCTAGAGACATTTTCAAGAGGTCAGGGCACTTGTGAAGTTGATGGGTGCCTTGGCACATTGTGCATGGAGAGCCGGTAAATGTTTTTGTTATTGTCCTTTTATCACTTTGTTCAGTTGTGTTTGTGTTAAATACACTTGCCTTGTTTCTTTTGATTTCCTTTGTGTTCCTTCTGTCGCCGTTTGTTTCAGTGCAGCGAAGTGCATGAATGGAGGTGACTGGGTTGCAGGCGACTTCAGCTTCTAATGAGAGGAAGGAGGCAAAGGCAATAAAACTTGGAAACTCACCGCCCTCCATTAAAGTCTTGGTTACCTGCCTGTTCCATCTCGCATTTATCCAGTCTGGTAGTTTGTGCAACAGTTTTTGGTTTTCTTCGCTGTCATTGAGTATATGTAGCCCCTTTACATGAGGCATTGCAAGCATGCATGCATTTATGAAATCGGCAAATGCCCTTAGTCCATCGGCATCTCTAGCCTGCACTTTAGGCCAGTTTGATAGCCTTTCTCTAAATGCCTTCTGAATCACGAATGGCTGGCCGTACCTTTGGTTTAGTTTGACCCAAGCGTCATTGTATGCCTCCTCATCGTTTCTAAAGAAAGTCCCTTCAAGGCATTTTCGAGCTGGGCCCGTAACATATCTTTTCAAATAGTACAACTTGTCTGCCGCTGAGATGTCCCTTTGTTCAATCAGTGATATGAATGTGGATTTCCATTCAATAAAGCTTATTGGTTCGCCACTAAACACTGTCGGTTCTGGCGCGGGAAGTCTGTTCAGTTTAATGCTGTCCTGCACTGCTTGAGCTAGTTGAGTGACACTAGGGGGAGCTGTTTGCACAGGAATGAAAGAGAGTGCTGGTGTGGGCTGTTTGGGTGTGAAGTATGGGCTCACCTGTTCATCTTTAATTGACTGTACATCATCCACCTGTGATAACTCTCTGTCATATGCTTCAAACCTGGCTCGAGCTGCTTTTACGTCCTTCTGTGCTTTCAAGCGTTCCAACTCTGATGTTTGAGCTGCCATTTGTTTCTTGTGCTCCTCCTCTAGAGCTTTTATCCTTTCCTGTTGTCTTTGTTCCTCTAGTACGATCTCATATTCAGCCTCTTTTGCAGCTAGCTCTGCTGCTGCGTCGGCTCGTTTTGCTGTGAGTTGTGAAGCTGAGGACCGTTGGCTGCGATTTGATGCTGCGGTTGAGCCGTATATGGACTGGGCGTAGTCGTGATCTAAAAGTCCACGTAAACGAGTTCTTTCACGCTCTGCATCAAACTCCTCAACAACACCACTTAATCTTTCCAGAATTATCCTTACGATGTCATGAGTTATTGCATCGCATGCATCCATCTTTCTCCTTATGTCAGATGATGGTGCCATTTGGTTTCTTATTTCTGAATATAACTTCAATACATCATCTCTCTTTTGCTCTATCATGTCTGCGAGTTCTGACATCTCCGTGTCTGTGATATCTAACTTTAACCTTTCTCTTGTTTCGCGTACCTGTGTTTTCCATTGTTCATAAAGAGTTATTAGTCTTTTTTCCCTTTTACTCATTTCTTCCTTTTGGAATGTTATCATCCTTTCCGTTTGTACTTTAACTCTTTCAGAACGTCTTGGCAACTTTGACATGCTTTGAGCTTTGTTTTGAAGCTCTGTTAAGATTTGTTCTTTGCATGTGATTGAATCTTTAATGTTTTGTCTATCCTCACTTTCGTCGTTAAGTGAGTCTTTTAAATCTTGAATTTCTTGTTGTAAGTTCGTGATCTGTTCATTTATGTCCATTTGACTTACTGAAACAGCCTGTGATTCTTCCATTTTGAGCACTTTTCGTTAAACTGTTTTATTTTCTGACCAACTTCTGCCATCTGCTGGACGTCTCGGGTATTGCCGTTGGATCTTGTGGTCCCGTTGTGCAGTGTGCGGCGGTGGCCAAGCTCTTACTGTAGCATCCAGTCAATATTGAGAAGGCCAGAACTGATGGTTAAAATGACTTTAATTGCCGTCCGTGTCTTCAACCAACGTAAGAGCTGAGTATAAACAAATAAATCATGCATTACCATCACATTTCGAACGTTACACAGCTCATTACATTATTTTCAAACTGATAGCATTACCAAATTATACAATTTACGATAAACATTTCAAATAACTCAAATATGTTTCTCACTAACTCTACCAACCTTGTTCCCCAATTGACCGAAGCTAAACCTTGTAGTTTTAACTGTTTCTCCGTGGCCTTTATTGTTTTAACCGTAAACCTTTTCAGACTTTCCTTTCGTCCTTTTGCGCCGTTTTTCAGTTTTTGCTTTCGTCATCATACTTCCGGTTTCTTTGGTTATCAAAATAAAAGCCCGATACCATAATAATAAAACATTATAGCGTAGCTATAATCAAAATAGTGTTTAACTACTCTGTTAGTCTTTACACTAAGAGCTAGTTTTTCTTTTTTTTTTTTTTTTTTGAATGGATGTCAATGGGGGAGAGGCATCACTACGCTGAATAAATGGCTTTTGTGAGAAAATAGCTCATCATTTAATGAATCAACAACCTGTTCGCTAATCTTCAACATGTTTTAATCAGTAGGCCTGCTTTATTTGGGAACAACATAGAGAGTTTACCTTGATAAAAAAAAAATTTTTTAACAGAAGGCAGAGTAGGGAATGTCATGAAATTCACACGATATTTACAACATTATTTCCTGTAAATATTTGTTGCATTACTAATAAAATAAATTATAAATAAATAAATTATTTAATAAAAGATACTAATATTAATATAAGATATGGTAAGGCAAGGCAAGTTTATTTATATAGCACATTTCATACTCAGTTGTAATTCAAAGTGCTTTACATAAAAGGAAATCTGTCATTATCCCTGTGCCAAAGAACAATAAACCCTCTTGCCTGAATGGCTATCGCCCAGTTGCCCTCACATCAATAGTCATGAAGGTTTTTGAGAGACTTGTAAAGAGCCCCATTTGCTCCTCCATCCCTGTTACTTTGGACCCTCTTCAGTTTGCCTATCGCCCAAATAGATCTACTGATGATGCCATCTCTCACGTGCTCCACTCTTCCCTCACACACATGGACAGCAACAATGGGAATTATGTAAGACTGCTATTCATTGACTATAGCTCAGCTTTCAATACTCTAGCTAGCTTCTAAACTCACAGACCTCGACCTAAACTCCCCACTCTGTGACTGGATTCAAGACTTCCTCACCGGCAGACCTCAAGTGGTGAAAGTTGGCCAGTTCACCTCAAGCTCCATCACCCTGAACGTAGGAGCCCCACAGGGCTGTGTCCTGAGTCCCCTGCTCTACTCTCTCTACACGCATGACTGCGTGTCCTCTCACAGCTCCACATCTATTATCAAATTCGCTGATGATACTGTGGTTCTGGGCCTCATTTCCAACAATGATGAGACCACATACTTGGATGAGGTAGAGAGACTCACATCATGGTGCCAGGACAACTGTCTCTCACTGAATGTGAGCAAAACGAAAGAGCTGATCATGGACTTTAGGAAGAGACAGCAGCAGCCCTACACTCCTCTTATGATCAGTGGGACCCCTGTGGAGAGGGTGAGTAGCTTCAAGTACCTCTGTGTAAACATCTCCGAGAACCTGACTTGGACTACACACATCCAAACACAGGTTAAGAAAGCCAAGCAAAGACTGTACCATCTGCGACAGCTGAAGAAATTCAGGGTCTCACCAGCAATCCAGAAAACTTTCTATTCAGGGACCATAGAAAGTGTATTGACTCAGTGCATCTCAGTGTGGTATGGAAACAGCTCCAATCAGGACTGCAAAGCACTACAGAGAGTTGTGCGCTTAGCTGAGCGCATCTCAGGGTCTGCCCTGCCCTCTCTGCAGGACATCTACCTCAAACGCTGCAAAAGTAGAGCTGTCAAAATCATCAAGAACTCAAATCACCCTGGTAACCGTCTATTCACTTTGCTTCCATCTGGTAAGCACTTCCGTAGCCTGATGGCAAAAACTGAGAGACAGGAGGAGCTTCTTCCCCTAGGCCATCAGGCTCCTAAACTCTAACTCTGTGTCATAACATCACTTGACTCCATGTAAATATCACTATATCAATAAGATATTCATAATTTGTTCTACCTCATATTGCTGCTATTTAAATACCCTGTACAACTTTTTTGCACATTCTTTTGCACATTCCTGTTACATTACTATTTATGTCAACAACATACTGACCTGCACATTTATATTTTTTATCTTTTATTTTATTATATTCTTTTATTTTTTCTACTTTTCTTTTTCTTAATATTTGTATTCTATATAAATCCACTGTCCTTGGAGCGGACCTGATTTACATTTCACTGCTGGTTATACTCTGTATAAATGTGTATGTGACGAATAAAAATCTTGAATCTTGAATCTTGAATCTTGAAAGTAAAATAGTCATTAAAAAAATAATAATCACAACAATAAGAACAAGGAATAAAAAAATAATGTGGGAGGAGACTGGCCAGTAATTAGTTTCAGGTGCCGGTGGCTAGTCATATGATCAAGATCATATAAATGGTTGTTGCAACAACATGTTGTGCTTTTGATGTTGTGCTTTTGATGTTTGAGGAAGTCGTGGCCTAATGGTTAGAGAATTGGACTCGTAATCGAAAGGTTGCGGGTTCGAGTCCCCGGCCGGCAGGGATTGTAGGTGGGGGGAGTGAATGTCCAGCGCTCTCTCCACCCTCAATACTCAATACCGAACCCCCAACTGCTCCCCGGGCGCCTCAGCATGGCTGCCCACTGCTCCGGGTGTGTGCTGTGTGTGTGCACTTGGATGGGTTAAACGCAGAGCACCAATTTCGAGTATGGGTCACCATACTTGACAATACGTCACGACATGACGTGCAGATTCTGTACCCTTTCACATAGGTATGTTATCAGCTGTGTGGGTTTTGTTTGCGTTGAATAACTGTACCTTGATGGCGCAATTCAATTTTTAGGTGATCTTTTTTTTTCTTTTAGGCTGATTATTTAAGAGGGTTTATTCTCTGTCTGGGAAGCGGGGCAGACAATCATTTATTGCTGCGGTACCGTCAATGGGCTGACGGCTGTGATGGAATGCTGAACAATGGTAAATGCAGCATACACTTTACTGAGGACGATTGCTTATGAGTTTGATGCAATTAATACATGATAATTTATTTGATGTGGCTAATATTTGTGCTCTTGTTTTATAGTACCTTTTTGTCTATCATGTTTGGGGATTGAGAGCTGAGATTGGGTAAATGTGTTGCAGTTGTACTTTCGATAAAGTGGTTTGTTTGTTTGTTTTATATTGTAGGTTGTCTTGATGTGTATTAACGTGCCCGTTTTCTTTGTTAAAGGGGCAGACCAGCCACTGTTTCTTGTCTAGTTAAGTTTTATATTGTGATGTAGCGTCCTTTTTATTCGATATTGATGATTAACGTGATTTATATTTTATACTGAGTGTTATTTGCTCTTTGTTTCTGTGGTACTGCTCTCCCTTTTTTGTGTTACAGTGCTTAGTGACTTTGTACAGGGCCGGGCCTGCATCGACACTAAACCTCCTTCGGTGTAGGTGATTTGGGTGGAGTGGCACTGCTGTGTGGTGTGTACTAGAAGGTTGGCACTGAAATGGTTATTTATTTGCGGTGTATGCTATGGGTTTTCTTTTCTTTTTCTTCTTTTGTCTCTTACAGGTGGTAGGAGGTTCATAAGAGCAGGCCCGACCCTCCTGCAGTCTTGAGGGGAGCGATTTCTTACTTTTGTGGATTTTATTATTGATACGTTTTAACATTTGATGGTCTGTGTTGGACAATACAATTGTGATTTCTTACAAACTCCATTGTTGCCCAGAATCAAGTATTGTGATGTGTGGAGGGCTCCTCCTGCCCTTAATAAGGAGGTGGCTTAGTCAGTTTATATTCTCTACACTACAATAATCACAACAATAAAAACAAGGACTTTAAAAACAAATATTCTCAAGCTTTGTTCAAAATCTTCCGCACAAAGGGGAAAACCTTCCAAAACACCTAACTATTCCACTACTTCACCCCCTTTTACTTTGACCATTCATCAAACAAACAGAACTCAGAGGTCCTACTTCAATTGATTAACCAACACACTTGTCTGTCTTTGCCAACATTCTCTTTACCATTACAGTACGTACTTTAGCCTTCTGTTTAAACTTTTAAAATGATATAAAAATTGATTTAAAATGAATTTAAAACAGTTAAGAGTAGAAAATTATTATACATAAAATACAGTGCAATCAGTTCTGATGACGCACAGTGCTCATTCAACAAATGCACAGCTGAACAGATGAGTTTTGAGTCTGGATTTAAATGTGGCTAATGTTTTAGCACATCTGATCTCTTCTGGAAGCTGGTTCCAACTGCGAAATAATAGCTAAAAGCGGCCTCCCCTTATTTTGTGTGAACCCTTGATATTTCTAACGGACTCGATCCTAATGATCTGAGAGGTCTGTTAGGTTTATATTCAGTGAGCATATCTGCAATGTATTTAGGTCCTAGGCCATTGAGTGATTTATAAACGAGTAAAAGTACTTTGAAATCAAAACCTTA
Source organism: Barbus barbus (assembly GCF_936440315.1). Lineage (NCBI taxonomy): Eukaryota > Metazoa > Chordata > Actinopteri > Cypriniformes > Cyprinidae > Barbus > Barbus barbus. The sequence continues at coordinate 15,475,201 of NC_136751.1, read as the reverse complement.
AATGTAACTGGAAGCCAGTGTAAGGACCTGAGGACTGGTGTGACTGAAATGGGCTTTATGTACTTCTCAGAAATATACTTGAAATTGCATTTAAGTATACTTAGAAAAAGTCTAAATATATTTGAGCTATACTTGTGCTGCTAGAATCAGTGTTTTCATTGTTATATGGTAGGGGGCGCTAGTACACATCTTCTGTACAGAATTTCCAAAAAACACAAGCGAAGAAGGAACCTAAACAACAGATGCTTCTAAGTGTAATCTAACACAATCCTTTGACATAAAACAGCATCAAAACTGTGTAATGTTATGGCATAAAATGTAGACCAATGAAGAGGTAATAATGACTGTCAAGCTTTGGGGTGTTGATCGGCTCCATCTATTTTTTGATTATCATTCTGAATCCAATTCATTCTTTTTTTTAGCTTTTTGCTCAAAATGTTTATTTTTTTATTTATGAAACTTACCCACATTCAAGTGTTTAAAAAAAGAATGCATGAAGCTAGAATAAAATGTTTTGTTTACAAGCAGATATCCTCTTCTTTCTTTTGATGTATTGTATGTTCATATAACAAAATATATACAAATTAATACTTAAATAGGGACATAGTAGTATACTTAAAGTATGATGTAAAGTTCACTTACGCGTATACTTGCAGTATAAAACTATTAAACTAGTAGTTTACTGAGACTGCACTTCAAATTACACTAAAAATGCTACTACAAGTATTTAATTAGTAAGCTATCAGTATACCTACGTATAAGTTCACTTTTAGTATAGTTGCAGTACAAGCTAAACACTGATGTAAACTAGTTATGTACTCAAAGTTTACTACTGTTATACTTAAAGTATACTTAAAAGTGTACTTTTATATACTAGAAAGTGGGCCAATTTAGTCCCAAGGAGTAATGAAATAGTACACTTACAAGTACACTACTAGTGCACTGATATTTGTATACTTACTACATAAAGTATACTTAAAAATATACTTGAACTTTACTTAAGTATACTTAATGAAATAAACTTGAAGTATACTACTTTTTGGTAAGGGTACTAAAACTAAGGTCTGTCTCCAGAATCACCCCAAGTTGTTTGACCCCTAGAGTCAAGGTATGCATTCACCTTGAGAACTTCATCTTTGCTTCCAAATGTAAGGAGTTTTGTCCTTGTTTAACTGAAGAAAGTTCTGGCACATCCAACCGTTAATTTCATCAGTGCATTGGCAGAGGGAGTCAATGGGCTATAGTCATTTGGAGATAAGGCTAGGTAAATCTGGGTAGCATCAGCATATCTGATGTACAATATAGCTATGCAATATAGCATAGCTGATGTACAATATGTACTATTGTGTCTAAAAATATCAATGTCCTCTTTTTTTGGTTTTCAGGTTTTACCTGAAATTAGACTTGAATTGTACTGACTATTATGTGACCATATGCTTTATGTTGAAATAATAAATTTTACATGCATTATTTATATTATTGTTATATTGTGTGTTGTTTAATGAAATTAAACTGTTCTTTCTACCACTTCCAATTTCCAATAAATAGATTTGAAATTTAATGTCTTGTGACTGCTGCATATGATAACACTTTTTAATGAATAAAGGTTAAAAAAAATGTGATCCAAGTTGGCGTTACGCTTTAATTATCTAGTTCAGGTTAATTTAATTAGGGTTGGAGTTAACCTCTGCAGGACAGAGTTGGAGGTCCCTTGTATATCACATGTCTTAGACCAGAGGTGTCAGCAAATAACAATTTTGGTCTACAAGATCGAGTTCTTCTGGATTTTACCAAATTCTGCCAGGAGGGGTTTCTCTAATAATCTATAATTCCACATCAGCATTCAATCTGCAAAGATCCGCTGCTATTCATCTCAAAGCATCTGAGGAGATTTAGAAGAGCATGTTGTGGCAGCTCATAAGAATCCTTGTCAATAGCTCCTTGCAGTTCAAACCCTATGAGAAGAAGTGAGGAGCGCAGTGTTAAACTCTCTATCTCAACTTTCTGAATGGATAGCTGTCATCTTTGATGTTGATATTGATTTTTCAAGCCAGCAGTCTTTAACGAGTGCAATTTCAAAGGAAGTTTCAGTTTAGCTATGCAAAGACAGCACTTAATCCCACTGTAGATTAAGGAGGGTTTCACATTGCATCCCAATACAGCAAAACACAGCAGCCTGCATGATTGGAATATCGAGCAGGAAATGATATTGAATGAAAATGCAAAGCTGCTCTCTGTGCTCACTGCGAACATGTCGGCTCTCCTCGAAGAGGAGATTGATCTTGTATAACAACTCACCCATAAGTAAGTGATGATCTGGTTTCCCAGATTTAAGAGGAAAACCATTTTTCCTTTTTCCAAACCAAAGAAGCAATTCAATCTAGCTCAGCAAATGCAGAAAGCCCAAAGGTTTTTCCATCTACATATGATAAAGAAAATGTTTTAGTTTTGCAAGGATAGGTTTATATTATGGTTAATCCTTGTAAATAATGAATAAAATGATGATACTCGACATGTCGCCACAAGAGCTCTTAGAAAACATCTAGCTGACAGACATCTTGAGGTTATTATCCTGCCATCAGCCTGTCAATATTCAGGTGAAGAGTCCATGACACTGTATCAGGAAATCAATTAAGATGGACATCTCACATCCTGCCTCTAGTTAGACCACCAACCTGTTTATTGTAGAAATACACTCTCCTTAATGCTTGGATGTGCGTGCACACTGAAAATTAATGATTTATTTGTATAATCAAAAGTTAATTTTTTTGTGGCTTTTTAGTACAAACCCGATTCCAAAAAAGTTGGGACACTGTACAAATTGTGAATAAAAACACTGTGTGGCATCCCCTCTTCTTTTTATAACAGTCTGCAAACGTCTGGGGACTGAGGAGACAAGTTGCTCTAGTTTAGGAATAGGAATGTTGTCCCATTCTTGTCTAATACAGGCTTCTAGTTGCTCAACTGTCTTAGGTCTTCCTTATCGCATCTTCCTCTTTATGATGCGCCAAATGTTTTCTATGGGTGAAAGATCTGGACTGCAGGCTGGCCATTTCAGTACCCGGATCCTCCTTCTACGCAGCCATGATGTTGTAATTGATGCAGTATGTGGTCTGGCATTGTCATGTTGGAAAATGCAAGGTCTTCCCTGAAAGAGACAACATCTGGATGGGCGCATATGTTGTTCTAGAACTTAGATATACCTTTCAGCATTGATGGTGCCTTTCCAGATGTGTAAGCTGCCCATGCCACACGCACTCATGCAACCCCATACCATCAGAGATGCAGGCTTCTGAACTGAGCGCTGATAACAACTTGGGTTGTCCTTGTCCTCTTTAGTCCGGATGACATGGCGTCCCAATTTTCCAAAAAGAACTTCAAATTTTGATTCGTCTGACCACAGAACAGTTTTCCACTCTGCCACAGTCCATTTTAAATAAGCCTTGGCCTAGAGAAAACGCCTGCGCTTCTGGATCATGTTTAGATATGGCTTCTTTTTTGACCTATAGAGTTTTAGCCGGCAACGGCGAATGGCACGGTGGATTGTGTTCACCGACAATGTTTTCTGGAAGTATTCCTGAGCCCATGTTGTGATTTCCATGACAGTAGCATTCCTGTATGTGATGCAGTGCCGTCTAAGGGCTCGAAGATCACGGGCATCCAGTATGGTTTTCCGGCCTTGACCCTTACGCACAGAGATTGTTCCAGATTCTCTGAATCTTTGGATGATATTATGCACTGTAGATGATGATAACTTCAAACTCTTTGCAATTTTTCTCTGAGAAACTCCTTTCTGATATTGCTCCACTATTTTTCACCGCAGCATTGGGGGAATTGGTGATCCTCTTGCCATCTTAACTTCTGAGAGACACTGCCACTCTGAGAGGCTCTTTTTATAACCAATCATGTTGCCAATTTACCTAATAAGTTGCAAATTGGTCCTCCAGCTGTTTCTTATATGTACATTTAACTTTTCCGGCCTCTTATTGCTACCTGTCCCAACTTTTTTGGAATGTGTATCTCTCATGAAATCCAAAATGAGCCAATATTTGAAATGACATTTCAAAATGTCTCACTTTCAACATTTGATATGTTATCTATATTCTATTGTGAATAAAATATAAGTTTATGAGATTTGTAAATTATTGCATTCCTTTTTTATTCGTAATTTGTACAGTGTCCCAACTTTTTTGGAATCGGGTTTGTACATCTACTAGCAGATGGACCTGACATATTAAATAGTTGTCAGAAAAAAAAATAAAGTTTTAGACAAAAGAGTTTTGTGTGTTGATTATGTATTACATTTGATATGTCAGGCTTTTATAATTTATTGGCCACTTTCTTATTTCTAGTAAAGAGACATTTTAATACAAAATTCCATTTAATTTATTGATTAAATGATTTGATGATCATTATGGTAGGCATCATGAAAAACACCGTGAAATAAAATCAATAAATACACCTTTTCAGACGCTTTTTAACATGTTTTTCATACAGTTAGCTTTGAGGCCATCAGTATGCTGTTGTGTTTCTTTTAGCTGATTCAAAATGTTCAATCTTTCTAGAAAAATTGACCAAAATGGCCTAAGAAAACATTGTTCTCGTTAAGCAGTTTAATTGGGCATGTATGTTGGATGCAGTTGTTAAAACTACCTAACAGAATCAACTACTTAACATGTGACAGGAAATAAAGACGTTCAGCTGGGGTGGCATACAAACTCAAACAGCAATTTACAAAGAACAGTGCCAAGTACAACAAAAAGACAACCTAGTCTCATGGCATTTACGTACCTAGGTGCACTTTTTAACGAGACACGAAATAGGTATCAATAACTACATATTACTGCAGTTTCAGTTTCCAAAAAAAAAATACACTAGAGCCAATAAAACTCTGACACCTTTTACTCTTTTTCACACAAATTTACAGAGTTTTGATTGATAATACAATTACTTTAAGAATATCATGTTACAACTTCAAAACAATATTAACATGCTGGGAGATTTGAAAACAGATGCTTTCGAATGTTAGCATCACACATATCCAGCCTCGTATCTATGGGTTTTCATAGACGTATGCTTGTTCGGTAGCTCACAGAGTACGGAGCCATAGCCTACTTAGGAGGCGAGGAGCTCCGGTTTGAATCCCGTGTAACTACGGTTCGACAAAACAGTTCAAATCTGCATAATAGGAAGTTGAAATGGCACGGTTGCATCAATAAATACGTTTTTATACCAGTTTTGCATTTGTTTTGCATTTGTTAACACTATCGGGTAGATTTAGGGTTGGGTTTGGTGTAGGGCATATTTACAACAAGATAGACAAACCCCGGATATTTGAATTCTGAACCGCCGCAGTACGTACCTGTAGCAACATAATAAAAACGCAGCAATACGTACCTATATCAACATAATAAAAACGTGCCAGGGTTCACGTATTTAACCTGTGTTTTAGCGCCACTCAGTGGACATTTCTCTTTGAAACTGTGGCGAAACGTGCAGTAAGGCACGTAAAACGGTGTAGCACAGAAAGTGCACAGAGGTACGTATTTTTATGAGACCAGGTTGCAAAAAGAACCATTTAAATACCAACAGATACTCTTCACACTCCAAAGAAAAGCTGAGAAAATGAGCAGTTGCAGTGAATCAGGGGCCTACATGCTTTGTCAAAACATTTTGCAAGATTTTGGAGCATGTCTCATTTGAATAAAACAAAGCAGCCAAGCTTTAAAATCAAAAGCAGGTTCATTACCAGAATCTAAGCTTTGGCTTTATAAACTGAGTGATGTAGGCAAAAAAATCTCAAAAAATCTCAGCTGGCTCTCGATTAGGATAGTAAGGTTTGCTGTCACCGAGGGAGATATGAGTAGGAATCTATAAACTAGAGGGATAAACAAGGTAAAAGCTTGAGCCCATCTGCTGGGGAGCGATGAACTTGATTGCTTTTTCCTCCTGAGTGGCCAAGGGCATCGAGTCTGTCCTCACAGTCAGTGTGTAATCCTCCATTTTTTAATACTTACAAACATTTCAGTGCCTCTCTTCTGACGGATGTTTTGAGCCAAAACTTCTGGGTGGAACGCTTGTCTGAGCGAATCAACTTGTAAATGACATTGTTCAAAGAAGGCAGTCAGTCAGAGCGAGTACTATGAGCTAAGCTGCATTCATGCAGAAGTACACTCAAGTGTGTTGCTGTCAGGAGTGATGACTGAGAATGGTAGGATGATGGAGGGAAATGAGATAAACCATAATGAGAGGAATGAAGCATTAGTGTTATGGCAGCAGAGGGACATCTCACGGTGCAACTGGGAGAACAGAGGTGACAGAAACTATTCACCCTGTTTTTACTTTAAGGCAAAATTTCCACAGCTAGCTTCTTGTTGTTGACTTAGTGAACTGAAGTGCTTTAAAGACACACACATGGTACTATGGCTAGGGGTCACATGCAATTTTTTTAGGGGACACCAGAGAAGAAATGTTTTTATTATTATATATGTATGTTAATGTAGATGTTGTTTTATGTTCAGTGTCTATACAGACATATGAAAATGTGTGCTGACTTTATGCACAAATACCTACAAAGCCTTTAGGCTTGAAGTCAAAATTTCAGATGGTTTCATCATGTCTCATAGTGATTTTAGTGATTAAATTAACAATGTTATTTAGGTATAACCTTAGAAAAATATATATTTTGTAACAAATTTTTATTTTTTTTTGCCATTTCCAGTTATACAGACCAAAACTGTCCAGCCTACTAAGCTGCTGTCATTAGCAGTAAAGCCACATGGGTAAAAAGTGATTTCATGGAGAGTGAAGCATAGTCTCGGAGAGATCTCAGTGCTCCCCTGTGGGAGAAGCACAGACACCACTTGCAGTTATTTTGCTGCTCTGCTGACTCACTTTTGTTGATCAATGGTTAATTCGCTTACATAATTAAGAGCCACAGCAATCAGAACCTTCCAGAGAATGTGATAATTAATCAATGTGGTTCCATGTTTCCCGTCTGGTGCTCTGTCGTGTTCTCCTGTCCATCCCACATACAGAGCAGTACAGAGCTGCAGACCAGCATCAGAAATTCAGACTCTCTGGGCGTCTTTGTTCTCTCATCACAGTAGCTGTCATCTACACACTTCAGAAGTGCTCATGGTACCGATCTGAATAATCAGAATTATCCCCCCCCCCCCCTTAATTTTATAATAGGTAATGAAAATTAGTTGTTGTTGCTTTAGATTCATTTTTTGGCATTTTCACCTTTATTATGATAGGACAGATCAGAGCTGACAGGAAGCAAAGTGGGAGAGAGAGGGGAAAGGTAAGGTCCTTGAGTGGGATCTGAACTCGGGATGCCTGTATGTAGGATGATAGATAGATAGATAGATAGATAGATAGATAGATAGATAGATAGATAGATAGATAGATAGATAGATAGATAGATAGATAGATAGATAGATAGATAGATAGATAGATAGATAGTAAATGGATGGATAGATAGATGGACAGACAGATGGTAAATAGACGAACGTACGGGCGGGCGGGCGGGCGGGCGGGCGGGCAGGCAGGCAGGCAGGCAGGCAGGCAGGCAGGCAGGCAGGCAGGCAGGCAGGCAGGCAGGCAGGCAGGCAGGCAGTAAATGGATGGATAGATAGATGGACAGACAGATGGTAAATAGACGAACGTACGGACAGATAGATAGATAGATAGACAGACAGACAGACAGACAGACAGACAGGCAGGCAGGCAGGCAGGCAGATAGATAGATAGATAGATAGATAGATAGATAGATAGATAGATAGATAGATAGACAAACAGAGAGACAGACAGGCACACAGAGAGACAGGCAGACACAGAGAGAAAGACAGGCACACAGACAGACTTTTAAAAAAAAAATTATTTATTTATTTTTTACTATTTTATATACAAAATGAGCTCATTTCAAATTTGATGCCTTCTACAGGTCTCAAAATAGTTGGGACGGGGGCATGTTTACCATGGTGTAGCATCTCTTCTTCTTTTCAAAACAGTTTGAAGACATCTGGGCATCGAGGTTATGAGTTTCTGGAGTTTTGGTGTTGGAATCTGGTCCCATTCTTGCCTGATATAGGTTTCCAGCTGCTGAAAAGTTTGTGGTCGTCTTTGACATATTTTTCGTTTAATGATGCACCAAATGTTCTCTATAGGTGAAAGATCTGGACTGCAGGCAGGCCAATTCAGCACCCGGACTCTTCTACTACGAAGCCATGCTGTTGTAATAGCTGCAGTATGTGGTTTTGTATAGTCCTGCTGAAATACACAAGGCCTTCCCTGAAATAGACATCATCTGGAGGGGAGCATATGTTGCTCTAAAACCTTCATACACCTTTCAGCATTCATAGTGCCTTCCAAAACATGCAAGCTGCCCATACCTTATGCACTTATGCACACCCATACCATCAGAGATGCTGGCTTTTGAACTGAATGCTGATAACACGCTGGAAGGTCTCCCTCCTCTTTAGCTTGGAGGACACGGCGTCCATGATTTCCAAAAAGAATGTCAAAATTTGGACTCATCTGACCATAGAACAATTTTCCAATTTGAAACAGTCCATTTTAAATGAGCCTTGGCCCACAGGACACGACGGAGCTTCTGGACCATGTTCAAATATGGCTTCCTTTTTGCATGATAGAGCTTCAGCTGGCATCTGCAGATGGCATGGCGGATTGTGTTTACCAACAGTGCTTTCTGGACATAATCCTGGGCCCATTTAGTAATGTTAATGACAGAATCATGCCGATGAGTGATGCAGTGTTGTCTGAGAACCCCGAAGACCACAGGCATCCAACAAAGGTCTTCGGTCTTGTCCCTTTCGCACAGAGATTTCTCCAGTTTCTCTGAATCTTTTGATGATGTTATGCACTGTAGATGATGAGAAACTTTGCAATTTGACGTTGAGGAATGTTGTTTTTAAAGTATTCCACATTCTTTTTATGCGCTCTTTCACAGATTGGAGAGCCTCTGCCCATCTTTACTTCTGAGAGACTCTCTAAGACATCCCTTTTATAGCTAATCATGTTACAGACCTGATGTCAATTAACTTAATTAGTTGCTAGATGTTCTCCCAGCTGAATCTTTTCAAAAATGTCTTGCTTTTTCAGCCCTTTGTTGCCCCCGTGCCAACTGTTTTGAGACCTGCAGCAGGCATCAAATTTGAAATGAGATCATTTAGTGGATAAAAGAGTAAAATTTCTCAGTTTAAACATTTATGTTCTCTATGTTCTATTGTGAATAAAATATTGTCTCATGTAATTTGAAAGTGTTTTAGTTTTCATTGTATTCAAATTTAAAAAACGTCCCAACATTACCGGAACTCAGGATAGATAGATAGATAGATAGATAGATAGATAGATAGATAGATAGATAGATAGATAGATAGATAGATAGATAGATAGATAGATAGATAGATAGATAGATAGATAGATAGATAGATAGATAGATAGATAGATATCACACCACATTGGCTGCCTGTAGGTGTCATTACTCTTAACTTCAAAATTATTTTCTAATTCTGCCAATGGCCTGCCCCACACTTCCCTCAAACCTTCATCAAAGAGTAAATCCCAGTCGCTGCAACCTGCTGCTTCAGATGGTCTCACATCCCAACTCCCCCAGCTCTCCAGGTCTGCTGGAACAAAACTGCCACAAGACACTATCAGAAGAGCTAACTCAACAGTTATGCTCAAATGAAACCTGGACACAGACTTCTCATTGTACACACACTCTTCTCATCTGAAAACCTCCTCTCCCACATTTTCTACTTGGCATCCTTCCCCGCACTATCCAGCACAACAATCCAATTTGTACTGAGCTGATGAGGTCACCTGATGGCTCGATGGCTCTTACTACGTGAACAGTGACATTACCTAGCTCTTTGACAGTAGTGACACTATTCATGTGTGTTGTAGCAGTTTTCTTTCATGTTCTTGGTGTTGTTCTTGGCTCTGGGGACTAAATATATAAGCTCCTTGTAAAAGAAGACGGTGGTGAGTAACCAAGACCAGATACCGAACTGCAGGGGGCCCGTCTGTGCATGGCACACTCATATAGCCTGTCAGCTATAAACCCCAAAGAGATTTTTGGCTGCCCACTCTAAAGTGCAGCATGTTACAGTTTGAGCTCCAAACTCAGTTCTCCACCCTAAACGAGTGCCTCGCAATTAAGAAGCCATAGGAACTGATGTGGAAATGCATGGTGGATGAGTGGAAGCCAGAGTGGGACAGAAGCAGCAGATGGTCCAATCTTTCTCATTTCAGGTGGTGGAATTCATTTCTCAGGTAATTGGGGATGAAACGAGGCAATGACAGTTAGCAGGTCCGCGTTTGTCATTCGGGTATGCACAGAACTCTTCTTTTTTTATGCACTGTGCACTGATTGGTCAGTATATTAATTATTACTTAAACCGTAGTGCATTTATTATACTAGAGAAAAACAAAACATTTTAAAAAAGAATATTATATATTATAAATTATAAATACTATAAATAAAACATTCACAACACATTTATATTTACATAACATACATAACATTTACATGACATTTATATTCACACACTTACACACATGTATTATGTACAATTTTTATACATGCTTGTTCATTAATCAATGACCTGACTGGATACTAGTTTGTCTAATTAAATTAATTTGCTATTTACTATCCTAGGGTGTAATCATAGTCTATTGTCTTTGGAGAAATAAATACTGTGGGAACAGCAATAAAGCCACTGTGGATGAGCAATTCCAGCAGTGATATATAACATGTCATGCATTCTGTTGCAGCCGACAGACAGTAGACAGTAAGTGTGATGACGTGACGAAGTCTAATTATCGTCTGGGCTGCTGCAGAATGGCAAATGCGAGCTTGCATATAGGTGTTGTCAGCTGAATCCTGGCGAATACGATATGCTTCATTTTTATGTAGATTGCATGTCCATGTAGGATTTTTTGGTTTTTAAGAAAGTAAATAAATCAAATTAAATAAATCAAAATTAGAAACTATATTTGTATTAAGAAACCTCATACTTGTACCTAATGTTTCCTGATATAATCACATTTAACAAAGAGTACAGGGGGGCTGTTTCATAAAACAAGATTACCAAATAAGCCAGGTTTATTTCGGTTAGTCTGACTTATTGCCAGTTGATTTGGTTAAAAATAAGTCAGACTAACTGAAATAAGCCTGGCTTATTTGGTAAACTTGTTTAATGAAACAGGCCCCAGGTCTCATATAGAGGAACAATGTTTTTGGTGATACTAAGCATTGTTTAAAGTTGTTTTTGTTTGTTTACACTGAATTTCATTATTACATTTTAGTAGAAACAATCAGTGCCGGGAGGAAATGCTACTGCCCTTGATCCCAATTTTAGTTTCATTAAACACAAGCAAAACCTTCATAGTCAACAAACACCCTGAACATATTCATGGTTTGAACCGTGAGGGGATCTGGCAGCTCCTCTGCACTGATGACAGCAATAGAGAATCTAATTACTTAGAATCTGTCAGTTTCCAGTAGTTTCCATTTCTCATAATCTCACCACTAGCTGTAAGTGACTCAGAGAGGTTAATAGCTGGCCATTGGAGTCTAGAGGGTGGCTTTTCAATGATGGCCAGGTCAGATTTTAGCTCATGACAGGATTAGGTCTCCTAGCACTTATAATTTATTAGAAAACATGGTAACAGTTTATAATATTTTGCTAACGTTAGTTAATACATTAGGTATAATGAACAACAATTTGCAGCATTTACACATATGCAGGATTTTATATATAAAAATATATAAGTAGTTTATAAGCCTCATCAAGGCTGCAATTTTTGATATTGTGAAATATTATTACCGTTTAAGGTAACACTTTATTTTAAGGTGTCCATAATACAGAGTAATTACCTGGTTAAGTACTTAGTAGTAATACTCGTTGTACTTACATGAAACAAAATGTACTTGTAATTAAGTTATGGAACAGACTGTACTTATAGTTTGTAATTATGTAGATGTAATAGGCAGCTACTGTTACACATATGTAACAGACCGAGTCTGTTACACAGCTACTTATGTAACCAAAAGATTGTTACATATGTGTTGCAGACTTAATACAATGTAATTATAAATGTAAGTACACAGACATAAGCTACTTAAAATAAAGTGTATCAAGATTGTACTTAAGTGTACATCATGTGTATCTATACTGTACACCTTATCCAGCTGCACCTTAGTTTGATTTAACCCACCAGTACACAGCTAAAATACATGTAATTCATTTCTAATTAAATTACAATTACATAATATTACACAGGCATAAGCTACTTAAAATAAAGTGTATCATGATTGTATTTAAGTGTACATCATGTGTATCTATATTGTACACCTTATCCAGCTGCACCTCAGTTTAATTTAACCCACCAGTACACAGCTTAAATACATGTAATCCCTTTCTAATTATATTAAAATTACAGAATATTACGCAGGCATAAGCTACTTAAAATAAAGTGTATCAAGATTGTACTTAAGTGTACTAGTAGCTGTGTAACGGACTCGGCCTGATACATATGTGTAAGAGTAGCTGCCTATTACATCTACATAAGTACAAACTGTAATTACAGGCTGTTCCATAGCTTAGTTACATGGTAAGTATATTTTGTTTCATGTAAGTACAATGGCTACTAAGTACTTAACGGGGTAATTACTATGTATTATGATACCTTAAAATAAAGTGTTACCCAGTTTAAAATAACTGTTTTCTATTTTAATGTATTTAAAAATGTATTCCTTATTCCTTCAGTATAAGGAATTCCTTCAATATTTCTTATTATTATTAATGTTGAAAACTATATCCATATATCAAAATACGTTTAGCACTCTATTCTGTAGACATATCATGCCAGTCTGGTACATTTGAATTGAATTGAAAAAAGCTCTTATTTTATTAAAATATGTTTACAATATTTAAAAAAAATAAAACCCAGACAACCAACCATTCCTTTATGCCATGAAATCCTGGCTAGAATCAGTTTTGATAAATCGTGTCTTAAAGGATTAGTTCACTTTTAAAAAAACTTTTGCTGATAATTTACTCACCCCCATGTCATCCAATATGTCCATGTCTTTCTTTCTTCAGTCGAAAAGAAATTAAGGTTTTTGATGAAAACATTTCTCCATAAAATGGACTTCGTTGGGACCCAAATGGTTCAAGGTCCAAATTACAGTTTCAGTGCAGCTTCAAAGGGCTTTAAACGATACCAGGCGATGAATAAGGTTCTTATCTAGCGAAACGATCGGTCATTTCAAAAATAAATAAAAAAGTTTAAGTTTTATAAGCACAAATTCTCACCTTGCTCTGTTCTGTGATGCGCGTTCGTGACGTCACGTAATACGCAATTAATTCAAATTCAAATTCAAATTTTATTTGTCACATACACAGTCATACACAGTACGATATGCAGTGAAATGCTTGTACGGCAGCCAGTGACCTTAAAAAATATTAATAAGAAGAAATACAAAAGAAAATAAATTTAACTAGTAAATAAACTGTATTAGATAGATATTACTCCTGTGTGATGGTGTGATTGAGAGACCTTATCGCCTGCGGGAAGAAGCTCCTCCTCAGTCTCTCTGTGTTGGTCTTCAGGGAGCGGAATCGCTTCCCAGACCGCAACAGAGAGAACAGTCCATTGTTGGGATGGCTGAGGTCCTTTACGATCTTCCTGGCCTTGGTCCAGCACCGCTTGCTGTAGATTGAGTGCAGGTCAGGGAGTTCGGTGCGGATGATGCGCTCAGCTGATCGCACCACCCTCTGTAGAGCTCGTCTGTCCTGCATGGTGCTGTTTCCAAACCAGGTCGTGATGTTTCCCGTCAGGATGCTCTCTATGGTACAGGAGTAGAAATTCCTGAGCACTTTAGAGGGCAGTCTGAAGTCTCTCAAGCGTCTGAGGTGGTAGAGATGTTGCCGGGTCTTTTTCACCACGGTGTTGATGTGACAGGACCATGACAGGTCCTGCGTGATGTGAACACCGAGGTATCGGAAGCTGTCCACTCTCTCCACTGGGCTCCTGTTGATGATGGGGGTCTGGTAGTTCCTCTCCTGCTTTGTACTAAAGTCCACTATCAGCTCCTTTGTCTTGCTGACGTTCAGGAGGAGATTGTTCCTCTGGCACCAGTTCTCCAGATTTACAATCTCCTCTAGGTAGGCCGACTCATCATTGTTGGTGATCAGGCCCATCACGACAGTGTCGTCAGCAAACTTGATGATGACGGTGGAGTTGGTAGTGGCCACGCAGTCGTGGGTGTACAAAGAGTACAGCAGGGGGCTCAGAACACAACCCTGGGGGGCTCCAGTGCTGAGAGTGAGTGAGGCTGAGACATGTCCGCCCATCCTTACTGCCTGTGGTCTGCCAGTCAGAAAATTGGAGATCCACTGACACATTGATGAGCTGAGTCCCAGGTGCTCCAGCTTGGTGGTGAGTGTGGAGGGAATTATGGTATTAAATGCAGAGCTGTAGTCGATGAAGAGCATTTTAACATAATTCCCTTTCCTAGTGTCCAGGTGAGTAAGTGATGTGTGGAGGAGATGTGAGATTGCATCGTCTGTGGAACGGTTCTGGCGGTATGCAAACTGTAGTGGGTCGAGTGTGTCCGGTAGTGAAGAAATGATGAAGTCTCTGACCAGGCGTTCAAAGCACTTCATCACTACTGAGGTGAGGGCTACAGGGCGATAGTCATTGAGAGAAGCAGGATGAGGTTTCTTCGGGACAGGAACAATGATGGACTCTTTGAAGCATGTGGGGATCACCGACTGAGATAAAGAGATGTTGAATATCTCTGTGAACACAGGTGCTAGCTGGTCTGTGCAGGCTCTGAGAATACGACCTGAGATGCCGTCTGGTCCTGCTGCTTTCCTGGTGTTCACTCTCTTGAAGGCTCTCCTCACGTCATGCTTGGAGATGATGAACGCGTTTCCGGTACTGGCAGAGTCTTCCTGTCTGTAGCCGTTAGCGCCGTTAGCATTAGCATTGCTAGCGGCTTTAGCTGCAGCCTCGAAGCGAGCATAGAAGGTGTTCAGCTCGTCTGCCAGAGTCGCATCCACGTTCGTCATACCGGTTGTTGGTGTTTTATAGTCCGTAATTGTCCTTAATCCCTGCCACAGGCTCCTAGAGTCACTCTGTTGGAGCTGTGACTCTAGTTTTCTCCCGTAGCGCTGCTTCGCCTCTTTCACTGCCTTCCGGACGTTGTATGATGCAGCCTTGTATGGTTCCATGTCCCCCGACGCAAGTCCCGTGTTGTAGGCAGCGGTGCGAGATCTCAGAGCGTCGCGGATGGTTTTATCCACCCACGGCTTCTGGTTGGGAAACGTTCTAATAGTCTTTTTTTCCACGGTATCATCCGCTAGTTTCCCGATGAATCCCACAACCGCTTCCGTAAACACGCTGACGTCATCATCGGAGCTGTTTCGGAACATGTCCCAGTCTGCGTCATCAAGTGCGTCCTGTAACGCGGCCACCGATTGGTCCGTCCAGCGCGCGACCTCCCTCTGAACCGGGACTCCCTGTTTCAGCCTTTGTTTGTATTTTGGCATGAGGAAGATGGCGGCGTGGTCGGATTTGCCAAACGGAGGGTGAGATTGTGCCTTATAGCCGTCCTTGACTGTAGTGTAACAGTGGTCCAGTGTCCTTTCACCCCTGGTGGGGCAGGAGATATGTTGATGAAAGTTTGGCGCTGCGCGTTTGAGGTTGGCCCTGTTAAAGTCCCCCGCCACAATAAGCGCAGCGTCCCGGTGTTGTGTTTGATGCTGTGTGAGTGCCTCATGCAGCTCGCATAAGGCAATGTCCGTGTCCGCTTGTGGTGGAATATAAACGGCGCTGATTATGACCGATGTAAACTCCCGAGGTAGATAAAAAGGACGACACATGACGGACAGTAGTTCCAGATTTGGTGTGCAGGAGCGTGTGAGAGGAACAACGCTCGCGCTGTTGCACCATCTGCTGTTCACCATTAAACACACGCCGCCTCCCCTTGACTTCCCCGAGTCTCGCGTCCTGTCCATGCGGTGAACCGAGAAGGACTCGGCCGGCTGGATGGCGTGGTCCGGCACCGCTGGGTTCAGCCATGTCTCGATGAAGCAGAGGAGATTGCAGTCCCGAATGTCTCTCTGAAACTTTATCCTGGCCCTGAGGTCATCGAGCTTGTTCTCCAGTGACTGGACGTTGGCGAGAAGGATGCTAGGCAGAGGCGTGCGGTGTGCACGGGCTCTCAGCCTGTTCCTGACGCCGGCTCGTTTCCCTCGAGGCCGCCGCTTCGCGTCGCGTCCATTGTTCTCCCTCAGGATCTCACTCGGCCAGCTCGGATCCGGAGTTAAAAACGTCGAATTGTGAGTACATTGTACACCAATAGAAACAAGAGTGCCTCTGTCATACCTAATGTACGCAATGGTGATAATTTTGCCGATTTTAAAACACTGAAAACTAACTTAAAAGACAAAAACAAAGAAAAGGTGGTCGGAGCAGTCGTGACGGCAGCCGACCTCACCGGCGCCATCTTCAATTACGTGGAAAAGGTCACGGTTGAGGTAGGCGGAAGTACCGAGTCATCTGCTGAGAACAGGTAGCAGTGTTTACCACAAATCCACAGGAAAAAAAGAAACAAATGCTATATTCCATTGTTAATTTCATCTGCTACCTGTTCTCAGCACCATTTTTTTTTTGTAGCAGTGACTCAATGTCAGTGGAGGTTTTTGCGCCCTGTGTCTGTTCTCAGAGGACGAACCCAGACACAGCCAGCTTAAAATAGATTTTGCAGGCAGTACATCAGTGTGAGTTTAGGTATCAGGATGTGGTCTGCACGCTGTGCTGTGTTTTACATAATGAGCTTAGCTCAGAGCCGATGACTGGAGGAGGCCTGAATGCAGAGTGATCCTGGACCAAACCTCTGTCACTCAGCACACTAAGACACCAAAGCTCATTACTGGAAAGTGATTATGAAGCGATTTTTGCATATTAGGACAATGATTTTGAATCCGAAACAAGAATTCAGTCAGCCAGAAGAAAACATCTTTAGGGACAGTGAGTCAGCGAGCTCCCTTAATGTTCAAGTTTTGACGGATGAGTCATAGTTTTTGATTCAGTTTTCAATTATTGCCGAAAAGCAGCGAGACATAAAAGTTGATGTCATGTCCTATGTTTGCGGCAAGCAGCAAATGGGTGTAAGAAATTAAATTCTTTGTTGTTCGAGGCATTTTTTGCATCCTCCAAAAAATATTTTAGAAAAAGTCTTTGTACTCCTGCTAAACAGTTTCGTTTCCTTGAAAGCATGAGGAAATGGGACTGCATTCTGTGTGCACTTCACTTACCTTGAGGCTCGATATGCAGAAACACTGCTTTGAAAAAAGCTCCACAA